>NC_080788.1:89318139-89954472 GCF_028018385.1 Neofelis nebulosa
TTAAAATTTATTTAGTTAATATTTTATTGATTTCATTGCTGATCAATTTTTTTTTTGCCATTTCTTAGATTCTTTTTGTTTTTCTGACATTCACATATTGACCCCAACCCCAGCTTTACTGAGGTATAATTGATAAATAAAAGTTATGTATATTTATTTATTTAATAGTTTAAACTTTTTATTTCAAATAGTTTTAAGTTTACAGAAGATTTCCAAAGAAAATACAAAGATGTCTTGTATTCCCATCACACTGGTTCCTCTAATGTTCCCTTCATACATAACCCTGGTCCATTTATCAACAATCCACTTATAACATTGTTACAGTAAAATATATATATTTAAAGTGTACAATGTGTTGTTTTGCTATACCACATATGTTTATGGAGGGCTTATAGGAGATAACATTTCTTTATCCTTGATAATCTGAAAATAAATTTAACTTTGCCTTCATATTTGAATAATATTTTGCCTGAAGAAAATTTCAGTTTCAAAATAATTTTCACTTAGAACTTTGAAGATATTTATCTAGTATCCTGTTGAATCTAGAGTTGATGTGACATGTGATACCAGCCCGATTCTTTTTTTCAGTGAATAATCCCCCTGCCCCATCTTTCCTTTTACCTTTTTGACTTTATCCTTAAATTATACATAAATGTGGTTTAAACTTATATAAAAATGTATCCAGGTGTGAGACCTTTTTCATTCATCCTCTTTGGTCCTTCAGTTTTAAGGTCAGGATTTTTTTTTTCAGCTATAAGAGTGTGTCTTCCATTATTTTCTTGATTTTTTTTTCTTGGTTCCTTTCTTTCTGGTCATTTCTTATGGAACTTTGGTACATGAAGGCTGGATCTTCTGGAGTTTTCCTCCATGTAGTTTACAATTTTTATATCATTTATTTGTAAATAATTTCAAACTTATAGGAACATTGTAAGAACAGTACAAGGAACTGCTGCATATCCTCCAGCCAGATTTAGAAACTGTTAACCTCTCACCACATTTACTTTACCATTCTCTCTCTCTTTATATGTGTATGATTTTTGGTGGGGAACATTTGAGACTAAGTTAGAGTTGGTTCTGTATTACCCCTAAACACTTTAGAGTGAGTTTCCTAAGAGCAAGGATATTCTCTTTTATAATCATATTACAATGAATTAAAATAAGGGTTTTAACATTGATATATTAGTGTTATCTAATTAAAAATTTTTATACATTTCATCTTTTTGTTCCTTTTGTGATATTTTGGAATCATTAATTTTTAGTTGTGTTGATTCATTTTTTCCCAGCCCGTCTATTTTTTGTTTGTTTGTTTCTTTTGTTTTTGTTGAAGTATAGTTGACACACAATGTAACATTCGTTTCAGGTATACAACACAGTGATTTAACAACTCTATACATTATGCTATGCTCACCACAAGTATAGCTACTGTCTTCAGCTCATCTATTGAGTTTTTATTTTGACAATCATTATTTTTCATTTGCAAGATCTGTAATTGGTTCTGTTTCATAGCCTGATCTTGTTTCATGGATAGTGTGTCTTTTCTTATTTCATTAAAATTATTAATTAAATTTCTTTTAAATTTACTTTATGTTCCCTCTAATATTTATTCTTACTGAGTTCATGTGCTCATATTTTTTCTGTTCTTCAGTGCTTCTCTTTTATTGTGTTGTTAATATTTTGAGGATTCTTGGTTGTGTGCTCATCTTTTTGTATTTAAGAGTCCTTGTGGACACCCAGTAAATGCTGCTTCTGTTTATCACAGCTTGCTTCATTTATTGTGGGGAAGGGTGAGCCAGTGGCCATTATTCTGACTGTAATATTCTGTTTCTCATTGATGTTACCAGCCACCAGTTACCTTGACTTTGCTTGGCAAGATTTGCATTCACATTAACTATTCTTGCCAGAGACAGATGATTTTGCTGTGTGTTGCATGGTGAAATAGTGGAAGGGGAGTTTGTGTCAGTTATCTATGGTTGTAGCAACACCAGAAACCTTTCTAAAATGTAGCAACTTGATATAATTGCACAGTTACTTAGTTGACAATTTTGTGGGTGGGCTAGGTAGCTCAAATGGGCTGGCTCTGTTTTTTTCTCTGCTGTTCTCGTTTGTGCTTCTGTGGCCAGCAGATAGTTCTCTGATTCTGGTGTTCTGCTGTCAGTTGGTGGGTTGGTCGGAGGCTGTCTGGTCTCAGATGGTCTCACTTACATGTCTGGCAGTTGGTTGAACTCCTTGGTTCTCCTCCATGAAGCCACTTTTTATTTCTTTAGCAAGCCATGCTAAAGAAATATGGTTTTCTCAGTTCTGAGTACAATAAGAGAAAAAGACTTTCAAGCCTGGTCTCCATCATATTTGCTAATGTTCCATTGGCCAAAGCAAGTCAGATGGCCAGCCCAGATTCAAGGAGTGAAATAGAGTTCACTTCTTTATGGAAGGAATTTGAATATCACATTGCAGGGGTGTGAATGCAGAGAAGGGAAAGATTTGTGACCGTGATAGAGCAACCTGCCCCAGAGTTGCTGACCTATGCGGCTACACTAAATGTGGTTCTTCTAACAGTAACTCGAGTAGTTTCCCAGGCTGTCATCTGCCATCAGTGCTTGCCATTACAGAGTTTGGAGTACACTTGGCATCTTTTCATCTTGTTTCAGCTTCTGGTTGTGTGCGTGTGCGTGTGCGTGTGCGTGTGTGTGTGTGTGTGTTGGGACCATGCTTTTCTTCATACTTCCAACTCCACCTGCTTTCTGTCTTTTAGGGCTTCACTGTTATTTCTAATATACTGAGGGTACTTGTTCTTATTCTCTAGACCTCATATGGACTTTTAAAGTTTTTATATTTAATTTATTTTTTAAATTTACATCCAAGTTAGTATATAGTGCAACAATGATTTCAGGAGTAGATTCCTTAATGCCCCTTACTCATTTAGTCCATTCCTCCTCCCATAACCCCCAGTGGGCATTTTAATTTTTTAAAATAAAATATTTAAAAGACCTAGGTGTATTTTAGGCAGGAATAGCACTTGGTCATATTCTTGGTTTGATTTCTTATTTGTATTACTTTTATTAACAGATTAATAAATTCAAAGTATGGAACTGAGTGCTTTTACTGATATATCACCTATTTCTACTGTCTTCTCTGAGATGACCACTTAAAGGGGTTGCCTAAGATGACTGTATTGCACCATGAAAATTTTGTCTTAATTAAAAAATTTTATCTGAATCAGTAGAGTTTTCTTTGGAAGAATAAAAGAGCAAAAATTGGCCACTTTGAAAATTACCGTATTGGGGCACCTGGGTGGCTCAGTTGGTTAAGCGTCCGACTTCAGCTTAGGTCATGATCTCATGGTTTGTGAGTTTGAGCCCTGTGTTGGGCTTTATGCTGACAGCTCAGAGCCTGAAGCCTGCTTTGGATTCTGTCTCTCTCTCTGTCTCTCTCTGTCCCTCCCTCACTCATGTTCACTTGCTGTCTCTCTCTCTCAAAAATAAACATTAAAAAAAATTTAAAAATGTCCTATTGTGTGGAGTTGAAGAATAATTTGAAAATAATCAGCATTGAAAACCTTTTACATGTAGCTGTTTTTACCCTCGCTACCTAAAGTAAGTATTTTATAGAGGAAACATTTATTATTTTTATTTTTTATTTGTCATGTTAGCTATTGTAGTCTCCTCAGTTCTTAGGCTTAATATTAAAAGTCTCTCTCTTGAACATAGAGCCCTTTCAACATAAAATTGCTCTTTGAGAGTCAGCAAGGATTGACTTTGCCTGGAAAACTGCTATCCTATTGAAGGCTAATGACAAAAAAGTTCAGCTTGTTTATTCACTTCACTGCGTTCAAAAAATGGTGCTGTCACATAAATATGTTGGTTATTGAAACTATTTCCCACAGCGTGCACTTTTCCTGAAGAGTGCATGCTGGTCATTTTATTAGTTTCACTTGGTTTCTTAAACCCAGGAGAATGAGTGAATGAATGGATAAGAACAACAGTAGAGAAGTGTCTGAATCTTGAATTCTTCCCCTTTCATCGATACTTAAATATCCTCATCTGCTCATCTCTAAAGAACCTCCTATATCCACCTCACTCTTCCAGCAGTTCTCTGTCCACAATTATGCTTCTGGACACAACTACACTCTGTCCATTTTCTCACCTCCCATCCTCTGCAATTAGACTTCTTCATCAGAATTCTATTAAGATTGCTGAGGTCACTCATCACCTCTTTGTGACTAAACTCAGTGGGAAAATTTCCATCTTCATTTATTCACCAAACATTTGTAGAGCTCCTATTGTGTTGTGAGCACTGTTCTAGGTGCTGGGATACAGTGTTGAGCAAGACAGATAAAATTCCTGGTGTCATGGAGCTCATGAATAAGAATATCAAGTACTGGTGTGTGTTACAATGAAAATAAAATGAGAGGAGGTGGGGAGAGACATAGGAGAGAGAGAATGCTTGGATACTTGAATGATGAAAAGAGCCAGCTTAGCTTCATCTAAACCTAGAAGCAGTGAAAGGAGCCATTGTAGCTACCGCTGTGGTATCTCGTATGAAGGCCATATGGAAACTTGCCTGGAGACAGACTGTAGTGTTAGGAGATGAGGAGACAGGGCTGGTGATGTGGCTAGATTCTCCTTGAACAAGATATCCAAGGCCTAGGAGATGGTGAGGCAGAATAAATTTGGAAAGGTACATAAACAGCCCAATTGGGTAGCCATCATAATAGTAACTTATTATGGGTCTAATGCAGCAAAACAACTTGTCTTTTTATTCAATTATACACATTCAATTTTTATTCAATTATAGATATATCATTATAGTGTATTTAATATGTATATATTAGCCTTATCAATAGTGTATGAGCTATATTTGATCTGTGGTTTTCACCATCACACCAATAATGCCCTTTACTGGGGGGTTTGAAAGTCTTTGCCATAAAATTTCTAAGGGATTGTGACTGTTTATCAGACATTTAGTTTGTCATGGTGTTAGATTGACCAGGCAATTGCTCATGTTGGAATTTGTAGGTTATGATTTGATAAATTAGTTGACTGCTGCTACAGAGGGAGCCATTTGTGTTTGCCTTTTCTTTGATAATTCACTGGAAAACTGTGAATAATAATATTGCATATAAAAGAGACAAGGATGGATAAAGGTGTAAGAGAATACATTTTCTCTGTAAGTAGCAAACAGCCATGAATCTCTTATTAAATTTTCCAGGCAGGGAGCCTGTCACTCTAAGCATGAGTTCTTATTGTAAGGAAAATTTAGACCAGTTATGGACTTATTGTTCTAAAGCACTCAAACAGAGTTGAAATGTTTTATAGCCTAGTCATATTTTTGGGGGGAGGGGATCAAGGGTAAAATAAAAAGCTATTAGTGAAATTTCTAAGCATAATAGTTCTTAGCTATAAGCAAGAAACCTAATTTGGTTGATTTGTGAAGAAAATTATTTATTCAACGGACACTGAGCTAGAGAACCAGCCTTGGGACTATTCAGATAGGAACAACATTCCAAATCATGCCGTGGAGCCAGCTCAGTGGAGACATTGCTGTCATTGCTGCTAAGAACTACAGCCTGCACTGTTGACATCCCTAGCAATGGAGTCTGGAAGCTGCCATCAGCTCTGCTATCCCTGCTACCTAAAGAACTTGATTTTTGTGACAGCCACCTCTATTACCATAGATAATTTATTCCTTTTGTGTCTCACCTGACAAAGAGAACGATGCTGCTTTGGTCAGCAAGGGCCTGTTACGGGATTTGGTGGGTTTGGGGTACTTATGACATCCAAATTCATCCATTTTCCTCCATTCCAAATCTCAGTTTTGTTCTATCCTGATCAATGCTTTTACTTACACATAAGTGATCTCAGTGGGCTGACATTATAATTTTAGAAAGCTACAGGATCAAAGTTCGAGTTTGATTTTCAGTTTTCTCAGCCCTGTGGCTGAAAGCGATAAGACATTCTTTTAGCAGTCAGAGAAACTTGGGATTTCACTTCATGCCTCTAGCCATGAATTTGCGATTTCAGCTTGTCATTCTTCCCCTTTAAGCACTGTAGCACTGTTAGAAACAATGTCCACGCCCCACAGTTCTTGAATGCCTCATGCCTGTCATATACTCCTGTGGCTGGGCTATATGGTCCTCATTAACCCTGTCTTCAATGAAGACTTCTTTGAGGTGATGATTTGATAATTTGTGCCATGGGCTTCCATTCACATCTCTTCATACTGACTGGATTTTCATTGTTATTATTTCCTTTTTAAAAATGCTTATTTATTTTGAAGGAGCAAGAGAGAACATATGTGTGACTGGAGGAGGGACAGAGAGGGAGACAGAGAATTCCCAAGCAGTCTCCATGCTGTCAGTGCAGAGCCCAACATGGGGCATGATCTAAGGAACTGTGAGATCATGACCTGAGCCAATATAAAAAGTTGGATGCTTAAGTGACTGAGCCATCCAGGCACCCCCATTTTTTACTAACTAGGCCAGATATCTCATTCCCATATTTTTTCTGAGGGACCATTGCCTACAACTGCAACTGGAAGCAATTTATGTCACTTAGTGTTCCCTTAAATCAACTCTATACATTGTAAGCATAAAACAAATTAATTATTAGGACATTCAGCTGTACAGAATCTTCAGGGCTTCAGAGCTAGGAACAATACTCCAGATCATGCCCCATAAGGACACCATTATTACTGCTGCTGAGACTGGGTACTGTAGTGTGCAAAGCGGATAGCAATAATAATGGACCTGGAATTAGGGTCACTAGAACTGCTGCCATTGCTACCCTAGGGATATTATCATGCTCCATCTCTTGTCATTGCCAGACTGAATTGCTCACATTCTCCTCGTCTTTGCATTGCTGGTTCACAATTCAGAATTTACAGTGGATGCATCTGACTGGTAGAACTTAGGTCATGGGCTCATGTTTCAATTGTGAAGGCCACTAAGAAGGTGACTATCTGGCATTTTCCCCCCCTATAGTTTGTGGCAGGCTCTACCACCTACCAGTACTCATAAGTTGCAAGACCCCTAAAATATAGGGAGTAATTTTGCTAAATACGATAATAAATTGGCTCTTTCAACACCCATTCCAATCCTCTTCTAGATAGTCTTTCTAGAAAGTGATGGGTTCCTAGTCTCTGTTGCCATTGCAGGGTACATATACAAGACTTGGATATAAATCCAACTCATATGGCTGTGTGAGTGGAAATTGGACCTTCTGCAAGCATGGTTGTGAAGGTGTTTTGTTTTAGAATGGCTCTGGGGGACTACTGGCATTCAGAACCAAGGGTGCTAACTTGTGATTGGGGTTGTTAATGAAATTTCTTAGAACAGACCCACAGTGGAGCTATGCCTTTTCTCTCACTGTGTTGTCCTTGGCTCACTAACTCTGCCTGTGAGCCCCCAGTTCTTATTCTTTGTCTGTCTCAGGGATTCTATGAGCTGGCTAATAATTCTTCTTACATCCTTTTCTGCTAAAACTAGCTTGATTCAGTGCTATGATTTGCAAGTTAAAACCCTGAGTAGTAGAAAGTTTAAGGTGACAGGTGGCCCTAAAGAATGATAAATAACCCTTATGTTAAAATATACATGTAGAGATTGGAGGTGTTGATCTTCACTCACTTTTTTTAAGTTATTATTATAATTTTTAAAAAATGTTTATTCACTATTTATAGGAAAACTGACTAGGGTACCTGGATGGCTCAGTCAGTTGAGCATCTGACTTTCGCTTAGTCATGGTCTCACAGTTCATGGGTTCAAGCCCCATGTTGAGTTCTGTACCAACAGCTTGGAGCCTGGAGCTTACTTCGGACTCTGTGTCTCCCTCTCTTTCTGCCCCTCCCTACGCATGTTCTGTCTCTCAAAAATAAATAATCATTAAAATTTTTTTAAAAAGTTATTAGTATACTTGGATGTGTATGGTTGGTGATTTTGAAAGCAACGTGTTCTATTAGATTAAATCAATTTGTGAATTTCACGTCTCAATCCACAGAGATTGGAGTATACATCAGAAGCACTGTAGATGCTGTGTCATTGTGATAATACTAATATATAGCATTTGTTGAGTGCTCACCAGGTAATGCTACATGGATTATTTTTGTAGTCTATAGAATAAACTTTTGAAATATTTGCTGTTGCCATCCATATTCTACAGATGAGGAAATTGAAGTTAGAATAGTTAAAATACTTTCCTAAGGTCACTCAGCTAGGTAGGCAGGAGTGGGATTTGGACCTATAGCTGTCTGATGTGGATTCCTCATTTATGCCATTAAGTAAACACTGCCTCTTATTATGAATTTAGATTTATCTGCTCTGCTCAGAATTGCATAGAATTTGATGAGGAAGTTAAGATGGAAGATGCATATTTAACAAAGAATGCCAGAGAAACAACATGAGTGCTCCGTAGGGGAGTTTTGGGCTCGAAGCTAATGAGTCTCCTGGATGGATCTCTTCTGTATAGGAATTAGGAAAATTTTCCTTAGGCAGGTGAATTATGCTCATTATGCTTGAAAGCCTTGATACCCCAAGTATGGTCCATGGACCAGCCGCATTGGCATCACTTGGGAGCTTGTTAGAAATGACTTTGTTTATGGAAGAATGAAATAGGAATAGCAAATGAAGGAAGTTGAGAGGCTTCCTGGATGAAGTCTTGCGTGTTATTGTATAGGAGAAGTTTTTATGTCCTAATGGAGATATTTGTATGTCTAGGAAAGAGTGCAATATAGACTTGATGTACAGTTAAGGTTTTTTGTTTTTTTCTGTTTTTTTTTAGTTTATTTACTTATTTTGAGAGAGACAGACACAGTGTGAGCAGGGGAGAGGCAGAGAGAGAGGGGGAGAGGGAATCCTAGGCAGGCTCCATGCTGCCAGCGCAGAGCCTGATGCGGTGCTCAAACTCATGAACCATGAGATAATGTCCTGAGCTGAAATCAAGAGTCAGACACTTGACTGACTGAGCCACCCAGGCACCCCAAGTTTTTTCCTAATATATTTTCCTTTTGTTCTCTCTTTTTAATTATTTTATGTATAATATGTGTATACCTATTTACTTAAGTGAAAAGTGAAAGATACTAACAGTTGCCAAAGGACCTAGGTATGGGCCCAGGTTTCCTCACTGCTATCTTTTTATCATTTACCATGCTCTTCCTTTATTCTTCCAAGCTTTGATAGTCCACATGGTATTATACAGCTTGCAAGGCACATGGTGCCTAAGAGATCGTTCAATCATAGGCATCACTGACTTGGAACAATATCTTACCTTCTTTGTTCCTCTTTGTCAAGACTCCAGGCGTGGACTTTCCTCTCAAAGATCCCCCAGATCCCTTAAATTTAGGAGGCACTTGCCTGTCACAGATGCAGTTGTGAGGAAAAAACCCAGTAAGATTTCCTCCTGGAACCAAAAAGCTTTCTGCAGTCCAGGGTTTTTATAGCCCTAACCAGATGTTTGTCCAGACACATCAAGTCTTGGCACCCCTGTTCTTGGGAAAGGACTAAGGCTATTTCACCAATGAATAAGTTCTGAATGAGGGAAGTTTCCAGCTGTATTTCCAGAAAGAATGTTTAATGAAGACAACTGCTGTTTCTGAATGGCCTATTCTACTAATTGTTCTTAAGGCTATAGCTTCCTGATGTACACTTCTGAGGCACTAAGTATGCAAATAAAGCATTTAAAATGGTAAAACCCTTATCATTTATGAGGATATATCCTGATTTTCATGTTTTAATTTATTAAATTTTTTTGGAATGATTCATCAAGATTCATTATTTTAATTACTTTTATTTTCCTCTTTTTCCCAAATCCGTGGGGAAATCTACAGCCCTTTACTTGAGTAGACATGGTTGAGAAGGTTTCTCCAGTCTCATATCTGAAAAGCAAAACAAAATAAAATAAGTATAAAGTTTGATGTTGAGCTTAATTGAACCATGTCGTATTGACCATTCCAGGATCTTGCTCCTGCCTCTCCCTCGCCCCACCTCTCGTCCCTTTCTTCCTCATGTCCCATTCTCAGCCCTACTGAAATAGATACCCCTAACATGCCAAATTGTTGTATAGCTCTTCCTCTCACCTCTTTTTCTTTGTAAAATGCCAGTCTTCCTATTGTCCCCATTTTGAATGCCTTCTCATTTTCAAAGATGCATCCCATTTTATTACTGAATATAGCCTTCCTAATTTCCCTATAGAAAACTGACTTTGGTGCCTACCCTGTACCCAAATGGCCCAGAAAACAATTTTTATGTGGATAATGAGTAAATAGTGTCAAAAAATGAAACAATGGAAAGCAAAGAACCAAGAAGATTTCTTAACTCTTAAACCAGTGAGTCAGGACTAGAAAATCTGAGGCAACGATTTTTTTTTTCTCGCACATATTTATGTCCTATTTGTGTATTGAAGACTCTTTGGTATGGAATCCATGACTTACTCATGTTTGTATATCTGTTGTACTCTCCAGTGACAATTTTGATCATCTGTTTGATGATGCTATTTTTAGATCAAATAATGATTTCATTGAAAAAAATTTACTTCATTGGCTTAGGACATTCATCATGACCTTAGATTCCTGAACTGTACTGCTTTTATTGAGTGTCTGAGAAGATTTATTTTATATAAACTTTCTTTATAAATTTTCTTCAAATGTCAGATTAAAAGTGCACATTTGCTCCTGAATGTTTATCTTGTTCTTCACTGATGATCAATTTAGAATGTGTCTGTTCAGGCAAGAATAAACAGAGCAAACGATCTCTTTTTCCCATATGAGCTCTTGAATTTCACTTTTCCCTAGAATGAAAATTGCTTCTTGCCATTAGAGAATTTTTTATACTGTCATCTTAAAAATGGATTTTCTTTTATCAAACCAATAACCTTTGTTTTCACTTATGCGAAACTTTGAGATCAGCTTCCACAGATTCTGTTTTGTGGTGAGTGCTATCAGTGGAAAGATGTAATTTGTCATGTCTTAGACTGAGGAGTACCTTTTCCTTCTTATAGCAAGTAAGAAAAATAAGCTCTTCTGTATCCAAATAAGACAGATATACTTGGGACACTTATTTTTGCCTGTGATTTTCTGATCTTGAATCACTGGTTTAAGAATTTAAGAATCTTCTTGGTTCTTTCCTTCTTATTATTTTACAGCTCTGTCACTGCTTACTCAATACCCATGTAAAGATTGTTTTATGGGCACTGTGAGAACTGAGTAAAATTGGAAAAGTCTGTCTGTAATGTTATCTTTTGTGTTTTCCTTTCTTCTGAGCTTGACCAAATATTTAAACTCCTTATACCCTGATAACTCAGTTTTCTCCACATCCTGCCTGCCTTCTTGGGCCAGCATCCCAAAGACAAAACCATTCTTCTTTCTTCTGCAACTAAAATGCTCACAAGTTGGCTGTCAAACAGAAAATCTCTCTGATTAACTCCCTCTCTCCAGGGAGCTACTGGTCATTAATGGCCCAATGTCTTAATCTTCTAGAGTGAAAATGAATATGGTAGAACAGGTAAGAACTTCATGACAAATTCATTAATCAAGCAAGTGGCTCTGTAATTGTGGTATTTCAGCAGTCATGAGGTGGGACCCTGGGAAGTTGCATATCCAGGAGGGAAGTTGCATATCCCGGAAGGATGTGTGCACTGCTACCTACCCATCCTGTTCGTAAGACTGCCACTGGTAGTGGTGGAAGCAACCTAAGGATTTCCAGGTCTAAATTGTGCATTTCTGTTCTTCTCCCATGAAGGAATCTAAATGCCATTATGTCATGGTAACTGCAGAATGTGCTTAGTCATCAAAGCATTTCTTATGTTGTAGATATGACTGGTAAATATAGAAGAAAATTGAAAATTTGAAGTGTAAAGGAAACTATAAAAACAGACAGCAGATGTCACTGTTGTTTTTCCATTACTTTACCTTAGCCTCATTTTTTTTTTTTTTTGGTTTTGTTCCTAGTTAATGACATTTTTCATTTTATTCAAGAGCTCTAATAGGTAAAACAAGTTCACATATGCTAAACTTCTGTTTTGAATTTTATATTTGTTAAGGTTATGACTGTAAATCTTGCATGTATAGCTTATAAAGAAGATACTTACATTTTATATGCCTAGATTCATTAATTCAATATTATAAGTTGATAGAATAATAACTTCTATAATTATCTCTGGTTAAAAATGAGGTATTATCCATCTTGAATATAAACCTGTCCTGGTTTTATTTCAAATGACCATTCATATCATTTGTTGTCGTCATGTACACAAGCAGAAATGCAGCAAGAAGTAGTGACAGTACAATTAAAATCTCTGAAAGTGTTTTTTTTTTTTCACAAAATCTAATCTTATTGTCATCTGTTATTCAGAAAGCTGAAGCTTTACCATCATATTCTTAGGCATGTTGTGCATTATTTTAAATTTATAAAATAAGGAACTTGGATAAACTATTCCTAATATGCTTTCTGTTGATAAAATTTCATGATTCAATAGGAAGCACTGAAGAAAAATACTTAGAGAATAGTGCTTTTTATTTCAAAAATCTTATTAGGAGGTAATTTTGGTAGCATTTATAGTTTGTATATATGTTCCATGTTTTCATTAAAATGCATCACATTACTATTTTCTGGAACTAAAATGAAAGTATATATTGAGCATATATTGGGAAATTAAGACTTATAATCCTAGAACAGTAATGAAACTGCGATTCACATATAGAATCTACTATAACTGATCAACAATTCAGGAATTTAATGACAATCTAAAAATTTCAGAAGCCTGTGAATGTGTATATGATTAGATAAGGACTGTTAGAATAAATGATAAAGAACAGTTTATATTTTGGAATTTATCTTGATTATTTATTGAAGATATGATTAAAGATAGTGTTAACACAAAAGCCTGGAAGAGTAGGAACACTGTTCTTAGTCATAATGTGTCAGCACTTCATACTGGTGCCGTGGTCAGGTTAATTATAAGGCCTATATTCAGAACTTCTGAAATAAATAATTTTCATCATGGATAAAGTAGAATATGGTTTTTGGTGCCTGGTTCATGTATTATTTAGCTCAGAAAGCATTCTGAAGAAGAATTTAGAAATAGGGCACTTTATTCACTGGTAGGAACTTAGGTGATTAGAGATACATTATTTCTGTGGCCTGTTCCAGGATAGTATGTTTTGAACACATTGCATTTTCAGATTGGTTTGAAACTTGGCCTTGCTACTTTTAATCTGTGTCACTTTGGTCAAGAAATTTAGCATGTCATAAATATAGTTTCCTTATAAAGAGAGAATAATGGGGCTTACATTTCTCAAGGTTGTTGTGAAGATTAGAGTGGATGCATTTGAAATACTCAGCACCAATATACGTGTAAGGTGTATATATATTATTCATACATATATATCATCAGAATCACTAACAGCAAATGTTTCTCAATGGCCTGTTGAGTACAGGCTTTATATTGGTTCTCTAAATATAAAAGGGTAGGATTTGTGGTCTCCACACTCAGAAGCAATGCTGAAATAATGTATTTACTAATTGGCACAGTAATTCTTTACCCGACATCTTTAACAGTTGTTTTAAAAAATTGTATTAGACAACGTGGATGGAACTGGAGGGTATTATGCTACGTGAAATAAGTCAGGCAGAGAAAGACGGATACCATATGTTTTCACTCATATGTGGATCCTGAGAAACTTAACAGAAGACCATGGGGGAGGGGAAGGGGAAAAAAAAGTCACAGAGAGGGAGGGAGGCAAACCATAAGAGACTCTTAAATACTGAGAACAAACTGAGAGTTGATGGGGGGTGGGGGAGAGGGGAAAGTGGGTGATGGGCATTGAGGAGCGCACCTGTTGGGATGAGCACTGGGTGTTGTATGGAAACCAATTTGACAATAAATTATATTTAACATAAAAAGTAAAAAATAAAAAATAAAAAAATAAAAAATTTTATTAGATTTGAATTTCAAAGCCTTATTAGCTCTCCCTTAGTGGTAACTCCCTGGCTGTCCCTCCTCTTTTGCCAACAGGCTAGTGGAGTTGAACTACCAGTTTTACTGTTATATTCACTTTTCATCTTTAGACCTAGATATTCAAATAATGGAAGATATGATGGGATTTTAGAGTCAACCTGATTGGGGCATGATGTGAGTGGATTATGGGGGTTCCCCTCATGAAAACCAAGGTCGAAGGAGGACTGTATACTTGGTACCTCTTGGCGTGACTTGCTTACAGTTTTTATTTGTTTAAAAAGGTGGATTGATGGCATGGAAATCAGTAATCATAAGTTGGGAATATGGATCTTGGCTGTCAGACCTTACAATGAGAGTGGGTAGGTTCCTCATAAGTCCTGTGGCATCCCACTTTCTCTGTTCTCAGGCCCCAGTACTTCATAGAATTATAGATGATTTGTTTTTGGTTGCTTTCTCTGCCTCCCAACTGCTTCATAGTTTTAACTAATATTCTCTGTTATCCTCATAGATAGAATTCAGAAATGGAGTTATCATGTATCCATATATGTGTACTTTGTTGTCTATAATACATTTTTACAAGTATGAATAACTTCTTGAACGAGAATCCATACTCAATATTTTTGTAGCAGTCTTGAACTGGAGTAATTATCAAGTAATATGTGTCTGTGAGACAGGGGACCACTGATGTATGTTAATATTCCCCCAAATCGCTCTCTACTCCCACAATATTCATATCTCCAGCACATTTATTGAGCAGTTACAGTGTCCTAAACACTGACGTAAGTGATTTACATATAACAATGTATATGTTTATGACAATCTAGGTGTGTTCTATCATTATCCCTAATATTGAGGATGATAACACTAAAGTACAGAGAGTCCCTTAGCTAGTCCCACTTGTCCCAGGCCTCACAGCTAGGAAGTGGCAGAGTTGGGGCCACCCCCCAAGTCTTCTGAGTGCAGAGTCTATACTCTTAGCACTTACACTGCCAATCTTCTAGGTTTGACTTTGTTATTTAAAATTGCTGGAAGAGGGGCACCTGGGTGGCTCATTCAATTGACTGACCGACTTGGGCTCAGGTCATGACCTCACGGTTCATGAGTTTAAGCCTGCATTGGGCTCTGTGCTGACAGCTCAGAGCCTGGAGCTTTCTTCAGCTTCTGTATCTCCCTCTCTCTCTCTGCCCCTCCCCTGCTTGCATTTTTTTTTCCTCTCTCTCTCCCCAAAATAAATGAAAACATTAAAAATAATTTAAAACTGCTGGAAGAGAGTGGGATGGTAAAGATGATGTCTATGGGAGGCTTTCAGAGCCAGTGGATTCCGTCCCCCGCCCCGTGCATAATTGTGAATGGGGCTTGTGGATCAGGAAGCACCTTTGGGCAACTTGTAGTGATACAGTAATCCCAGTATGATTCCATATTTTGGATTCATGCTTTTCTTACAATCTAGCTTCAGGTTGGAAAATGAATTGACACTGTCAAACAGTATAAAGTTCTACACTGAAGACAAGGAAACTAGAAGTCAGACCTAGAATTCTCTCTCTGGTTCAAATTTCTTATGTAATTCAATTTACATACGTAGTAAGTCCTGAGTGTAATCTCTACTATTATCTGCCTTTAAGTAAAGTCCTTAAGATATGGCCGTCTCCTGTCTTTCTGCAACACTTTGGGGTAATTCCGATCACCTCATTGAGTATTGTGAAATTATAAAATTAAAAAGTTCCCACTATAGTATGAAAGTATTTTTAAGATGATGTTGCAGGTCCCATATAAAAATATGTAAATTCTCTAAGGACTAGAAATATTTTTCATTGATTTAAAATAATATTTGGATCATATGTCAGTTTGGAATAAATTGATTTATCAAGCATCTTGTTTTGGCACAGTGGTGGCTACAAGTACATCAGTTATCTTTGGAAGAAAAATGGTTTCTATAGGTCATAAGTTAGGTCAGTTAGTCATCCTGGATATATTGTGTCTCTGACACTGTTTCCTTAGATTTGATCTTGCTTCTCTCTTATACATTTGAAGCTTATTTAGGAATGTGTCAGAACAAGCTGTCTCTCAAGCCTAAATTGTTAGCCTTGAGGGCAGGGACCACGTTGTTATATTATGTTTGGAGCAGGGCACAAGAGAGCACTGCCCAGATAATAAAGGATGGTGATGAGCTCAAGTGGGTGACCTAGCTCATCAGTCTGGACACCATGGGCAGAGAGCACATGCCATTGTTCTCAGAGTTTTTTCCTTGATGACCTCTCAAGCTACTCTTCACCTTGCTATGAATTCTTATTTAATTTCTTTTTACTTTAAAAAGAAAGGTCTGTAACATAACTTGTCTACTTTTGTTTTGCAAGCATTCAGTTTTAAAACAATTGAAAGTCATACCTGATCTTGTTTTTTTTATACTTAGTATTTAACAGTCTTGGCATATACAAGAGTTTGATAAATGAATGTTAAATCAAATTGAATTGGTACCTTTGACAGTGGGTAATCAGGCAGTTGAGAGCAAATTAAAATCTAGAATCCAGGTTTCCTGTCTACTCCCTCCCCGCCAAGAGGAACAGTGGATTCCCAATGGCTCTCTGACCCTCACTCAGAATCCAGCTTGGTTTTGGGCTGCTGTAGATCTTAAGGCCAGGGGATTGATAAAAAAAAAAAACCAGACTTGAAAATGTAGTTAAGTTTGTAATTGAGTTTGATTTCAACTTGGGTTTGTAATATTAACACTCTGGGGAATTCCTGGTTTTCCTCCACTTGGAGAACTTTGTATCACTTCCCAGAGGAGCTGTGAACTGGAAACAGGACGACTTAAACTTCTTATTAAAAATGGACTTTCCTCTTGATGGCATGCTTAAGCCTTATAAAACGCTATTTTGGTGCTTTTACTGGACGTGTTTAAGCCTGTATTGCTCAATGCCAATATTACAGGAATAAGAAACTATGTTCTGACAATAAAACATCCATTTGAGAAAGATGGTAAATTTATTGGGAACATTTCAGGGTTGAAGCATATTTGTAACTGTGAGATATGGCCTCAATTATTAATCATCATGAGAAACTGAATAGAACTGACTCTGATATGCTAGATTAGTGGCATTTGATTTTAGTACTCCAAACTGAAATCATCATCTGTGAAAAGAGATTTGCAATCTTTTCAGTAATTCAGCCCTGGCTATGTTATAGCCCCAGAACTCTGGCTTTAATTACTACTGATTTCATTTTACCTTCTCCTAGAGATGCCACTTTGAAATGTGGTCAGAGGATTCAAATCATTTCAAATTTGATACTTTGAACTAAAGTAAATCCAGAACTGTGGGGTTAAGAAGATTGTGAGCTTTTTAGTCCAGTAAGTAGGAAATGGAGGAGGGAAGATGTCATTTTTGAGCACTTACTCTGTTTTAGGAATGTTAGCCAAATGTAGGTATTATTCCCATTTTACAGATGAGAAATCTGAGACTTAGAGCAGTTTGATGTTTTGCCCACAGCTGCCCCACTTACAAGAAATCAGCCAGGATCCAAACCAGCCTGAATGACTTCCAAGTCTGTATGCTTCTGACTCTGCTGTAGAGATTCCCTCCTGAGTTTTGTACATATTTAAGTCTCCATAGCAGTGCTTTCCTCATATTGCACTTACACTGGTATTATAGTTATGTCAAGTTTTGTTTTATCTCATTAGTCTATATTCTTATTAATGAATAAGGCTGTGTTTTCTATGCAACTGACATAATGCCTCTTCCACATAGTAGATGTTTTAAAAAACTTACTGAATAAAATTGTTCAACAATCTGACATTGTTTCCTACTTGATGTAGATCTAGGGTTCAAAACTATTCTTTCCCAAAATAATGCTAGTGGTTGGTAGTTAAAATGTTAAATCTCATATACAATATTATAATTTTCTCTTCAATCAACACTTTCTTCTTTTCAAACAGGGAAAACAACAGTATATAAATAGTGATTTCTTCTTATTAAAGAGTAGGAAAAAATATTCAGAGGGGATACAAATAAATAAACCAAAGTCCCACCCTTTGGGAGTTCATAGCCAAGTGACAGTGATGAGAGATGGTCATGATATTTATAATATAGGGTAGAATGTTCTAATGCCTGAAGAAAATATTCAAGTAGAGTTGTAAAAGTTTAGAAGAGAGGTGATTTTTTAAAATCCCAGTTTAGTTAACATGCAGTGTTATATTAATTTCAGGTATACAATATAGTGATTTAGCAATTCTATACATTATTCAGTGCTCATTATGATGAGTATACTCCTAATCCCCTTCACCTATTTGACCCATTCCCCCCAACCTCCCCACTGATAACCCATCTGTTTGTTCTCTATAGTTAAGAGTCTGTTTTCTGTTTTTTTCTCTTTGTTCATTTATTTTGTTTCTTAAATTCCACATATGAGTGAAATCATACGGTATTTGTCTTTCTCTGACTGACTTATTTCACTTAGCATTATACCCTCTAGATCCATCATGGTGTTGCAAATGACAAGATTTCATTCTTTTTTATGGTTGGGTAATATTCCATTGTGTATGTGTTTTTGTGTGTGTATTTTGCTATTTATGTGCCACATCTTTTTTAAAAAATTTATTTTTTGAGAGAGAGAATGCAAGTGGGAGAGGGGCAGAGGAAGAGGGTGACAGAGGATCCAAAGAGGGCTCTGCACTGAAAGTAGAGAGCCCAGTGAGGGGCTCAAACTCGTGAACTCGAGCCAAAATCAAGAGTCAAAAGCCTAACTGACTGAGCCACCCAGGTGCCCCAACCACCAGTTTATCTAGTCATATATCAATGGACACTGGGGCTGATTCCATAATTTGTAAATAATGCTGCAGTAAACATAGGGGTGCATATATCTTTTTGAATTAGTGTTTTTGTTTTCTTTGGGAAAATACCCAGTGGTGAAATTACTGGATCATAAGGTAATTCTGTGTTAATCACAGTTTTCCTCAGTGGCTGCACAGTTTGCATTGTAGCCAATGGTGCATGAGGGTTCCTTTTTCTCCACATTCTTGGGAACATTTATTGCTTCTTGTGGTTTTGATATCAATCATTCTGACAGGTGTGAGGTGATACGTCATTGTATTTTTTAAAAAAAATTTTAACGTTTATTTTTCAGAGAGAGAGACAGAGTGTGAGTGAGGGAGGGGCAGAGAGAGAGGGAGACACAGAATCCAGGGGGGAGAGAGAGAGGAAGACTCAGGTTCCGTCCAGCCTCTGAGCTGTCAACACAGAGAACTGTCAGAGCGAGAGCAGAGGGAAGGCAGAGAGAGAGGGAGGGAGAGAGAATCCCAAGTAGGTTCTGCATTGTCAATGCAGAGCCCTATGCAGGGCTCGAACTGACCAACTGTGAGATCATGACCTGAGCCAAAATCAAGAGTCAGATGCTTAAATGACTGAGCCACCCAGGCACCCCCTCACTGTTTTGATTTGCATTTTCCTGATGATGAGTGATGTTGAGCATCTTTTCATGTGTCTGTTGGCCATATGTAAAGGAGAGATGATTTTTAATTTGCAAGGATCAGGGAAATGTTCATGAAAGAGGGGAAATTTGACCTGGAACTTAGAAAGATGAGAATATCTTGACACGTTTCAAGGGAAGGGACTCCAGGCAGAGGAAATAATTTGAGAATAGTTATGGAGACATAAATGTCAAATGAACAATACTCAGTTTAATCTGACTGGAGTATAAGTCATGTTAAACATATTGAAAAAGTGAGATAGGAGAGGGTACTGGGGAGAGGGCTTGGGGAGCTTTCTGTTATATGTTATTTAAATTCCTTTTTAATAGTTTTATGAGATCATGACCTGAGCCGAAATCGGATGCTTAACCAACTGAGCCACCTGGGTGCCCTAGAACTGCACTTTGTAAGCACAAATTTGAGAAGATTATTTTAACAGTAATATGTAGCTTTGAAGGAAGTGGAAAAGTTAGTATACTACCACTGCAGTAGTATAGATTAGAAACTGGCATAGAATATACTATTAGTGAATAGTACAGATAAGAATAGTATGGATGAGAAAAAATTGCATATATTAGAAACAAAGATTTGAATGATGATGACATCAATGGAAATAAGAATGAGACAAATTTAAGATGAATTTTAGAATTACATATGATAGAACTGGGCAATTGGTTGAATGTACGTGCTGCAAAGGGAGACTTTAAAGATAATTTTAGAATTAGGAGGCTGGGGGAATTATAAGAAGGTTAAGAACATAATAGAACCAGAGGAATCAGTTGGCGAAGTCTACAAGAGGAGAAAGACAAGTGCTTTTTTTGTTGTGTTGAGTTACTGGCAAAGAATTCAGGGCAATTGAAAAGTCTGGTATTATTTCTATATGTGCAAAGCCTTGGTGAGGAAGGCATAGGACAAACTACAAAAGGGAACGTTATTTAATTTTCAATATCTATGAATCATAGATCCTCAGTGACTCTATAATTAATAGACATTCTATAGTAATAAACAGACATGCAGAAACAGAAACATATATATTCATACAAATATTCCTGCAAAGATACCTGATAATAGTTACCCCGATAAATTTAGAGTGTCCATCTGTGGTATTAGTACAGAATGAGAAAGGTTAAACTTTAGAATTAATTTGGATAAAATACCCCTGGAAGTTCCAATATAGTGCTTCTATGAAGTCCAAGACTCCTCCTTAGACCCCTTTGGTTGCTTATTTTCTTATCATTAACAAATCTTTTATAAGGTGATGTGACTAGAACAGGATTTGTGCTATCCTGAGGCCATTTTTATCAAATAGTGCTTGAAGGGAGCAGATTGGTCTTATAGAGGTTAGATTTCATTTTATTAATTGATGTCTAGCAGCTCCAGAATTTTCTTAAGTCAGATGGGGCACAGTTGTTTGGCCATTAACTCTCTAGCTATATTAGTCTTCCATTAATCAAACTGAAATTCAGTTTCTAAGGTAGGTTTTCAAACTTACTTATCCCCTCCATCAACCCTTTCTCCCCTTTTATCCCCCTTTCTTTTTGAAAATATATTTATTAAATGCCTGTTCCATTCCAGACATTATGTTGAATGCTAGGAGTGGATTGATGAATACGTTCCTGTTTTTAGGGACCTCATAGTCTAGTAGGGTAGAATCTTAAGTGCTTTGATACAGGAGCACAGAAAAGGGAACTAAATCAGATCTGGAAGTGGAAGGGTAAATTAGAAATGATTTTCCAGAAATGGTGACATTCGAGCAGTGTTTTGAAGATAAGTAGGAAATAGCTGGAAAAAAAGTGTTGTGGGATGGGAGAGCCCATTCTTGGTAGAGGCTTAAAGACACATTCAAAGATTTACAAATAGTCTGTACAGCTTGAAAGAAGAGGGTATTTGGGGAATTATAGGAGATGGAGTGAGAAAAATAGGCAGAAGTAAATAGTTATGAGTCTTGGGTTCAAAGGAATTTCAACCACCTCCTGAAAGCTTGGATTTCATTCAAGGGATTAACTTGTTAAAATTTGTACTTTAGGAAGATTATTTTGGTACAGGAATGGAAAATGGATTTGAAGAAGGTAAGATTGGAGGCAAGGATGTCTATGAGAGGCCACTGCTAAAATCTGGGGAAGAAGATGAAAGCTTAAATTAAGGTAGCTGAGAAATTAAGGGAAAGGATAGATTTAGGAATAATTAAGAAGACAGACCACTTGGGTCTTGGAGCCTGATTGATGAAGTAAGTGAAAGAAAGGGATAAACTCTCAAGTATTTGGTTTGGATATTTGAGTCCTTCATGGGATCATTCAGTGAAGATATAGAAGTGAGATCTGATTTTTGGAAAGAGTTAGATATTTCAGACTTTGGCATATGGAAGTTGAGATTCTCTTTGGTTATCCAGGAAGAAATGTCTATTAGGCAACTCAACTGAATGTTTTGAAGTAAGAGATATGGACTAGAGTTATCCTGTAAGCCGATGTCATAGATATGGGTGCCAAACCCCAAGGGTCATGGGGTGAGAACTGAGGTTGTAGCTCTTGGGAAGACATTTAATTGATAATCAGAGGAATACATAGACGAGAAAGATAAGCAGAAGAAGTAAAAGGGGAAAAAAGAGAGGAACAATGTAATGGAAATAGAGTTTAAAGAAGGAGGAAGTGTCATTAGTGTCAGTCTGCAAACAAGTAAACTAAGAACTACAGAAAAATTTTTATTATATTTGGCATAAAGGTGTAATCAGTGATCTTTGACCTGAGCAGTTTTAGTAAAGCAGTATGGGCAGGGCAGGAATTGAATCATGCACAATTATAAGGGGAACAGCTGAGTTAGGAATGAAAAATGAAATAGTAGGATGAGAACAGATCAAGTCCTGGGAGCAAAACCAAATTGGGGGCCAAAATGAGCAGGAATTGATGCCGGACAGGAGTAGGGAGAGGACAAACATGAGGCTCATATAGATTCTGTTGGAATATGATATAGTTTAGCTGGCATGATTGTAGTTAGGATACCCTAGAGGCATTATACAACTTCTGAACCACATTTCTGAGATGTATTTTCTCCTGACCAAACATTTCACATCCAGAGGGCAAATCAGAAATCCTGACCAGTTACATGCAACTACTCATCTAGCATTAAACAGCTGAGAACTGTTCCAACACAATGAGGCAAACTGTCTGTGGAAAGAGGAGTCTTTTATCATATACTGCATAGGCCCCAAAATCAATAAGTGCTTGACAGTCTGGAAAGCATCCTTTTGATGATGGATCCAATGTCATTGAAAGTACTTAAATGCCTCAGCAATGTTTGTCTTTTGTCAAAGAAAAATGTGGTTGTAAACTGGATGCACTGAGAAGGCTTGAAGCTCTTACTTTGTTTTCAGGGTAGGCATGCCAAGGATATCATGTACTACATTTTTAGGGATAAATATCCATCAGCATTGGTGAGGTAGCTAAGGAAGGTATCCCTGGAAATTCTGATTTGTTGAGGGAAGGACAGGAGACAAGGGTGCTGTGTGTGGATGTCTAACTTGGCTGGATGTTCTCTGATCAGATAGCTCTGGGGCAAAGGCAAGCAGGTTGACTCCATTCCTAGTTCATACTTGAGTCTGCTTCTCACCTACTTACTCCCCATAGTCATCCATTTTCTCTGGTTATTGATCTTCAGTTTTGCTCTAGGCTATAACCCTGGATCCTCTGATACCAGACTTACTATGTTTACCAGTGAATTACTAATAGCTGACTCTGGCTCACCTTCTTGGATCATATAATGTCTTATAAAGTGTACCCACTTGAGCAGAAATACACCTTGTTAAAATAGACTTGAGTAAAAGGTTTCACCCACTCTCATCACCAGAATGTTGACTGAAAATATCTTGAAGCTTTTATCAATCCAATTGCCTATCTATAACAATATGATGAGATCTCTAATTCAGAACTTTCATAAGCAACAAAAGAATTTGTGGACAATGCCTCATTCCCCAGTCTGTAAGGATAACAGTTCATGTAGTTCAATGCCACAAAGTACAAAGTGGGACAATGGCTTTTGATAGAAATTTCCAGTTTTTCGGTGAAAACTCTTTGTAAAAGAAACAGTTTTTATTCTGGTCTGGTTTGAATTTTCTTCTGTTGGCCAAGTTTAGCTGACCCTACTCTGATCCTCTTCTGTGTGTTACATGGTATTTTTGCTTACTCTCTTCTGCCTGATGATATAACTTTTTTGCTTAGAGATATTTTTTAGAATGAATTTTTTCCCATTGGAACTGTGCAAAATGTTTAATTCATTTTGTTCTGCAAAATGTTGGTACCTGCTTTCTTCTTGCCTCTGAAAGGGCTGGTTGATGTTGCCCTGTGTCTGTCTCTGCATTACCCCATCCATCTCTGTCCTTGTGGCCCTTGCTCACTTTTCCCATGCAGCACTCTTGTCCTGATCTGTATTCTCTTCATTGTGGTGATGGTTAATAGCTCAGACTTCAGAATGAAGCTGCATTCTTACATGGAGATTCAAGTGGGAAAGAATTTGCTTCCATACTCATTCAAGTTGGCGGTATTCATTTCCTTAAGGATGTATTACTGAGGGCCCAGGCTTCTTACTGGCTGTTGTCTGGAGGCCTTCCATAGTTCCTTGACACATGGCTTCCTTGGTATGCCTGCTTGCTTTATCAAGACAGCAAGGAGAATCTCTCACTTCAGTCTGCTAAGAGGCAATATTATATGATGTAATATAAAATGGGAGTGACACACTTACATTATATGATGTAATATAAAATGGGAAAGAACACACTTTCGCTGTGTTCTATTTGTTAAAGCAAGTCGTAGGTCTCTTCTACACTGAAGAGGAGGGGATTACACAAAGGTGTAAACACTAGGCAGTGGACAGTGTTTGGAGGGTGCAGTCACCATAGGGTCTGTGTGCCATGCCCAGATGGTTGACAAATTGTAAGGTCATAGGAGGTACTGAACTATTCCATAGCCTTAATCTTATTAATTCTATGAACAAGATATCAAAATATCATACTATAATAGAGCTTGGGAAGATAATGGAATAGGAGGACCCTGAACTTGGCCATCCCATGTTTACAACTAGATATCATCCACATCCAAGTCAATAAGCCAGAGAATGATTGGAAGGCTGACAGAACAAACTCCACAACTAAATATAGAGAAGAAGCTGCATCTGAAAGTTTAGGAAAGTCAGAAAGGCAGAGGGAGGATGCCTGTAGGAGGAGGGGAAACTGCACATGGAGAGGGCAGAGAATTGGGCCCTTGCACCATGGAGTTCACATGAGGAAAACTATTTCTTATAATATTTGGCTTTAAAACCTCTGGGTGGCAGGGTGGCACAGATACTTTTAGCTCAGGTACAGGGCTGGGGCAAATTTTGCCCAAATTTTGCTTGTGGCCCACCCAGCTGCTGGGTGCATAGCTGCTGCCATCATGCATGCTGTGCCACACCTAACAACCACACAGCACCCAGCCAGGTTGCTCCCTGCCACCGTTATGCCCTGGGCCCAGCTATGCTCAGCTACCAATAAGCACCACGCCTAGCCTCATGCCCCTGGCCACCTGACATGTAGGCCCCAGCTGCCCTAGCACTTCAGGGAATCCAGAATAGGAACTAGTGGCTCAGTGAAAAATTTTCTAACACCACCACCCTGTTCTTAAATTCCCTGGCAGGCATGCCTGCTCAGAGCTGGCCTGCTGGGTCCCCCTAACACCACAAAGAGCAAGGAGAACTCACAAAAGGCAGGGAGTCAGTGCAGACAATTGCGCTGAAAGGAAAAGTGACTCAGAAACAGTATCAGGGCATAAGCAACACACATAGGATACTCTCCTGAAGTGCCAGGTTCTGGTGAACAGGGAACATTGCCATGCAAGGCACTTCAGGACCTCTTCTTCGTAAAGTCACTGCTTTCAAGAGCAGAAGACATAGTTGCCTTTTTCTTTCTCTCTCTCTCTACCTTTCTTTCTTTCTTTCTTTCTTTCTTTCTTTCTTTCTTTCTTTCTTAGAAAAGGGTGGAATTTAATCTTTAGTTACAGGACACTGCAAGATATGGATTCCACAAAGAAGTAAGAAACCCATTTAGAGGAGAAGCTTCCTAGAGTATGAATGAGTACAATTTGGAACTGTTCAAGTACAGTTTCATTGTAAAAAGTGCTACAATAATAAAACACATTTAAAAGAGTTCTTAGTAGAGAAACAGTAAGATATACCAAACATAGTACACAACAAACTTAAAATTTTTTTTAAAAACTTTATTTTGAGAAAGAGAGAGTGTGAGTGGGGGAGGGGCAGCGAGAAAGTGGGAAAGAATCCCAAGCAGACTCGGTGCCCTCTTCTCAGAGCCCAACTTGGGGCTTGATCACACGAACCATGAGTGTCATCCTGAACTTGGATTGTAGAGCCTTCAGAGTTAGTTTCTGGAACAGCGTTTTGATCTTCCTCTTCCTCTACAAAGAAATACCTCTCAATCAAGTTTAATGAAGCTTTGTATACAGACTCATTTTAATGGTTTTGTAGAGTTTCAATTTTGTCCAAATCTCCACATTCTTTAATCATTATACTCAGTTTCTCAGTTTTACTTAGCTTCTCAGAAGGCCAAAAGATGTTTGAAATGCATCCATAATAACCAGAGTAATTTTTGTATCTTTTGCAGTTAAGAGATTCATCAATTGTTCTATTATGCCACCATGAATGATGTATACAGTCTGTTCAACTGTTCTTCCACTTGTATAGTTGGTCACAACCCATACAGCATCCTTTTGTGTCTTAAAGTCTGTCTCAGAGAGAAAATCAGTGAGGGATGGTACTAATCCATGATTCACAACTTGCTGTATCTGGTCTTGGTGACCAGCTATGATGTTTGACAGTGTCCACATAGCTTACTTCTGAATATTAGTTTTGAGGTTCATTAGCAGGCTTGGAAGGACAACATGTACTCCTACATCTATTACAACCTGAGTCTGTTCATCTGCCCCAATGACAATATTTACTGTGGCTTTTAGCATGGGAGTCACAATGAGCAATTCACTAGCTCCTAGAAGCTTTACAAGTTGGAGCACAACTCCTATTTTCATGACCATTTTAGTCCATTCATTTGGACCATCAGTAAGATAGGAGATGGCCCAGCAAGTATCTAATAATACTTCTGGATCATCATGATTCAGGAGATGAACTAAGGTAGGAAGAATCTGCTCAGTAGCATCTAACAGACATTCAGGATTCTTGTGACAAAGGTTTGAAAGTGTCCAAGGAAGGTTATGTAAATAACCACATTCTAAAGATTACATATCAGAAACTGTAAGGAGAGCCAACAGCAGGTCAACTGTACCATATTTGATAAACAAGTCTTGAGGAACTGAACCATCATCTGCATTGCTTCCTAGCACCCCTACAGCTTGTTCACTGATGTGGGCATGGGAAGATGCCAACAGAGAAATGAATGCTGGGGTATCACCTCCATCTACCACAATTTTGGTCTGTTCTGATGTTCTGGAAACAATGTTAGTGAGGGCCTAAGCAAATTAAAACTGAATAGGACTACAATCAGTTCCACCCAAGAAGTATACAAATTTTGGAATCAAAACCAGCCCAGATTATGTTGTCTATGGGAGGCTGTGTTTCCCTGGAAAGCAGTTTCCTACCAGCTTTAGTAGCCAGGAGCTAGCTTTCCAAATGAATTGCTATTTATGCCTTGGACAATGTCATCAACAGACCAACTTACAGTGCCTTGGTTGTTGTAGTTCTCTTGCAGTAGAGAAGTAACACCATCAGGAAATGAGCTTACATTTTTCCTTTTCAGCATCTGGTCATCCTTAGCTTTCCTCAGCTCCTCATTAACTTCTATTCAGTGCCACCTCATTTCTGTACTGTCTTTCCCCTTGTTCTTGAACCTGTTAAGGCAGACAGCTGGCGAATTAGCATTTATATTGGTGGACATGGTTATGAGACAAAGGGAGAAAGCTATACAGCTGGCTCAGGCTTCCAGGAGATGGTGTGGGGGCATGTAGGTCAGCTTCCCTCAAAATGTCCACAATGGCTCAGCCCAAAGACAGTGTTATAGCTAACTTTCTTAACACAGAGAAACAGACAAAGAGGCAGACAAAATGAGGAGACAGAGAAATTTATCACAAATGAAAGGACAGGATAACACCACAGCCAAAGATCTAAGAGAAACAGATATAAGTAACATGCCTGAGAGAGAACTTAAAGCAATTATCATAAGGATACTCACTTGACTTGAGAAAAGAGTAGAAGACATAAGTGAGACTTACACAGAGATAAGGAGTAACATAGCAGAGATAAAGGACTCAATGAATGAAATGAGAAACACACTTGACAGAACGAATAGCAGGATGCAAGAAGCATAGGAATGAATTAGTAACCTAGAAGAAAGAATAATGTTTACTAATCAAGCTGGCCAAAAGAGAGAAAAAAGAATTACACAAAACGAGAATAGACTTAGGGAACTCAATGACTCCATCAAACATAGTAACATTTGTATTATAAGAATCCCAGAAGAAGAGAGAGAAAGGGGGGCAGAAAATTTATTTGAAGAAATAATAGCTGAAAACTTCCCTAATCTGAGGAAGGACACAGATATCCAGATCCAGGAGGCACAGAGAACTCCCATCAAAATAAACAAAAGCAGACCTACACCAAGACATATTGTAATTAATAGAAAGATAAAGAAAAAATATTAAAGCTGTAAGATGAAAGAAGTCAGTAACTTACAAGGGAAAATCCATAAAGGTGGCAGGAAATTTTCAACAGAAACTTTGCAAGCGAGAATGGAATGACATGATATATTCAAAGTGCTGAATGGGAAAAATCTGCAGCCAAGAATACTTTATCCAGCAAGGCTATCATTCAGAATAGAAGGAGAGATAAAGCATTTACCAGACAAAAACTAAAGAACTTCGTGACTAGTAAACCAGCCCTGCCAAAAATATTAAAGGGGACTCTTTGAGTGGAAAGGAGAGATCAAAAGTGACAATATAAAGGTAGGAAACGCAAAAACAGTGAAGATGAATATTTTTGTAAAAAAACAGTTAAGGAAATCACAAAAAAGAATATAAAATATAATAACATATACCTAAAATGTGGGGAGTAGAGAGTTCAAACTTAAATGACTATTAACTTAATATATACTGCTGTATGCAGAAGAGGTTATGTACAAACCTAATGGTAACCATATATCAAAGACCACTAATAAACATGCAAGGAATAAAAAGAAATACAATATATCAGTAAATAAAATCAGCAAAACATGAGAGAAAGACAAAAGCTCAGAGAAAATCTTCAGAAAGATTACTTAGCCACAAACTAAGTAATAATTTGGTAATAAATACATATCTGTCACTAATTACTTTGAATGTAAATGGATTAATGTTCCAATCAAAAGACATAGAGTGACAGAATGGATAAAAAAGCAAGACCCATTCATATGCTGCTATAAGACCCTCATTTTAGACCAAAAGACACCTACATATTGTTACTAACAAACATAAAGAAACTCATTGATAACAGAATACTAATAGTAGGGGACTTTAATATTCCACTTACAACAATGGACAGGTCATCTAAGCCAAAAATCAACAAGGAAATAATGGCTTTGAATGACACACTGGACCAGATGGACTTAATAGATATATTCAGAACATCTCATCCTAAAGCAGCAGAATACACATTCTTTTCGAGTGCACATAGGACTTTTTCCAGAATAGATCACATACTGGTTCACAAATCAGGCCTCAAGTGTGAAAAGATTGAGGTCATACCATGCTTATTTTCAGACCACAGCACTGTGAAATTTGAAGTCACCCACAAGAAAAAAATTGAAAGACCTTAAATACATGGAGGTTAAAAACATCCTACTAAAGAATGAATGGGTTAAGCAGGAAGTTAAAGAAGAAATAAAAAAAAAATATGGAAGCAAATGAAAATGAAAACATGACAGTCTAAAACCTCTTGGGTGCAGCAAAGGTGGTCCTAAGAGGGAAGTGTATTGCAACACAGGCCTACCTCAAGAAGCAAGAAAATTCTCAAAAACACAACCTAACCTTACACCTAAATGAGCTAGAAAAAGAAGAGCAAATAAAACCTAAAGCCAGCAGAAGAGGGGAAATAATAAGATTAGAGCAGAAATAAATGATATGGAAACAAACAAGAAAAGGGACACCTGGGTGGCTCAGTTAGTTAAGTGCCTAACTCTTGGTTTCAGCTCAGGTCATCATCTCATGGCTTTGTGGGTTCAAGCCTGCATTGGGCTCTGTGCTGGCAGGGCAGAGACTGCTTGGGACTTTCTCTCTACCCTTCCCTCACTTGTGCTGTCTCTGCCTCTCTCTAAGTAAATAAATAAACTTTAAAAAAGTATGAATTAAAAAAAAAACAGTAGAGACTAAGAGCTGGTTCTTTGAGAGAATTAATAAAATTGATAAACTAGCTAGGCTTTTCAAAAAGAAACAAGGACCCCAATAAATAAAATCATGAATAAAAGAGGAGAGATCACAACCAATACCACAAAAATATAAATAATTATATGAGAATATTTTGAAAAACCATATACCAACAAATGAGGCAATCTGGAAGAAATGTATAAATGCTTAGAAGCATACAAACTACCAAAACTGAAACAGGAAGAAATAGAAAATTTGAACAGACCTATAATCAGCAGAGAAATGGAATCAGTAATCAAAAATCTTTCAACAAACGAAAGTTCAGGGCCAGATGGCTTCACAGGGGAATTCTATTATACATTTAAAGAAGAGTTAATACCTATTTTTCTCAAATTGTTGCAAAAAAATAGAAATGGAAGGAAAGTAAACTTCCAGACTCATTCATTCCATGAGGCCAGCATTACCTTGATTCTAACACTAAAGACTGCACTAAAAAGAATTACAGGCCAATATCCCTGATTAACATGGATGTAAAAATTCTCAACAAGATACTAGCAAATTGAATTAAATAGTACATTGAAAGAATTATTCACCACTGTCAAGTGGGGTTTGAATCATCACTGCAGGAGGGTTCAATATTGAAATATTTGCAATATTGATTTGCAAATCAATCAATGTGACATACCACATTAATAAAAGAAAGGATAAGAACCATATGATCTTCTCAATAGGTGCAGAAAAAGCATTTCAGAAAATACAAGACATATTCTTTTTTTTTTAAAAATATGATTTATTGTCAAGTGAGCTAACATACGGTGTATTACAGTGTGCTCTTGGCTTCGGGGGTAGATTCCTGTGATTTATTGCTTACATACAATACCCAGTGCTCATCCCAACAAGTGCCCTCCTCAATGCCCATCACCCATTTCCTCCTCTCCCCCACTCTACCCACCCCATCAACCCTCAGTTTGTTCTCTGTATTTAAGAGTCTCTTATGGTTTGCCTCCCTCTCTGTTTGAAACTATTTTTTCCCCTTCCCTTCCCTCATGGTCTCCTATTAAGTTTCTCAAGTTCCACATATGAGTGAAAACATATGATATCTGTCTTTCTCTGTCTGACTTATTTCACTTACCATAATACCCTCCAGTTCTATCCACGTTGTTGCAGATGGTAGGATTTCATTCTTTCTCATTGCCAAGTAGTATTCCATTGTATATATAAACCACATCTTCTGTATCCATTCATCAGTTGGTGGACATTTGGTCTCTTTCCATAATTTGGCTATTTTTGAAAGCGCTGCTGTAAACATTGGGGTACATGTGCCCCTGTGAATCAGCACTCCTGTATCCTTTGGATAAAATCCTAGTAGTGCTATTGCTGGGTCATAGGGTAATTCTATTTTTAATTTTTTGAGGAACCTCCACACTATTTTCCAGAGTGGCTGCACCAGTTTGCATTCCCACCAACGGTGGAAGAGTGTTCCCATTTTTCCACATCCTTGCCAACATCTGTTGTTTCCTGAGTTGTTCATTTTAGACACTCTGACCTGTGTGAGGTGGTACCTCAGTGTGGTTTTGATTTGTATTTGCCTGATGATGAGTGATGTTGAGCATATTATCATGTGTCTGGCCATCTGGATGTCTTCTTTGGAAAAGTGTTTATTTATGGCTTCTGCCCATTTCTTCACTGGATTATTTGTTTTTCAGAAGTGGAGTTTGGTAAATTCTTTATAGATTTTGGATACTAACCCTTTATCTGATATGTCATTTGCAAATATCTTCTCCCGTTCTGTTGGTTGCCTTTTGGTTTTGTTGATTGTTTCCTTTGCTTTTTATTTTGATGAGGTCCCAATGGTTCATTTTTGCTTTTATTTCTCTTGCCTTTGGAGACGTGTCAAGTAAGAAGTTGCTGTGGCTGAAGTCAAAGAGGTTGTTGCCTGTTTTCTCCTCTAGGGTTTTGGTGGTTTCAATACAGGAAGTATTCGTGATAAAAACTCTGAAGAAAGTAGGGATAGAGGGAATATACCTCAACATTATAAAGGCTGTATATGAAAGACCCACAGCTAGTATCATCCTCAGTGGAGAAAGACAGAGCTTTTCCTCTATGGTAAGGAACAAGATAAGGATGTCCACTCTCAAAATTGTTATTTAACATACTGAAAGTCATAGCTTCAGCAATCAGACAACAGAAATAAATAAAAGGCAAATAAGTCTGTAAGGAAAAAGTCAAACTTTCACTATTTTCAGAGGACATGATATTCTATGTAGAAAACCTGAAAGACTAAACCAAAATATTGCTAGTTCTTATCCTTTAATTTAGAAAAATTGCAGGATATAAAATCAATGTACAGAAATCTGTTGCATTTATATACACCAATAATGAAGCAACAGACAGCGAAATCAAGGAATCAAAACCATTTACAATTGCACCAGAAGCCATAAGATACCTAGGGATAAACCTAACCAAAGAGGTAAAAGATCTGTACTCTGAAAACTATAGAACACTTATGAAAGAAATTGAAGATGATGCAAAGAAATGGAAAAACATTCCAGGCTCATGTACTGGAAGAACAAATATTGTTAAAATGTCTATACTACCCAAAGCAATCTAGACATTTGATGCAAACTCTATCAAAATTCCACCAGCATTTTTCACAGAGCTAGAACAAACTATCCTAAACTTTGTATGGAACCACAAAAGACCCTGATAGCCAAAGCAATCTTGAGAAAGCAAAGCAAAGCTGGAGGCATCACAATTCCAGATTTTAAGTTATATTACAAAGGTGTAGTCATCAAGACAGTATGGTACTGGAACAAAAACAGACACATAGATAAATGGAGCATAATAGAAAACCCAGTAATGGACCTGCAAATATATGGTCAATTAATCTTTGACAAAGTAGGAAAGAATATCTAGTGGGAAAAGAACAGTATCTTCAAAAATGGTGTTGGAAAAAATGGACATCAACATAGGAAAGAGTGAAACTGGACCACTTTCTTATATCATACACAAAAATAAATTCAAAATGGATTGAAGACCTACATGTGAGACCTGAAACCATAAAAATTCTAGAAGAGAACAGAGTCAGTAACCTCTCTGACATCAGCCATAGCAACTTTTTTCTAGCTATGTCTCTTGAGACAAGGGAAATAAAAGCAAACAAAACAAAACAAAACAAAACAAAACAAAACAAAAACCCTGTTGGAGCTTTTGGGACTACATCAAAATAAAGAGCTTCTGCACAGGGAAAGAAACAATCAACAAAACTAAAAGACATTGTATGGAATGGGTGAAGATATTTTCAAATGCCATATCTGATAAAGGATTAGTATCCAAATTATATAAAGAATGTGAAATACTCAATACACCCCAAAACAAATAATCCAATTTAAAAAATGATCAGAAGACATGAACAGACATTTCTCCAAAGCAGATATCCAGATGGCCAATAGACACATGAAAAAATGCTTATCGTCATTTACCATCAGGAAATGCAAATCAAAACTCCAACGAGATATAGCCTCTCACCTGTCAGAATAGCTTAAATCAACAACATAAGAAACAATAGGTGTTGGTGAAGATGTGGAGAAAAAGGAACCCTTGTGCACTGTTGGTGGGAATGGAAACTGATGCAACCACTGTGGAAAAACACCGTGGAGATTCTGTTCAATTAGAGTAAGTGTGTGTTGAGGTCTGAGCAAAATAGAAAGGTCTTGTGATAGTCCAAGTGGGTAATACGGTAATAGTAGATTAAAGTAGAGGGATAAACAAATTGTTAAGTAACAGTATCTTAGATTGGTTGGAGTGAATTTGTAAGGCAACCACTAGTTGCATGGCATTGTGCAGTAATACTGGGTAGTCTGGGAGCAGGACTAGGAAATAAAAAGTTTAATTAGGGAGAGGGATTGGCAAAGCAAGAACAGTGGCTATTTAGAGAGTGAGGAATTCTAAATCTTATTACTATTGCTATTTGTCTTGTCTAGCTGAAAGTAGATAATTTTTTGGTCAATCTCATCATGGGTTATTTCAAATATACAGAAAAAACATGCAAAATATTTAATTTCTCTTCATATTTAATAACTTTAAATTTCACATATTTCCTTTAAATATTATTTTCTCATTTTTAAAATAGCTAAAACCATACCTCCTATACCATCTCTCCCCTTTTTTCTCAATAAAGTTTTGACGTTTGTAGTTGTTATCATACCTGTTCAACTGGGTCACTATGTATAATCTCAGAATGCCATTTTAAAGAAGGAAATTCATTCACTCATTCATTAGCAAATAATAGACATAAAGAAATGAGAAAAGAATTGGAACAATCTTTGAGGACAGCAACTAAGGCCCAGATGTTTTGTTGCAACATAACATACTTGATTTTAGAGCGAGCATTAAAATACTTTAATATCCATTTGGCTTAAAAGGTTAAGGGCAGAAAAACAAATGTACTCTTCTGTGGAGGAGTTACACTGGAAGGCAAAGGGAGTTCTTGTCTAGCATGAACTATAAGAGATAATTGTTCATTAGAGAGTGTGAAGTCTGTTGTAAGCACAACCACATTCATTAGCCAGCTCCCTGCTTCCTGTCTGTAATGGGCATTAAGTTTCTCTCTGTTCAATTAGAATGAATTCTGGTTTTGGCACTACAGATCCTTTTCTGGGTTTTTAATATTCTGGCTTTTGGTCTTTTTTTCTTTTTGCATTTTCACTGAATAGGTGCAACCTCATGGTCAAATATAAATTATTTCTTAAGTACTATGCTCCAAATGTATGACAAGTTCTCATAGAATATAGAGTGTATATAGAAACCAAGCAAAAACACATTAAATATGAAACATTTATATAAAACCATACCTAAAGTATATTTATGCTAACAAATATCACATTTTGTTAATAATCATAAATAAAAGCTAAACATTTGGGTCATCAATAAAATTCTAAGTTTATGACGTTTTGGAGACATGTCTATCAACTTAACTCATGTAAATGTTACAATATTTAGGGTGCCTGGGTAGTTCAGTCAGTTAAGCATCTGACTCTTGATTTTGGCGCAGGTCATGATCTCACATTTCACTAGTTTGAGCTCCAAGTCAGGCTATGTGCTGGATGATAGACTAGATATTTTAGGGTATTATGTCTTTGGGAGACCCAAAGAGCTTGTTGATTGATTATATAGAGAGGGTATAAGAAACTTACTTGAAATATTTGAGGAGTCAGTGATTTTCCTGGAGGTCAACCCTGTGTAGGCTACATAGCATTGAAGAGCAAATGCCACAGTCAGGGAAATTTCCATGAGGTTGGCCTTCTGTCAGGGAAATCTGACAGAAGCAGATATCTCCGGCAACAGCAGAATCTAATATACTAACATTGTGATATTATCTGTTCAACAAGCAGGGAAGGAAAATGCTCTCAACTTTGGTTTTTCCCTGGTATCTATAAGATTCAACTTCAATAGTGTCCTTGAGCATATGATATGTGATTAGCTGAATGAAGAGGACACTGGACTTTCTAGAATTTCTCATTCCTCCAAAATATGCCTGAAACAACCATAAGTGAGGGGGAGGAAAATCAGTAAAGTCAGGAGCACTAGGTTTTATTTCCATTTAGGATTAAAATGGGGATTTCTGATCTAAAACCACGCATAAATACATAGGCATATTTTTTGAAAGGTAGAGAATTATATGACCCTTGCATCATTCTATTCTCAAAGTATTTATTAAACTCTTACTATGTGAGAGGCATAGTTCTGAGCATTGGGAATATAAAGATGAACAGAAGAAGCCATTATTCCTGCCCTCCACTATAAGAACAGTTACAACAAAGTGATTAATGCTACAGTAGAGGAATAAACAAGATGCTGAGAAGGCACAAGAGAGGAGGCACTAAACTTTTCCTGGAGAGACTAGAAAAGGCTTCTCAAAGAGGGTGGATTCTTGAGTGGATTCTTGAAGAATGAATTAGTGTTCCAGTCTTCTCTTACAGGCTAGAGAGGTAGCATATAAGAAAATGCATAAAGTTCTGAAGCAACCAGGAGACCCAGATGTGTTGCAGATATAACTTTTAATTTAATTTAATTTAATTTAATTTAATTTAATTTCATTTAATTTAATAACTTAATTTATTCTAATTTTAACTTTATTTGAGTATAATTGACACATAATGTTACATTAGTATACAACATAGTGTTTCAACAACTCTATACATCATGTTATGCTCACCACAAGTGTGGGCTACCATCTGATGCCATACAACATGATTAAAATATCACTGACTATATTTTCTATACTGTGCTTTTTATTCTTGTGACTTATTCATTGTATAACTGGAGTATATATCACTCTCTTTTACCCATTTTTCCTATTCCCTGACCCTGTTCCCTTTGGCACCCATCACTATATTCTCTATACTTATAGGTCTCATTCTGCTTTTTGTTTGTTTATTCATTTGTTTTGCTTTTTAGATACCACACACAAGTGAAATCATATGTTATTTGTCTTTCTCTGTTTGACTTATTTGAAAAAAGAATGAAAAAACCCTCATGCACTGTTGGTATGAATGTAAATTGATACAGCCACTGTGGAAAACAGTATGCGGGTTCCTCAAAAAATTAAAAACAGAAGTACCATATGATCCAATAATTCCACTACTGGATATTTACCCAAAGAATGCAAAAACACTAATTTGAAAATATATATGTACTCCCGTGTTTATTGCAGAATTATTTACAATAGTGAAATTATGGAAATAACCCAAGTGTCAATCTATAGATGAATGGATAAAGAAGATAAAGAAGATGTGGTGTACACACACACACACACACACACACACACACTACACTGAGGAATATTATGTAGCCATAAAAAGGATGAAATCTTGCCATTTGTGACAACATGAATGGACCTAGAGGGTATTATGCTTATGCAGGTATAACTTTTAAAGGTAGACAAGAACACAAATGCCAAAAAGACTTGTATGCTCTATTCTGGAGTTTGGACTTCAACCTGCAGACAATGGAGGCCTTTGAAGGGTTTGACTTCAAAAATATGGAGAGTGGAGGGTGGAGGCAGTGGGTGATGCCAGATTCTGGATGACCAGTTAGAAAGTTAACATCTTTTGATGAGAAATTATGGAGAGTTTGGACTAAGGTAAAGGAACAACATGGGGTTCATCTCAACTTTCTGACTTTGTGGATCATTGTTTTATTAATCAAAAGAGAAGAGCCACTTTTGGGAAGGGGAAGGGTGGATTAAGTTTTGGACATTTAGAATTTGAGACTCTTTGGAACATCTGGGTGGAGATGATCATGAAGCAGTTGGTAAAGTAAGCATGAGGTTCAAGAGAGAGATCTAGTTTGGATATAATAGAGTTCTCAATGTATAGAAGTTTTCGGAGACTTGAATGTGAATAAGCTTTCTCAGGACAAGTGTGTCAAATCAGAGGAGAGGAACAAATGTCCACCTAGGGACTACTACCAATTAAGGAGAGGAGTTAGTGGACAGAGCTGAGAAGGAATTATGGGAGAAATAAAAGAAAATTTAGGAGAAAGTGGCACCAGGAAAAAAGGAGTGGATAATTCAAAGAAGGAGGTATTGGCTAACAGTATCCAATGCTGTTGAGTGACAAAACCTGAAAATGACACTAGGTTAGGCCATCACAGACCAAGAGAAGAACAAGAATAGCTTTATTGAAATGGTAAAAGAATAAGGTAATAGTGGGTCGAGGATTGAATAGGAGGGGAGGAAGTAATACCTTCAAAGGCTTATGATTTTAACCTCCTGAAGGCAAGAAAAAAGATATATTTATATAGCTTGAGGGTATTGAAGGTCTTGGGATTATACTCCTAAAAATAATAGAAGAAAATTGATATTTAGGAGAGTTCAAGAACCTAGTGTGGTGGCTGATGGACTAGCTTAAAAAAACAGCTTTTTTTCTTTTATTTGGGTGTTGATGTAAGGGTGTTTTAAAACTAGCTGTGACTTTGATAGAGTGCCTGGGTGGCTCAGTCAGTTAAGTGTCCAACTTCAGCTCAGGTCATGATCTCAGTTTGTGTGTTCGAGCCCTGCATCAGGCTGTTTGCTGACAGCTCAGGGCCTGGAGCCTGCTTCGGATTCTGTGTCTCCCTCTGTCTCAGCCCCTTCCCCGCTCATGCTTTGTCTTTTTATCTTGCTCTCTCAAAAATAAATAAACATTAAAAAAAACCAAAAAATAAAAAACAAAAAACTAGCTGTGACTTTGAAATGTCTATACCTGCCTAGAAGTGCCCTGAGAAACACTTGAGACAAAGGACAATTTAGGAAAGAATCCCTACTGCTGTGGCATGCAGAGTATGACTAGATGTCTAAGATGATGAAGTTTAAATAATGGCAAAGAAAGTTGAAAATCTTTTAGCATCTTTGGTGACTCCAAGAAGCAAAAATAACCTGCCCTCTGGCAAACACGTTTTCCCTTCTGAAATTCTGTCAAATAAGTTCAGAGGGACATGAAAAAAAAAGGAATATATCTTATAACATATGCTGATATGGTTGCACAGCCCTTATTTCATAGATTTTACTGATGAATTTCAACATTATATCTGATTTCTCTGGCATGTACATTGTGTAAAAGAGCTTGTAGAGGTACAACTTTATATTCATTCTAGAGAACTTGAGAAGGCATCGCACCAAAATGAGACTATAGATACTGTATAAGCAAGGGGAGATCTTTCCTTCAAAAATGAAGGCAGTTCGTAATAACATTCAAGGAAAACTGCATCCTCTGAGGCACTTTATACATTCTTGCTGACGACAAGCAATGCAGCCTAGATTTAGCATTTCATTTGGGGTATCACAGCCTTAGCTAGCTTTGAATGGGCTTATTTTTCAGGAACTGAAGTAGTAGCTCATCAGATATTTCTCAGCTTCTGAAATGATTGGTATTCCTCTCCTATCTAGCAGCTATTGGAGGTTTTTTTATTTAACCAGTGAAGAGTTCCAAAATAGAAGTGTTGTCCTGGATGTATTTTAAAAACACACATTTGAGGCCTTTCCTTCTTAACCTGAAGTAGTAGATAAAAATCCCAAAGTGAAAATGACAAGATAACATTGTGGCATTGACTCACAAAGGCATATGGAATCTATAGATGCCCCTATCTGTCAGCTCTCAAGGCAAACACTGCAACTGTCATACCTAACATCCAAGAGCTAAGTAAATTTGGTTAAAACCTTGATTCACTCTAGTGCTTATGGAATCAAGTGTCCTGGGTTTATTTATGAGAGAGAGGGACAGAGCATGAGCAGGAAGGGGCAGGCAGAGAGGGAGACACAGATTGGAAGCAGACTCCAGGCTCGGAGCTGCCAGCACAGAGCCCAATGATGGGCTCGAAATCATGAACCACAAAATAATGACCTGAGCCAGAGTCGGACACTTAACTGACTGAGCTATCCAGGTGCCCTCGGTAACTAAATTCTTTAGCTATTAGATGGCTAAATAGCATACCTCCTTTATTTGAATTTTTGCTGCCACAGAGTTTTAGAAATGTGTTGCCATATTATTTTAATTAAGTGGTTTTCCTATTGTTATAAAAGTTGAGTTTAGTTGTGTATTCTACTCCTATTGAAGGTGGGGAGGTGTTTTCTTGATATTTTTCTTGAGGTCTGTGCATAGGAGAGTGACTGTAGTTGGTGGTTGCAATCTATTTCCTATTATAGATCTTGTGTTTAGTCTGTTTCATATGTTCTCAGACATCTTTCCTTCAGCATCCTGTCAAGTTTATATGTTTTTTTTATTCTCAATCTTTTTTTAAAGATAATTTACTATTGATATAATTTCTTCCTTCAGTAGACATTTTTAAAAAGTTTTATTTATTTTGAGAGAGGGAGAGAGAGAGAGAGAGAGAGAGAGAGAGAGAGAAAGAGAAAGAGAGATAGAGCCTGAGCAAGAGAGGGGCAGAGAGAGGGAGAGAGAAAGAATCCCAGGCAGGCTCTGTACTGTCAGTGCAAAGCCTGATTAAGGGCTTGAACTCACAAACCATGAAATCATGACCTGAGCCAAAATCAGGAGTCAGACACTTTACTGACTGAACCACCCAGGTGCCCCTCTCAATCTATTTTTAATCCTCAGGTATTTGATATGGGTTGAATACTGAAGTTGCCAAAATGATATCAAATTTGTAGGTAATTTATAATATAATGAGAAAAAATAAATTTGCACTGCTGAAAAGCTAACTGCCTGGGTGAATCTGGGCTCTGCTACTTGCTAGCTGTATGACCTAAATGTATTTTATCTTAATTTCATCCCCTGTAAAATGAAGATAGCATTAATACCTGCCTCATAGGGTTGCTCTTCGTATCCCTTTAGTTCTTAGATCAAGGCCATGCATGTGTTAGTTGTGATTGTTACTACCCTTGACTGTTCTTATTCATGGGTAGGCTCCAGAGTGCACCTGTAACCCCTGTGCATTTGAGATGTCTTAGTCAATTTGGTCTGCTGTAAAAGAATACCACAGACTGGTTGGCTTTTTTTTTTAAATGCAATTTATTGTCAGGATAGCTAACATATAGTGTATACAGTGTGCTCTTGGCTTTAGGAGTAGAGTCCTGTGATTCATTGTTTACATACAACACCCAGTGCTCATCCCAACAAGTGCCCTCCCCAATGCCCATCACCCATTTTACCCTCTCCCCATGCCTTCCCCACCATCAACCCTCAGTTTGTTCTCTGTTTAAGAGTCTCTTATGGTTTGCCTCCCTCTCTGTTTGAAACTATTTTTTCCCCTTCCTTTCCCCCATGGTCTTCTGTTAAGTTTCTCAAATTCTGCATAAGATCCCAAATGTCCATCAACAGATGAATGGATACAGAAGATGTATTTTATATATATAATGGGTTACTACTTGACGATGAGAAAGAATGAAATCTTACCAGGTTCAACAACATGGTTGGAACTGGAGGGTATTATGCTAAGAGAAATAAGTCAGTCAGAGAAAGACACATATCATATGCTTTCCATTCATATGTGGAATTTGAGAAACTTAACAGACTGGTTGGCTTTAAAAACAGAAATTTTGAGGTGCCTAGGTGGCTCAGTTGGTTGAGCATCTGACTCTCGATTTTGGCTCAGGTCATGATCCCAGGATCATGAGATTGAGCCCTGTGTTGGGCTCCGTGCTGAGTGTGGAACCTGCTTAAGATTCTCCCTCTCTCTTCCTTTGCCCTACTCCCCTACTTGTGTGCTCTCTCTCTCTCAATTTAAAAACAAAACAAAACCAAAAATATAAATTTATTTCTCAACATGGAGGCTGGAAGTCCAAGATCAGGGTGTTAGCATGGTCTGGTAAAGATTCTTTTCTTGGTTTCCCTCTTTCTTTTTTTTTTCCTTAAAAATTTTTTTTCTATTTTTAATTTAATTTTTTATTTTTTTTTTGAAATTTACATCCAAATTAGCATATAGTGAAACAGTGATTTCATGAGTAGATTCCTTAATGCCCCCTTATCCATTTAGCCCATCCCCCCTCCCACAACCCCTCTAGCAACCCTCAGTTTGTTCTCCATATTTATGAGTCTCTTCTCTTTTGTCCCCCTCCCTGTTTTTGTATTATTTTTTGTTTCCCTTCCCTTATGTTCATCTGTTTTGTCTCTTAAAGTCCTCATATGAGTGAAGTCATATGATATTTGTCTTTCACTGACTAATTTCACTTAGCATAAAACCCTCCAGTTCCATCCACGTAGTTGCAAATGGCAAGATTTCATTCTTTTTGATTGCCGAGTAATACTCCATTGTATGTATGTGTGTGTGTGTGTGTGTGTGTGTGTGTGTGTGTGTGTGTGTATATACACATACATACATACCACATTTTCTTTATCCATTCATCCATTGATGGACATTTGGGCTCTTTCCATACTTTGGCTATTGTTGACAGTGCTGCTATAAACATGGGGGTGCGTGTGTCCCTTCGAAACAGCACACCTGTGTCCCGTGGATAAATGCCTAGTAGTGCAGTTCTTGGGTCATAGAGTAGTTCTATTTTTAATTTTTTGAGGAACCTCCATACTGTTTTCCAGAGGGGCTGCACCAGCTTGCATTCCCACCAACAATGCAAAAGAGATCCTCTTTCTCTGCATCCTCGCCAACATCTGTTGTTGCCTGAGTTGTTAATGTTAGCCATCCTGACAGGTGTGAGGTGGTATCTCAGTGTGGTTTTGATTTGTATTTCCCTGATGATGAGTGATGTTGAGCATTTTTTCATGTGTCGGTTAGCCATCTGGATGTCTCCCTTGGCGAAGTGTCTATTCATGTCTTTTGCCCGTTTCTTCACTGGATTATTTGTTTTTTGGGTGTTGAGTTTGGTAAATTCTTTACAGATTTTGGATAATAACCCTTTATCTGATACATCGTTTGCAAATATCTTCTCTAATTCCATTGGTTGCCTTTTAGTTTTGTTGATTGTTTCCTTCACTTTGCAGAAGCTTTTTATTTTGATGAAGTCCCAGTAGTTCATTTCTTAAATTTTTTTTTTTTCAACGTTTTTTATTTATTTTTGGGACAGAGAGAGACACAGCATGAACGGGGGAGGGGCAGAGAGAGAGGGAGACACAGAATCGGAAACAGGCTCCAGGCTCTGAGCCATCAGCCCAGAGCCTGACGCGGGGCTCGAACTCACGGACCGCGAGATCGTGACCTGGCTGAAGTCGGACGCTTAACCGACTGCGCCACCCAGGCGCCCCAGTTCATTTCTGATTTTGTTTCCCTTGCCTCTGGAGATGTGTTGAGTAAGAGTTGCTACGGGCAAGATCAAAGAAGTTTTTGCCTACTTTCTCCTCGAGGATTTTGATAGCTTCCTGTCTTACATTGAGGTCTTTCATCCATTTTGAGTTTATTTTTGTTTATGGTGCAAGAAAGTGGTCCAGGTTCATTCTTGTGCATGTCGCTGTCCAGTTTTCCCAGCACCACTTGCTGAAGAGACTGTCTTTATTCCATTGAATATTCTTTACTGCTTTGTCAAAGATTAGTTGGTCATACGTTTGTGGGTCCATTTCTGGGTTCTCTATTCTGTTCCATTGATCTGAGTGTCTGTTCTTGTGCCAGTACCACACTGTCTTGATGATTATAACTTTGTAGTATAGCTTGAAGTCTGGGATTGTGATGCCTCCTGCTTTGGTTTTCTTTTTCAAGATCGCTTTTGGCTATTTGTTCCATACAAATTTTAGGAATATTTGTTCTAGCTCTGTGAATAATACTTTGATAGGGATTGCATTGAATACATAGATTGCTTTGGGTATTTTAACAATATTTGTTCTTCCTATCCATGAGCATGGAATCTTTTTTGCATTTTTTCTGTGTTTTCTTCAATTTCTTTCATAAGCTTTCTATAGTTTTCAGTGTATAGATTTTTCACCTCTTTGGTTAGATTTATTCCTAGGTATTTTATGGTCTTTTATGAAACTGTAAATGGGATCGATTCCTTGATTTCTCTTTCTGTTGTTTCATTGTTGGTGTATAGGAATGCAACTGATTTCTGTGCATTGATTTTATATCCTGCCACTTTGCTGAATTCATGAATCAATTCTAGCAGTTTTTTGGTGGAATCTTTTGGGTTTTCCATATAGAGTATCATGTCATCTGCGAAGAGTGAAAGTTTGACCTCTTCTGGGCCGGTTGGATGCCTTTTATTTCTTTGTGTTGTGTGATTGCAGAGCCTAAGACTTCCAATACCATGTTGAATAACAGTGGTGAGAGTGGACATCCCTGTCTTGTTCTTGACCTTAGGGGGAAAGCTCTCAGTTTTTCCCCAATGAGGATAATATTAGTGTTGGGTCGTTCATATAAGGCTTTTATGATCTTGAGGTATGCTCCTTCTATTCCTACTTTCTTGAAGGTTTTTATTAAGAAAGGATGCTGTATTTTGTCAAATGCTTTCTCTGCATCTATTGAGAGGATCATATGGTTCTTGTCCTTTCTTTTATTGATGTGATGAATCATGTTAATTTTTTTGTGGATATTGAACCAGCCCAGCATCCCAGGTATAAATCCTGCTTAGTCGTGGTGAATAATTTTTTTAATGTATTGTTGGATCTGGTTGGCTAATATCTTGTTGAGGATTTTTGCATCCATGTTCATCAGGGAAATTGGCCTACAGTTCTCCTTTTTAGTGGGGTCTCTGTCTGGTTTTGGAATCAAGTTAATGTTGGCTTCATAGAAAGAGTTTGGAAGTTTTCCTTCCATTTCTATTTTTTGGAATGGATTCAAGTGAATAGGTGTTAACTCTTCTTTAAATGTTTTGTAGGATTTCCCTGGAATGCCATCTGGCCCTGGACTTTCGTTTGTTGGCAGATTTTTGATTACTAATTCAATTTCCTTACTGTTTATGGGTCTGTTCAAATTTTATATTTCTTCCTGTTTCAGTTTTGGTAGTGTATATGTTTCTAGGAACTTGTCCATTTCTTCCAGATTACCCATTTCATTGGCATATAATTGATCATAATATTCTCTTATTATTGTTTTTATTTCTGTTGTGTTGGTTGTGATCTCTCCTGTTTCATTCTGGATTTTATGTAGGTCCTTTCCTTTTTCTTCTTGATCAAACTGGCTAGTGGTTTATCAATTTTGTTAATTCTTTCAGAGAACCAGCTTCTGGTTTCATTGATCTGTTCTACTGGTTTTTTTGGTTTCAATAGCATTAATTTCTGCTCTAATCTTTATTATTTCCTGTCTTCTGCTGGTTTTGGGTTTTATTTGCTGTTCTTTTTCCAGTTCCTTGAGGCGTAAGGTTAGGTTGTGTATCTGAGATCTTTCTTCCTTTTTAGGAAGGCCTGGATTGCTATATACTTTACTCTTATGACTGCCTTTGCTGTGTCCCAGAGGTTTTGGGTTGTGGTGTTATCATTTTAATTGACTTCCGTATACTTTTTAATTTCCTCTTTACTGCTTGGTTAGCCCATTCATTCTTTAGTAGGATGTTCTTCAGTCTCCAAGTATTTGTTACCTTTCCAAAGTTTTTCTTGTGGTTGATTTTGAGTTTCATAGTGTTGTGGTCTGAAAATATGCATGATATGATCTCGACCTTTTTGTACTTACTTAGGGCTGATTTGTGTCCCAGTACATGGTCTATTCTTGAGAACGTTCCATGTGCACTCAAGAAGAATGTATATTCTGCTGCTTTAGGATGAAATCTTCTGAATATATCTGTTAAGTCCATCTGGTCCAGTGTGTCATTCAAAGCCATTGTTTCCTTGTTGATTTTTTGATTAGATGATCTGTCCATTGCTGTGAGTGGGGTGTTGAAGTCTCCTACTATTAAGGTATTACTGTTGATGAGTTTCTTTATGTTTGTGATTAATTGATGTATACATTTTGGTGATCTCACATTTGGCACATAAATGTTTACAATTGTTAGGTCTTCTTGGTCTATAGACCCTTTGATTATGATATAACGCCCTTCTGCATCTCTTGATACAGTCTTTATTTTAAAGTCTAGATTGTCTGATATAAGTATGGCTACTCTGGCTTTCTTTTGTTCACCATTAGCATGATAGATGGTATTGCATCCCCTTATTTTCAATCAGAAGGTGTCTTTAGGTCTACAGTGGGTCTCTTGTAAACATCATATAAATGGATCTTGTTTTCTTATCCATTCTGTTACTCTATGTCTTTTGATTGGAGCATTGAGTCCATTGATGTATAGAGTAAGTACTGAAAGATATAAATTTCTTGCCATTATGATGCTTGTAGAGTTGGAGTTTCTGGTCGTGTTCTCTGGTCCTTTCTAGTCTTTGTTGCTTTTGGTCTTTTTTCCCCCCTTTTTTTCTCCCCTCAGAGAGTCCACCATAAATTTCTTGGAGGGCTGGTATGGTGGTCACAAACTCCTTTAATTTTTGTTTGTCTGGGAAACTTTTTATCTTTCCTTCTATTTTTTTAAAATATGAAATTTATTGTCAAATTGGTTTGCATACAACACCCAGTGCTCATGCCAACAGGTTCCCTCCTCAATACCCATCACCCTCCCCTCGCCTCCTTCCACCCCCCAGCAACCCTCAGTTTGTTCTCAGTTTTTAAGAGTCTCTTATGGTTTGGCTCCCTCCCTCTCTAACCTTTTTTTCCCTCCCCCATGCGTTTCTGTTAACTTTCTCAGGATCCACATAAGAGTGAAAACATACGGTATCTGTCTTTCTCTGTATGACTTATTTCATTTAGCATTACACTCTCCAATTCCATCCACGTTGCTACAAAAGGCCATATTTCATTCTTTCTCATTGCCACGTAGTATTCCATTGTGTATACAAACCACGATTTCTTTATCCATTCATCAGTTGATGGACATTTAGGCTCTTTCCATAATTTGGCTATTGTGGAAAGTGCTGCTCTAAACATTGGGGTACAAGTGCCCCTATGTATCAGCACTCCTGTATCCCTTGGGTAAATTCCTAGCAGTGCTATTGCTGGGTCATAGGGTACATCTATTTTTAATTTTTTGAGGAACCTCCATACAGTTTTCCAGAGCGGCTGCACCAGTTTGCATTCCCACCAACAGTGCAAGAGGGTGCCCGTTTCTCCACATCCTCGCCAGCATCTATAGTCTCCTGATTTGTTCGTTTTAGCCACTCTGACTGGTGTGAGGTCGTATCTGAGTGTGGTTGTGATATGTATTTCCCTGATGAGGAGCGACGTTGAGCATCTTTTCATGTGCCTGTTGGCCATCTGGATGTCTTCTTTAGAGAAGTGTCTGTTCATGTCTTCTGCCCATTTCTTCACTATTCATCCTTATTTGTTTTTCAGGTGTGGAGTTTGGTGAGCTCTTTACAGATTTTGGATACTAGTCCTTTGTCTGATATATCATTTGCAAATACCTTTTCCCATTCCGTTGGTTGCCTTTTAGTTTTGTTGATTGTTTCCTTTGCAGTGCAGAAGGTTTTATCTTCATGAGATCCCAATAGTTCATTTTTGCTTCTAATTCCCTTGCCTTTGGGGATGTGTAAAGTAAGAAATTGCTGCAGCTGAGGTCAGAGAGGTTTTTCCCTGCTTTCTTCTCTAGGGTTTTGATGGTTTCCTGTCTCACATTCAGGTCCTTTATCCATTTTGAATTTATTTTTGTGAATGGTGTAAGAAAGTGGTCTAGTTTCAACCTTCTGCATGTTGCTGTCCAGTTCTCCCAGCACCACTTGTTAAAGAGACTGTCTTTTTTCCATTGGATATTCTTTCCTGCTTTGTCAAAGATTAGTTGACCATACTTTTGTGGGTCTAATTCTGGGGTTTCTATTCTATTCCATTGGTCTATGTGTCTGTTTTTGTGCCAATACCATGCTGTCTTGATGATTACAGCTTTGTAGTAGAGGCGAAAGTCTGGGATTGTGATGCCTCCTGCTTTGGTCTTCTTTTTCAAAATTACTTTGGCTATTCAGGGTCTTTTGTGGTTCCATACAAATTGTAGGATTGCTTGTTTTAGTTTCGAGAAGAATGCTGGTGCAACTTTGATTGGGATTGCATTGAATGTGTAGATTGCTTTGGGTAGTATTGACATTTTAACAATACTTATTCTTCCAATCCATGAACACAAAATGTTTTTCCATTTCTTTATATCTTCTTCAATTCCCTTCATAAGCTTTCTATAGTTTTCAGCATACAGATCTTTTATATCTTTGGTTAGGTTTATTCCTAGGTATTTTATGGTTCTTGATATAATTGTGAATGGGATCAGTTTCTTTATTTGTCTTTCTGTTGCTTCATTATTAGTGTATAAGAATGCAACTGATTTCTGTACATTGATTTTGTATCCTGTGACTTTGCTGAATACATGTATCAGTTCTATGAGACTTTTGGTGGAGTTTATCAGGTTTCCATGTATAATACCATGTCATCTGCAAAAAGTGAAAATTGACTTCATCATTGCCAATTTTGATGCCTTTGATTTCCTTTTGTTGTCTGATTGCTGATGCTAACACTTCCAACACTATGTTAAACAACAGCTGTGAGAGTGGACATCCCTGTCGTGTTCCTGATCTCAGGGGGAAAGCTCTCAGTTTTTCCCCATTGAGGATGATATTAGCTGTGGGCTTTTCATAAATGGCGTTTATGATGTTTAAGTATGTTCCTTCTATCCCGACTTTCTCGAGGGTTTTTATTAAGAAAGGATGCTGAATTTTGTCAAATGCTTTTTCTGCATCGATTGACAGGATCATATGGTTCTTATCTTCTCTTTTATTAATGTGATATATCACATTGATTGATTTGTGAATGTTGAACCAGCCCTGCATCCCAGGAATGAATCCCAGTTGATCATGGTGAATAATTCTTTTTATATGCTGTTGAATTCAATTTGCTGTATCTTGCTGAGAATTTTTGCATCTATGTTCATCAGGAATATTGGCATATAGTTCTCTTTTTTTCCTGGGTCTCTGTTTGGTTTGGGAATCAAAGTAATGCTGGCCTCATAGAATGAGTCTGGAAGTTTCCTTCCATTTCTATTTTTTGGAACAGCTTGAGAAGGATAGGTATTATCTCTGCTTTAATTGTTTGGTCAAATTTCCCAGAGAAGCCATGTGGTCCTGGACTCTTATTTGTTGGGAGATTTTTGATAACTGATTCAAAGTTTTTGCTGGTTATGGGTTTGTTCAAGTTTTCTATTTCTTCCTGTTTGAGTTTTGGAAGTGTGTGGGTGCTTAGGAATTTGTCCATTTCTTCCAGGTTGGCCAGTATGTTGGTATATAATTTTTCATAGTATTCCCTGATAATTTCTTGTATTTCTGAGGGATTGGTTGTAATAATTCCATATTCATTCATGATTTTATCTATTTGGGTCATCTCCCTTTTCTTTTTGAGAAGCCTGGCTAGAGGTTTATCAACTTTGTTTATTTTTTCAAGAAACCAACTCTTGGTTTCATTGATCTGCTCTACAGATTTTTAGATTCTATATTGTTTATTTCTGCTCTGATCTTTATTATTTCTCTTCTTCTGCTGGGTTTGGGGTGTCTTTGCTGTTCTGCTTCTATTTCCTTTAGGTGTGCTGTTAGATTTTGTATTTGGGATTTTTCTTGTTTCTTGAGATAGGCCTGGATTGCAATGTATTTTCCTCTCAGGACTGCCTTCGCTGCATCCAAAGCGTTTGGATTGTTATATTTTCATTTTCATTTGTTTCCATATATTTTTAAATTTCTTCTCTAATTGCCTGGTTGACCCATTCATTCTTTAGTAGGGTGTTCTTTAACCTCCATGCTTTTGGAGGTTTTCCAGACTTTTTCCTGTGGTTGATTTCAAGCTTCATAGCATTGTGGTCTGAAAGTATGCATGATATGATTTCACTTCTTGTATACTTATGAAGGGCTGTTTTGTGACCCAGTATGTGATCTATCTTGGAGACTGTTCCATGTGCACTGGAGAAAAAAGTATATTCTGTTGCTTTGGGATGCAGAGTTCTAAATATATCTGTCAAGTCCATCTGTTCTAATGTATCTTTCAGGGCCCTTGTATTTTTATTGATCCTGTGTCTGGATGATCTATCCATTACTGTAAGTAGAGTATTAAAGTCTCCTGCAATTACCACATTCTTATGAATAAGGTTGCTTATGTTTGTGAGTAATTGTTGTATATATTTGGGGGCTCCCCTATTCAGCACATAGACATCTATAATTTTTAGCTCTTCCTGATGGACAGACCCTGTAATTATTATATAATACCCTTCTTCGTCTCTTATTACAGCCTTTAATTTAAAGTCTAGTTTGTCTGATGTAAGTATGGCTACTCCAGCTTTCTTTTGACTTCCAGTAGCATGATAAATAGTTCTCCATCCCCTCACTGTCAGTCTGAAGGTGTCCTCAGGTCTAAAATGAGTCTCTTGTAGACAGCAAATAGATGGGTCTTGCTTTTTATCCATTCTGATACCCTATGTCTTTTGGTTGGAGCATTTAGTCCATTTGCATTCAGTGTTACTATTGAAAAATATGGGTTTAGAGTCATTGTGATGTCTGTAGGTTCCATGCTTGTAGTGACATCTCTGGTACTTTGTGGTCCTTGCAACATTTCACTCACAGAATCCCCCTTAGGATCTCTTGTAGGGCTGGTTTAATGGTGATGAATTCCTTCAGTTTTTGTTTGTTTGGGAAGACCTTTATCTGTACTTCTATTCTGAATGACAGACTTGCTGGATAAAGGATTCTCGGCTGCATATTTTTTCTGTTCATCACATTGAAGATTTCCTGCCATTCCTTTCTGGCCTGCCAAGTTTCAGTAGATAGGTCTGTCACTAGTCTTATTGGTCAACTTTTGTATGTTAGAGCCTGTTTATCCCTAGCTGCTTTCAGAATTCTCTCTTTATCCTTGTATTTTTCCAGTTTCACTATGACATGTTGTGCAGAAGATCGATTCAAGTTACATCTGAAGGGAGTTCTCTGTGCCTCTTGGATTTCAATGCCTTTTTCCTTCCCCAGATCAGGGAAGTTCTCAGCTATGATTTGTTCAAGTACACCCTCAGCCCCTTTCTCTCTTCCCCTTCTGGAATTCCTATTATACAGATATTGTTGCATTTGATTGCATCACTTAGTTCTCTAATTCTCCTCTCATACTCCTGGATTTTTTTTATCTCTTTCTCAGCTTGCTCTTTTCCCATAATTTTATCTTCTAATTCATCTATTCTGTCCTCTGCCTCTTCAATCCAAGCTGTGGTCACCACCATTTTAGTTTGCATCTTATTTATAGCATGTTTTAGCTCCTCATGACTATTTCTTAGTCCCTTGATCTCTGTAGCAATAGATTTTCTGCTGTCCTCTATACTTTTTCAAGCCCAGCGATTAATTTTATGACTATTATTCTAAATTCATGTTCAGTTTTATTGCTTAAGTCGCTTTTGATCAATTCGTTAGCTGCCTCTACTTCCTGGAGTTTCTTTTGAGGAGAATTCTTCTGTTTCGTCATTTTGGATAGTCCCTGGTGTGGTGTGGAACTGCAGGGCACTTCCCCTGTGCTGTTTGGAGTAACTTGTGTTGGTGGGTGGGCCGCAGTCAGACCTGATGTCTGTCCTCAGCCCACCACTGGGGCCACAGTCAGACTGGTGTGTACCTTATCTTCCCCTCTCCCAGGGGCAGGACTCACTGTGGAGTGGTGTGGTCCCTGTCTGGGCTACTTGCACACTGCCAGAGTTGTGGTTCTGCTTTGATGAGATCTGGTGTATTAGCTGGGGTGGATCTGCATTGTGCACAGGGATAGGAGGGGCTGGCTCAGCTCACTTTGCTATTGGTGGTCCCCTGCGGGAGCGGCTCTGAAGCACCAGGTATGAGGCAGGCCTGTCGGAGGGATGGATCCACAGAAGCACAGCGTTGGGTGTTTGTGCAGTGCAAGCAAGTTTGGTGAACTGGTTCCTTTGGGATTATGTCTGGGGGATGGGAGAGGGAAATGGCACTGGCCAGTGCCTTTGTTCCCAGCTGAGCTCTGTCTTCCAGGGCTCAACACCTCTCCCTCCTGCTGTCCTCTCACCTTCCTGCTCTCCGAGCAGAGCTGTTGACTTATAACATTCCAGATGTTAAGTCCTGCTGGGTGTCAGAACTCACACAGTGTGGCCCCTCTGCCTTTGCAAGCCAGACTCAGGGATTTCGCCTTGCGGGCGGGCTGCTCCTCCACCACCCTGGCTCCCCCCCGCCAGTCCGTGTAGCATGCACCACCTGTCTGTCCTTCCTACCCTCTTCTGTGGGCCTCTTGCCTACACTTTGTTCCAGAGAATCCATTCTGCTAATCTTCTGGCAGTTTTCTGGGTTATTTAGGCAGATTCGGTGGAATCTAAGTGATCAGCAGGACAAGGTGAGCCCAGCGTCCTCCTACGCTGCCATCTTCTCCAGTAATCTCTCTCCTTCTATTTTGAATGACAGCCTTGCTGGATAAAGAATTCTTGGCTGCATATTTTTTGATTCAGCGCACTGAATATATCCTGCCACTCCTTTCTGGCCTGCCAAGTTACTGTGGATAGGTCTGCTGCAAACCTGATCTGTCTTCCCTTGTAGGTTAGGGACTTTTTTTTCCCTTGCTGCTTTCATGATTGTCTCCTTGCCTGAGTGTTTTGTGAATTTGACTATGATATGTCTTGTTGATGGTTGTTTTTTGTTGAATCTAATGGGGGTCCTCTGTGCTTCCTGGATTTTGATTGTGTCTTTCCCCATGTTAGGAAAGTTTTCTGCTATGATTTGCTCACATAACCCTTCTACCCCTATTTCTCTCTCTTCCTCTTCTGGGAACCCTATGATTCTGATGTTGTTCCTTTTTCATGAGTCACTGATTTCTCTAATTCTTAAATCAGGATCTTTTGCCTTAATCTCCCTCTTTTTTTTCTGGTGTGTTATTCTTTATAAGTTTGTCCTCTATATCACTGATTCTCTGTTCTGCCTCATCCATCCTTGCCGCCGCTGCATCCATTCATGATTGCGGCTCAGTTATAGTATTTTTAATTTCATTCTGGCTATTTTTTACTTCTTTTATCTCTGCAGAAAGGGATTCTAATCTATTTTCGGCTCCAGCTGGTATTCTATTATCATGATTCTAAATTCTGGTTCAGACATCTTGCTTGTGTCTGTGTTGGTTAAGTCCCTGGGACTTAATGCTTAACAAGTCCCTGTTGTTTCTTCCTGCTCTTTCTTTTGGGGTGAATTCCTTCATTTCGTCATTTTCAAGGGAGAAAAGGAATTAATGAGGTAGAAAAATTGAAATTAAAAAAAATTAAAATAAAAAAATATTAAAATTAAAAATGAAACGCACACACACACAAACAGAATAGACGATGCTAGATGCTAGGTGTGTTTTGGTCTGGGTGTTGAAAGTGGTTTGACAGATTAGAGGAAAAAAAAGGGGTGGATGAAAAAAAGGAAATCGTTTGAGAATTTGAAAAAATGAATTCACTGAAGTAGACTAAAATGAGATGATAGGGGCAAAATAGAATTTGAAAAAATATGCACAAAAGTAAAGAATATAGTGGAAAAAAATTAAAGAAAAAAATTTGATAAAAATTAAAAATAAATATGAATTTTTTCATTTTCTGTATTTATGAAAAAAGAAAAGAAATGAAAAAGAGAAAAAAGATAAAGAAGAAAAAAAGAAAATAAAAAAGAAATCATTTGAAAATTTGAAAAATGGAATACACTGTAGTAGACTAAAATGAAATTACGGAAGTAAAATAGAATTTGAAAAAATTTACATAAAACCAAAAAATATAGTAATGAAAATTAAATAAGAATATTTTTAATAGAAATTGGAAGGAAAATGAAGTTTTTCTCTTTCTGCATTGAAGAAAATAAATAAATGAAAAAGAAAAAGAAAGAAAAAGAAAAAAAGAAAAAAAGAAAAAAGGAAATTGTTTGAAAATTTGAAAAGGTGAATACACTGAAGTAGACTAAAATAAAATGATGGAAGTAAAGTAGAATTTGAAGAAATTTACATAAAATTAAAAAATTGGGGCGCCTGGGTGGCTCGGTCGGTTGAGCGTCCGACTTCGGCTCAAGTCGTGATCTCACAGTCCATGAGTTCGAGCCCCACGTCGGGCTCTGTGCTGACAGCTCGGAGCCTGGAGCCTGTTTCAGATTCTGTGTTTCCCTCTCTCTCTGAACCTCCCCCATTCATGCTCTCTCTCTGTGTCTCAAAAATCAATAAAGGTTAAAAAAATTAAAAAAATAAAAGTAAAAAATATAGTAATAAAAATTAAAGATTTTTAATGAAAATAAAAATGATTTTTTTCTCTTTTTGTATTCAAGAAAAAGAAAAGATTTGTAAAAGAGAAAATGAAAAAAGAAAAAAAAAGAAAATTGAATAGATGAACCTATTAACAGATTGAAGTAGGACTAAAATTTCTTCATTTTCCGGTAGAAGTCAGTCTGTGTAGTTCTTTGTAGTCCATAAATTAAGCTGGCAGTGAGACTTGTGTTCTTGAAGAGTGAAGTTGGCCCAGTTGGGCAGGGCTCAGTGTATCAGCTCTGCTCTCCACTAGATGGTGCTGCTAGCCTACTGGGGTTGATTGTTGCAGAGCTTGTAGGTGCATATGCGCATGCGCAGGAGCGGTGAAAATGTCAGCAGCCAGCTACCCATTCTGCTCTCCTGGATCAGCAATTGTGCACCCATCCTCTGTCTTCAACTCTCATCCACTCCCTTCTTTTTCACTCTCTGTGACCAGGCCCCAGGCAGTAACTCTCTCCCAAGTTTTGTCTCAGATGTGGCTGTTTTCCCTGGCCCCTTATTTCCAAAGGACTGCGGCTTTGACCTGTTCTGCCCCTCTGCAGGAGGGTCTCACTGAGCAATGGCTGAATGAGCAATTGCCGAATATTGGCTGCACCCAGGTACGCCTGCTGGACCCTGTTGTTGCCGGTGCACCGAGACTGCGACCAGGTGCCAGCCTGTCCCAGAAAAAGCTTGTGAGACAGTGTAGCAGCAGCATTTAAGGGATTATGGAAAATCACAACACATATCTGGCACCAGGCTTCACTCTTAACGACTTTGTTCCAGCACCAGCTAATGTATCCACCTTCCGGGGTCTGCTGGGACAGGTGGCTTCAACAGTCTCTACCAAATGTCCTTCCAGCAGTGGAACCGCTTTTCCCTGTGTGGCCTGAGAACCTCATGGACCCCACTGTGTTCCTGGGGATTCACCCTTCCCACCAGAGCACCACAAGTTATGGAGCTGCGGAGTTGCAGCCTTTGCGCTCCCCTTGTTTACAGTCTTAATGGAATTTAAACCCTCTCCTTTCTCCTTTCTCCCTTTTTAGTTTAGTCCCTGTGGCTGTTTCCAATTTTCCACTTTCTCTCCGGCTGCTTTTGGGGGAGAGTGTGCTTTTCCCGTATTGTCCCTTGCTCCCCAGTCTCCGTCCTCTCTCCGCCCGCAAAAGCGGTTCCCTACCTTTTGTGCCTTCTCGCTTCCCAAGTGCAGCACTCCGCGCTGCATACCTGCTGAATTCTGTGGTTCAGGTTGTGCAGATTGTTGTGTTAATCCTCCAATCAGTTTTCTAGGTGTGTAGGATGGTTTAGTGTTGGTCTGGCTGTATTTCATGAATGCGAGACACACAGAAAGCTTCCATGCTGTTCCGCCATCTTGGCTCCTCTCCTCCCTGTTTCTTTCTGTGCACGCACATGGTGGAGACCATTAGAGGGCTCTAGCTTCTTCTTTTTATTAGGACACTAATCCCTTCTTGGCGCTCTACCCTTATGACCTCTTCTAAACCTTATTACCTCCCAAAGACCAAATCTCCTAACACTATCACATGAGGGTTGGGGTTTTCACATATAGTATTTGGGTTCATAGCAAGAGAGGATGGAGACTTCCTTTGGAGAGCATAATCCTCAGTCCCCAGAATTTGGAAAGAGCTATCTTGTAAACATTTGGTGAGGCCTGACCTTTTATGTATGAATGTTCTTAGATTCGGTTTGTATGTTCTATTGTAAGAGATCGTGTGCTTCAAATAAATAAATAAAAGAAGAAAAAGAAAAAAATCCACAAAAACGTCCTGATATAGGTTGTTATGTTGTCATTTGCTTCTCTATAACCTCAACATTTAGAAAACAATTTCTGGTTACTAAATTATGGTAAATTGAGGGTTTCAATGGATTAATCAAGGTTTTCTATTATATACTTTAATAGAAGACAATGAGTAATTACATGAATTACAAAACATAAAAGTAAAGCAAAATATAATGAGAAAAGGCAATTTATTAGTGTTTTCACCATGTTTCTGTGTATAGCTTGATGTATGCAGAGAATAGCAATCCGATTAGCTTCCCCCTCCTCCAGGGGTAGGCAGTAACTGGAGGATTTTTTTGATCATTTTATTCATTTCGTGTTAAAACTATAGCACTTCTAATTTACAGACATATTGTGAATGTCAAGGAAATATCACCCAAATCATTGAAATACAGTGGAATTCATACGTTATATTTAAGTAACAGGTTGCCCTGGGCTCCAAGGGATGCACTCTTAAATAGAACTGGGATTTTGACTGTTCAATTTCAGCACTTTAAAGGCACAGAGTAATCAAGGTGAATTTCTTAAAGGAAGAGACTCTGAGGATAGAAAGGTAACTGTGAAGTATTTCTGGAGAAGCCATTAAGTGGCAGATTGGCATACAGCTACATTTCAGATCCTGATTTGTTTGGTTTAATGTGAATCACTTTTTTTCCCTTTAAATTGAAGCCCAAATCCTATAATGGAGATACTTAAATGAACCCTCTGGGTCACTTAGGCATCTTTTTCAACATCCCTCTGAGAAATTCAATAGTCTGTTATAAAAATTGAGTTTTATATGTTTCTGTCGATGCCTGAGGAAAAATTTGATTATCCTCCAGATTTTTCCCAATCCTTTAACTAAATTGGATTATTTGCTGATTTACCCTTTACTTCCCAGTGCCATAATAGTGTTTCAGTTTGAAACTTTATGGTATAAGCTGACAAGATTATAAGATGTTTATCTTCCTAGGGAAAGCAGCATGGGAAGTTTTTCCTCTGGCTTTATATGGATCCATTTTGGAATCCTGCTTTGATTGCCTGTGAATTGGGTGACCTTATGCAAATGACATGATTTCTGTTGGTTTCAGTCCCTTTATAAGTACAGCAGGGATACTAATAATAACCTTGCATGGGATTTGGTCAAAATGAGTAGAGACATTGCATGTGGAAATACTGGGTTCTGAGTAGGCTCTGAATAAATGTAAATCACCTTCCATCTCCCCACCTCCCAAACCATGTTTTATTTATTGAGGGAACATATAACCAAGGATGTGTTTAGATCCAGGATCTTTTATGATGGGAGTCCAAAATAATGCATCTTAAATCAATCTGTATCGAGAAGTAGAATAGTAGGAGTTATACATCACAGACATTTATCACAAGGAATTGGCTTGTGCAGTGTGTGAGCGGGCATAGCCAAGCCTGCAATTAATAGGGCAGGCTGTCAGGAAGGGCAGAGGCTGAAGCTGCTGTCCGTAAGTAAAATTTATTCTTCTTAAGAGAAGCCTCAGCTCAACTTTGAAGGCCTTTAAACTGATTCAGTCAGGCCCACTCAGAATATCTACAATAATCTCCCTTAGTTAAAGCCAACTGCTCATGGACTTTAATCACATCTATAAAATACTTTTACAGAAACACCTAGGTTAATGTTTCGTTGAATAACTGGAGACCATAGCTTAGTCAGACTGACAAACCAGGAAGACTGTCACACCATCCATCTGGCCTCTTTGGATTCTTTTGTTCATAGAAACTAGGCTACTTTCATTATAGTAAAATACGAGACTCAGTGTTTTTTAAACCAAATGGCAGAAGAAACATAAGGAAAAATTTGTGGTTTCATTTGAAGTCAAATGTGAAGGTTGAGCATAAAATAAGTATTTTCTACATACTAACAGAAATTATCTAATTTAGGGGCACCTGGGTGGCTCAGTCAGTTGAGCTTCTGACTTTGGCTGAGGTCATGATCCTGTGGTCCATGAGTTTGAGCCCTGAGTCAGGCTCTGTGCTGATCACTCAGAGCCTGGAGCCTGCTTCAGATTCGGTGTCTGCCTCTCTCTCTGCCCATCCCCTGCTCATGATCTTTCAAAAATAAATAAACAGTATAAAAAAATAAAAAGAAATTATCCAATTTTTTCTTATTTATAGATTTATAGTTGGTCTCTTTTGCTGGGATGTAAGCTCCCTGAGAATAGGAGTTTGTTGTGTTAACTTCTAAATGTCCAACATCTTAAATAGCACTTGGTGTAAGACAGATACTCAATAAATATTAATGGCATAAGTCAATAAATGATTTCTTCCAGAGAAGAGTTGTTCCATTTCTTTGTCTGAGTAAAGAGTTTTCTGTTATGTTTACATGATTCACTTTTGGCTTCAGCTGTGTATCGCACCAAGGTTTGTGGCTAAGTGTAGACTGAGGAATGAATTCTGACCTGCCCTTTGCTCACCAAGCCAGGTGCCTCAGTTTGGGCTGTGTCAGGAGGAAGATGTGCTTTTTCTTCCATGAAAGGGGCCCAAATGCACACACCCAGCTCTGTTCTTGGGGTGGAGGATGGAGAGTGTGCCATCCTGCAGTTATCACACAGGTTAGTGGTAACCCTGGCATTCTTCCATTATAACTTCCTATTACATGGTAGAGATCTGTGAGGATAACAAGCAAAAGGACTAAAATACCCCACCTGCTCTTCTTGGGGGCAACTTCCTCTACAAAATCATGATCCTGCTTCCTCTCCATAGGGAACAAACCCTAGTATTAGGGTAGTTAAAGATCAGAATAATAATTTTTTGGTGACTTTAAGATTTAGTACTTAGACTTTATTTCCAACATTTTCTGAGAAAAATATGCATACTCTATAAATGCATGAATTATTTGATACATAAAAGATTATGTATGAGGGTGCCTATGTGGCTCAGTTGGTTGATCATGACTTTTGACTTTGGCTCAGGTCATGATCCCAGGGTCATGGGATTGAGCCCTGCATTCAACCTCCAAGCTCAGCCCTCCAGCTGAGTGTGGAGCCTGCTTAAGATTCTCTCTCTCTCTCTTTCTGCCCCTCTCCCTGCTCATGTTCTTTCTCTCTCAAATAAAAAAAAGAAAAAAAAGATTATGTATGGCCTGTGAGTTATAAAGTATAACAACCATACAAACACTCATGAATTCACAAACTTAGGAAATAAAAATCAGTAATACTATTGAAAATTCTGTTCTATTCCATATCCTTCCTTATCACCCTGCCTCCTCCAGAAATCACCAGTGTCCTGAATTTTGTATTTATCATTCAGTTGGTATTCTTTACAGTTCTACCAGATATGTATGAATCCCTAAACAATATATTTTTTCATTTGCTTCTTTTTAACTTTATATCAATGGTGTTACAGTATATATAATTTTTCACTAATCTGCTTTCCTTATTTAATATGCTTTTAAGAGTCATCCAGTGTGTATGTATTACCATAATTCATATACTTTATTCCCATGGAATATTGCATTGTATGAATTATACCATAGTTTATTTGTCCATTCTCCTGTCAGCAGACTTTTCTACCCTTCTTTTTTTCTTGTATGAGCAGTGTTACTATGAATATTCTTGTAAACATATCCTGAAGCAGATATGTGGGAAAATGGACTCTAGCGGTTTTCTAGTTGAAACCCTTCTTTTATGGACAAATAAACTGAGGCCCAGAGGCTCCAGTCAGTTGGTAGTAAGACTACAGATAAGATCCCCTGACTTTCGTGTTTTATTCATTCTGTGCCACCTCCATATGAATATGCTGAAACTTATTTTCAAGAAAAAAGTTTACTCTTATAATGGTTTGTATTTGGCTAATGTAGTCGCTAAAGGTTTTTTTGTTTTTGTTTTGTTTTTTATAACTTTAGGAGGAAAGGAAGCCAACTTATCTCCTGTACCTGTGAGAAAGAAGAAAGGCATAATCAGGGAGTTGACCTGGGCTAAGGAGCAACTCTGGGACTCTTGGTAAGGTCAATCATCCTCCTTCCCCATTTACCAACTTTTTCTTTAAGTATAACGTGCATACAGAAAAGTGTATGCACAACGCATATATAGCTTGATGAACTTGTACAAAGAGAACACACTCATGTAACCAGCACACAGGTCTAGGCAGAGAATATAATCAATATCCCAGGTGACACCTCTGCCCCTGTTTCCCTCCCAGTCACTATACAGGCACCACTCTTCTCCCTCCACCCCCCCTCCTCTCTTCCATCCCCTGGGGAAGGCTCTTTGAATTTTCTGACATTTTGAAATGATGGCACTTGTTGTACCGTGGGTATAATATAGCTCATGGAGGTATAAAAGCAGAGTTAAATTTTAGCTATAATATTTCCTCACCATGTGACTTTGGGTCCCTGTAATTCTCTGGTTCTCAATTGCCGTCTCTGTAACATAGAGATAATAAAGAATTTTTGGTTTGACAAGCAATTTAAATGAGCTAAGAGAAGCAGACTTTTCTAATAAAGATCCTGGAACAGAGTAGGTACTCAGTAAATGTTGGACCCTGAATGCTGAGTGTCTCTTTATGAGTTGGAGGTTATGAACTCAATAAGACATAATTTCTAGATTGTACAATCTTTTGACATTAACCCATGTACATGTTCTCCTGTCTCTAGTGCCACAGTCTGTTTTCTTAGACATTTTTCTATTCTAGGGACAAGCTTTCCTGAAACATCCTTCATCCTGAATGACGTGAAACTAGAGTTCCAATATGTAGTCTAGTCTCACCTTACAAGTCCTGGTTTGCTGGCCTCATTATTTGTTGGATATGAGCTTTGATAAAATTCTTATTATGGAGTTGAAGAAAGCAGCAGTGTAGATCAATGGCTTCTCTCATATTTATGGTCTAGACTTGAAACTTGTTTTAATTTACACTTGACAACTTTGGAATGCAATGCCACTCTCTGAATAACTCCAATTTTAGGCTCTGCTTTCAGTACTGAATGAAGGGCAATATTTCTATCTTTATTAAGTGCTAATGGTAGATGTCACTAGGGAATAAACATAATATCCTTAAATTTTGGAATTGGATATAAGTGGTAAAGTCTACCTATTTTCTATTTCTTTCTCTTATTTAGAATAATGAACCATTCATTCATTTTGTATATGCTTGTCATACAGTTTTTATCTTTTCCTTTGTTTACTGAAATCATTAGAGTGGCTAGATGTGCACTAAATGTATATTTTATATATTTCTGTTTTCTAGAGAAGAGGAGGAAACATTTTTTCTTCCTACTGCCATGGTTTTATTTTCTGTGCAGTATAAGCACATTTTAATTGTATCATGAATTTCAGTGCCCATTAATTTGAGGCAATAGACCATATTTGTGGTCTTAAATGAGGCTGTGAAAATTTCATCAGTTTTCATAGTTTCACCTGTAAATAAAAATGAGGGCAGAGTATTAAAGTATAAGAAATGTAGATGGAGAGCAAAAGGTGAAATTTGTACTTACTGTTTGTATACTGTGTATGTAGGTATCACTGTACTTTCACCTATGCTATCTCATTTAATGTCACCATGCCAAAGTAAAGGCACTATAAAAATCAAACATGTGTTTTGTGGCACCAAGGTGACTGTACATTTCTATTAGGAATCTTTTTTTTCAACTTAAAAACAAAAATTTATTATGTAGACCACAAGTTTGTTGTTATAATTTGAGTCAACATATTGAGTGCAAGTTCACAAAATGGGTCCCCAGAGGAAGAATTATCTGATAAAGAAGATGCATTCTTCTTCCATGTCCTAACCACCTTGGCTCCTATGGAGATGCCCTCCCTCCACAAAGAATACCAAATCAGTTCAAGAGCAAAAGTCCTTCTTATCTAATATGGAATTAGAAGACCCTTGTAACTAATGTTACAAGCTATTCCTTTGTTTCCTGGGAACTAAGTCCACCTGACGTAGATATTACTCTTCTTAACATCCAATGGGTTCTGTGAGAGGTTAAAACTAAGAAGTCTAATGCTTTTCCCTAAAGGTGTTCCAGGGAGGAATCCAGACTACTGGGTCACTACCACTTATGCTTCTTCTATCTCAGTAGCTGTCATCAATGGTTGCAGAGGAAGAGGCCCGCTTGACAATCAATCTTACAGTCTGGGGTTTTCCCACAGCTACATTATTGATAACTCTTCTCTCCCTCTTTTTAATTTTTAATTTAAAACAAATTCCAGTATAGTTAACATACAGTGTTATGTTAGTTTCAGGTGTATAATATAGTGATTCAACAATTCTATACATCACTCGGTGCTCATCATGATAAGTGTACTTTTTAATCTCTATCACCTATTTCACCCATCCCCTGACCCCCCTCCCCCCACCTTATCTCTGGTAGCCATCAGTTTGTTGTCTATAGTTAAGAGTCTGTTTCTCAATTTGTCTCTCTCAGTCTCTCTCTTTTTTCCTTTGCTCATTTGTTTGGTTAAGGTCCACATATGAGTGAAATCATATGATATTTGTCTTTCTCTGACTTATTTTGTTTAGCATTATACCCTCTAGATCCATCCATTGTGTTGCAAATGGCAGGATTTAATTCTTTTTTATGTCTGAATAGTATTCTGTTGTATATACATATATATCTTCTTTATTCATTCATCAACTGATGGACATTTGGGTTCTTTCATAATTTGGCTATTGTAAATAATGTTTCAAGAAACATAGGGGTGCATATATTCCTAGTGTTTTTGTGTTCTTTGAGTAAAATATCCAACTGTATGATTACTGAATTATAGGGTAGTTCCGTTTTTAACTTTCTGAGGAATCTTTTGACTTGTGACTATTGAACCATCCTTGCATCCCATGGATAAATACATTTGACCATGGTGTATGATTTTTTAAATGTGTTGTTTCCATTTGCTAATATTTTGTTGAAGATTTTTGTATCTATGTTGACCACAGACATCGGCCCATAGTTCTCTTTTTTAGTGGAGTCTATCTGGTTTTGCTATCAGGGTAATTCTGGTTTCAGAGAATGTTTTAGGAAATTTTTCTTGTTTTTCTATTTTTTGGAATAGTTTGAGGAAAATAAGTAACTCTTATTAACTCTTCTTTAAATTTTTGGTGGAATTCACCTGTGAAGCTGTCTGGCCCTGGATTTTTGTTTGTTGGGAGTTTTTTGATTACTGATTCAATTTCATTGCTGGTATTGGTCTATTTGCATTTTCTGTTTTTTTCCTGATTCAGGTTTGGGAGGTTATACATTTCTAGAAATTTATTCATTTCTTCAAGGTTGTCCAGTTTGTTTGCATATAATTTTTCATAATATTCCCTTACAGTCTTTTATATCTCTGTGGTGTTGATGGTTATTTCTCCCCCTTCATTTCAGATTTTATTTATTTGAGTCTTTTTTTTTAATGAATTTGGCTGCAGTTGATCTTTTCAAAGAATCAGCTCTTGGTTTTCACTGATTTGTTCTATTGTTTTTTAGTTTCCATTTCATTTATTTTTGTTCTAATCTTTATTATTTCTTTCCTTCTATAGGTTTTGGGTTTTGTTTGTTGTTCTCTTTCTGGTTTCTTTAGATGTGGTTAGGTTGTTTCTTTGGGATGTTTCTCGGTTCTTCAAGTAGGTCTGCTTTGCGTAAACTTCTCTCTTAGAACAGCTTTTCCTGTGTCCCAAAGATTTTGGACTGCTGTGTTTTCATTTTCATTTGTCTCCATGTATTTTTTGATTTCCTCTTTGATTTCATGCTTGATCCACTAATTTTTTTAGTAGTATGGTATTTAATCTCCATGTATTTATGTTTTCTCAAGTCCAGTGAGCATCTTTATGATCATTATTATAATTCTCTATCAAGCATAATACTTATTTATGTTTTGTTTAGATCTCCTGCTCTGATTTTTGTCCTTTCTTTCATCTGGGACATATTCTGCCTCCTCATTTTGTCTGCCTCTCTGTGTCTGCCTCTCTGTGTCTGTTGTTAGGAAAGTCAGCTACATCTTCTTTTAAAAGTAGTGGCTTCATGAAGAAGAGATACTATAGTGCCCTGCAGTGCCGTGTCCCCTGTTCACCAGAAACTGGCACTTCAGGGGGGTCTCCTATGAGTGTTCCTGGCACCCTGATATTGTGTCTGAGTCACTTTTCCTTCTAGTCCAGTTATCTGCACTGACTCTCTGCCTGTTGTGGGTTGTGCTTTCTCACTGTGGTGTTAGTGGGACTTAGGTAGGCCAGCTATGAGGAGGCATGCCCTCAGAGGAACTCAGGGGTGGGGCAGTGGTATTAACAAATTTGCACTGAGCCCAGTGTGATGGGCAGCAGGCTTGGAGTGGGCGAGTCCTTAGGAGAACTGGTGGGCTGGGTGCAATGTCAGGAGGTTAGGTAGCAAGTGTCTGTGCAGTGCTGGCTCCTGCAAGTGGCACTGTGTTTATGCTGGAGGGCAGGGGAAGAAAATGACACCTGCCAGCTCCTTTGTTCTCAGAGAAGTCCTCCAACGTGCTCACTTAAAATCAGTATAAATAGATCTCCCTACTGTTTGCCCCAGGAATTGTGCAAACTTCCGTTTCTATGTTGTCTTTCTGTGGGCTGCTGTTTTGTTAAGGGTGGTGACCCAGCTATCACTTACCCTCCCAGCCAGCCCAGTGCTGTCAGTTGACTTTTGAATCTCCATGTTCCAAATCCCACTGGTTATACAAACAGATCTACTAGGCACTGTGTGGGAATCATCCTATAGGAGTCTTAAACTTTCATTCCTACCTTCCCGACATTGCTTACGTCTGTTCCCTTTGCTAATTCCCCATTACTGATGTTTATCCCATTAGTTCCGACCAGGGCCATTGGCAGCTTCCTCTAAATCATCTTGCTGCCTTCAGTCTTGATCATGTTGGATTTATTGTCCATAGTGCACCCTGGCATAGTGCTAAATGATCTTCCTGTACTCAAATATGATCTTTTCCCTGTGTTTAAAACCCTTCTAAATCTGTCTTCCCAGTGGCAACAAGATAAATCTAGACACTTCTTGCATGTTATAGGAAGCTCTTATGATCTAATTCCTCTTTGATAAATTTTAAAAATTTATATGTATATTCATCTTGAATGCAAACATGAGGTTTTGGAGGCAGAGATAGAGTTATCATTACAGCAATGACTGCACTCATTCCTCACACCTAGTAATTCACATGTGATACAATGAGAGCCAGATGTTATCCTGTATATTGGGGAAAGGGAGATACTACACTATGGGAGAAGAATATTGCAATTAGGAATCTGGGAGTTTATATAGGCTACATGCTGCCCCATCATCTCTTGAGGGAAGAAGAGAAACCTTTACTCCTTAGTTTTTTTCTTTTTTTTTTTTTTACTCTTTAGTTAAAATTTTTTTAAATGTTTATTTACATTCAAAAGAGAGAGAACATGTGAGTAGGGGAGGGGCAGAGAGAGAGGAAGATGCAGAATCTGAAGCAGGCTCTAGGCTCTAAGCTGTCAGCACAGAGCCCGATGTAGGGCTCTGAACTCACGAACCGTGAGATCATGACCTGAGCTGAAGTCAGATGCTTAACCAACTGAGCCATGCAGGTGTTCCTACTCTCTAGTTTTTATAGTTCTTTGGAATGTAAAGGACTGGCTCAGGATTTCATTCTCCTTAGATAAGGAAAGAGAGAGAGAACTCTAAAATTTCTGGAGGTCTCTGGGTAGTCAATCACTCTTTAACTTCCAAGATTTATCCTTTAACCCAGGTTCCAGTTTTCTTTGGTCTGAAACATGGAAACATTGGCATTCCAGTTTCACAGTTCTCACCTTTCCAGGCTCATTCCCTGTTCCTTCTCTGCTCAAACACTGTGCTCCATCACTGCTAAACTACTTGCAGTTTTCTATACTATGTGGTTTCAGCCCTTATGTCTTTGTTTATTTGTTCTAATACTGTCTCATTAATTCTTTTTTGCTCATTATTTCTATCAAGGAGAAATTTCCATACAGTGAAATGTACTGATCTTAAGTCTGTAATTTGGTAAGTTTTGATAAATATAAGTAGCTGTGTAACACCACCCCAATCAAAATTTAACACATTGCTAACATAGCAGAAATTTCTCTTTGTGTCTCTGTCAATTTCCCTCTCCTCTCATAGCCAACTACTATTCTGATTTCTATCACTATTGAATAGTTTTGCCTGTACTTGAACTTCACATAAGTGGAATCATATAGTATGTACTCTTCCTTTTCTGGCTTCTATAGCTCAACATAGTATTTTTGAAATCAGCAGCTTATTCTTTATGTGGAGTAGTTTCCATTGTATGAATATTGCTTATTAAGTTTGTCTTATTCTTCTCTGATGACATTGGGTTGTTTCCAGTTTTTGTCTATTCTGAATAAGTAGAGCTGCCATAAATCCTCTTATTTAAGACTTTTTTCTTTTCTTTTTTTTTTATTTGTGGGCCTATCTTTTTGTTTCTCTTAGGTAAATACCTAAGGGGGGCAATTGCTGGATTGTAAACAGAGTATATGCTTAACTATACAAGAAACTGCCAAATATTATTCCAAAATGGCTGTATCTTCATGCTCCATGCTTTCTGAACATACAGTTTTCTCTAACTGGGAGATTCTTCTGACCCCTTCAGCTTAGTGAACTCTTATCTTTCAATTCATAGCTCAAAGCATCACCTCCTCTGTGAAAGCTTTGAGAGAGTTGATTATACTCATTTCGGCTGCCATTTTGTCTCATTCATCCATCTTCATTTCAGCTGCCTCTTCCCCCCTCCCTCCAAGCCATGGAAAGCAGGAATAAGGTTATATATATCTTACACACTCAAGATGTATTAGGGGAAGCTACCAATATTGTATAGTATATGTCATTCCATAAACTTCTACTAAGCAATTACCATGCCAGGCAGAACAGATGATAAGTTTATAAATAAAGAAAACTTATTACATGTAGATGTCAGTTAGTTTTGTTCACTGATTGATGGAGGAATCTGATTGATGAAAGATGTTATGTTGGGGACAAAGAAGTTTGGCTGCCAAACCTCTTTTTCTTTATATAGTGAAAATCCGAGTAAAGCTAGCACGAAGTCACATAGGGTTGAAATATTTACTGTTGCCTCAACAAGGCAAGAAGAAATAAAAAGAATATATATGGATTATTTAATATTCAAGGTCACAAACATCATTATCCTTTAATTCAAATGGAGGAAGGTGGTACAACAAACTATCTTATTACTACCATCTTCCCTTTCTTTTATGCTATTTTTTTTTTGAATTTTAAATATTTTATCTTTAATCCATCAAAGGATCATGACTTTTTCTGTCTCCTGTGAAGATGATCTATCCACAGAGCTTTCACTGACTAGACAGTGGATGTTGTGTGGGTTGTGGAGCAAGATGAGAAACAACATCCAGATAACATGTGTACCAAGCAGTAGTAACAGAAAATGCATTTATTCTTTTTCGTGTGCTTTCTAAAAAAAGGTGGGGGGAGGGGCTTGTCCTTTACAACAAGAAGCTGTTTTAATAGTTTGTTGTTTGAAATCTGTTGAGGATTCTTCTCCACAATTCCCAGTTAAGGAAGAAGAGTTATCATTACTTAATAGTCAGTAAGGTTGACATTTAATGAGAAAGCAGTTCTCAAAAGTGGATGAGTTTTAAAGATCTCAGCATGAATAAGTTGAAATATTAAAGGCAACAGCTGCCTATAAACGATTGTTGCTAGCTTCAATTTACATAGTAAAGAGCACAGAAAACTTCTGTGATTTCTTCATTCTTAACAATTTAATGATCAAACTATAAGACAATGCACACTTTAAGTTGGTGACTTTTAAGTTTTATTTTTCAGAAAGGCACTAAAGGCAGATGAATAAGCTCATGTGCTACCAAAAACACCATAGGAAAATATTTATGCAGCACCATTCTTAGCTAATGTGCCAGTTTTTCTCAGAATACACAATCAGATGCTATTTCTATGAATTTCACTAACAGAGGTTGCTTAAAGGGCTCATGGAACACTGTATGCTCATTCTTTTTTTTTTATTTTTTAAGTTCATTCATTTAGAGAGAGAGAGCAAGCATGTGTGTGAGAAAGCACACATGAGAGAGTACATGCACAAGTTAGGGAGGGGTAGAGAAAGGGGGAGAGAGAGAGAATCTTAAGTAGGCTCTGCAATGTCAGTGTGGACCTCAGTATGGGGTTTGAACTCACAAACTACAGGATCATGACCTGAGCTAAAGTCGGATGCTTAACCAACTGAGCCACCCAGGTGCCCATATGTTCATTCTTTAAATGAACTGGAGGAAAGTCGATGGCTTGGGACTGAATTTACCAATATAATATATGTGGTGTTTATTCATTGAGTGCTTTCTATGTTCAAAATGCTGAGGAGGAAAACATTGGAGATACTCTTTGGTTTTGGAGAAATTTTAGATTTTGATTATGCTTTGGAATAATTGGCACATGTACATATCAACATAAATATTGTAAATGCGTATTTCAACAAAGCATGCTTATGTGAGTCCTGAAATATCTTGAAAGGGAGTCTTTAAGTATGATTATTCTGAGCACAACTTACTTTAAAAATGAAACTTGTTTAAAAACTGAAAACCGTTTTTAGCTCTTAGATTTTATTTTGGGTCAGTATTAAAGTGTAAATATATATTTATTAAATTAAAAAGTAGAAGACTTTCGGGAAAGATGGCAGAGTGGGAGTATCCTAAGCTCGCCTCATCCCACAACTAGAAGGAAGTTATGTTTGTGGGAAGATGAATCCCCATAAAATTTGGCTTTGAAACCTAGAAGGGCCTAACAATCAGTGGGGCTTAACACCTGCAACTTTTAAAAATTGGTGGGCTGGGCTCAGGGAGAGCCAGGAGGGCAGAGGCCCCACCCTTAAAGAAACAGCATAACAGCCCCACAAAGATACAGCATAGAAGCAACAGTTTGAAAAAAAACATCTGGGGTATGCTGGAAGATTTATTTACTAATCTCAGAGCATGTGCTGGGGGTTCAGAGATCTTTGGGGGATTTCTCTAAGAACAAAAGAACTGGCGAGCACCATTTTCCTTCCTGCCTCCCACCCCTCCCCCCCACCCAGCCTAGATACTGGAGATACTTGAGATACTTGAGATACTCGAGTGCCTACTAGAATCAGCAGAGCATGCACACCCTCTACCTAGCTTGTTAAAGTGCATCCCTGCCTCCCCCTCCCCACCACCATGTTCTCCTCTGGACACACCCCCTCCAGTACACTCTTGACCATAGTGGTGCCATAAGCCTGGCAGCGTGCAGGCATCCCTGATGGGCCAGTGTAAATTCACAGTGACTCCTGACATGGGGAGAGCAGAAGATAACCACACACACCAGTCAACTGTGGCCCCAACAGTTGGCTGGGGTCAGGTGTCTGACTGCAGGCCCTGCCCACCAATGGAAGCTTTTCAAGGGACAACAGGGAATGTGCCCTGCAGGTCAGTGCAACTGTATCTCTGCCTGGTCTGACTCAACTCAAGCCCAAGGAGGTCACAGAAGTAATGATTATAAAAATATTTACTGGACTTAAGTAAAGAGTGGAGGACTTCAGTAGAACTCTTAACAAAGAATTAGAAAACAAACACACAAAAAGAACTGATCAGAGATGAAGAACTCAGTAACTGAAATTATGAATACACTAGAGGGAATAAATAGTGTACTAGAGGAAGCAGACGATGCATCAGCAACTTGGAGGACAGACTAATGGAATAAGAAATATTCAATCAAACTGATTGAAGCAATCAAACTGAACAGGAAGCAGAAAATCTGAAAGCAATCAAACTGAACAGGAAGGAGAAAAAAATAATACAAAATGAAAATACTCTAGGGAATTTAGTGACACCGTCAAGTGTAATAACATTTTCATTATAGGGATCCTGGAAGAAGAGAGAAAACTTCCCAAATCTGGGGACGGAAATGGAAATCCAGATCCAGGAAGCACAGAAATCCCCAATAAAATCAACCCAAGGAGGTCTACACTGAGACACATATTAATTAAAATGGCAAAAAGTAGGGCTAAAGAGATAATTTTAAAATCAGCAAGAGAAAAGAAAGCAGTTACATCTTAGAGAAACCCAATAAGGCTATCAGCTGATTTTTCAGTAGAATCTTTGCAGGCCAGAAGGGAGTGACATGATATATTCAAAATACTGAAATAAAAAAAAAATAACCCTGCAGGCAAGAATACTCTACTCAGTAAGGTCATCATTCAGAACAGAAGGAGAGATGAAGAATTTCCCAGACAAACAAAAGTTAAAGGAATTCATGACCACTAAACCAGCCCTACAAGAAATGTTAAAGGGGACTATTTGAGTGGAAAAGAAAGACAATAAGTAGGAATAAGAAAAGCTTCTGCACAACAAAGGAAACAATCAACAAAATTAAAAGACAGCCTACTGACTGGAAGAAGATATTTGCAAATGAAGTATCTGATAAAGGGTTTGTATCCAAAATATATAAGGTACTTATAAAACTGAACACTGAAAAAGCAAATAATCCAGTTTAAAAATGGGCAGAAGACATGAACAGACATTTCTCTAAAGAGTACATACAGATGGCCAGCAGACACATGAAAAGATGCTTAATGTCAGGGAAATGCAAATCAAAACCACAATGAGATATTACCTCAAACCTGTCAGAATGCCTAAATAAAAAACACAAGAAACAACAGGTGCTGGCGAGGGTGTACAGAAAAAGGAAACTGTGCACTGTTGGTAGGAATGCAAATTGGTGCAGTCACTGTGGAAAACAGTATGGAGGTTCCTCAAAAAATTAAAAATTGAATTAGCATGTGATTCAGTAATTCTACTGAGTATCTACCCATAGTATATGAAAATGTTAATTTGAAAAGATGTATACACTCCTATGTTTATTGCAGCATTATTTACAATAGCCAAATTATGGAAGCAACTTAAGTGTCCATCAATAGATGAATGGATAAAGAAAATGTGAGGTCTGTCTATCTATCTATCTGTCTGTCTATCTATCTATCTATCTATCCATCCATCCATCCACATGGAATATTAGCCATAAAAGAGAATGAAATCTTGCCATTTGCAACAACATGAATTGATCTAGAAGAGTATAATGTTAAGTGAAAGAAGTCAGTCCGAGAAAGACAAATGCTATATGATCTCACTCATATGTGGAATTTAAGAAACACAAACTAACAAAGAAAAAAAAAAGAGACAACCCCTAAAGAGATTCTTAACTATAGAGAATAAACTGATGGTTTCCAGAGGGGAAGTGGGTGGGAGATGGTTGAAATAAGTGAAGGAGATTAAGAATACACACACACACACACACACACACACACACACACACACACACACGTAGAAAACAAACCCCAATAAAACTATATGACAGTAATTTTTAGTAGACAATTTAAAGCAATATGTGGTAAAATGGAAAAATGCTGTTAAATAAATTTTTATTTAAAAAATAAAAAATAGCTTTGGGCTCCTGGGTGGCTCAGTTGGTTAAGCATCTGACTCTTGATTTCTGCTCAGGTCACTATCTCACAGTTTGAGTCCTGCAGCAGGCTCCACACTGACAGCATGGAGCCTGCTTGAGATTCTCTCTCTCTGCTCTTCCCCTACTCACGCTCTCTTTCTCTCAAAATTAAAAATGGAAACTTAAGGGGCGCCTGGGTGGCACAGTCGGTTAAGCGTCTGACTTCAGCCAGGTCACGATCTCGCGGTCTGTGAGTTCGAGCCCCACGTCAGGCTTTGGGCTGATGGCTCGGAGCCTGGAGCCTGTTCCCGATTCTGTGTCTCCCTCTCTCTCTGCCCCTCCCCCGTTCGTGCTCTGTCTCTCTCTGTCCCAAAAATAAATAAAAAAAAAAAAAAAGAAAACTTAAAAAAAATGTTTTAAAATAAAAAAATAAGAAGTAAAAATAGCCTTATTTTTAATTACATATACTTTAGAAATTACATAGAAAAAGAGAATAAAAATCACTTACAGTTTCAATAATCAGACAGAATTGTTATTCATTCTGTCCTTTGTTTGTATATATATGTGTTCCTGTATATATGTGTGCAGTCACACACATACAGAATTTATTAATCATAAAATGAGATTATAGATTTCTGTAAACTGCTTTTTTAAATTTAGCAATATAACACAAATATATTTCTATTTCACTAAATAAAAACTTACACATAACTTCAATTGGTGAAATGAAAACACACACCTATTGTGTAGTTGTTTGTAATATATATGATTAATTACTTATTGTCAGACATTAGATTGTTTCAAGTGCTATGATGAGCATTCCATGTATTTGTGCTACATCCTTAGGTCAGACTCCAGAAATAGTCATTTTGGGTCAAATGATAAGCCCTTCATGGTTTTTCATGTGTTGACACACTATCCTTCATAAAGCTTGTGCAGTTTATATCTCACCATTTCTTTCCCCCTAAAGTAAAGGAATGTACATTTCCATGAAACCTTGACAATACAGGAAGTTGCTATTAAAAAGTACTCATAATAACTTATAGAATATTTGGTGAGAAAATAATTTTCTTATTGTTGTTTGAATTTTTATTTCTTTGATTAGTAAGGAGGTTGAGGTTTATGATACGTTTTTGATCATCTATATTTCTTCCTTTGTATATTGTCTGTTCATGCCATTTGCCCATTTTTTTTCTATTTAATATTCATTTTTCTTTATTAGTTTATAAGAACTCTTACTATGTTGATGATAACTCTTTGTCACTCATGCCCTATTAAAGAAGTGATGAGGTCTCTATCATATTTTGCATCGTACTATTTTCACATAACATTTTTTCACATATGCATTAGTGAACTGATAACAAATCAAAAACTTGTTCTTTAGAAAGCAGTGCAATATTATGTCTCACACATATATTTCTTATTTTCAAATTTAAGCCATGTATGGACAACTTACCACTATTTCCACAGACATTCTCAGTGTTGAAATATTATTTTTATTCACATGTAACTAAAATGTATGCTAACATCAAACTTGTTTTGCACTCCTTTGTTTATAGGGTCTAGGCAGCAATAAAAGTGAAATAAATTAACAAGTAAAATACAGAAGAACTATAAAACTAATGCCATTCATGTTAACAGGCACTAATGTTGCTTTGCTTAAACTAAATCATTCCTTAAAACATTAACATAAATCTGACTGTTAGTGTGTATTTTCAAATTCTGCATTATTACTACATTGTAGGTGTGTGAGAATTCAGTTATTCTACAGCTCTTTATTTGAACTGTTGTGAATATTTTATTAACACAGCAAATGTATTTGGCTCTCACTTGGAGTAAATAATTTACCCAGTGGTCCTAAATTAAAAAGATGTTCATACATGATTGAAAAACATGCTTGTATTAATTTTTTGAAATTTGTATCCAAATATAAACAAAATATTTAAAAATTATTGTAGAAAACACTTAGATGGTGGTTTGAAAACTTCTGATCTAAGATCAAAGTTCCCTTTGCTCTTTTTCTATGCTTGGACATTTAAGTTGAGGAAAAAAATTACATGAAATATTATAGAAATGTACGAAGGAGAAGTCAATCATGAAAGGTTTTTATAAAATTATCATTGGAAATCTGGGATTTAAAAATATCCAATTCATTTCTTAATCCTATAATAATTTGAGCATACTTTTATTACTATACTTTTCATAATGCATTATAATGTTACATGTATGTTTCTTGGTAGACCATTACCTCCTATAGCAACTGTTTTTTATCAATGTATCTCCAGCACCTAACAAGTGTCTAACTAGCTCATTTGAAGTGTCCAATAAACATATATTTTGTTGAGCTTTCATATACTTACTGTATTTAAAATAAATGATTTATGGGGCACCCGGGTGGCTCAGTCAGTTGAATGTCCGTCTGACTTCGTCTCAGGTCATGATCTCTTGGTCTGTGAGTTTGAGCCCCGCGTTGGGCTCTGTGCTGACAGTTCAGAGCCTGGAGCCTGCTTCAGATTCTGTGTCTCTCTTTCTCTCTGCCCCTCCCCTGCTCATGCTCTGTCTCTCTCTCTCTCTCTCAAAAATAAATAAACATTAAAACAATTTTAAAGTAAATGAGTTAAAAATGAAATTGATAAAATATTTTAAAATAGTGAAATGCATTATTAATTTCAGCTATTATTGTCAAATAAACAAAAGAGCTCTTACATTTTTTCTGTAAAATGAGGTTCGAAATTTTATAATTTTTTGGATGTGTCATAAGTGTACCACAGTCGACTTTTCCTGAATTCATGGGGAAATAAGAGCATTTTATTGATAAAGTCTATTTTTTATTAAGTTATTTGTATTTTGTCTGCTTGACTTATCAATAACTGTGAGAAGTATTTTTAAGTCTTCCACCGTGATGAGAGATTTGCCAATTTATTTTTGTATTCTATTAATTTTTGCTTTGTATTTTTTGAGGTAATTAGGTGCACACAGGGCTGAAATTCTTGTCTTATAAGTTATTCAAAACTTTATCGTTATATAATGATACACAATACTTTTTGTCTTAAAGTCTATAGCCATCCTGGATTTTCTTTGGGTTAATATATACTTAAGGCATATAGCGAAATTATTTTTTAAAAGTCAATCCATCACTTTTTGTTTTTTAATTGGGAAGTATAAACTACGTAAATATTTGTGACTTGTGACTTATATCTTACTTTTCCTCTTTGTTTCAGTTATCTTTTCTCCTCTTCCTCCTTCTCCTTCTCCTTCTTTGGATTTGTATTTAAATGTATGTATTCATGTAAATAATGAATGTATTTAAAAATTTATTTTCTTCTTTAAAATTTTCTTCCTCAATTAGTATGTATGTTATATATTCTTTTTCTGTTGTTTTAAGGTTACCCTTGAAATTTTGTCATACACACTTAACAAATTCTAAAGTTAATGTCTAAACCTTCCTTCCAAATGATACAAAGCCTTTAGAACACTTTAATTCTGAACACTTGCCTTCCAAATAATATGTCATTGTTATCCTGCATTTTAGTTTGATCCTTTTAATGTAAAAATCATTACCATAAATGTCGCTGAAGGCAAGGGAAACAAAAGCAAACATGAACTTTTGGGATGTCATCAAGATAAAAATCTCCACCATGAAGGAAACAATCAACAAAACTAAAATACAACCAGTGGGATGGGAGAAGGTATTTGTAAATGACATATCTAATAAAGGGTTAGTATCCAAAATCTATAAAGAACTTATCAAACTCAACACCCAAAAAACAAACAACCCAGTTAAGAAATGGGCAGAAGGCACAAATAGACATTTTTCCAAAGAAGACATTCATATGATTAACAGACATGAAAAGATGCTCAACATTACTATCATCAGAGAAATACAAATAACAACTACAATGAGGTATCACCTTACACCTGTCGGTATGGCTAAAATTAACAACACAAGAAATAACAGGTATTGGCAAGGATGCAGAGAAAGGGGAACCTTCTTGCATGGTTGGTGGTAATGCAAATTGGTGCAGCCACTCTGGAAAACAGTATGGAGGTTCCTTGGGAAATTAAAAATAGAACTACCCAATGACCCAGCAATTCTATTAGGTGTTTACCCAAAGGTTACAAAAATACAGGTTCGAAGTGGGTACATGCATGCCAGTGTTTATAGCAGCATTATCGACAATAGCCCAACTATGGAGATAGCCCAAATGTCCATTGACTGGTGAATGGATAAAGAAGGTGTGGCGTGCACACACATACACACATATATACACACACTGAAATATTATTCAGCCATAAAAAAGAATGAAATCTTGCCATTTGCAATGACATGGATAGAACTAAAGTGTATTATGCTAAGCGAAATAGTCAATCAGAGAAAGGCAAATACCATATGATTTCACTCATGTGAAATTTAAGAAACAAATTAGATGAACATAAGGGAAAAAAAAGAGAGGCAAACTATAAAACAGACTCTTAACAATAGATAACAAACTGAAGGTTGATGGAGGAGGTGGGTGGGGGATGGACTAAATGGGTGATGGGTATTACACCGAGCACTTGTGATGAGCACTGGGTGTTGTATGTAAGTGATGAATAGCTGAATGCTACTCCTGAAACCAATATTGCATTGTATATTAACTATAATTTAAATAAAAAAATATTACTGTAATTGTATAGAGAATTCTCATCATCCCTCCAGAATTATACGCTGTTTTGTAGAGTATCTAAATTTGTGCCTTTGAAAAGTTATTTTACACAGTCAGCGTGCATTTAAAATTATCCAATATTTCCCAATTTGTTTTTCCTCCCTTCTTATGTCTCAGACCCTTATTCAGGAATTGTTATTCTTCTTAACATTCATCCCTTTAAGAAGTTTCTTTAGTTAAGATCTATTTGAGGTTAACTCTCTTGGTTTTAGTTTATCTGAAACTGTATATTTTTGATTTCTCATTCTTATAAAGTGGTCTCCTTGGGTTTTTTTTTAATTTTCTCTCAGCACTTTGTAGAAATTACTTCACAATCTTCTGGCTTTCATTGTTTCCATTGGGAAGACTGCTGTCATACTGTTTGCTGTTCCTTTGTAGTTGGCCTATATCAGGTGGCTTTTTATGATCTCTTCATGATTCTGGTTTTCTATCCATTTATGTATTTTAGTCAGTTTTTGAAAATTCATGACTATTGTGTCTTGAAATATTTCCTCTCCACTTCCTTCTTTAGTATTCTCATAAGGTATGTATGTAGACTGATCATAGTTCTGATTTGCACTGAATAGTGTTGGTATAAATCTTTTGTTCTAGCCAATTACTAACAGAGTCCCCTTTTCATTCTCAAAATTATGTGGCTTGGATGATAAGTTAACTCTATGTATTCAAGACCTTCTGAGCTTCTCCCCTCTATATCTCTTTTCTTTATATTCTCTATTTCCTTATCTTTCTAAGCCATTGTCAACAACTGCTGTGTTCTCAACCCCACAAACTCCCATTTTGGGTTAATTTCTTCAGCTCCATATTCCAATGAACTAATTATTATTTCAGTTGTGTCTAATCTACTATTTAATTTGCTAATTCAGTTTTTGATTTTAATAATTATGCTTTTCATTTACTTATTTATTTAGAAAGAGAGAGGGGGCACAAGTGAGTGAATGGCAGAGAGAGAGAAGGAGAGAAAGAGAGAGAGAGGGAGAGAGAGAGAGAGAGAGAGAGAGAGAGAGAGAGAGAGAGAATCCCACTAGGGGCAGAGGGGAGAAGGAGAGAGAGAGAGAGAGAGGGAGAAAGTGGGGCTTACCCAAAGCAGGGCTCATGGTCACCCAAACCTGGGTATGAATTCACCCAAAGTGGGGCACGAGCTGACCCGATGGGGCACTGGAACTCACAAACCATGAGATCATGACCTGAGCTGAAGTCGGATGCTTAACTGACTGAGCCACCCAGGTGCTCCATGCTTTTCATTTTTAGATGTTCTTTTGGCTCTTTTCTAAATCTATCTGCTAATTTTTAATGGTCTTTGTTATTTTGTAGCTCATTCATTGAGGTTTCTTCTGGCTTTCAATTGTGGTAGTTTATTTCCCTCTGTATTTCGTAATCATATTGATTGGGAGACTATCAATATCAAATATTAGAAACCTGGGAGGCTTAGGGGATCCTGCATCTAAAGATAATTTGTATATTCTTTTGGGAGCCAGGGTTACTACTGGCCTGGGGCCATGATAACCACCTTCTAAGATATTTCTTTTTTTTAATGATTAGTTTTATTTATTTAAAAAACGTTTATTTATTTTGAAAGAGAGAGAGAGAGGGAGAGCATGTGCAAGCGAGTGGGGGAGGGGCAGCGAAAGAGAGGGAGGGAGGGAGAGAGAGAGAGAGAGAGAGAGAGAGAGAGAGAGAGAATGCCACTCAGGCTCCACACAGTCAGTGCAGTGCCCAATGCAGGGCTGGAACTCACAAACTGTGAGATCATGACCTGAGCCAAAACCAAGAGTTATACACTTAACCAACTGAGCCACCCAGACGCCCCAGTATTTTTTTTTTTTTTGAGAGAGAGACGGAGAGAGAGAGAGAAAGAGAGAGAGAGAGAGAGAGAGAGAGAGAGAGAGAGAGAAAGAGGATGAGCAGGGGAGGGGCAGAGAGAGCCAGAGACACAGAATCAGAAGCAGCCTCCAGGTTTTGAGCTGTCAGCACAGAGCGTGACTTGGGGCTCGAACTCATGAAATGAGATCATGACCTGAGCCGAAGTCAGACACTTAACCAACTGAGCCACCCAGCCTCCCCTAAGATATTTCTTAATGCAGAAGCTGCAGGTGTAGTACTCCAATGTTGCCACTATTCCAAAGTATATTACTGTTCTATAATGCTTTCTTATATTGGCATTTGTCGTTAATTGTTTGCTTGCTGCTCTTAGCTCATTGCTTTATCTTTTCTTTTTTTTCTTAAATAAGAGGAGTGTTTCTCATAGAGTTCCTTTGCTTATTTGGAGCCCCTAAAAAATTTAGTCTTTTTTTTTTTCTTTTGAGATCTATCTGGTTTTTGGTGGGAAGGTCTTTCAAAGTATCTTATTTACCCTATTGCTGGAAGCTGAAGCCTTAGGTTATTTGTTGTTGTAGTTATTGTGTTTTAAATGGAGGTTAATGAAAATTTCATAATTCCTTTAAGACTTAATTTTTTATTCATATGTAAGACAGCTCACTTATGGATGTTTTGGCAAGTTATAAAGTTTGTATATGAACCGATATACTTCACATTTAGATCTAGATATTAAGAAATATTATATTGTATATTTGGTGTTGTCATTTGATTATTTTGAAAACCACTGCATATTTTAGATGTGGCAGTTGGTTGTAGAGAGTTGTTCCCCTAATTTCCAAACTCTTATCTTCCAAACTTCGTGTGTGTGTGTGTGTGTGTGTGTGTGTGTGCGCGCGCGCGCGTGTATTATATGTTTGCTCGACTACTTGGTTTGGTAGAGTGTAGGATGAAAGGTGAATGTATGCTTACATTTGGGTGTATATGGACTTGACATTTAGGCAGAGGTGGGGTTTGGTAGAGATGAGGTTGAGAACACAGCTATTGTTGATACACCTAAGGAGGAAGGGAACATTACTCCTGAGTTGAAAAGAAATTGTGCAATAAATAACTACTGTTCATCAGGCTTATGTAAGGTCTTGCTATTAGGCTTTGTGCTAAGGGATTTACTTTCATGGTTTTAATTAATACGAACCCCCAATAAACCTATGGTTGTATTACTTCATTTTAAAGGTGAGGAAGTGAGCACAGAGAAGCTAACTATCTTTGTGCCAGGTCATGTGGTCGTAAGTAGCAGAACCAATATTTGGACTCAGATTTAGTGACTCCAAAAGCTGTGCTTCCTTTATTATTCCAAATTGCCCAAGGAATGAATATTAGCCTGAATATTATCTTTGGCACAAATCTATGGCTTTCACATTCGTTTTTAGATTACTAATATAGAAAGGAACTCATTCCTCCATTGGTATCTTAAATGTATTTTAACTTTTATTTGAAAATAAGAATTTTCTACTTTCTGTATTTAGGAAAGTGCTTTAACAAATGGATTCTTAACATTTTTGGTATCTAATATTGGATAGAAAAGAATGGATGTGTTGTCATAGGCAGTAGTGAGCAAAGGTCATATAGTTTGAAGATTGCATTCTACTTCAGTCTATTCAAAATTTCTGGGAATATGTTTCTATATCCTTGAATATTTTTCATTTAAAAGTTTTAACATATTTTCTCTTACTTTCTTTTTACTCAGGAATGCATATTTATAAAAAATTCATAAAATAATTTTCTCAAATTAATGACATTGAGGTATTTTACAGCTTTTTAAAAAAATTATTTATTTTGAGACAGAGATAGCATGAGAAGGAGAGGGGCAGAGAGAGAGGGAGACAGACAATCCCAAGCAGGCCCCATACTATCAGCATAGAGCCTGATGTGGAGCTTGAACCCATGAAACCATGAAATCATGATCTGAGCTGAAACTATGAGTCGGACTCTCAACCAATTGAGAGTCCCTATTTTACAGCGTTTGAAGAAGCAGTATATTCATAGCTAAATTATTACTTAAGTATTAAACTTTTGACTTTCATTCTTTTTTATCAGTGAATAAAATGCTAAATTAATAAAGTTTATTAATATCAATATAAATTGCGACTTTTATTAAATTATTTTAAAAGCAATGCAATAATTGAAAAGGCTGGGCATTTCGTAACACTTTTCAATAATGTTTTATATTAAAAGTGACTCTAATTAGGTTTAACTTATGACAAAGCTATTTAAAAAAAGTGACACTATATTAAATAGTTTTAATGGTTTTTTAGCTTTGTGTTTTTCTTTCGATTTCGAGAGAGTTGTTACAAAAGAGATGTGATAATAATAGGTTGATACCGAGGCATTTAATAACCTCTTGGGAATCTTTTATGGTCTGTGAGGTGGTTTCTGGTACAGTAAATTAGCAATGAACTCCATGCCAGGAAACACTAGCACATACTTGCTTTCTTTTAGGCTATTTTAAAGACTGTGGTTATTGTTTACTTGACTTTTTGAAAATACACTGTTTGGAATAAGGAATCCTTGAGGGATGCTATATGAAGATATTCACTGGTATTTTATGAAAGGTTTGAAAGTTTGGGGTTTGATTCTATTCCTTCTTAAGCCTAGAGTTTAAAAGTAATTTAAGAACTAAATAAAAGCCTCTATAGGGACCTTTCAGCTTGTGGGCTTACCAATAACATTTTGAAAAATCCTATTACTATTAAGCTCTGCAGTTTTTCATTAGATTTCAATAGCTTTTTTTCTCTTTTTTTTTCTGACACTTTGTAAGTAACAGATCAGTACAATTGGAACATAGCACTGTTACTGTGGCTTAGTATTAATTGTCTTTCTCAGCATAGCCAAATAGCATTTAAAACAATGCTTTGAAGAATATTAACATGAAGAGCAGCCTTTTCAGTCATGCAGAGAAATGATTTTGAAGTGACATTAATTTTCATATAAAATTCTGTTGGGAGACCTTATGATGGCTCATTTTTTTTTCTTTTTTTGGAAAAAGACTTCCAAGCAATAATTTTTGACATTCTTTAGGGGCACTCATGCTTTTAGCTTGCTCCACATAAGTCAAAATAAGTTGGTATTTTAGAACCTTAAAGTTTAATATTAACAGTTTTAAATATTCCTCTTCCTGAAAGCCATGTTGAACAATTCTATTTCTTTCATCATTATCTGCCTTGTAGTAGTCCCCTAAAGAGACTTATAAAGTCACAACTTTTCAAATCCATTTCAATCTCTTACATCTCTGGATTTTATAATTGTACTTTTAATTCAGTTCAAATTACATTTTATTTTAAAATGTCCTTTTTACTTTGAGAGAAATTTGTTGTTTATAGTTACTTTTTTATATAGTTACTTTTCTTTTTTTATGTTTATTTATTTGTTTTAAAAGAGAGAGAGTGCAAGCAGGGGCAGAGAAAGACAATCCCAAGCAGACTCGTAGAGCCCCACACCCCTCGTAGAGCCCCCGGTTGGACTCGATCTCACAACTCTCAGATGATGACTTGAGCTGAAATCAAGAGTTAGACTCACAACTGACTGAGCCACCAAGGCACCCCTATAGTTACTTTTCTTAAAGTAATTTTGAGTTGTAAAACTTTATAGGTTATTGTGAAAAAAATTTTTCTCATTTTCATGTAGGACTCAAGAAAATCAAAACATCAAAGCATGTTTGCCATTTTTTAGGAATGTCATATGGCTTTCCCTTTCTGGAACTTCTGTAAACATCCAAGTGGGTGGTATACTCATTTAACATTACTTTCTTACATTAGAATTTGCTTATATTTCATTTATACTACTTAAAACATTGATGGCTTTTTATTTCTGGGTTGTCTGGATAGTTCTGTTTCATGTGATGTGGGCTAGAGTTCCTCATGTGGGTTTGTTTAGTTAGCAGATGGTCTACCCTGAAAGGTCCAAGAAGCCCTTTCATGTCTGGGGCTTTAGTACTGACTGTTGTTTAGGTGACTGTATCCCCTTATATGTGGCCTCTCTGTCCAAGTAGTGCCTATTGAATTCTAGGTTTCTAACTGGCACAGCATCATTTCTATCACATTCAATTGATCCAAGCAAGTCAATTTCAAATTGATGGAAATAGATTCCATCTCTGGATGAGAGGAACAGCAAGTGAAATTCTAGTGTATTCAGATAAAAGTCCCTCATCATATCTGTGATTTATAATTTTTTTTTGGAAAGAGAACCATGGTTTCTTAGATATGACAGAAAATGTACAAGCAGAAACAGAAAAACTTAGATAAATTAAACTTTATCAAGTTAAAACCTTTTATGCATCAAAGGACACTATCAAGGGGGTGAAAAGTCAGGATGGGAGAAACTATTTGCAAATCATATATCTGATAAGGGAGTTTTTAACCTAGAATATATAAAAAACTCTTACAACTTAACAAAAAGACAAGCAGCCCAAATTCAAAAACGGGCAAAGGACTTGGACTTCCTTCAAAGATACACAAATGACCACACTCACTTTTGGTGAGAATATGAAAAATTGGACCCCTTGTGTATTACTAGTGCAAATGTAAAATGGTGCAGCTACTATGGAAAACAGTTTGACGTTTCCTCAAAATGTGAAAAATAGAGGGGTGCCTGGGTGGCTCAGTTGGTTGAGTGTCTGACTTTGGCTCAGGTTATGATCTCATAGCTTGTGAGTTTGAGCCCCCAATTGGGCTATGAACCGGCAGCTCAGAGACTGGAGCCTGCTTTGGATTCTGTGTCTCCTCTCTTTGCTCCTCCCCTGCTCATGCTCTTTCAAAAATAAATAAACGTTTAAAAAATTAAAAAAAATATGTTAAAAATAGAATTACCATATGACCCACCTCTAGTTATATACCCAAAGGAATTGAAAACAGGTATAGAAACAAAAATTTGTGTGCAGGTGTTCATAGGAGAACTGTTTACAAGAGCCAAAAGGCGTAAACAACCAAAATGTCCCTCAGCTGACTATGGATAAACAAAATGTGGTATATCCATATAATGGAATATTATTCAACTTTAAATAATGGTAAATGCTACAACATAGATGAACCTTGAAAACATAATGCTAAGTAAAAGAAGAAAGATACAAAAGGCCATATATTGCAGTTTCACTTTATATGAAATATCCATAATAGATAAATTATAGACAGAAAGCAGGTCAACGATTGCCAGGGACTGGGGAGAAGGAGAAATGGGGAATGACTGCTTAATGGATATGAGATTTTTTTTTATGGGGGAGGGGTAATGGAAATGTTCTGGAACTTGAAGTGGTAGTGGTTGTCCAACATTATGATATTACTAAAATTCACTAATTAACACTTTGAAATGGTTGAAGTGGTGAATTTTATGTTATATAAATATTTTGCTACAATAAAAAAAAGCAATTGTGCAACTGGATTTGCTTGTTCATGTGCTATCTTTATAAAAACCTGCTCAGGCCAGCCATTGGAAAGGTAAGTGGAACAGAATCAATTCACCCCAATTGTCCCAAACAAAGTAATCCTAATTCACCAGACAACCATCAATTCTCAGCATATGAGACTACGGGGCTAATAATGCCAGAGACATCATAAGATGTCTAACCTTAGCTCACTCTAAATGAGTCAGAAATAAATGCTTATAATTTTATGCTTCTGAAGTTTTAAAATTTATTTTACAGGGTTGTTATGACAATTTGACTGATATAGTATCTAATACTGTTTCTCATTAAAAGAAATCTGGGCTTCTTAGAGAAATGGCTGATTTGAAGACTGGGGCAAAGACGGTAACAAGTGAACCTTGGGCATATATCAGAAAGCAAGGAATCTTTCAAGGAATAATGAGGTTGTCTTAAAAGACATAAAGTTCTGGAGATGTATAGTGGTGATGATTGCACATCATTGTGAATACACTTAATGCCACTTAATTGTACACTTAAAAATGGTAAATTTTATGTATATTTTACCACAATTGATAAAAAAAAAAAGATCCCGGAGCTAGACTGAAGGGATTCCCACTGGTTAAAGTTATATCAATATGTGCATTACATCTGAGCTTCAAAAAGAACAATGATTGTGGTCTATGAAAAGGCATGAATATGCAAAAGTCTTGAGTTCTTGATGATGTTAGGAATGAAAACCCCCAAATTAGAAAAAAAAACTCATTTTTACTAACTGAAGTCACTATTAAACCGACATAAGGACTCAGCCTTAAAGTATACATGACAATGCAAGATTCTGAATTCGATTTGTTTAGTAAAACCAGCTGTGAATGTAAATATAGGGGACAGTTGGGGAATTGGGAAAAAATATGACCTCATGGTAAGGATTGCTAATTGCTTTCCAGTAGTTACTCTCTCTTTACCGTATTTAGAATTAGAGCTCCCTGTTTTAGCTACAATGAACTACCCAACTAGAGACATTTTCCAGTCTTCTTTGGCTTAGAATGACCTGTCATTAAATTCTGGCTAATGGGATGTGAGCAAATATTACATAAGAGATATTTCTATCTTGTTTGAATCGCTTAATTTGGAGTTTCTGTGAAGCTTCAGTTTAACCTATTTCCTAATAAAATGTAAACCCTGTTTGACATCTGGTTATTGAAGCATGGCATATATATATATATATATATATATATATATATCCAGATGCAATAGGAAATAATAAAAAAGGCAGGATAGCATAGTAAAGGAGAGCTAAAGGAAAATAATAATTTTTATTTAAGACATTCAAGACTTTAAAGAGCTAAGGGAACTATGTGTTAAAATATTTTCTTGTTAGTATTGAAAAGAGTTTTTAAGGAGAGATATACTTTTCTGTGATCCTGAACTCAGAGAAATATTTATTTATTTATTTTAAAATGCTTATTTATTTTTGAGAGAGAGAGAGACAGACATACACAGAGTGGGAGCGGGGGAGGGACCAAGAGGGGGAGACACAGAATCTGAAGCAGGCTGCTGGCTCTGAGCTGTCTGCAGAGAGTCCAATGTGGGCTGGAACTCACTAACTGCTAGATCATGACCTGAGCCAAAAGTCAGACGCTTCACTGACTGAGCCACCCAGGTGCCCCTCAGAGAAAAATTTATTATGAGGTTTTTTTGTAGTAGTTGAACTTTCTATATGGAAAATGTCTATATCAAAACTATATCTTTAATATACATTTTGTAGAAGTGAATTTTCCATAAAGCATTTATTATATCATTTTTTGCTTGATAATATGTTCTCAGTGCATATCTTTCTGATGAACTGGGTTAATGTAAGATAGCATAAACTAAAGTAACCACCAGGAGGAGGTTAATATTTTTTAGTCAGTGTTTCTAAGTGGATTCTCTAGCTAGCAGGACAGAGGAGGTGCTCTACAAATGTTTGATTTGGATTTGGTTTAAATATTAAAAAAAATGTTTTAATGACTGTTAAAAAGAAACAAGTGCTAAAGTTTTTTCCTGCCATCTCCGTTTTAGTGAAGAGAATTCTGAGGATGCAGAATGAGCTATTATAAACTTTTATTATTTGAGATTAATTTCCTGTGTGATTTGGTGTTGTCTCAATATTGTGCAACCAAAACAGAATTCAAAACCAAATTGGATCCTGAGGCTGGTGTAGTTATAACTGACAACTATAACCACCAATTTAAAATCTTTGGGGTTCAACAGAACAACTTCATATTATATAAATATATTTATACACATAAAATGCTACTTTATATATTAGAGTTGAATCTAGCATTTTATTTGACAGAGATTATATAGCTAAAGTAATACTTAAAATCCACTTACTTAGATTTACCCTCTAGAATAATAGTAATTTCCACTGGGCTTTGGACGGGATCCATTGTTGGACAGATAATTCCCCAATGAGATGAATAGCCAGTGTGACAGGAAGGCACTCTCTACTGCTGATTGAAAGAAGGTCAATATGCTCTAGACAACAGGGGCATAGACAGTGAAAATGCTGATAGGAGCCTAATTTGTATTCCACAGTTAGATAAGTGCCATCCAACTTTGACTGCACTTGGGCACTGGGGGCAGGACAAGACTCTTCTTGACATTAACTCTGGATCTGTTCAATTGCTAAAGAGAACCTTGATTAAGGCTGAGAGTTTTGTGCCTTAAAGATAGAAGAATATCTTTGCATGGATACTTTTGAGGGCACAGATGATTAAACACATGTATTTATAACTGCAAAATTTTAGCATTGATCAATAAATTTTTTTTTTTTTTTTTTGGTGGGACTGCATCTTGATTTTTCCTCTAAATTATGTCTGTGCAGACCAGCAGTATTACCATTACCTAGGAGCTTGTAGGAAAGGCAGAATTTCAGGTATCACCTGAGACCTATTGAATCAAAATCTCTATTTTTAAAAGATTCTCAGGTGATTCATAAGCATATTAAAATTTGAGAACCACTGCATTAGGTGTTAGTAGTCAAAGAAAGTCTGAGACAGTTCATTGAGTTAATTGGCTGAATAGAAATTTAAAAAATATGTTTGGATGACTCAATTTACAATTTTGGTTTTATTATCAATACTTGAGTGCTTTCCCATCAGTATCTACCTTCTAGTATAAGCTGCTTTTATAAATGCATCACTACTCCAAAACAAATATCGTGACTATTAGAAGAAATAGTCTTTAATATTCTCAGGCTTCCATGAGTCTCATTCAGTGCTTAAATTGCACTAAGTCTGGTATATTTATTTGCTTTTAACTTTTTTTTTGCTTTTCTATATTTTTTATTCATGTGTTGATTTACATATCTTCTTTTAATTTTTTCCTCCAATTTTTATTTCTTATCCAGGTGCTAATATTCATAGAAATTATGGACACTTACAAAGTTTTAGAAGGATCTCCTTGTGACATGGAAAGGGAATAGAGATATTAAATGATTTTAAAAACATGCAGAAATACTAAAAATTTTGACACTTATACTTCTTATACTTCTTCTTGGTATCTATTCCAAAAGCTTCATTAACAACAAGCTAGGACAACAAAGTTGAAGGAGGTGGCAGTTTTCAAAGAAGCATGCATTTAAAGTTTTTTCCAGGACACTTTTGTTTATAAATTATTGTTTACAAATGAAGTTTTGAAAATCTTAGGTGTGGTTTTAAACTGCTTTTTCCAGCTGATTTTAGAGGATGGCATTTTCAGAATCTTTGCTTTTCTATATCCAAGAACACAATTACATAACTTGGTTATTGGAGTTTTCTAAATTTCAGTTAGGTTTAGTGTACCTTGTTCTGAATTGTGTGTGGTATTGGAATGTCAGCCGATATTTTTGCCAGTTGTATTAACTATCATGACATATCTTTATGATGTTCAGTTTGCCAGTAATTTTGAATGATCAATCATTTACATCTCACATCATTAAAATGAATAGTTTTCAAAATACTTTACCATGCTTTATCTTATGTAGTCTTCACTGTAATTCTGTGTGGTAGCTTTTATTTTCTCCATTATAGAATCTAACAGAGAATGATTAATTATACTGGTCACAGAGGATGAAGAACAGAGGTTTGAATCCAGGTTACTTGGCTTCTAATTCAGTGCTTTTTGCACCACACAATTTTTCTTCCCTTCCTGTTGATTTGGTTTATCTGAGAATTTCCTTAAATACTATGCTAACCAACATATGGGAATGAACTGTGTATAATTCAAAGAAATTGATCTTTTATGATAAACTGTATCTATTCTGTGCCCTAATGCTAACCAAGAAGGATGCTTTACTAAATTTAAAGTTTTCTCTTCCAGTTCAATTTTAATTTTCCCTTAAATTTAATAATTCTAAGATCTTAAAGCAGAATGTATAATCCTTTATGATTTTTTTTAATGGATTCCTACTTGAAGAAGAATGAGATAGCACTAATTTCAGATTTATTACCATTTTAAAACATGAAGTTTCCCTCTAGTTACAGGGAAGTTCAGGAAAATAGATAATAAATAATGGCTATCTGAAGCACTTGAAAGACTTTATTAATAAGTGATGTCAAATCATCTAATGCTTTTCCTCAGAGTTATTATTCACCAACATATTATGGATTTCTACTTGTTATGTTGTTTCTAAAATGTGGATAGGATTCTCATATTCAGTGAAATATTCTTTTCTTTGTTGAGTTTATTTTAAAGGTAAGCACAGTTTAGTTGTTATTTTTATGTGAGGCTTGAGCTGTGAATTTGTATTTATCATAAAATAATCATCTTTATGGTTTCTAACTGCCTCTGTGCTTTTTAGTATTGCTTATTTCTTTTCACTGCAGACTTACTCTAGTATTGTTTAGTACCTGGGCTAATTGTTTATCATAAATTGATTTGAGTTCTTAAACTATATTTGCGTACAGTTCAAGAAATATACAGACTATCTATATACAGAATTTTCTTCCCTTGAGATGTTAATTAACGTTTATGGTTTTTATTAGTTCTAAAATAAATTGCCTCCACATTTAGGATTATTTTCAGCCTGGACTTTGCACCCCTCTATTTGCCTTCAGGATATCTCCAGTTAAGTGTTCTACTCTCAGCTGAGGTTTTGTAGGTTGAAAATAGAGTTCCTCTTCCTAACTAGATAGGTAGCCTTTCTATAGCTGATCAGAATCACCTCTTTATAGGGTCTTAGAATTCAACTTTTGTGTGATTATGTGCTGTTTTCCTTCTTTAGCATCTTTCATTCAGTTGGTTACTAATGCCTGTGGACTAAATGTTTGTGTTTCTCCAAAATTAATATGTTGAAGCCCTAATACCCAATGTGGTGGTATTTGGGGGTGGGCCTTTGGGAGGTAATTAGGTCATGAGGATTGAACCCTCATGAATGGGATTAGTGCCCTTATAAGAACAGACACCTGAGACAATTTCTCAGCCATGTGAGGATATAGCAAGAAGGAGTCTGTGTATAAGTCAGGAAGTGGGCTCTCACCAGAACCTGACCATGGACCCTGATCTTAGACTTCCAGCTTCGGAAATGTGAGAAAGAAATGTTTGCTATTTAAGCCATCCAGTCCATGGTATTTTCTTATAGCGGCTAGAACTGATGGAAACACCAAATCTTGGTGTCATGGGCTAAATTATGTTCCCCTCTCAAGTTCATATGTTGAAATTTTAACCCCAGTACTGCAGGATATGGTTATATTTGAAGATAGAGTCTTTGAGAAGTAATTATGGTTAACTGAGGTCATTAGGGTGGTCCTTAATCCAATATGACTGGTGTCCTATAAGAAGAGGAAATTAGGACACAGACATATAGAGAGGGACATCCATGTGAAGACACAGGGAGAAGATGACCATGTACAACCTAGGAGAGGCCCTCAGAAGGAGCTAACCCTGCTTATACCTTGATTTTGGACTTCTGGCCTCCATAACTGTGAGGAAATAAATTTCTGTGTGTAAACCACCTAGTTTATGTATTTTGTTATGGCAGCCCTAGTAAACTAGTACACATTGGCAACAATTCTCTGCAATATCTCTTGAATTTTGGCTAGTTGAAGAGTACATATTGTTTCCTTATTGTCACTTTATGTTTATTATTTCCTTTTGCCAAAACAGCATTAAATTTTACATACTTTGGCCTAATTTTGAGAGACACCAATAATTTTGAAAAAAAAATTCCATTTGTCCTTTATTTCTCAACTCAGAAGTAACCTCCCTTAGGAGGTATGTCCTTGTACCCATACTTTGGGCTCACTTGCACTTAGGGCTTGACCCAACTCCAGCACTTTGTTGTACTGTGTTGTGGTTGTACATTTTACTGCTTTTCTGTTCCACCTGCTGATTGTAAATCCCTGAGGTCAGGGACTGATTCTGGAATGTTTTTATATTCCTCCCACCTAGCATAATGCCTGGCACAAGGAATGTGCTCAATAAATATTTATGAATAAGTTACTTTGCATTTTGCTGCAGGAACTTGCAATCCCCAAGTATCAATATCTTAAAAGAACAATTTCTTGCTTGTGATACTTGTTAATTTAGTTATGGAGGTTATGCTGTGTGTCATCTTTATTCCTGGATCCAGCTTAATGGAATAGCCACGATTTGGGGTATTTTCTATTGCTGTGTCAGAGGGGAAGGGAGAACTTGGTAATCCTGTAGTGGCTAATACATTTTCACAGATAGCACTTCTGTTCACATTTCATTCATCAGAGCAAGTTCTGTGGCTACATATGATGTCATTGTGGGGAAAGAATTACAATCCTACCATGTGCTAGAAAGAGAAAAAGCCAGAGATACTTGTGAATAGCACCTGTGTACCAAAAGCTTCTAGAATGGTACATGCTATATTGTTTTATTTATGATTTTGTCCTTTTAGCTTGATGTTTTTCTGCTATCTTTATCTTAGTGTACATGAATTTTGCTAAAATATTAACTTTGAATGTATATTTTTGCCATATTTAATTTGGATCTCATGATCCATCAGAAACTGTTCTGATTTTCCTTTTATATTTTGAAGCATATCTTCTTGAAGGACTGTATAATATAGTTCTTATAACATATGATCTTATTTTAGTTTCATATTTTGTGCACTATGCCCATGGATAGAACATTATAATGTTTCTCAGCTTCCTTATCTATAAAATGATATACTATCTCAAGTTCCTTCTAGCTGTTTATTTCACATACATGTTAAGTATATATTATTAGTGACTGTGTTACTGGTGGATTTATTCTTTATCTGGTTGGCATAGAAATCCATGGCTATTGGTTTATTAGTAGTAACTGCTTCATTAATTCAGTGTAAACTCTTTACAGGAGAGTCTCCTTGTATGATCTCAATCATAGACTGGTTTTCCTGTCAAAACAGGAAACAAAACAGGAAATAGCTTCTCCCAATGTAGATGACTCTGATGTTACTGAGCAGAGCTACTTGAGCATATTCTGGACTTTCTAAGCAAGCCAGGGTACTAAGAACCCACAGTGAAAAAAATCAATACGTTTGATTATCTGTACATTTATTTATTTTTTTATTTTATAATTTTTAAACATTTATTTATTTTTGAGAGACAGAGAGAGAGAGAGCACAAGCAGGGGAGGGACAGAGAGAGAGAGGGAAACACAGAATCCAAAGCAGGCTCCAGGCTCTGACCTGTCAGCACAGAGCCCAATGCTGGGCTCGAACTCATGAACTGTGAGATCATGAGCTGAGCCAAAGTTGGACCCTTACCCGACCGAGCCACCCAGGAGCCCCAATTATACATTTAAAATTATGTTAAAAAGTAACATAAAAATATTCACATCAAATGACATTTTGGAGAAAATCTTTGCACATATAAAAATAAAGATTTATATAACTATTATACAGAGAGATCTCATAAACTATTAAGAAAAATAAAGTCTACACAGACACGTACCCACATAGCCAATGAACATATGAAAAGATGCTGATGAGAGTTGGGGGGGGAACAGGTACTGCCATAAACTGTTGGTTAAGTGTAGAATGATAAAGTCCTTTCTGGGTAAGGGAGAACAACACTCTGTGGCATGTATTTTTAAATTTTAAATGTTTATATACTTTAACCCAGTCACCTCAGTTCTGAGAATCTATTTTCTAGGAAGGATAGAGATGCTCACTGAAGCACTGTTTGTAAAAGCAAAAACATTACAAGCAATTTAAAAGTCTATGGGGCCCCTGGGTGGCTCAGTCGGTTAAGCGTCTGACTTCAGCTCAGGTCACGATCTCACGGTCCGTGAGTTCGAGCCCCGCGCTGGGCTCTGGGCTGATGGCTCAGAGCCTGGAGCCTTCTTCCGATTCTGTGTCTCCCTCTCTCTCTGCCCCTCTCCCGTTCATGCTCTGTCTGTCTCTGTCTCAAAAATAAATAAACGTTAAAAAAAAAAAATTAAAAGTCTCTTAGTAAGGGCAAGTATATCCATAAAATAGGGTAGTATGCACATATTAGAAGAATAGGGAATAATAATAAAACAGCAGCTAAGATTTATTGAGTACTTAGTATGTTCTAGACAAAGTCATAAGTGCTCTTTTAAAGGTAGATTTATAAATATGAAGGGTACTCATCACAAGTGCACTTCTTGGTCTCCATCACCTATTTAACACATCCCCCCACCCACCTCTCTTCTGTTTTTTTTTTTCTGTAGTTAAGAGTCTGTTTTTTGGCTTGTTTCTCTCTCTCTCTCTTTGTCCCTTTGCATGTTTGTTTTGTTTCTTAAATTCGACATATCAGTGAAATGATACGGTATTTTTCTCTATCTGACTTATTTCACTTAGCATAATACTCTCTAGTTCCATCCATGTAGTTGCAAATGGCAAGATTTCATTTTTTTATGGCTGAGTAATATTACATTGCGTATATATACCACATCTTCTTTATCCATTTATCAGTTGATGAACACTTGGGCTGTTTCCAAAATTTGGCTATTGTAGATAATGCTGCTGTAAACATAGGGGTGTATGTATCCCTTGTCATATGTACTGGGTGTTGCATGGAAGTGTTGAATCACTATATTGTATACCTGAAACTAATATTACACTGTATGTTAACTAACTGGAATATAAATAACAACTTAAAAAATATGATGCAGTGAGACAGGGCACCTGGGTGGCTTAGTCGGTTAAACCTCTGACTTCGGCTCAGGTCATGATCTCACAGTCCATGAGTTAGAGCCCTTTGTTGGGCTCTGTGCTGACAGCTCGGAGCCTGGAGCCTGCTTCAGATTCTGTGTTTCCCTCTCTCTCTGACCCTACCCCCGTTCATGCTCTGTCTCTCTGTCTCAAAAATAAATAAACGTTAAAAAAAATTAAAAAAAATATGATGTAGTGAGTGAAAAAGATTCCTGATCAATATGAAATTGTGAGTAAAATAAATGCAAGTATAAATGCATTATTGTAAAGATCCAGATACTTACATTTCTATATATAGTTATATGTAGATATATAGATGTAAACATATTTGTATGAATATAGAAAAACTGGGGAAAGCAAAGTGTTAACAGTAGTTAACTCTAGGGATCGGATTACATAGGGGATGTTTTTATTTTTTAAGCATAAACATACTAAACTGTGGGTAAAGTTTTACTGGTTTTTTTCCTGCCTTTCAAATAAAAAGTTAAATAAAACATGTTGGTGGTGATGATGATGCAGGAATAGAGGTGCTCCGCTTCATCATATCAAGTGCAGTTTGATCTGTGAATATAGTTCTTGGTGGAAAATCTTGGGAGAAGAACAACACTAGTTTCATAGTTGGTCTTAGAGAACTATAGGTTTCACTAAGTGGGGAACAATAATTCTATCAATAATTTATAAAAATATATTTTTAAAAATAGAAAGTAGTTATTCCCCTCATTGAGATCAGAAGGTACCAAGCAAAGGGAAATTTTGGTAGTTACAGTTTGGGAGCAGAAGGATGGAGAGGTACATTTTGAGAAAGAAAGGGTGGATAGGGTGACAGTTTGTATTATAGAGTGTCACGTGGGGTCTTGATGCCTAATGAATGGGATGAAGCAAGAGAGGGTAAAAGTTGTTTGATTATTTTGCATATTTGCGTTTGCTTCTTCTATTTGCTGTTTTACCATGAAAATAACTTCCAGATTCTAGATTGACAATACCTGAGTTTAAGTATTAGGTGTGCTTGGGAGGGAGCAAACCTGTATTGTTAGTGGTTCTGCTGCCCTCATCCAGCATCTTAATGATTCTGTCATTTCCTTTTTACAGTGCCATGGAGAAGAGAAGCCAGAGTGTGCACAGGAAAGGAGCAAAGGACCAAGACTATATTTGAAGCATTTACTATTGTAAACTAGTTCAGTAGAAGGGTTGGTTGCTTCCAGGATCCCTGTATCTACCACATCCTCCTTATTTTTTACATGGCCACCCCACATCTCTCCAGATTTCAGGTTGGCTGTCCTGTGATGTACTTCTCTGAACAGTTCACAAAATGTCATTAATTTTCTGTCTATCCAGCTTTCTTCTTGTTGCAAATATGAGAGCTACAGTTTCAAGCTGAAATTAAAAGTAAGTGACAAGATTTTAAGTAATTAAATTATTAAAGCAATGCAGGTAAACTGAATGATGATAAAAATTAAAGAAAACTTAGCAGAAATCTAAAGGATATAAGTTTATAAAGAATGTATGAGCAATATAACTAAGAAAAAATAATATCAGCCAAAAAAATTGCCTGTTTTTAAAAAATGATTTCAAATTATTTGTAAATACTTACTGAGCGTTTACTTATTGCAATGTATCCTAGTAAGTGCTTGCCTAACTTTTAAAATGGAATCTTTTCAGCAATTCTTTTGGCTGTGTTCTCTTATTATTTTCATTACGAGGAAACTGAGGTACAAAGAGTTTGGTTGACTTGCCGAAGGTCATACAATTAATCAGTGTTGGAACTGGGACTGTAATTCAGGAAGTCTGAATCTCCAGTGTGTCTTCATATAATAAATAAAATGAGGCTACCACTTTTTCAGATATTAAAAGGAACCCAGTTGAACAAAGAAAGAACATGCTGTATGAAATATTTCAATAGCACAAGATACTATAACAGTAAATGAAAGGAGAAATATTCTCAGATTGAAAGGAAGGAAAGAAAAGGAAAACCTGTGAGGATTTTAGAGCATCCTGACCATGGCAGCATGTCTGACCCAGGCAGACAGTTCTAAGAGTTGCTAGGAACTGTATTTAAGGTCCACAGAAATAAAACTGTCCATCTTATCTTACTTTTCTTATATATACCTGTAGACTCCTCTCTGTTATTCAATGGCAACTCTAGCTCTTGAACTCTGAAAATTCTGCTGCAAGGGTTGAAAAAAGAATCTTTTTATTTTAAATTATGTCTTCCCACTGTTTATGTGTATTATGTGCATTACATTTCTAAAGAATCATACTCTTTGTCTGAGGAATAAGACAGTTTAAAAATAACTTGTGTTGTGATTAGAAAAGTCTTTGTATAAAGACACCTGAAAGAAAGTATGCATAAGCACTTGTAGAATTTATGATGGGTGATAGCTTTCTTTTTTTAGATTTTTTTTTCCTAATTAAAAAAATAAAATTGTTATTGAGGTACAATTGATTTACAGTATTCTATAATTTCAGGTATACAACATAGTGATTTGACATTGGTATACATTGTGAAGTGATCACCACAATAAGTTACCATCTGTTACCATACAAAGTTAATACAATATTATTGAACTGTATTCCTCATGTCATACATTACATCTCCATGACTTATTTATTTTATAAGTGGAAGTTTCTACTTGTTGATCTCTGTCACCAATTTCCTCCCCCCGCAACCCCCATCCCCACTCTTCTGGCAGTCACCCATCTGTTCTATGTATCTGAGTATGGGTTTTGATTTGTTTTGTTTTGTGTTTTAGATATCATATGTAAGTAAAATCATGCAGTATTTATCTTTTTCTGTCTGACTTATTTCACTTTTTGTAGTACCCATGAAGTCAATTGGTGTGGTCACAAATGGCAAGATTCTATTCTTTTTTATGGCTGATTGATCTTGGAGAATATTCTGTGTACACTTGAGGAGAATATGTATTCTACTGCTTTTGGATGAAATGTTCTGTATGTATCTATTAGGTCCATCTGGTCTAAGGTATTGTTAATGCCAGTGTTTCCATATTGATTGTCTGTCTGGTTGATCTGTCCATTGATGTATGTGGGCTGTTAAAGTCCTCTACTATTATTGTATTGCTGTCAATGTCTTCCTTTAGTTCTGTTAGTATTTGCCCTAACATCCAGATGGCCAACATCAGGGAAAAACAAATCAAAACCATGATGAGATACCACCTCACACCTGTCAGAATGGCTAAAATTAACAACACAGGAAACAATAGATGTTGGTGAGGATGTGGAGAAAGGGGAATCCTCTTACACTGCTGGTGGTAATGCAAACTGGTACAGCCACTCTGGAAAACAGTATGGAGTTTCCTCAAAAAGTTAGAAATAGAATTACCCTACGACCTAGCAATTGCACTACCAGATGTTTATCCAAAGGATACAAAAATAATGAATTGAAGGGGTATGTGCTGCAAAAAATTATATCTCATGTTTTTTAAATCTGTTCAGCCACTATTCTTTCTTTCTTTCTTTCTTTCTTTCTTTCTTTCTTTCTTTCTTTCTTTCTTTCTTTCTTTCTTTCTTAGAATTTAGTCCATTTACATTTAAAGTAATTATTGATTGGTATGTGCTTACTGCCATTTTGTTGATTGTTTTCTGGCTTTTCTGTGATTCCTCTCTCTTTCTTTTTTTTTTTCTTTTGCCTTGTGGTTTGGTGACTTTAGTGTTATGTTTATATTCCTTTCTCATTTTCTTTTGTAAATTTACTATGTTTTTACTTTATATTTACTTTAAGGTTCACATATATCATTCTGTAGCCATAACAGTCTATTTTAAGTTGATAACAACTTAAATTTGAACACATTCCAAAACTACATATTTACTCCGCTGCTCTGATATTTTGTGTTTTTGATGTCATGTTTTACATCTTTTAATCTTATATGTTTATTAGCTAATTATTTCTTAATTAGTTATTTTTACTAATTTTGTCTTTTGACCTTCATAGTAGCTGAATGAATGATTACTCCACTACCTTTACTATATTCTTATTTTTTCCAGTGGGATTTTTACTTTTGTATGTTTTGTTATTATCAATTGGTTCCATTACTTTTCAGCTTAAAGAAGTCCCATTAACATTTCTTATAAGACAAGTTTAGTAGTGATGAGCTTTCTTAGTTTTTGCTTGTCTGGAAAACAATTTATCCTTCAAAACGGAATCATAACTTTGCCAGGTAGAGTATTTTTAGCTGAAAGTGTTTTCCTTTCAGCACTTTAAATATGTCATGACACTCTCTTTTGGCCTGCGAAGTTTCTGCTGAGAAATCTACAGATAGCCTTTTGGAGTTCCCCCTTTGTATGTAAAATGTTGTTTTTCTCTAGATGCTTTTAAGATTATCTCTTTAACTTTTGGACATTTTAATTATAAGTGTTTTGGTGTGGCTTTTTGGGGGGAGGGTTATCTTATCTGGAACTTTCTGGGTTTCTTGGACCTGGATGCCTGTTTTCTTTTTCAGGTTAGGGAAGTTTTCAGCTGTTATTTCTTCAAATAAGTTTTCTGCCCCTTTCTCTTTTCTTCTTCTGGGACCCACAGAATGTGAATGTTATTTAACTTGTTGTCCTGTAGGTCCCTTATCTTCATTATTTTTTTTCTCTTCCTTCCTCTTTCTCTCTCTCTCCCTCCTTTTTTCTTTCTTTCTTTCTTTCTTTCTTTCTTTCTTTCTTTCTTCCTCTCTTTCTCATTACTCTTTCTTTCTTTCCTCTCTCTCTTTCCTTCTTTCTCTTTCTCTCTCTACCTCTCCCCATTCATTTCTTTCTTTCTTTATTTCCTCTTTCTCTCTTTCCTTCTTTCTTTTTCTACCTCTCCCCCTTTCTTTCTTTCTTTCTTTCTTTCTTTCTTTCTTTCTTTCTTTCTTTCTTTCTTTCTCTCTCTCTCTCTCTCTCTCTCTCTGGGTCAGTTCCACTGTTTTGTCTTCCAGCTTGCTGATCCATTCTTATGCTTCAACCAGTCTGCTGTTGGACTTCTTTAGTGCATTTTTATGTTCAGTTATTATATTCCTCAGCTCTGTGACTTCTGTTTGGTACTTATGTTTTCTGTCTCTTTGTTGAAGTTCTTACTGTGTTCACCCATTCTTCTCCTGAGTTCATTGAACATCTTTATGATAATTACTTTGAATTATTTATAAGGTTGATTATTCATCTCTGTATCATTAAGGTCTTTTCCTGAGAATTTGTTTTGTTTTTCTATTTGGAACATATTTCCCTGTTTCCTCATCTTGTTTAACTCTGTGTGTGTTTCTGTGCATTAGGCAAATAGCTAGCTATTGCTCTCATTCTTGAAGGAGTGGACTTGTATAGGTGATGATCCTTTTTATTCAACCTTGCCCTTGCTCAGTCAAATCTTTTTGATTGTCTATACTTGCTGATTTATTCTTGATATGTTCATGTTCTTAATATGTGCCAAGACTTGTCAGTGATCCAAGGGGAGGAATCTCATTTAGCACCTAGTTTCAGGCTGATTAGAGCCAGACCCTCAGGCAGCAGCTTTTTTTTTTTTAATGTTTATTTCTTTTTGAGAGAGAGAGAGAGAGACAGAGTGTGAGCAGAGGAGGGGCAGGAGAAAGAGGAAGACACAGAATCTGAGCTGTCAGCACAGAGCCTGATGCGGGGCTCAAACTCACAAACTATGAGATCCTGACCTGAGCCAAAGTCAGATGCTTAACTGACTGAGCCACTCAGGTGCCCCTGGCAGCAGCTTTTAAAGTATGTAAACATAAACACTCCTGTAGGGCCATAATCCTAATCCTTGTTGGCCTCTAGACCTGGAGGTCTGGAGGTGACTCCTGGGCTGTGGTTGCAAAACTCAGGACACCAGATAAGTGTATAAACTCCTTTCTATGAGATCTTGTTATCTTGTAGTGAGGCCAAGGGAGTGTGCAAGGATGAGGTCTCCCTGCTTATGTTCCTGGGAACACCTCCTTAGCCTCTAGACATGTGGGAAATCTGAACTCTGTCCTTTACGCTGAAACTCCAGGTTAAGAAACTCCAGCCTTTTTCACAGAAAGACTGGGGTTATATTTCAGTCTACTTTCTGTGCAGTGTCCTTGGGGTGGTGGCCTGTGAAGAACTGTTTTTCTGATTGTTACTCCCAAGGAATGCCAGCCTCCTTGGACACCAGATGATCAAGGGGCATCCCCTGTGTGGATTGTGTATACCTGCTGACTTCAGCAAGGCAGCTGGACAGTGTTGGGGGAGGGGCACACTGACGGGTTTTAGAAAGGCAGTGGGAAAGTTTTAACTGCACTCATGGTGGGTGTTAGGAATGCATCAGGACAGTGCATTGTCTGTGTGTGTGTGTGCCAGTTTTAGGAGCAGGAGAATGCCTACTTGCCAACCCCATACAGGGAGTGAGGAAGTGCTGTAATGGCCTGTAGTATCTGGCTTCATCAAGGCAATGGGACTGTGCCATGACTGCTCACCCTGTTTGTCTTAGCAAGGGGACAGAAAGATGCTGTATTTAAGCTTACCCATCTGTGCTGGCAAGGTGGGTGGAAGTAAGAAAATGGCATCTGCCATTGCCTCTGTCTCTGGGGAGAGTTTCACCTGTTCCAGGCTCCTTCGGTAGATGTTTGTAGATTAGCAAATAAATTACCTTCACATATGGTCTAGGCACTTTTGAATGCTGTTTTTTTAGCTGGGTCTCTGGACAAGTGAGACCGTACATGAGACCTTTAAAAGGGGAATCTCAGTTTCCTGTAGCATGCTGGACCACCTGGAAGTCCACCACATTGGCTTTCTAAGCCAGGTGTTTTAGGGGGTCATTTCTCTGGTGCAGATCTTAGGGGTTAGGTGACTGATGTGGGGCACCAATCCCTTGCTTTTCCAGAAGTGCCAGACTAATGAGATCCCTCCCTGTTGTGTCAACATGCCAGGGACAGGGTTTTGGTGAAATCATGTTTCTGCCTCTCCTACATGTCTTGATGTGTTTTTAAAAAATCCTTTATTGTGGAGGGAAGTTCATCTAGTTTTCAGGTCTTTTTTCTGAAGGAAATGATCCATATGTAATGATATGTAATGCAATTTGGTATGTCTATAGAAAGGAACTGAATTCAGGATCTTCTTATGCTGCCATCTTGTGGAAGTCTCCATAGGTGAGAGTTTTTAATTATGCTTGGGGTGGGGGTGGGGGGAATAATTTGCTTTATATAGAAACAAAGTGTAGATGAGGTGAACAAAAAGAATATGTTAGTGCTAGATATATTGAGCATGTATATATCTGTTGCTATCAAGTTGTATAAATCCCCTAAATATAAAATATATAAAATTTAGGGGATGCAGTTGACCATAGGTCCTCTTTCTTGACCCACTAGTGGTGGTGATGGAGGCAGAAAGAGGCAGGAAAATAATTTTTCCATTAGAAGAATTTTTAACACAAAGTATAAGGGAATATTCTCCTTATTGTGGATACTGGATATGCTTAATACATACAATGGGTGATGGTCAAGGGCTTATTTGTAAACATCTTATATACTTTACACTGAAAAGGTGGGGACATTTAATATGCCTAGTGAGGGGGGATTTGTGGAAATATTTCTGTAAGTCAAGCAATTACAGATAATCTATTATTTTGTAATACCATTTTTTAATTTCAAAGTCCAACCTAGACTCTTAAAATATTTGAGCATCATTGGATTGTAGAAAAATAACATTTTGTTGAAAATAACCCTCTCCCATCCAATTTGAATGCATTGAGACAGTAGTAATATTAGTCCAAGTCTGAAATGAAATCGGCTTCTCTAACCTTTTTAGTCGACAAGCAGAATACACCAGAAAATGTGATATTGGAAAGTCTAGTTGGAATTTTTGCCTTTAAAATTTGTCTTAATATGGAGAGAGAATGGATTCTCCAGTGACTCTTTGCCCTGGCAGCACGATGAGGGGCTGCACACTGATGTCTCAGCTGGAGGAGCCAAGGGTTACCCAGTGCTTTTTATTTCAACATTAAAATACTATAGAGAAAAGGGTCTGACTTCCCACCTTTTAATATTGCTCAATCATTTCTTTTTATTTCTTGCTTCAGTGAGCACAGTATGTGGTTTTCAGGGGGAATTTATTAAAAGAGAACCCTTCACTGTTTTTTGGATGGATTTTGGAGAAATCTACAGTCAATGCATGTTTCTCAATTCCTTTACAACTGCTGTAATTCTCTAAATCTTGGTGAGGGCATGCTAAAAAATTGGCTCTTAATTTATATTTTAATAAGTGACAGAATATTTTGACATTAGCAAATGAAGGGAAATGTTTTATATAACATTAGTGACTCAAACCATGAGCATGTTTTTCTATTTTGGCAAATTGTACTGAGGAGATAATCATAATCTAATAGCAGGGCTGTTTGAAGCCTAGTCCAGTTGTTTTGAAAATTTCTGGGTAACTGAGATCATTGGGCTCCATCTTGTTATTAGAGTGGTTATCTGCTTTGTGAATGCTTCCTCTTCCCTCTTTTCTCTTACCAAGCTTACACAAACTTTTTTGTATATGTATTTACAATTTGGAGTCTATAGTCATTTTTGGGTTTTAAATTTTTGCTTTCTATTTCAGGGCCACTCTCAAGCATTTCACAAACATCTCCTAAACCATAGTGAGTAAAGGATGGCAAGAAACAAAACAGAGAAGGTGTTAGTACATTAAGGAAAGGTCAAGTGTGGAGACTATTGTCTTACAGAATGGTCGAGGCCATGCTTCTAATGACTGTATTCATTTGGAGTCTGCTTCATATAGGTTCTGATTTAGGGCATAGGGTGTCATCTTTCAGCTGGCTTAAAAAAGGTTTACACCAAATATACTCTTTTATAAATCCTTGATAATAAATTTATATTAATCCAGGTAATTCTCTAAGCCAGATATTTAGATTTCTGAAGGAGGTGTGTGTAACAAATATAAATGAATGAAGCAGATGATATTAAAACTAATATTGCCTTTTAAGTCACTCTGAGCGTAAAATACACATACACACATAAGGCCCACTGGCTGGCTGGCTGTGACTCTTGTTTTATACTCACTTCATTTTCTGGCAGTAAGAATGCTTAACTGGATAATAGAGCTTTCTCTCTCCTGGTCCCTGAGAAACCAACCTCTCAGCTGTAGGCCCCATTTTTAGCTAGGACAAATCTCATCTTATTTAACCAATCTTTCTATAAGTGGCTGACTTGAGGAAGTTATTGCTTTTTGTGGTATCAGTTGCCTAATAGAAAGTCATTTAATTTAAATCCTAGAACCCCTGTGGGAAAATCCCAACTGGTTACTGTGCCTGTGGTCTAAATAAGGTGCCGACCAGCTCCTCCTCACAAACAGAACTAGTTTTAAGATCTTTACTCACACTACCTGAGTTACATTTGAAAATTTCTTGTTTGGTACAGCGATAAAGACAATTCAATTCTATTCCTAAATATTATTAGAAAAACTCTTCCTTTGGATACAGTTTAATTCCTGAATAGGACTGTTACTGGGAGAACTGACTGAATATGTTATATATTGACTTAAGCATGTACTGTGAAAACATTGTTTATTTGCAAAGAAGTTCTGAAATCCTATGGTATCCAATAGGTATTGCTTCTTTTGCAAAAATTAAAAACCCATAAAACTAGCATTTTCAAAAATAGGGTTTGATATTTTACTGGCATGTTCAGAAAAATTAATTAATTGGAGGCTTCTTCAATTCAGGCATGGACAGTTGTCCAGGAACCTGAAAAGGCTTCATGGTGCAAAATTATTTAAGCACATAATAATTATACTTTTCACCTGTTAGGACATTATATACATAACTCACTATTAACAAGCATTTATTAAGACAAATTATAAGTATACTCTGCCTTTATAACTATAAATAAGGCTTTCAATTTCCCATGAGAGCTTGTTATTATCCTTTTTTGATTACTATATTGTGAAGGGATTAATACCTTTGAAAAGATTATAATTTTGATATCTATGACTTATCTCCAATAATGCTCAATTCTTTGTCACATCAGCAAAATGGAATCATGTTTACATTTACACTAAAAGGATAGTCTCTTTGATGGCTTTAAAACATGGCCAACCAATTTTCTGATACACCTTCATTAAGACATGACATCTTCAGGTTGCCTGGGTGGCTCAGTCAGTTAAGCGTCTGCCTCTTGATTTCAGCTCAGGTTATGATCTTGTGGTTCATGAGTTTGAGCCCTGCATTGGGCTCTGTGCTGACAATGCGGAGCCTGCTTGGGATTCCCTTCCTCTCTCACACACTCTTCCCTTCCTCTGCTCACACACTGTTTCTCAAAATAAATAAATTTAAACTGAAAAAAAAGGGAGAGAGATGGCATCTTCATTGTTTTTCTGGAATCAGGGCTCTGTGATTGCTTGACCAATAGAATGTAGTGAAAATCACTCTGTGCTGGTCTTTGGCCCAGGCTTTAAGAATATGGCAGCTTCCAGTTCCTGTCTCTTGGGATGCATGCTCTTGGAAGCCAGCCACCATGCCATGAGGAATCCTAAGTAGCCAGTGCAGCAGCATGATGGAGCATCCAGTGCACACACCTCTAGCTGAACTTCTAGATTATAGCTAGTTCCAGCTTACTAGCCATGAGTGAACCATCCTGAAAATGGATCTTCTAGTCCTCAGCTAAGCTGCCTTTGATGATGTTGTATGGAACACCGACTAGCTATTTGTGTTGATTCCTGCCCAAATTACAAATTTGTAAGCAAAATGAGTGATTTGAGCTACTAAATTTTGAGGTGGCTTTTTACATGGTCTAAGAAAATGACAGCATTCCCAGTTCCCTTCTCTTTGGTGCAGCAAAGTCTAGGTGCTACTTTAAATCTCAACCTTTGATGCTACTGGCTTGCAAAGGAAGAAAGTGAACATACCAGATTTTGGGGGAAGCTCCCAGTTCTCACTAAATATTAGAGGAACTGTAATTGTTCTAGGATGATGCATCACAGCCTCATTTAATTTACTGAGCATCTACTAGATGCCAAGCACCGTTGCAATTTTAATCAAGGCAATGTTGCTATTTCTAGTTCTGCTTCAGCTACTAATTCACAATGGGCCACTTGACAGATTATTCTGTGCTAATGAATCCCATTTCCTCATCTGCAATATGAGAGGGCTTAGATAAATGTTCTCTCAGGTTCTTCAGCTCTAATATAATACTACTTGTGATTCTAAAACTTTAGTTGCTCCATTTGAAAATCCAAATGTTTATTGCCCCCCCCAAAAGACTCCTCCCTTCATCACAGAAATATATATATATATATATATATATATATATATATATATATATATATATTTTTTTTTTTTTTTTTTTTTTTTTGTTTTGTTTTGTTTTGTTTTGTTTTGGTTTTGTTTTGTTTTTGTAGAGAGTATTTCATTCCAAACAGGGGTTGAAGGTACCGGATGTTCTCCAATTGATGACAATTATCCAACATAAATTTAAAGCCACAAGCAAAAAAGGACCCAGATGCTGAGATGAGGAAGCTCTGATGGGCAAGCAAAAATGAGGCCCATAATATTGACCTCATAGGGTTTTTTATTAAAATTTTTTTTTCAATGTTTGTTTATTTTTGAGAGAGAGACAAAGAGAGACAGTGCACAAGCTGAGGAGGGGTAGAAAGAGAGGGGGACAGAGAATCTGAAACAGGCTCCAGGCTCTGAGCTGTCAGCACAGAGCCCAACGCGGGGCTTGAACTCACAAGCCACCAAATCATGATCTGAGCCAAAGGCAGATGATTAACTAACTGACCCACACAGCGGCCCTGACCTCATAGCGTTTTTTAAAAGAGATAATAGATGTTAAAGCTTATAGTTCAGAGCCTGACACTTAGCAGACACCCAACCAATGTTCTTATTCATTTTTTCTGAGAAGCAACCCACACTAATCAATTTTTGAAAGGTAAAATTTTGGTCATTGAATTGCATAAGATACTTTCCTACTTCCACAACAGTTTCTGTAGTATTAAATGCCTTTCATTAAAAGGTTGTTACTTGATATATTGTACTTCTTATGTCCAGCTCTTTGATAGAGATGGGCTGTCTGGTTTTTGATTTAAGAATGCAAGCCAGAGGGGCGCCTGGGTGGCGCAGTCGGTTGAGCGTCCGACTTCAGCCAGGTCACGATCTCGCGGTCCGTGAGTTCGAGCCCCGCGTCAGGCTCTGGGCTGATGGCTCGGAGCCTGGAGCCTGTTTCTGATTCTGTGTCTCCCTCTTTCTCTGCCCCTCCCCCGTTCATGCTCTGTCTCTCTCTGTCCCAAAAATAAATAAAAAAAAAAAAATTAAAAAAAAAAAAAAAAAAAAGAATGCAAGCCAGAATATGTGTGATGAAAAATGTATTCTAAGAAAATGCCTGAAGAGATGAACTATGGCATACTGTTTTATAAAATTCATAAGATGAGTTTGTAGCATTCTTATTGGACAAATCTTAATTAAGAATGTATTGTTGTCCTTGAGTGTATTGGTTTTCTATTGCTGGGTTACAAACTATCCCAAAACTTCATGTTTAAAACAACAACAAATATTTATTATTTCATTCAGTTTCTATGGATCAGAAATTTAGGAGTGGCTTAGTTGAGTATTTCTGGCTTGAGTCTTTTATGAGATTGTAGGTAAGATGTCAGCCAGGGCTGCAGTCATCTGATAGTTCTACTGCAGCTGGAAGGTTTGCTTCTACTGGTTCACTCAAGGTGCTGCAAGTTGGTGCTGGCTATTAGGAGATGTCAGTTTCTTGCCATACTGATTTCTCCAGAGGGCTACTTCAATGTCCTTTTGACATGGCATTTGACTCTCTGAGAGAGCAAGGAGGAGTCTTTTATGACCTAGAATTGCAACTCAAACTCTACAGCACTTGATAGCAATATATTATTATCTTGGTAGTCACACAGGTCAGTCCTATTCATTTTGGGAGGGAACCACCCAAGGGCCAGATAAATGGGAAGAATCATTGTGGACCATCTTGGATGATGGTTACTATGTCAAGGTTTTAACTTAGTCTCTTTCCTCTTATCGCTCTGCACATTCTCCATGCATAAACCCATCCACATCCATAGCTTCACATACCATCTTTCAGCCCATTACTCGCAAATATATAAATAATCCCAGATTTCTCTTCTGTTCTTCAGACCTCAATGCATAATACCTATTGGGCATTTATTTTATTTATTGAGTGGTCACTAGGAACCAAGCCTTCAACTAGTCTGGGTAAACAAGACAGATCTCCTGCCTTCAGGGAGATTACAGTTTGGTGAGGCAGAAGGAAAATAAACAAGTAAATAAAGACCACAGTTTATGGTTAATATAATCAAAGCAATATACTGCTATAATAATAGCTGGGCTGATTGGTACAAGAGGAGAGGGGTGAGTTAGCTATTGTAGACACAGTGGAAAAAGAAACTCTTTGGAAAAGTGACATTTAGCTGAGACTTGAGAGATAAGATGTGAAGGGGTGGGAGGGTGGTGGTTGGAAACTGTTCTAGGTACTGAGAATGGCGAGTGCAAAGATCCCAAGACAAGGGGGAGCATAGCATGATGTAGAGAATGTCAGAAATTTTGTGGCTGGAGCACTATGAGTGAGTGAGAGAGAGAGAGAAAGAGAGAGAGAGAGAGAGAGAGAGAGAGAGAGAGAGAGAAGTGATAAAATTGGTCTGGTAGGCAAGGACTAGATCACTTAGGTCCTTGTAATCTAGAGCATTCTAATGCATGTCATGGGTTTTGAGTATAATGGGAAGAGACGGGTTTTAAGCAAGGTCTGGTCATACACTATATTTTGTTACAAATTCATATGTAAAATTGTTATTGTCTTATCATACTGTGAATTAGTGGTTCTTAATGTTCCTTAATCACTAAATAGCAGCACCACCCACCATTTAAGAGTGTAAGCTCTGGAGTTAGGCAGACCTTGAATCCTGAATCTACAGCTTACTAGCAAAGAGATCTTGGAAGTGTAACTTATTTTGTCTCATCTCTTTTTTTTTAAATGTGTATTTATATTGAGAGAGAGAGAGAGAGAGAACAAGGAGTGAGTGAGCAGGGGAGGGGCAGAAGGAAAAGGAGAGAGAGAATCCCAAGCAGACTCTGCACTGACCACACAGAGCCCAGTGGGGGCTCCAGCTTCATGAACCATGAGATCAAGAGTTGGACACTCAACCGACTGAGCCACCCAGGTGGCCCTATTTTGTCTCATCTCTGATTTCCTCACCATAACAAGGGAATTGTGGTGAGGATTGAATTATCTGGCAATTGGTCATATTTGACACATGGTAGCTATGGTGATTATTTTCTTTGAATAGTGAGACCAAGCTGTCTGAAATATTCCCATCTCATATTTCTTATTTTACTTATGAAATAACTATCCAAATTCTATTTTCATGGCCAGCAATTTAGAATACAGAATCTGGTACAAGGTAGGGCTCTTAAACAGGACTTAAAGCATTAGGACAATTTTTGAGATTAACTTTACTGTCCTTCCTCCCCAAATTGGCTTGAGATTCTTGTTTCTAGTCTGTCAATTAGCACGGTTCATTATGACTAGGCTTTGAGTACAAGCCTGTGTTCTAAGTCCAAGTTTTCACTCATGATCAGATACTAAGTCCAGTATTTCTAATACGAAATCCAATATTTATTTTTTATTGTATATTCTTTCTTTAAAAAAAATTTTTTTTAATGTTTATTTATTTTTGAGAGAGAGACACAAAGTGTGAGCAAGGGAGGGGCAGAAAGAGAGAGAGATACAGAATCCAAAGCAGGCTGCAGGCTCCGAGCTGTCAGCACAGCCTGATGCAGGGCTCAATCCTACAAACTGTGAGATCATGACCTGAGCTGAAAGCAAGGGTTGGACACTTAACCAACTGAGCCACCCAGGCTTCCCTTATTGTATGTTCTTAAAAGTAATAGTTCCTGAAGATTTCTATAAAAAACTGATTTAATGGGGACATTGCATATTATTTCCCTCTCTTGGAGACTTACAATTGTGATGAATAGTTAAGGCTCTATGAGACTGTTTAATGGTATTTAACTAAGTATTTGCAAACATATTTAATATTTGACCATAGGACTCCTTTTTTTTTAACCCATGAAATACATATTAAACCCTGCACCTATTTTGGGAAACTCCATTTCAGGCTGATTTCTCATTCTCCTAATTTGCATATCCCTATGTCTTTATTCCACGTGCACTCCACCCTGGTAAGTAGCATCAGTTTTTTCATCCTAGCTCTTCTTAATCCTACCTAATATCTTATTCCCATGTGTCCTGTTTACCTGCTCTTCCTTGCCAATGCCAGTGTTCTCTTGCCTTTGTTCATGTCTTTTCTGGCCTCTAGATTCATTTGTAACATTTAATTTCTTTCATTTTTATAGTCATTCTCCAAAAAACCCTTTATTTTATGGGTTATTATACTAATGTCTCATAAACTCTCTTTGTGGCCTCAGAAATTAAAGGTATTTAGCATTAAGTTTAGTTTCAGTTTTTGGTACAAACTCCTTCCACATCTCTTAATCAGGTAACCTTTTCACATCACCCTTACCTGAACATTTGAGTAAGGAGTTCATCACTTCAGAGTTCTTCATTTTTGGCAGTTCTAATTTTTAGGAAATCCTTTCTTATATGGAAACCAAATGTGCCTCACTATCACTGGTGGACTTACTTTAGTCCTTGCATTAAGTTGTTATGTCCTTTCTATATCGTCTCTTTTTCAGGAAAGCTCTGCATTTGACATTTGCTGATACTTGAATAGTCTATTTACCCATTTTTGATTAGTATATATAATGAGGAGACTATTTTTTTTTTAGTAATGGCTCCAGTAACACTCATACCCACAACTTAAATCCCCTTTCCACCAAAATAGTATTAAGTTTGATTTGGATTGCAGCTGGCTACACCACTATGATCAGAGGCTAGATCATGCAGTGGAAGGCACCCACTCATTGCAACTCTAGGGAAAATCTTGAAATAAGTGAAGCTTGTTTGATGCACCAAGCTTGCTTTTTCTGGACTTCTATCTCCATTGCATGGATTCTCTTCCTGTTTTTCTTTACCTAATGTGTCCAGAACTTGCTTGCTCTTTTCCTCAGTTAAAACATGCTTTCAGGAAAAGGCTGGTTTTAATTACTTGTATATTTGTTGGGCCTGTAATGTGCTATAATTCTCAAGTTTATATACATTTTAAGCATTATCACTAACTATGGGTTGAAAGACATTGCTCTCTTGTGTAGAAGTTTAAATGTCAAAAACCATGTGAGAAAAATTTTGGAGGGCTGGGCAAGAGATTTACATTGACTTGCTGAAAATGATACAAATATTTTGGTTGCCTGTTTTCTTGCACTTAAGCCTATTCCTATAAATTCCTCTAAACATTCTGTTTCTTTAAATAAATTATGTAATGCACCCTGCCTAAGGATTTTCCCCTACAATGTTTTTTTACTTGAAATCAATGTGCTCTTGATATCAAAGGAGAGTGAACACATAAAGCCTTGGGATCTGAGGGGTGGTTTTGGAGAGCAGTGCTCAGGAAGAAACTGATTCCCCTGGGAATTTTTTTCTTCTGTTGTACACTAAAAATTAATTTAATTTAATTCAGAAGATAGATGAAAATGGAAAACCACTGTGAAAGTCTTTTCCATACAGGGCAGTAATGGTGGCATAGCACTAATCTAGAGAATAACTAATCTCTTTTGATGAATGGGACATAAATAAATGCATTCTAATCAGACCTTTTTATGCACTTCATGTCCATCTTTTATTGTTTCAGGGTCACTTTAATACTGAAGAATTTTATAAATGAAGCTGTCATATATAATATAGACTCTCACAGAGAGACACTAACTCTAAATTCATCACTGAAATCAACCTGAGAGAATATTCTTCTTAACTAGGCATTTTGTGAGTATACAACTTAATATTTCATTGTGATATATAGTCAAGAATTCTGAACAAAGATGAATATAATTTATTCAGAGTCACCTTCATGCAAATGGAAATTTTGGAAGATAGTGGAAATGCTTATTTCTTAATCATAGTTTCTTCATTTTCCCTGGTAGTCCTAGGGGTTCTGACACAAGATGCTGGTAGTAAAAATTAGTATTGTGTGGTAATAAATATATTCTTGTGAGATATCCTTTCCTTTTGCAGTTGCTTTTTGGAGATTTTTTATAATTGTGACCACTACAAAACTACCCCTCAAATTATTTCAATCTGCATTATCTATTCATGTAGGTTGATATTATAATATTTTCCTGTACCCATGCAAGTCATGACAATTGTTATTTTGGAGATTTTTACTTTGTTATTAAAGTGCATCTTAATATAGTTGAGAAGCCTTTACTGGAGATGGTTGTGCTTTCAAACTTTTAATAAAACTTATATATTGAGAATCATCATTGGACAGCACACCTAAAGCCTTAGAAATCATTTAAAATGAAAAATTGTATTAAAAAATACAATATAAAATACATGTGATAAAATACATGTGATATAGAAAATATGTGACTTAAGTATCCAAAAGAAAATCATTTATATTTGCAGACTAAATTCTGTATTGTTGTTTATACTGCTTGTATGAGGATGATTATTAGCCAACCAATTTATGAATCAACCAATTTTGTGAATCTGTAAACTTGAGAATCCAGACTTAGAGAGGGAGTAGGGGACAGAATCACTATTTTGGACACGCTGATTTCATTTGATGTTTTATATGCTCCGCTAATTGGTTTATCATTCCTAACTATTTTCTTCTTCTTGATAGGTGGCATATTCTCTCCTATTAACTTTGGGTTTGGTTACATGACTTGTTTTGGTTATTAGAATATGGGTGGAAATGAAAGCATTCAGTGAGCTCAAGTTTTAAGAGGCTTTATGGGTGTCCAGTTGCCCTTTTAACTCCTGTCCGTGAACTTCCAGAATAACACAGAGTCTCAGCTCAGTGAGGAGAGTAAGAAATAAATATTTGTCCTTGAAAGCCATTGAAATGTTGAGACACACACACACACACACACACACACACACACACACACACACAGCTATCATATGAGGTACCTGTAATATTTTCATTTCACAGATGAGGAAATTAGAGTGTCAAAGGGGCTTAACCTTTTTTCCATGATCACATTGCTGGGAAGTGGCAGATCTAACCTGGATGTCAAAATATTTACACTGAACCCAGCTTCCTAGGGTAGAAGTGTGGGACATGGCAAGAGCACTGCCTGAAAGTCAGAAAACACAGATTCTAGTCTTAGAGAAATCACTGAGTCTTTTGCTCTGGAAAAGGCATATCAACAGAGATCTCTGTTGGGTCATAATTCCCTTTCAGGACTTCTGTTTTCTCTGATGAGTAGACTATGCATACAATTGACATTTACTGAGGATTCGCTGAGTAAGATGGTCCACAGTAAATATTAGCCATGGGCCTCTAATTTCTTTCAGAGATGATGCTATTACTTTCTAATATAATGAAAAGAAAGCATTGACTCTCAATTCTCAAAAGGTTTATATAATTTGTAAGTTGTAGACTATGAGTAATCAGATGTTCAGAAATGCTTTAAGAAACTCCAGCAATAATGTCAGCTTTTACTCTGTGGTGGTAGTTAATGCACTTCCTCAGCAGAAAGAGCTGAGCAGCCAGTGTCTTATCTGAGTAATTTAGGCCAAAATTGTGGGTTTTAAAAATATGCTTGAATATCATGGATATTTATGTTAACTCCCATTTCACTGGAGTCTTACAGAAAGATCCTATAGTCACAGATTAATTATGACTAACTTAAACTTTTAGAAGAATGACTTCATTCATGTAAATGAGTATATGGTATAAATGAAGCTTCCTTTGGGTCACGATTCACCTTTTCTATCTTCTCCTTGCCACAAATATAATTTTTCTCTTATGAATCATCATATACTCACAGCAAGGAAGGCGTCACAACATCACCAGTGTCATCAAGTCTTATTCTTGGTACCCTATAATCAGGCTATTTTGTGGGCCTCTTTCACTTATTAGTTTCCACAAAGACAAGTAACAGGTTTTCTCATATACTGTCTCCTTTCTACATAAGAATACCAAGACCTTTCTGAGTTATGAAGAAATCTTAGTGCCTTAGAATTGCTTCTGAAACAACTTTCTTTGGCTTCCCTTTCTTTTTGTTTCTGTCAGATCAGAGATCTTTATTTCTTAGCTGATAAGTTTTTAAGTTTCTCATGGCCAGTGCAAAATTGGTTTTTGAAAACACTTGGAAAAGAGTTACCATGCAGAGTTTTCTAGAAAACATCTACCTGTGCAACAGAACACGTAAAAATCCAACTTTTCTACTTACCTGCCACCCCACTAGAAATTCTGTTTTCATTCTTCTGTTTTTAAAGTATGGTCTCTAAGCATTTCCTTTCATTGAGTGATTAAGGAAGTAGTAGCTCATTAAACTCCCACTAGCTATGTTTTTGTGTGTGTGTGTGCAATCATCTGATTTATAAAAAGATGCAACAAAATTCAAAATGATACAAAATATCAATTCTAAAACAACATAAAAAAGTGAGTATGTTTCACTATACTCGGCTCATAACAGAACAAATGGGTAAGGAGAATAATTCATGCTATAGCATATTGCTATATTTACTGGAAACCGAAAAAGTTGGTAAAGGAAGGCAGAGGAACTTTATCTTTAGAGTGTCAGAATTAGAACCAAGGGGCTCCATAACCATCTGGCATCCATTCAATGTTGTACCTGTGGTTAGAAAGGTACATGATGGGAACTCCAGAGATCTTCCAGATCCTTCATTTAAGGTCCCGGTCAACTGTGGCCACACGTAACACTTGTGGTGAGTTACTGTCTGTAGTAAGCAGTTGTCTGTATAGGTTCCTTTGTGTGTGCATGGTAATCATGCAAATCTTGGATCTTTGGCAATCCTTAGAGCCACTTGATACTTTTGCCCCAATTTCTCAATTTCAGCCATTACACAGTTATACAAGGGATACACTAGGCATAGAGAGTCCATCATTGATTGTACTAAGTCAAGTTTGGCTTTAATGGAAAAGTTGATAAAGTTGGTATCAACCAGGATGTAGTAAGGTAGGCCCAGCTGTGTGTTATATTGGAAGAATAAGCAGGAAAGATGTTGGGGGGACTTCTCTTTCCTTGAGTGCACTGGGATCTTTTCTTTCTTTCTTTCTTTCTTTCTTTCTTTCTTTCTTTCTTTTCTTTCTTTCTTTCTTTCTTTCTTTCTTTCTTTCTTTCTTTCTTTCTTTCTTTCTTTCTTCCTTCCTTCCTTCCTTCCTTCCTTCCTTGGCTTCAATCTATCCTTCTCTTTAAGCCCCTGATCTCAGAGACTAATCGTTCGCTTCATGGTAGCATACTTTCTTGCTTTCTTTTGCTTCCCCTTGTTCACACCACCCTCTTGTTTCTTCCCAAACTCCCACTAGTTATCAACATCCATTGGGAATTAGCTTATCAAATGATTTTAAACCATGCTGCTATCATACTGAGTGAATCTTCACTTTGGAAACAAGGAGAAAAGAGTCACTTTGCATGCACTGTAATCCAGGGACTGTGATAGGTGTCTTAAATATATTATCACTTCTAAACTACACAGCAGTTTTAGATGTCAGCACTTGGCAAGTATGTAATTTTCCCTTTTTCACAGGGGGCCAGGACTCATACTCATGATGCCTGACTTCAAAGCCCATTGCTCATCCTACTGTGATGGTGTTCTAAAGGAAAGTGCAGTATTTCCAGGCTCAGTCCATGGCTGAGAGGCTGAGAGGGTAGCTCACCATACCTGAGGAATTCAGGACTAAGAAGTGGGGGTGGTGGAGGAAAACCAAGGGAAGGGTGAGAATTGGAGGGGAGACAAATGTGGCAGAGGGGAGATGAGAATGTCATGATGATATTTTCTCTCTGCACCATAATTTTGCCCAGAACAAATACTCACTATAAGAGTATTTTTATAGCAACCTTAACTTAATAATATACTTGGTCATATGATGAGAGTTCTCATACATGATTACAAGTTTCATTTTTGAGGACTTATAAAAATTATCATCAGACAATGAAATCTTGAGACAACATAACTCAGCATGATTAAGTAGTCTTTAATGTCACACAGATTTCTCTTTTGGAGTATCTTCTCTCCTTACACTGACAATATCCACACCTACTTTCCAAGAAAATTTACCATCTCTGTTGAACATCTACCATGAAGAAAGCATTCTTAACCTTGGCCCTGTGGCCTGCCCCCCCCCCCAACTCCCCCAATAGCTTTCCCCTCTCTAGATAGTTCTCTGTAGTACTGGCCTTTCTGCTTCCTGACTTTCCATAAAAATTTGTCAGTCAGATGTTCTGTCTTCTTGTGGACCTAAAGAAATCCATAATGTCTATGGATAAATAGGTGTACTTGGCCAGGGGTCTTCTGGATAAGATATCTTTAAGCTTTAATGAAAATAACCTCTGACCTATTAGAGTCATAGCATTTGAAAGCTAAAGCAAACTTAGAAACGTCTAATGCAATTCCATCATTTTTGAATGGCAAAATGAGGCCGAGAGAAATTCCTAGAATTTAGATCACACTGTCAAGATGATGAGATGGCAATTATTACTTCAGAAATGAGGAAAGAGTAGTATAGAAAGAAATGATTCAATTGAGGCTACACAGAGGATCAAAATGGAATGGGTTTCCTTTCACCTACCTATCTTCTGAGTTTGCTTTATTTTTCTTATAAAAGTTGCCTCTATCTTTTCAAACCCTTTTTGGTTGAAATTTCATGTATATCTGAACCCTGTAAGTAGTGGTAGCTGGACTGGAGGATAAGGAGAATTAGGAAGAACTTGCCCTTAGATTTTAGTTGCATTCATTTTATGTCGCTCCTACCTTTTTAAAGTAATATACTGATAATGATATGACTTGCCTAATATGAAAAATTCACAATGAACTACTGTCAGTGTCACATTAGCCAACTTTTGTGAATAGAACAGCTTTCCAATCAGGAACTTGATTTACCATTTGGATTTTATAGTCTTCCTAAGCAACAATAAATACTAAATGCTATAAACCAATAATTCCTAAGTTAGCTATAATACTAAAATATGCTACTCATAACATTTACTTTCCATTTGTTAGAAGGAAATTATTAAACATATCTTTTGACTTTGCTGTTTCTATACTGAATAAGAATGTTCAGTTCTAAAAGGTTTGGTAATAAATTCATAACTGAAAGGTAAAGAAATTTGTGTGAGCAATGATATGATAGAGGTTAGATTGGGAGTCCAATTCTTGAGCAGAGTACAGATTCTTATTATGAAAGAAATTATGGAGGTCAAATGATTTCAGCTGATTGACTTTCTTTTCTTCTAGTCCAATTGCTAATGGTATCTTCCAACAGGTGTTATAGGATGAGATTTTTATCTTTTGGCTCATGTGGTATTCATACCTACTTTTCTACAAAATATCCAGATTAGAGATTTTGATTATATTTTATGTTTTATGATACAAAAGTTGTAGCTCTGTCTTAGGAATTTTTTATATTTGTGGCTCTCCAAGTTAAAGATTCACTACTTTACTATGTTTATTCTTATAAAATAAAAATAGTGAATATGGAATGTTTACTATTTACCAGGTGCTGTGCCCAAGGCTCTACATGTATTGTGTATTTAATTTTCATATAAACCAGCAAGGTAGATACAATCATCATTCTCCTTTTATTTTATTTTATTTATTTATTTTTTCCCAACGTTTTTTATTTATTTTTGGGACAGAGAGAGACAGAGCATGAACGGGGGAGGGGCAGAGAGAGAGGGAGACACAGAATCGGAAACAGGCTCCAGGCTCCGAGCCATCGGCCCAGAGCCCGACGCGGGGCTCGAACTCACGGACCGCGAGATCGTGACCTGGCTGAAGTCGGACGCTTAACCGACTGCGCCACCCAGGCGCCCCTCCTTTTAAAGATGAGGAAACTAATTTCACTCATATGTGGAATTTAAGAAACAAAACAAATGAACAAAGAAAAAAAGAGACAAACAAAAACCCAGACTCTTAACTATAGACAACAAACTGATGGTTACCAGAGGGGAGGTAGGTAGGAAGATGGGTGAAATAGGTGTTGGAGATTAAGAAGTGCACTTGCTGTGATGAGCACCTGGTGATGTATGGAAGTGTTGAATCAATATATTATACACCTGAAACTATTGTAAAACTATATGTTCATTACACTTGAAGTAAAAATAAATAAAAATATAAATAAATAAATTTTCATTAAAAAATAGATGAAGAAACTGAGATTTGGAGGGGTTAAGTAACTTGCCTGTAGTCCCCACTTTCAGGGAGGAACTGAAACTAGTTGCTTGACTTCAGACATGTGCTCTTATCTCTTGGGCTACACTGGTCGATGGATAAAAAAAATGATGAGGAGACTAGGTGAGGACTAACACATTAAAGCTGGGCAGAGAGAAAGCCTGAAGTCACATCTAATTCTCATTCTTATGACCAGTCCTAGCTCAAAATAATAGTCTTTGCTCTGTTGAAAATATTCTTACTTCAAGAGTAGATAAACTTTTGGCTGGTAGGAAGTACAATGGAAGATTTTCTTTCATTGCTGATATCCAGTCATTGCCAAGTTCTGTTGAATCTTTTATCTGAACTTTTCTGAAATCATTTCCTCCCCACTGCATCCTCAGTCCCACTGACTCAGTTTAATAGGCCCTCTTTAGGTCTCATCTAGTATCCTCTCGCTAATCTCTCCACCTGCCCACTAAGTCCATTCTATGATATTCCTTCAGTATCAAGATTAAAATCAGATGCAGCTTGTCACCAAGTTGCTTATGGACTTCTTGAGAGATGACATATAAATAAGCAATTACAACACAATGATAAACCCTTGATCTGTTAGGAGGAAGTATGCCCTGTGAGAGCATAGAGAAGTCAGAATTTCAAGAGGAGAGCCAAGGTAAAAGGTAACACTTAATGGAATTGCTAGTTACTAATAGTGGAAATAAAAATAAAACATTCTACTGATAGTTTCACTACTAATAGTTTTGAGCTATTCATTTGTGTCAGGCATTGTTTTAAGTCCTTTACACACACCATCTCATTTAATCCTAACCGCACTCTGCAGTAGGTATTATTATTATCCCAGCTTTACACATGAGGAAACCAAGTATTAAAGGGTTTAAGTCATCTATCTGGGGTTACAGAACTAGTAAGGGATCTAAATAAGGCAGTCAGAATTCATTACTAATTTTATTTAGAGGGGAAGAAGGGGTGAGTTATTATGTATATTGTATTTGAGGAGTAGAGCTGTTCCAAAGGCAGTAGGTCTGCAGATCTCAGGTTCAGGAGATGTGGAGTTGGGAATCATCAGCCTATAGAAGTTATTTGGTGCTAAAAATGTTGATGGAAATGCCCAGAAGAGTGTGAGTTAGAAAAGAGGAGGTGCAACGAGAGAAACTTGGGGGGAAAGGAGAGGTAGAAGAGTCACTTACAATATGTCAAAGGATTATCACAGAGGATTGTTATTTGCAGGTGGAAACAGCTTGCATGGCTTGGCACATAGGAGTTATAAGACGTCATCAATTGTCCTGAAGACTCTGCCTTAGCTCTCTCTTTGTCCAAAGAAGCTTACTTCTCCATTTAAGACTACATCATAGTTACTGGCCTAGTGCCCTCTGTGACTCAGTATTTGTAACCATCTAGAGCACAGGTCAGCAACTTTTTTTGGAAAAGGACAGATAGTAAATATTTTTGGCTTTGTAGACCACATAATCTCTGTTGCAACTGTTGAATTCTGTCATCTATTGTAGCGCGAAAGCAGCCATAGACAATATGTAAACAAATAGATGTAGCCGTGTTACAATAAATCTCTATTTACAAAAACAAATGATGGGTTGGATTTGGCCACTGGGCTTTGGTTTGTTAACACTTGATCTAGAGATGCCCCTCTTGGTTGGGTGTCCTTTCAGAAATCCTTTCTCAGCTCTGGTCCTTGCTTCATTAAACACTTAGCTCCAGATAGTTGAATGTTCTTGAACATCTTCTTTATTCCCTCTTTATCTCCTCCTTCTGGTTCATTCCCTAGTAAGCTTCTCTGGGGAAGAAATATTTTTAGTAGTTATTGTGAGAGCAGCTCCATAGGAAAAGCTAAGATAAAAACTGTCGTTAACTGAACTATGTTAATGTGAAATGCATAGCGTTTTGGTGATCTGCTCTGTTACTATTCTAGTTTCTTAAACACTCACCACCCCACCTTACCAAAAAAAAATTCAAAATGGATTATTACAAAATGAATTTGGTCCATGTTTTAGACTGCAGTGGACTTGTACTTAATATGACAAACTAGGTTTTATATGTTAAGCAAGGAGTAATTTTGATTCTAGTGGAAAAAATTCTTTTGGTGTGTTTTGCTTCTTTGAGAATTTGGTAGTTTTGTGAAATAAAGGATGTCTAGCATTTCTTAGAGGGAATCCCCATGGAGGACACATGCAGCAATTGCAGGATTACCCTGAGAATTGAGGAAATTCAGCTTACCACTGAACATTTTAACCAGAAAACGAAAGTATCCATTGCATCTCAGTAGAAGACATAGAGATGGCCAACAGACATATGAAAAGATGCTCAACATCACTGATCATCAGGGAAATACAAATCAAAATTACAGTGAGATTATCATCTCACACATGTCAGAATGGCTAAAATCAACAACACAAGAAACAACAGGTGCTGGTGAGGATGTGGAGAAAGGGGAACCCTCTCATACTGTTGGGGAGAATGCAAACTAGTGCAGCCACTCTGGAAAACAGTAGAGGTTCCTCAAATGGTAAAAAATGTTAAAAATGTTAAAAATGTTAAAAATGTTAAAATGTTAAAAATAGAACTACCTACACTCCAGCAATTGCACTACTAGGTACTTACCCAAAGAATACAAAAATATGGATTCAAAGTAATACATGCACCCCAATGTTTATAGCAGCCTTATGTAATAGCCAAATTATGGGAAAGGCCCAGGTGTCCATCGGCTGATGAATAGATAAAGAAGATGTGGTATACACACACTCACATACACACACACACACACACACACACACACACACACACAATGGAATATTAGTCATAAAAGAGAATGAACTCTTGCCATTTGCAACAACATTGGTGGAACTAGAGAGTTTTTATGCTAAGCTAAATAAGCCAGTGAGAGAAAGGCAAATACCATATCATTTCATTCATAAGTGGAATTTAAGAAAGAAAACAAATGAACAAAGGGGGAAAAAAGAGTGAGTGAGTCAAACCAAGAAACAGACCCTTAACTATAGAGAACAAACTGATGGTTACCAGAGGGGAGGTGGGTGGGAAATGGGCGAAATACGTGATGGGGATTAAGGAGGACACTTATGATGAACACCAGATGTTGTATGGAAGTGTTGAATCACTACATTGTACACCTGAAACTAACATGACACTGTATGTTAACTAACTAGAATTTAAATAAAAAAACTTTTTTAAAACCACTTTATTGACAAATGATTGACATACAAGAAGCTATACATATTTAATGGTACAATTTGGTGAGTTTAAGATGTGGCTTTGTTTTGTTTTGTTTTGTTCTGTTTTTGTTTTTTAACTTACATCCAAGTTAGTTAGGATATAGTGCAACAATGATTTCAGGAATAGATTCCTTAATGCCCCTTACCCACTTAGCCCATCCCCCCTCCCACAACCCCTCCAGCAACCCTCAGTTTGTTCTATTTAAGAGTCTCTTCTGTTTTGTCCCCCTCCCTGTTTTTATATTATTTTTGCTTCCCTTCCCTTATGTTCACCTGTTTTGTATCTTAAAGTCCTCATATGAGTGAAGTCATATGATATTTATCTTGATATAACTAATTTTGCTTTAGCATAATACCCTCTAGTTCTACCCACACAGTTGCAAATGGCAAGATTTCATTCTTTTTGATTGCCAAGTAACACTCCATTGTATATATACACCACATCTTCTTTATCCATTCATCCATCAATGGACATTTGGGCTCTTTCCATACTTTGGCTATTGCTTTTTTTTCTTTTTTTTTTAACATTTATTCATTTTCGAGAGACAGAGATCACAAGCAGGATAGGGGCAGAGAGAGAGGGAGACACAGAATTGAAGCAGGCTCCAGGCTTTGAGCTGTCAGCACAGAGCCCGATGCAGGCTTGAACTTACAAGTTGTGAGATCATGACCTGAGCTGAAGTCGGATGCTTAACCGACTAAGCCACCCAGGCATCCCTGGCTATTGTTGATAGTGCTGCTATAAACATTGGGATGCATGTGCCCCTTCAAAACAGCACACCTGTATCCTCTGGATAAATACCTAGTAGTGCAATTGCTGGGTCCTAAGGTAGTTCTATTTTTCATTTTTTGAGGAACCTCCATACTGTTTTCCAGAGTAGCTGCACCAGTTTGCATTCCCACCAGCAGTGCAAAAGAGATCCTCTAAATAAAAAAACTTTTTAAAAGCATGTTTGTGTATGTCACACAAAAATATGAGGAATGAATTTGTTAAACAGAAAGGCTCTGAGCTACTTCCTAAATACCACTGTTAGAAGAGAGATGTGGAGTTTAATGGTGTTATTCAAAAAATAACCACCTTATATTCAAATTCATGTGCAATAGACCCATTTTAAGCTCCTATTCCAAGTAGGAAATGACTTCTCCTGCCAAAAGATGTTGGCATTCACATCAATTAGCACTAGGTTCAGCTACACATAACAAAAAAATCCAACAAAGAAATGGCTTACATTCTTAAAAGAAAAAGAAGTTGTCTCTTTTAAGTCTCTCATGCATAATTTGGAGGTAAGCAATTCAGAGCTGGAATGATGGACCACAGCATCATCTCATACTCAAGCTCTCCATTCTTCGCCCATCTTAGAGAATGATTTTCATTCTCCAAATCATCCTATGGTCCAGGTGGCTGCTACAGCTCCAGCCATCACATCCACATTCTAGACATCAGGACAAAAGAAAAAAGAAGAAAACCTTATTGCCTCTTTTAAAAGAGACTTCTAGGCAGTCCAGCACAACACTGCTACTTACATCTCATTGGTGAGAACTTTACCTGATTGTACTGGGAATGAATAGAGATATTTATATTTAAGGTTACAATGAACTTGGCTAAAACTTGGATTTCTCTTACTAAGGAAGAAGGAAGAATGAGTGTAACAAAAAACCAGTGATACTGCTTCAGCACTCACTCTTCACCAGCTTCTCTGCTGTCAGAAATATCAAATGATCTTGGGCGAGTCACTCAAATTTCTCTACTCTTCGATTTCCTCAGTTCTAAAATATCTAACTTGTATATTTGTTTGAAAGTTAAATGAGATGACATGTGTAAAGGGCCTAAGGCATATAGGTCTTCAGTAAACATCAGCCCCTTCCACATATCAACAGAAGCAGGATTGAAGGGGCTGGATTGAACCCAAACTGGCAAATCCCTTGGGGCTGTAATTGGGAACTACTGTCTCCTCCGTCAAGGACGAACTGGGTAAGTTCTCCTGGCACTTGATCTTCCTCTTCTTTCCTATATTACACCCCATATCCAGCTTGTGCCATAGAAGCCTAAGCAATAACTGGGTACACAGAAGCTGTGGCAACTGATGACCTGCTGTACAGAAAGAACTGAAGGAAAAATGGAGAAAAATCAATTTTCCACTAAAACTTCGTATACCAGAACTCTAAATATATATATATTTTTGCAAAGACAGCAAACCATTCAGATTTCTAGTAGTTTCTACTGTCTGCTCAAAAGAAAGTGCTCCTAGATTACCCAACCTTTGGTTTATGTTTCAAGTCATTCCTCTTGGAGAACCCACTGAGAGACTGTGAGGATCACTGATCAACTATCTGCTACTGAAGACCAGGTTCTCTGCAAGCAGATGTTGAGATGGAGTTTGGGATGCAACATGTTTGGGAGGCATAAAGCCTGTGGATGAAAGGAATAGAACCAAGATTGACCAGAAAGAGAAGTTAAATTGTAAATGCTGGCAGGGACCTCTGGAGCAAGTACTGTCTAACAGGATGTCCCCCATCAGGCAGTCTGGTCTTTATTACCACCACCACATCTCATGGAATTATCAGTGGGGAGCTGTTCTGGAAGGGCAGGACTTCAACGGAATCCAACCCTAAAGGAGCTGACATCTTCAGACTTTCTGCTGAATGTTTCCCCATAGCTGGACAGCAAGACCCTCCTTGTAGGAGACAGGGCAGCACAAGTCTACACTATCTGCCATAGAAATTAATGTCCACCATAAAAGGATGTCAGTGTTTTCCTGGCTCTGCTGGTCATACATTGATTTCTTATGACAAATGGAGTTGACACAAAAATCACTGTATTTTACTCCTCGACTCACATCACAAGAGTGTATGCTTAATTGCTAATAGGCTTGAAATGCTATATAAACAATTCAATTAAGATTAGAAAGATTGGAAAGTCAGGTTTACTCTACCAGCCCTCTTGGTGTAAAGATCAATGTATATAAGCAAGGATTTTTCAATTTAAAAGGAGATTTGAATGCACTTCATAATTGATAGCAAAAACCTGAAAGATAAGGACTATGGAGAAAACTGATGCTTTAGCAGATTTCCAATATTTCTGAAATCTTGCTTTCCCAGGAAGCAAACTTTTTTCGTACTTATTTTCCAATTTTAAGTTCTACTGAGATTCAATGGATACTTTCATTTTCTGGTTAAAATGTTCAGTGGTAAGCTGAATTTCCTCAATTCTCAGGGTAATCCTGCAATTGCTGCATGTGTCCTCCATGGGGATTCCCTCTAAGAAATGCTAGACATCCTTTATTTCACAAAACTACCAAATTCTCAAAGAAGCAAAACACACCAAAAGAATTTTTTCCACTAGAATCAAAATTACTCCTTGCTTAACATATAAAACCTAGTTTGTCATATTAAGTACAAGTCCACTGCAGTCTAAAACATGGACCAAATTCATTTTGTAATAATCCATTTTGAATTTTTTTTTGGTAAGGTGGGGTGGTGAGTGTTTAAGAAACTAGAATAGTAACAGAGCAGATCACCAAAACGCTATGCATTTCACATTAACATAGTTCAGTTAACGACAGTTTTTATCTTAGCTTTTCCTATGGAGCTGCTCTCACAATAACTACTAAAAATATTTCTTCCCCAGAGAAGCTTACTAGGGAATGAACCAGAAGGAGGAGATAAAGAGGGAATAAAGAAGATGCTCAAGAACATTCAACTATCTGGAGCTAAGTGTTTAATGAAGCAAGGACCAGAGCTGAGAAAGGATTTCTGAAAGGACACCCAACCAAGAGGGGCATCTCTAGATCAAGTGTTAACAAACCAAAGCCCAGTGGCCAAATCCAACCCACCATTTGTTTTTGTAAATAGAGATTTATTGTAACACGGCTACATCTATTTGTTTACATATTGTCTATGGCTGCTTTCGCGCTACAATAGATGACAATTCAGCAGTTGCAACAGAGATTAATGTCTGTTCATGACATTTTTTAATTGGATTATTTCTTTTTTGGGTGTTGAGTTTTATAAGTTCTTTATATATTTTGGATACTAACCCTTTATCAGATATGTCATTTGCAAATATCTTTTCCCATTCCATAGAACGTCTTTTGAGTTTTGTTGATTGTTTCCTTGGCTGTGCAGAAGCTTTTGATCTTGATGAAATCCCAATAATTCATTTTTACTTTTGTTCCCTTTGCCTTCAGAGATATCTATAAAGAAATTGCTATAGCCAATATCCAAGAAGTTACTGCCTGTGTTCTCTTCTAGGACTTTTTCACATTTAGGTTTTTCATCCATTTTGCATTTATTTTTGTTAATGGTGTAAGAAAGTGGTCCACTTTCATTCTTTTGCATGTTGCTGTCCAGTTTTGCCAACACCATTTGTTGAAGAGACTGTCTTTTTTCCTATTGGATATTCTTTCCTGCTTGGCCAAAAGATTAATTGACCATATAATTTGTCAGTTCATTTCTGTTTTCACAAATATGCTTTTAACTGACATTGTTTTGATGGACAGGTATTAAACTCATAACATTCAGAGTTGCTGCCAGGGATGCGAATCTTTAGTTTCTAGTTCCTACACTCTGTGTTCTCTGCATCCTCATTAAAATGGCAGCTTCCACCAGTTGTATTTTTAAAAGAAAAGAGCTTTCTTTTGCACATATTTTAAGAAAAACAAGAGGCTTATTCTCTTGACCGAGGGGAAAATTTTAACATAGCTGGGTTAACTGACTTGATTTCTAACCTGTGGCATTTTTATTCTGAGGATACCTCACAATGAAAATGGACACTACAGTAAAGCAAGTAGAGATCAGAGTCAGGGAATCATTGGAATGAATGTTTGCATCTGACTCTTTGATTACAATAAGCAATGTGGCCTAGCTGGGGAATGCTGTATTTTCACAATTGACAGACCACACAGCCTGCAGCAATCAGCAAAGGGCAGCTTATTTTGAGCACAAACATCCGTCAGACTATGATGAGAAAAGCAGAACTGCAATCAGTGGCGGGTTCTTCAAAGAACTGTTGATGAAAAATGGATTTTACATGTATCAAGTGGAAAAGAAACTGCAGTTCATTTTTTAAAGTCCCATTTACATGAACAACAACACTAGCAACATTTCTGAACATGAAAGAGAGTGATACGGTAATTCTATCATAAGTGGGACTTTTCTGTCCTCATCACAAAATAGTATACTCAGTCTGTGGCAGGAATATATTAGGTTTCAAAAAGGCAAGATAATAAGCAATTTCAGAGAAGGATCTTACATTTATTCCAAATGCCTTATGCAGATATATTTTTTCATTGATATTATGATGGAAGAATTCTATTGATGTAACCAATAGAATAGAGATTTTTGATAAGATTTCCAGTCTTATCTACAGTAGTTCTATTCCATATGACTAAAAAATTTGAACTATTTAGCTCTTTGAATCTTTCCAGTGAATGGTAGAGCATGAAAGCTCTGTAGGCTCAAAGTTTTTGATCTGAAGAGAGAGAAAAGTTGTTCAAGCAGGGATCTTTAACTTTCTTTAGACAGTATCTCCTGCTGTGGTTATGAGATTTTTGGTTTTGATATGTGCTAGAATATTTGGAAGTTTTTCCTAAAGTGGCAGAAAGAGAGGCTACTTTAAGCACTGAATTTCTCTCTCTTTAAGGCCTACTAATTATGTAAGGAGGCATTTAGAAGAGACCTCATCTTGGGCCATATAGGCTGCTCTGTTTGGTTTTGTGCCTCCAAGGGAGCTATGGGAAGAAAGCAAGGTCATGTATTGGCTTGGGTTTATAGCATATAGAGTCTATTCAAAAGCATGAGCTCTCTCTTCTGTCTCCCATCTCCCATCTGGTAATTACTAGATCAGGCATTGGCTTTTGTATGTGGTCAATTTTTTCTGTTGAAGTCCATCAACATGCATTGTTTCTCTTTATGGGTTTGCTGAAAAGTAAAATAAGCAATCCCAACTATCTGTCTCTTCAAAGAAGAGGAACAATGGGGCGCCTGGGTGGCGCAGTCGGTTAAGCGTCCGACTTCAGCCAGGTCACGATCTCGCGGTCCGTGAGTTTGAGCCCCGCGTCGGGCTCTGGGCTGATGGCTCGGAGCCTGGAGCCTGTTTCCGATTCTGTGTCTCCCTCTCTCTCTGCCCCTCCCCCATTCATGCTCTGTCTCTCTCTGTCCCAAAAATAAATAAAAAATGTTGAAAAAAAAAATTCAAAGAAGAGGAACATTAATACTTTGACCTAAAAGGACACTAATTACAAAAAGAATAATATGCATATCAAGTAAAATAAGGTCCCAATTTCCTTAGCCATGATAGACCGACACTTTTTTCCTTTTCTGTCATGTACAATTGTGGAGAGTCTAACATGTGGACTCTGGAGCACAGGCAAGAGAGCTATGTAGAGGTTGCTGTTCTGAAGGTGAAGTTATTTTTCTGTCCCTGATTATTCTCCCAGGGTTCTGTTTATATCTTATTTATAATTAGAGACATGCATTGCAAAATGCTCTTGGCCAGTCACTCATTGTCTAACGCAAACATTTTATCTGAGCGCTCCTCCAATTTGTAGCACCCAAAGAAGGAGTGTTGTGGCCAGCTGCTGACAAAATCGTAAACATTTTCAGGGGTAGTTTCACAGGAGGTCTGGGAATAGTTGCAGATGTATCATCCAAAGAGCAGTATCTAGAAAAAAATACATCCCTCCATTTATGTATGTATGTATGTATGCATGCATATTTATTGACTGACTCAGCCCACCAAATAACCCGTTAGGCTGAGTACCAGCACTGTTGCCCTGGTTTCAAAAACCCACTTGATGGATCAGAAGCCATGTAGACATGCCAACCTGAGCAGTTAAACTGGTAAATTCCAGGCTTTATAATGTGTGGACAGATGTTTGTGCTGTTAAAAATGTGCCTTGGCACAGGGAGAGAGTGGTGATCTGAATATTGTCTTCAGAGCTCCCTGAATTTCCTTGCAGGAGTTGAATAGGAAGTTGTACAGCTTGTCTGCATCAGTGATAGGGCCCCTTTATCCTTTTATTCTTTTGGGGTGGTATTAGCAAGCCTGGTCCCTCATGTCTTCTTTCAGTTCACTGTGTGGCATATTACATTGATAGCATGAGAAAAATATGCTTTCAATTCAAGAAGAATTCTAGAGGACTCACTTCGTAGTCTTTATTCTCTGATGTATGTTGAATGACACTAGCAGTGAAACTTCAAACTGCTCATTTGGATAGGGCAGCCATTGTGCACTTGGATATGACTATTCTTTTTATCAAATCTCCTGTTATTTGCATTTATATGGTACTTTTCTTCTAAAGCTTTTAAAGCAATTTCAACTTCACAATACTTGGGCGAATTGGATCAGAAGAAATACACTTCATTTTGAGGTTGAGATAAAAGACAAATTGTCAATGGCTCTCCTTAACAGAGTACAGTGGGTGTTCAGTTTTCCCTGCACTGATTTTCCTGGAAGCCTCATGGATAAGATAATTAAAGAAGGGGTTCTGATCTCAGGGTCCAGATGCTCTGGGGGAAAGAGTTCATTGATAGGCTTCAGGGATCCTGTGAATGACCCTTAAGCTCTGTGAGAATCTAATAAATACTTTGCCCAAAATGCAGAGAGAATGTACAAAATGTAGTCCCCTCTGCATTTTGGGCTAAGGGTTTGCAAGTATTTATTAGATTCTCACAGGGCTTAAAGACCATTGCTTGGTTTGGTGCTCTGGTACATCTCAGTCAGTTGGTGTGTTTGCTAAAAATTCTTGGCTATCCAGAAATTTACAGTTAGTAAGTTTGAGGTGGAGCTTTGGGACCCTAATTTAAAAAAATTTTTTTTTTAACATTTATTTATTTTTGAGACAGAGAGAGACAGAGCATGAACGGGGGAGGGGCAGAGAGAGAGGGAGACACAGAACCGGAAGCAGGCTCCAGGCTCTGGGCCATCAGCCCAGAGCCCGACGCGGGGCTCGAACTCACGGACGGTGAGATCGTGACCTGAGCTGAAGTCGGACGCTTAACCGACTGAGCCACCCAGGTGCCCCTTTGGGACCCTAATTTTAACACCAAGTGATTCCAATTCAGTGAACCAAGAGAAACACTGGCCGAGCCCCTTGAGAAGAGCCAAATAAATAATTCCTGATAGGAATCTATGGAAAACATTTGTGGAAGAGATTAAAGTATAAGGCCAGAAGGAGAGTTCAGAGACTATAATAGTGGTGTAGAATACAAGAAACTTTGTCATGCATTATAAAACAAAACTGTATTTCAAGAGAAGTTAGGCTAGGTCTTTGAGAGTGAATGATTTAAAATGGAAAATCAAACACCTTATACAGGAGTTTTAAAAATATCCAGAACAACAATGTTAGTAGACACAACATTGTTTTTAACTTTTTCATATCTGTTTTTTTGTGGCTTTTAAGTCTGGAAAATAGGAGCTGGTGGCAGGAAACAAATGCTCAACAAAGTCATTAAATATCAGTTATCTGGAAGTTGAAATCTTGTCATTAATTAGAAGCTAAGAAATAGCATAAAAAAGACCATTTCTTTGCATTGCTGGGAGAAATGAGTTAGCTGAACATAGTTATTCTGAAACGGCAAATTATTTTGGGATTTTCCATTTTTACAAACCCACGGAAATAGAAGATATGTAGAGGGATTCTATTTTGTTGAAGGGAGCACTTCTGTTTCAGTCTGTTTGACAAGAAGTTCTACGAAACTATTATTCTAAATATAGTCAGACCTGAACTGGGAGACCATCATATTTAGTGTTAACCAATGGGTTGACCAGCTGGAGGAATACAATTTATCCCAACTCCCCAGCTGATCTTCACAGTTTCCTTCAGGAGCCACTCATGTCAAGGCCGGACAAAGTCCTCCCGTGACTCTGTCATCATCTATCCTGCCAAATATACTTTGATGTGTATGGCACCACACTTAAGGAAAATTGCTTCACGAACTTTTATTTAAAGCCATAATAATGTTAGCTCTGTGCCGTCTTTGCTTGTTACTTTGTCATTTAGTTTGACTGTAAGAATAGGATGCAGTGGTGGTGCGTCAATTGCTCTCAAACCTCACTGCAATCTGTAAAGTCCTATATTGGTAAAGTACCTTTTGGGAAGTACACAGTGTCTTTTTGAAGAGATTCTTTTAAACTTTAACAGAATGTTTTTCTATAAATGTATTGACACACACTTAGAGTACAGAATACCGGAGCCTGGCAAGATCTTCTGAGAATACATGTGCGTGGCTGATGAAATGTCATGATTTGTTTGGAAAAAGCTTTTAGGAAATTAAATTGCATTAAAAGAGAAGTGAGCTTTCTTATGCAGGTATAATGTACTCTTAATGTAAAGCCACAGCAGATTATCCTGAAGAGAGACTTTGAGGAAAATAAAGGGGGGGCCTGTCTGAAGGAATCTCTGTCCTTCAGGTTGGCCTGAAGCAACTGAAGCCATCTTTCCCTGGTCCAGTTATTTTGTGATCCCACTCCTATTCTTTTCATCCTGTCAACATCCCCTGCAGCCCTGACCTCTGCAAAGTCTCATTCATTGTTACACAGCCAGCACTAGGAAAGTACACATAATCAGCCTCCATAGATAGTTGTTAAGTGAATTGACAAGTGCATAAAAATCTCCATTAACTTTTCATCAACTTCTGGGTAAAACTCAGTCTTTACAATGACCTACAAAGCCCAGGCTGATCTGGCCCCTGTTATTATTTCTGATTTTATCTCTTAGCTTTCTCCTTTTTACTCACTCTGTTTCACCTATACCAGCCTCTTTGGTAGTTCCTTAAATAAGCCAGGCCTACTTCTACCTCAGGGTCTTTGCACTTGCTGTTCCCTCTGCTTGGAATGCTCTTTTCCAGTTATCTTTCTCTGTCTTAGAGGCTTCTTTCTTACTTCTAGGCCTTTTCAATTAAGTCTTCCTACGTCTTATCCTCTATTTCAGATGTCTATTTATTGACATGTAACAAACCGCCCTAAAAGTTAGTGGCTTAAGTAGCAATGATTTGTTATTTAAGATAATTCTGCAGGTTCCACATGGGAATTCCACATAGGAATTCTGTTATTCCACATAGGAATAATATTCAGCCAGAAGCTCTGTTGTTATGTCTCAGTTCTCCTCTTATAGGATAACTCATCTTCCAGGGCCTTTTCATATGGCTCTCTCTCCAGCAGAATAGTCAGGTCTTGCTTAAATCATGGAAGCTAACCTTAAAGTAGGAGTGTTCCAAGAGGATAGCCTTAAGATGAAGGACTTACCAAACCTCAGCTTACATCATACTTACAGATGTGTCATTGGCCAAAGTCAGTCCTGTGCCATGGCCAGCATCATTGTGGGAGGAGTTTACACAGGGTGTGAACGTCTGGAGGTATTGTTTACTGGCGCCTATCAACTAACAGTCTACCGCACTCTGCTCTCTGGCCCCAAGCGATTCATATTCCTCCCACCTGCAAAATATACTGACCACCCCTGAAGACTTCCCAGAGTTTTGTCCCATTGAGGCCTGTAGCTCAGGCTTGAGGACCAGGATGATACCATTGAGATTAGGTCCAAGTGTGGTGGAACAGATGCGTTTCCTCAGGTGCCACTCCTAGAAGTGTTAGAGTTATATTTAGTTATAGCTGACTATAACTGAATCTGCAAGATCATTCTGTGCCCCTCAGCTCCTACTTAAGAAATGCAACATACGTCTTCCTTTCCAGTGGTCGATAGGATTTAGTATGCTTACCTAAAGGCTTACCTTCTTATGCAATTTAAAGATTTTCTTCTTGCTCTATTCTCAGAACAGGCATAGAGGATCTCATTGTTATATTGTAGTTCTTCCCTTTGATAACTGCCAGTTTCCTTTTTACTTTCTCCTCCCAGATGTTTCTGTTATCTATGACCCTAAGACTGTATATACATTATAAACAATCCAAAATTTAGTGAATTAAGTAAACAGTAATTCATTATTTCTCAATATTTTCTTAAATGTGTTTACATGTAGGTTAGAGCTCTGAAGGTGCATCGTGGTTCTCCTCCCTCATCACCATCTCCACTTTGGTGTCATCACCCAGGGCCTTTGCATATGGCCTCTTTATCCAAGGATAGTCTGGACTTCCTTACCTCATGGCAGCTGGATTCCAATAGAGCCCACACAGAATCTGCAGGATTTTATAAGGGCTAGGCCTGGAGCTGGTGCTTCTGCCTAGTATATTAGTTAAAGCTAGTTATGAGGCCAGCTCTGATTCAAGGGAGGGGAATATAGACCTCATCTCTTAAGGAGAGGAGAGGGAAGAGAATACAGGGAGGGGAGAAATTGTTGGTGGCCATTATTGGGGACTATCTACTACAACCCTTCTTCCTGGTTTTATTTTCTCCTAAGCTGCTATTACTCTGTGTTTATCTTGTTTATTATCATCTCCTACACTGATATATAGTTTAGAAAGTCAAGGAATTTTGTCAATTTTTATTCACTGCTGCAAATGCCCAGAATATTGCCTGTCACATAGTAGGTTCTTATATATTTTTTCTTTATATATTTTATAATGTTCACTCTTCTAGCTGCTGGGATACTTTTACTGCTGTCTTTACCTTGGTGTTTATTATCTATGTAGTCCCTCATGGCAGATTTGAATGCACTGTGTCAGTATATGTTCATACATTTGATTTTTGCTGAGTCTGAGCCCACTTGCTCTGAATGTATCTTTGGGAGTTAACTCTGGTATCATCAGATTCCTCACCTAGCCTGAGTCTTCTGATATGGAATGAGGATGAAGAATTTGTTGTGCACTTGGCTGGCCGGCCCTGTTGCCACCTCAGGCTGCTTTTGGTCTGCCCTGTCTCCATATCCCTGGATGCTCATTATAAAGACTGATCTTTCCATAGAGGGGAAAGTCACATTTTCTCCTTTGTGTTTATATATATACATGTAAATATAAAATTATATTAAATAATATGAATATACATTTAAGAAAAGGACAGGAAAATAGGAGTAAAGGACACACATTTTAGATTTCATATCATGATTAAGTGTAGAAATATCCCACATTCTGGGATTCTGAAGAATTCTAAGTGCAGGCACCTGATAATATTTGTCAAATAAAAAAAGAAGAATTAAAAATGTCAAAATGTTTAGGGTATTGGAAAACCAAAGGCTGATGTAAAACTGTCTATGTTTGTTGATCTGTGTCTTTTCTCTCCTTACTTCATGCCAGTGTAATTTCTTCTCATTCTTTTTCTTTTTGTTAATGTTACAAAACATTTTTGGAAATTTCATTGTTTCAATTTCTATGCCTAAGTCTCAGTTCTCCAGTGATACTTGATTTGGCAGTATATGATTGTTTTAACTCTGGTTTTATTTGGCCTAAAGCTTGCTGGTGAAATCTTTGCAGCAGGGAACCACCTCCTGTTGCTTTGATACAATATTTTGTTAGAAGTAGAATTAACTGTATGATGGGCTTATGTCATAATGCCATTGGTTCCAGAAACCACCTACACAAATAAGCCTAATTTTTTTCCAAGTCACACCTCATGTAGCAATGAAAGACATTTGGGTGACACATGAAAATCATATTAATGGATGGTTTCATCTAGTGTCTGTAGCTGGAAATTGCAAATAAATTCAGTGACTGCTACGTGATTGTACAGGATGAAAACAGCTATTATTTGCTTATAGGGTTTCTGTTTAAGCAAGTGAAAGATCACAACCTTGGGATAATTGCTGGAAGGATTTTCTGGGTAAACTTTAAAATAAATAGTGAGAATGAGGAAGGTGAAACATATGAAGATATTTAACTAGTGTCATCAAAGCAAAAGTTGAGAAAGAAGATGGAAGGGTCCTGAAACATGTCATGAAACATTTATGAATTATTAAAAAGAAAACCATATTATCATCCTTACATCTCAAGAATAATAAAATAATACTATAATTTGAGAGCATCTATAAACTTTTAGAGTAGAGTGGAGATAGAATTTGATCATAAAGCTGATTGCTTTTCTGAAATAAAATTAGGGGGATACAGGCAATTCAGCAGATTAGAGTATTTAATCACATTTTCTTTGCTAAACAAGTTCATATCTCTACCAATTTATTTCTAGAAAGATAATTTAAAGCCTTGCTTATAAGTTGAAGTAAGAGGAATCACTAAGTATCCTCCATCAGAGCAGTTTCAAGCATTGTTCTTCCTTATCTACCAAGCTTGATTTAAGGAATCAAATCATGGGACAAAAAGGCTGGAGTTTTCCCTATATTTTTATTTCTTGAATTTTGTTTGTTTGAACACTAGTATCCGAATGAGGAGTTTGGTCAACATGAGAATTATAAAACAAGGAAGACATTCAACTGAACTTCCCTGATAAAGTTTATATGGTTTTAAGACCCTTTCAGTCTGTAGAATGAGAACCTACTCTGTCATTTTTTATTAGTGAAAATGGCCCTGTGGTATTCTGACCATTCTTTTGGCCTAGGCATACCTCATTCCTGGTGGCAAAGATCCATTGAACTGGAGGCTCAGTTATGTGTCTTCTCTGGGACATAGTTACAGTTTGAGCATTTTGGGGTCTTGACAAAGAGTGATCTCAGATTTGGAGAAATCAGGAGAAAAGGGAACATTGCTTCAAGAGTGTGTGCTGCTGGGAAATGTTCTTACCAGTCATGGAGAATTCAGGGAGAAAAATGGAATCATCATTCATAATCATTTGTTGATATACATATAGCACTCTTGAAGCACTAAGAGAGAAGGAGAAATGCCCACCCACATTTCTCTTCTTCACCCCCAAAATTGTGAAATAACCAGAGATGAGTTATATGATTTTGTTTTGAGAAAGATAGACTTAAGTGGATTTTGTGGAATTAAAATTCTTTATTGGCAACAATGAATGATGCTTTGTTCATTCTAAGACTGATTAATTTTTTACTATAGAAATATTAATTTGACATAAATATTTATTTTCTAATTATAGATTTAATTCTTGTCATTAGCAATCTATAAAATATAGAAAATGTAAAGAAAATAACAATGACCTTTAAATCCTAAATCTAAAGATTAGAGTTATTAAGACTAGTACATTTTCTTCCAATATTTTTGAGCACACACACACACACACACACACTTTGCATCATTGAGATTATAATGTCTGTATATTTTACATATTGCACTGTTTTTACTCACTGTATATTATGGACACTTTTATATCTTTACATATTCACTTAAAAAAGCCCAATGCGATTTCATCATAAAATTTATCATAACTTATTTAGAACTCAATTATTATTGGATATTATATTAAATTTTTATAAGTAATGTTATAAAATTTTAATGCATAAATATGTGTATTTTGATAATATTCTTAGATCTTACCTTTAGAAGTAGAAATACTGGTCAAGAAGAGTAAATATTTTCAAAATTATTCTTGATATCTGTTGTTAAATTGCTTTCTCCAAAGATTATACCAATGTACATTTAACCAGTACTAATGAGATTCATCTTATCATGTCATTGCCAATGATGAATATCATGAGTACTGAAGAATCTTGTTTAAAGTACTTTTGGTGAGGGGCGCCTGGGTGGCGCAGTCGGTTAAGCGTCCGACTTCAGCCAGGTCACGATCTCGCGGTCTGTGAGTTCGAGCCCCGCGTCAGGCTCTGGGCTGATGGCTCGGAGCCTGGAGCCTGTTTCCGATTCTGTGTCTCCCTCTCTCTCTGCCCCTCCCCCGTTCATGCTCTGTCTCTCTCTGTCCCAAAAATAAATAAAAAAAAAAAAATAAAGTACTTTTGGTGAACAGTTTTTTTTATTTGTCACCCACTTACATTTCTGCTTTGTGAATTGTTGATTCCTGTTTCTTTATTTGTTGATTTGCTTATGGAGACCTTAATGTTTTTCATTATCAGGAATGTTAATCTCTAAAGGTAAAGTAGTAGCTCATGTACTAAATTTAATTTTAGAGGAATTCCAGGAATGCATGTAATCTGTCCTTCAGTTAAACAGTTCACACAATCTTTATCATCTTTACAAATATTATGATGGAAAAGTGCAGGTTGCAATGATCATATCATTCTGCTTGTCAAAAGTCTTTAATAGCTCTTTAGCACACAGAGTAAAATCCAAAGCTCTCTAAAGTATAAATGCAGTGTATCTTTTCATCTTTCCCCTTAATATACTATTCCTCTTTTAGTATTCTTCACCTCTTCCTGGACTTCTCCTATCTCTATTAAACTTGAATCCCTGTCATAGTTTAGAGCGAATATTTTCTATTCTTCAACTTGCTCCATATAGATTCGCTCTGAGCTATTAAATCTGCCCTGTGCTTGCAGATCTAAATTATTTAAGGCTGTGATCTACCTCCTTATTAGGTCTCCAATCAGAAGTAATCTCGTCCCCATGATACCGTATAATTGGTAGATCTATTAGAACACTTTGCATTGGGTGTGGCATTGGTGTGCTCGAACACTGCAGAACTGGGTGCCAGGTATGATTAAGCTTACCTGAAACCCTTCACCTTGTTTTCTGTTTTTCCCAGCCTCTCTTTTCTTCACACTTGTCCCTATTCTGTTTGGCTTCAATAGTCAGTGATTCTATTCTCATGACCACATCAATTCCTCTATTCTGTGGTCCTTCTATTGACCTGGCAAAATCCCAAATCTAGATGAATCCAGTGATCAGTTTTACCTGTGTACTAGGACTACTGACCACATCTGGGAAAATCGTGCAACCCGATGGGCCCTTAAAACTTCCTTCTTTCTGCAGTGATCACTTCAGCCCACCCCTGTCTCTCCAACTACCACCACTGCCTACTTCCTTTTAGAAAACCACATTGGTTTTTTTCTGTTCTTAAAAAAAAAAAATTGAAGCGAGGGCAAGAGCTGCCTCAAATTCCTATTACTGAATCCCAAATTTACCTTCAGCTATCATTCTCATTCCTTCCCTTTTTTGCTCCTTTATAGTGGAGCAAGTACTTCCTCTTGTATCAGGAAAACCCTCCATCTGTACTCCCTTAATCCTGCCCACCTACAGAAGAGCAACTTTATTCTAGAGCAGTTGTTCTCAAGCTTATGTCTGCCTCATAATCATTTGCAGGTGGTTTGTAAAAACCCACATTGCTGGGCCCCACGCTCAGAATTTCTGATTCAGTTGGTTTGGTGAGGTCTGAGAATTTGCCTGGGAATTAACAAATTCCCTGGTGATGCTGATGCTGCTGGTCCAGTAACCACACTTTGAGAATCACTGTTTGGTTAAGTTGGGGTTTTCCAGAGAAATAGAACCAATAGGATTTGTTTGTTTGTTTGTTTACTATAAATAATTGGCTCATGTTGTTATGGAGCTTGAGAAGTCCAAGATTTGCAGTTGGCAAGCTGGGACCCAAGAGACCTGATGGTGTAGTTACAATTTAAAGGCTGCAGGTTTGAGACTCAGGAAGGGCCATTTCCAGTTTAAGTCTGAAGGCAGGAAAAAGCCAATGTCCCAGTTTAAGGCAAATAGGTAGGAGGAATTTTCTTTTACTTGGGGAAGGGGCAGCCTTTTCTATTTAGGTGATCAATTGATTAGATGAAGCTCACCCACATTGTGTGGTGGGGGCCAATCTGCTTTATTTAATGTACCAATTTAAATCTTTATTTTTAATTAATTAAGAGAGAGAGAGAGAGATAGAGATAGAGATAGAGAGAGAGAGAGAGAGAGAGAGAGAGAGAGAGAGAATTCAGGCAGGGGTGAGGGCAGACAGAGAGGAGAGAGGGGGAGAGAGAGAATCCCAAGTAGATCTGCACCAGTGTAGAGCCTGACAGCATAGGGCTCCATCCTGTGTGTGAGATCATGACCTGAGCTGAAATCAAGAGTTGGACAAACAATCAACTGAGCCACCCAGGTGCCCCATACCAATTAAAATCTTAATTTCATCCAGAAACACCATCACAGAAATACCCAGAATAATGTTTGATCAGATATCTTGGTACCCTGTGGCCCATTTATGGTTACATAAAAGTAATCATCACACTACCCTATAGATTATGCCCTCTTTCTATTGTGTTCTTTGTGCTTGGCTGTCTATAAGATCTTTCCATTCACAAATAATACCCAAGATTTTCCACTTATATAAAATACTATCAGTCGATCCTCAAACTCCTTGCTTTACACAGGCATTATCTTTCAGCTGTCATACATTTCTCCTCCATTCACACCCAGAGTTGTTAAAAGAGGTTATCTGTAATTTTTGTTTCTGTATTCTCACCTTGTCTTTACTGCTGAATTCATAACAATGCACTCTAGTTTCTGAATCCCCAACAATACCCAAATTGGATTTAACAAAGCTTTCTATGTTATTAAATGCAGTGGGAAAACATCAGACATAATTTTGTTCATCTAGGGTGACATTTTGCTTTGTTAATCAAATCCTGCTTTCTGAAACACTCTCTTCCTTTGGCTTCCAGTACAGCAATCTACTGATTTTCCTCCTTATTCACCATTGTCTTTATTAGATCTTTCTCCTCTTCTTGACCCTTAAGGGTCAGTGTTCTTTGAGGCTCTTTTATGCTCTTAATCACAGGATATCAGGGAATCTCATTAACTTTCACTGCATCAATAACAATTTATATGCTGATTTACCCTTAAGCGTATTTCTTGCCCATCTTTATACCTATATATTCAAATCCCTCTGGACATCTCCACTTGAATACTTTTTGTCAGGAACCTCAACATTAGTGTGTTCATAACTGAACTCATCATCTTTTCTCATCTTGTCCCTATTCCTGTGTATCTGCCCCCATTGCATTCTTTCCTGAGTCATTAGGAACATCTAGTTTTTCAAGTTAGAGCCTTGGGATTTATCCATCACCTTCTCTATCTTTAATTTTCTATACCCAATCTACAACAAAATCTCATACATAACTTTTAAATATCTCTCAAGTACATCCTTTAGTGCCACTGCTGTCATCCTGATTTAGGACATCATCATCTTTTTACTGGCTTAGAATAATCACCTCCCTGCCTGGAGTCTTACTACTCTGTCTCTAAAGCCAAAATGATCCTTTAGACATCACATTTGATCATCTTTCTCTCATGCCTAAAACTCTTCTGTGGCTTCTATTTGCCTTTAGGTTAATGGCCCAAAACTTAAGATCTTAAGATGACCTTAAGTCCCCTGAAGATCTGCTTTGCAATCTGTTCCAGCAACATTAGCCTTTGTCAAAATACTCCCTCTATATTCTGGGTCTTTGAACATGCTCTTCTCTTCTGGAACAAGCTATCCTTTGCATCAAGATTCCTCTCCTACTCCCACTAGGGCTTTAAATAGTTACTAAAGGTTTATGAAACTCACCTGCCAAATAGGGGCATCTCATTTAATCTCAAGAGGGGGAATTTTCTGAGTCTTAAGTGAATAAAAATTCATTCTGTGTGGTGCCTATTGCATAAAATGGTCACTGGATAGAAGTTGTTTTCTCCAACTCGATAAAACAAGAGGTTGGTATGAATCTCTTCTACTAGATTGGGAATCCTCCAAATGTGTTTATTCTCTGCAAGTCTTAGAACCATGCTTTTAAATGTAGTAATTATAGTGTTGTCTTTTTAATTAAAATATTGACATAAAGAGGTGTTACCATTTCTGAAATGATCCTCAGATTTTTTGTGATTGTGTATTTCTTGCATAGTATTGGTCTAGTCTTCCAAAATGCATAAAAATTCATTCTCACTGACAAAGACCTTTTCTGGGCCCATTAAAACATCCCATTTTCTCAGTCAAAAGGCACATTGGAGAAATTAGATATATTTACCACATTAAAAGTGGTTCTGTTTCACACCATCCAAAAATAGGCAAATGAATAACTTTAAGGCAGATGACACAATTGTATGATATAAATAGCTATCATTTGAGATTTATAATTGCATCTAAGCTACTCATGTATGTATGAGTCATCATTAGAAGCCTGTGTTTTAAGAGAGATATGTAAAATATTACTTTACTGATCTGATGTGGGAACAAGCAAGACATTAATCATAAAAATAACTATTTGTGTAAATGCTTAGTTTTAGATAAAATGATGCAGAATGCAATTCACATGCATGATTCAAATCCCATAGATACCTAAGCAGAATTCTCAGAACAAAGAAACCTTGTGATTTTTTTTCCCTAGGCTGTGATACAGCAGCAAGTTCAAAAGTAAAAAATCTCAGAAGAACATAGTATTAGCTCATATTATAGGATGAAAAAATGGGTTGAGTAAATTCAGCCCCAAACAAATGGATTTTATTTTATTTATTTATTTTTTCAAAAGTTGCTTGTTTAATTTAACAAAATTAAAATATCTGTTTCAAGAATGAGGAAGATGGGGCACCTGGGTGGCTCAGTTGGTTAAGCATCCAACCCTAGATTTGGGTTCAGGTCATGATCTCATAGTTTGTGAGTTCAAATCTTGCGTTGGGCTCTGTGCTGATAATGCAGAGCCTTCTTTTTTTTTTCAATATATGAAATTTATTGTCAAATTGTTTTCCATACAACACCCAGTGCTCATCCCAAAAGGTGCCCTCCTCAATACCCATCACTCACCCTCCACTCCCTCTCACCCCCCATCAACCCTCACTTTGTTCTCAGATTTTAAGAGTCTCTTATGCTTTGGCTCTCTCCCACTCTAACCTCCTTTTTTTTTCCCTTTCCCTCCCCCATGGGTTTCTGTTAATTTTCTCAGGATCCACATAAGAGTGAAAACATATGCTATCTGTCTTTCTCTGTATGGCTTATTTCACTTAGCATCACACTCTCCAGTTCCATCCATGGTGCTACAAAGGGCCATATTTCATTCTTTCTCATTGCCACGTAGTACTCCATTGTGTATATAAACCACAATTTCTTTATGCATTCATCAGTTGATGGACATTTAGGCTCTTTCCATAATTTGGCTATTGTTGAGAGTGCTGCTATAAATATTGGGGTACAAGTGCCCCTATGCATCAGTACTCCTGTATCCCTTGGGTAAATTCCTAGCAGTGCTATTGCTGGGTCATAGGGTAGGTCTATTTTTAATTTTTTGAGGAACCTGCACACTGTTTTCCAGAGTGGCTGCACCAGTTTGCATTCCCACCAACAGTGCAAGAGGGTTCCCGTTTCTCCACATCCTCTCCAGCATCTATAGTCTCCTGATTTCTTCATTTTGGCCACTCTGATTGGCGTGAGGTGATATCTGAGTGTGGTTTTGATTTGTATTTCCCTGATAAGGAGCGACGTTGAGCATCTTTTCATGTGCCTGTTGGCCATCTGGATGTCTTCTTTAGAAAAGTGTCTATTCATGTTTTCTGCCCACAAATGGATTTTATTAACTGACTTGTACAGGTGGATACAGATGTGGTGAACCATCATCAGGTAAGCCTCTCTGGAAAGCACCTATGCCACTCAAAAACCTTCTGGGAAGGCCAAAGGTATGATTCTTCTCTCAAAACTGCAAATTAGTGACATAGGGAACTTATATAAGATAAAACGAAACTCAAATTGTAAAGGGGAAAAATCTCATCATAAGTCTTAAGCAGTTATAGACTAGGTCATATGAGTATGTCATTGCATGCTAATTTGACACTTGAATCTCTAGGCCACATTTCAATACTCCCCTTTTAGGTAAGTAAGTATAGTACTTCTCTCTTCTATGCCAATATGTGAGCAGACATACTTCTCAGTTCCTAATGAGCACCAGATTCTCCCAGTGTGTAAATTAAGCTCTTTTGGAATCCACTACCAGGCCACAAGGGTATCATTCAGTGCACTGAAGTAGTAATTTACTAAATGGGACCCTCATGGCCCAAAAGAGTTCATGCAGCTTCCCAAATGGCTACCTTAACCAGGCGATGGTTTATGGTCTGGAGAACCTAATGAGTATTCAGTTATACTATTACATTTAGAAAAGGAGACTCATATTTTCCCAGAAATTGTAGCTCAGCTTTATGTTTTAGCTCAGAGTCAGGTTATTTTTAGCTGCCTTTTTCCCACCAGATTTTTTCCTTTCTTATATTTTATATTTCACTTCTGTTAGGTTGTCTAAGTAGCGCTCCCTTCCCTCCAGTTAATGATTCTATTGGATTTTAGTTACTATAATTGTTTCCCTAATTGGCTTCATTTGGAAGAATGATAGTTAGGAAAGGTGATAAACACTGAAAAGCCTACCACTTGGTCTCATTAATTATTCTTCCAATTCATTTTAAATACTAAGTTTTCAAGTTGGAAATTAAAAAAAAACACTTCAAATTTTGATCAAGTCCTTATTGCAGCATTAATAGAATATTATTTTCTGTGTAGGCACCCTTCTATTGTTCAGCAATGACCACCTTAGAATTCTTTTGAACTTATAAAATATTATCTCTCTTAATTCACTCTTTAAAATTTTTAAAAGTACAACAAAGAAAATTAAGTTCAATATTTTATGAATGATTAACTAAAAAAAAGTATGACATTAGAATTTCACCTTAGTTTTGAAATTTTGTTTTTTTAAAATTTTTATTATTATTATTTTTTAATATGAAATTTATTGTCAAATTGGTTTCCATACAACACCCAGTGCTCATCGATAAAGGTGTCCTCCTCAATACCCATCACCCACCCTCCCCTCCCTCTCACCCCTCATCAACCCTCACTTTGTTCTCAGTTTTTAAGAGTCTCTTATGTTTTAACTCCCTCCCTCTCTAACCTCTTTTTTTGTTTGTTTCTTCCCCTCCCTCATGGTCTTCTGTTAAGTTTCTCAGGATCCACCTTAGTTTTGAAATTTTGAATCTGATCTGTTTTTAGTTAATAGGACAATATTGTTCATGCAGTAATGTGTAGAAGGCTAAGATGCTGCCATTTCTATATTCTCTAGGTGGCAGCTTAGCTCCACCTTTAAAAATTTCCCTTTTAGTATTTTTCTCACTGGCATTTCATTTAAAAACCAGAAACATAATACACAGCAACATTTAAAATGAATACAGCCAAACATGATCTGCCTTCCTTTAATGTCTTGACAAGGTTTTTCATGTAGCTTTGCCACATGGCTGATTTTAATGGAAGGACTTAGAGCAGCACTCTAAAAAGTGCTCTTATTTACCATTTTCCTCACATGAAGGTCAATAACTGGATCTTTTATGATGAAGCTTTGATTATAAGGCACCAACCTCGTTTTAGATTTTATACTTTTATGCATGGGTTTTTGAGCCACTTGTCATGCTGTGTAGTCACATCTGAGATGTATTTACTTCCCTCTATTATAGTTACATGAACATTTGAGTCCGAATGTCACAATACCTTTATTCTGTTCAGTTAGAGCTCAAGTGTCTTCCTGGGAATTATGAAAATAATAGCTTAACTCCAGAATAAGAAGTCACATTATCTTTTAGAGCAAAAATCTCAAGTGGGAGTGATTTTGACCTTAAGGGGATATTTGGCAAAGTCCGGAGACATACTTGGTTGCTGCGACTTTAGGGAGAGAAGTGTTATTAGCATCTAGCAGATATAGGCCAGCACTTCTGTTAAATGCTGTACAATATAGAAGACAGTCCCTCACAACAAAGATGTATTCAGCCCAAAATGTTAATAGTGCTGAAGTTGAGGAATCCTGTTGTAGAGAAACAGAGCCATAGTGGTATAATATGAAACCAGTGCAAATTTTTAATGACACAATGAATTCATAATAACAATTTATGGAAGGTCATAAACATTATAAATATCTTTTGGAAAAATAATTTTTAATTAATTTAGCAACAAATTTCTCACAAATCTATTCATTTTCCCCATTATTCCACTCATTGTTTTTTACAAGTGGTTAAAAAAACAAACCCTGCCCTTAATGCTGAAGTCTTTTATTTTGCATATCTAAAACTCAGGAAATTTCTTTATGAAAAAGTTGTGTTTACCAAGTACATAAAGAGTTAGTCTGTACAGCTGTCAAGATCTATATGAAATTTTCTTTCCTTTCTACTTTTTTGTCAATTTTCTTAAAACAGGCTTGAGATGTGTCAAGGTTATCAAACCTATTGACTGTGGGATATATTAATTAAAATTATTGAAGATCAAGGTTTGAGTATACTGAAGCTCCTGAATAATTTAGTGTAAGAGAAACTACTTAATTTATCACTGCCAAGAGACAGTGAAACAATGACAAACTTGTTTAGCATCCTGAGACTTTGCTACAGATATAATTTATCATGTTTTGCCTGAAGAGCCATTATGTGACATAATTAAGAACACATGCCATATATGGATTCATCAGTTGTTCTGTCATCTAATAGGCCAATAGGGTAGGTATTTTGGCTGCCCTATGCTCTCCCTAGATCAGCGATTTTGCAAATGACATCTTATTCTAAAGCCCCATATATGAAATGGGTTAAATTTGAGTTACTTTTGTTGTAAGGAGGGAGGGCTGCCCAGCTTCTTGAAGCAGCCACAAAGCACCGTCCCAGAAATCTAGCCTTCTGTTGAAAGTGGTTTGAAAGCCACTGGCCTAGAGCAGGGATAAGTCAAGCATGCTTTAATCACTAAGTTTTAGTTTTTATGGCGTGTAAGTGTCCATCTTAAGGGGGGAAAAAAAGGAAAGAAAACCCTTTCCTGATCCCACATCTTCTCTATCTGCCCTCCCCCTTCTTTGCTTCAAAATTTTTTAAAATGTTTTTTTAATTTATTTTTTGAAGGAGAGAGAGAGACAGAGCGTGAGTAGGGGAGGAACAGAGAGAGAAGGAGACACAGAATTCGAAGCAGGCTCCAGGCTCTATGCTGTCAGTACAGAGCCTGACGCGGGGCTCAAACCCACGAACCGTGAGATCATGACCTGAGTGGAAGTCGGACGCTCAACCGACTGAGCTACCCAGGCATCCCTCTTTGCTTCTTTTCTACATGCAAGTCTTCTACATGCCTCACCTCACTTTCTCACCTTTAATCCACTCCTAAAACCACTTTGCTTTCTTCTAGTTCTACTGTTCCACAGAAACTGCTTTTATCAAGGTCACCAGACATCTCCCTGATGCTGGTGGTACTTTACTCTCATCTTGCTCCACTTCTCAAAAATCATCGATGCAGCTGGCCCCTTCTTCCTTTTTCAGACATCTTCCCTGCTCTCCTTCTTCCTTACCAGCTTCCTTTGTAGGCTTTCATTACTCTAAGTGCTGCACTTCTGGACTATGTCTCGAGCTCTCCTATCCCCTCTAAACTCTCTCTCTAGGTGTTCTTATTATTTCTATGATTTTAAATGCCATCTATTGTTGATAACTCCCATATTTACATCCTCAGCCAGACCTCTCCTCTGAGCTCCAGATCTATGCATCCATTTGCTTACTTGAAACCTCTTCCTGGATGCCTCCTCTTCTCACATGCTGGCCAGAGTTGCTCTGACCAGAAACCCAGGAATCATGTTTTATTCTCCATCTTTCGTACCATCCACATCCACCATCAAAACTTCTTTCTGTTTTTCAGTCAGAAAGTATGTTTCAGATCTCTCCGCACCTCTAAATCTCTGCTGCTGCCATGTTTAGCTAAGTTTCCATCATTTCTCACTTCAAGAGCCTTTTATTTTATTTTTTTTTTGGTTTTTTTTTTTTTTTTTTTTTTTTGGGACAGAGAGAGACAGAGCATGAACGGGGGAGGGGCAGAGAGAGAGGGAGACACAGAATCGGAAACAGGCTCCAGGCTCCGAGCCATCAGCCCAGAGCCCGACGCGGGGCTCGAACTCACGGACCGCGAGATCGTGACCTGGCTGAAGTCGGACGCTTAACCGACTGCGCCACCCAGGCGCCCCTTCAAGAGCCTTTTAAATCATCTTTCTATTTCCACTCTTGCCCTCTCCTCAACCATTCTCCACAAGGCCACCAGCATGGTATTTTAAATAGCAAATGGATTATGTGTCTTTCCTTCTTACAATTCTCATGTAGATTTGTATTGTACATGGAATAAAATCCACAGCCGATGCTATGTTCTGGGTCTGCCTGCTTCTTCTGTTTCAGTTTCTGCCACTTCACCTTCTTTCCCACTGATGTTTTAGAGGCATTGAACTGGAGCATCTGGAAAAGACCAAGTTCTTTTTTACCTCAGAGTCTTTGCACTTACTGCCCTCTAGTTCTCCTCCTTGGCTCTTTGCATACTTAGTTCCTTTTCATCCTTCAGGTCTTATCTTTAAAATCCTCTTCCTAATTATTAAGTTTTTACTTTTCACTATTTTTATTTGTTTACTGGTTCATTTGTTCATTATCCAACTTATAAGAATTTAGTCTTCATGAGGAAAGGGAATTTTTCTTTCTTGCCAGGAAGCTGGTAGGCACTCAGCACACATTTGATGTATGCATCAACAAGTTATTGTACTAAGTAGCCATCAAATTATGTAGGAGGGTCCAACATAATAGACTTGTATACATATGCTTGTCCTATATTTCTTGGTTTTAAAAAGGAGCAGATGACTCAGTAGGGGGATATATGGTGTCTAGTGTTCGAAGACATAATATGGAAAACAGGATTAGACATGGGTTTGGAAAACAGCAACAGAAACTGAGAATATGGATTGAAGTTAAATTTGGAACAAATGATAGAATAGTAGGTGCTTGGGAGATGGCAAGCTCTACTTCACTGACGGTATTCAGCTGGAAGTCTGGATGACAACCTGTCCAGCAAGTGGTGGCAGGATTTCTTGCTGTACATTGGAACTTGATCTAGGTACTTCTAAGGGCCCTTGCCTCTGTGAGATGCTGGAATTTTGTGGATACAGAGGAGTTTCTATCTATATCTCCCAGTATTAATCTGTCATTGTGATTTGGGTTGTTCTTTTTCAAGTCGCACCTTATTGAATGTCTTCTTAAAATCTCACTGTTATCTCAGAAATAATGCATAAACAAAAGAAACTATTTTCTTTTGGTTTATATTTTATTTGAGAAAGTGATGTTAAACAATAAAAAAAATTGGATAGAAATTATATTGATGGCTTAATCTTTTAACAAACATATATTAAAAAAACCAAATCAATGTGTGCTTTTAGCATTACTTTCAAAACCTTTTCTTAAATATATGTAAAAGAGAGTCAATAGGAATACACCTTCATTGATTCAATATCCTCCAAATTTACCATCATGACTGAAGCTGACATAGTCAGTTCCAAAATAACTCCACATATTACATTTTGAAATTTATTTTTTAATGAAATCATTAACTTGTCATCATATTCTTTAATATTTCCTATGGAATTTCTTGTTTATCTTCAGTCATCAGTTAATGCATTTGATGTGAGAAATAGTGGCTTAGAATTCTCCAAACATTAATCGACTGATTTCTGAAAATCATAAAACATCTTAGGCTAGGTCTTATCATTGAACACATTGTTAGGAGAGGCTAGTCGTCTTTTTTTAACTGAAGAGAAACCACATGCCCAAAGGTTGTTTATATTTTCTTAACAACAAATCACACTCTCTTATCCTGTTGGTAGGAATACAAACTGGGGCAGCCACTCTGGAAAACAGTATGGAAGTTCCTCAGAAAGTTAAAGATAGAACTACCCTACCATTCAGCAATTGCGCTAACTAGGTATTTACCCAATGAATACAAAAATACTAATTCAAAGAGACACATGCAACCCAATGTTTATAGCAGCATTATCCACAATAGCCAAATTAATGGAAACATCAACTGCTGAATAGATAAAGATGTGGAATATATATACAACGGAATATTGCTCAGCCATAAAGAAGAATGAAATTTTGCCATTTGCAACAACATGGATAAAGCTAGACAGTATTATGCTAAACGAAATCAGAGAAAGAAAATACCATATGGCTTCATTCATATGTGGAATTTAAGAAACAAAACAAATGAGCAAAGGAAAAAAAATGAGAGACAACCAAGAAAGAGACTCTTAACTATAGAGAACAAACCGATGGTTACCAGAGGGGAGGTGGGTGGAGAGATGAGTGAAACAGGTGATGGGGATTAAGGAGTGCACTCACTGCGGTGAGCATCGGGTATTGCATGGAATTGTTGAATCACTATATTGTATACCTGAAACTAATATGACACTGTATGTTAACTAACTGGAATTTTAAAAAACCTTAAAAAAAACAAGTCACACAAGATTTTTTTTTATGTCATGACAATATGTGACTCTGCAGAGACTAGTACAAGAAAACCTACATTCAGTTATCTGTCATTTAAAAACTGGTTTTGGGGCACCTGGGTGGCTCAGTCGGTTAAGCGTCAAATTTCGACTCAGATCATGATCTCGCAGTCCGTGAGGTTGAGCTCCGCGTCGGGCTCTGTGCTGACAGCTCAGAGCCTGGAGCCTGTTTCGGATTCTGTGTTTCTCTCTCTCTTTGACCTTCCCTCGTTCATGCTCTGTCTCACTCTGTTTCAAAAATAAATAAATGTTAAAAAAAATTTTAAAAACTATGTGGTTTCTTATTGAGGTCATTTTCAGAAGGTATGGAATATATAATATTTCTTTGCTTCAAATAATGTACAATTGCATGGTAATTTGGATATTATGGTGGGATTTAATCATACTTTTAATGTTACTCTGGCCATTTTTTCTGATCAAGTCTAGACGCCATCAAAAACCCAGTGCTCTAAAAAATGCTCTGGAAAGTCTTTTTTAAAAATGATTTTCTTTTTGTTATCCATTTCTAGTTTCACTTCTTACTTACTCTTTGCTCTCCTAGTTTTCCAAGAGCAATGTATCAAGTATTTATTGAAACTTGTCACATGAAGGACATTGTATAATATTGTCCACTTCTTTACTCTAGTCTATCCTTTCTTTGTTATATCCATTGCAGGTGGAAGTTAGTTTTGTTGAGATTCATAAATTATTTTATTTTTGTCCTCTTTCTGCTATTTCTTAAACTTCTTGTCTTCCTTTTCTTTTTTAAGTGTTTATTTACTTTCAGAGAGAGAGATTTACTTTCAGAGAGAGAGAGAGAGAGAGAGAAAGAGAGAATATCCCAAGCAGACTCCACACTGTCAGCACAGAGCCTGGTGGGGGCTCCATCTCACAAACTGTGATCTCATGACCTGAGCTGAAATCAAGAGTCAGAGGCTTCACTGACTGAGCCACCCAGGAGCCGCTTGTCTTCCTCTTCTTTATTTTCTACTATGGCATTTTGAATTTATCCCTCTTTGTCTCTTTGGAATCCTTTCCATCATAGTCTTTAGTGTGAAGTACTGTGTATTAGTTTTCTATTACTGACCTAAGAAATTGCTTTAAATTTAGTGGCACAAAACAACACATATATACAACTATAAATCTTACAGTTTTAGAGGTCAGAAATCTGAAATAGTTCTCACTGAACAAAAAATCAAGATGTTGGCAGGGTTCCATTCCTTTCTGGAAGCTCTTGGGGAGAATTCATTTCCTTACCTTTTCCAGCTTCTTTGAAGCCATCTGCATTCCTTGGCTTAAGCTGGCCCCCTTACTCCATCCTCAAAGCCAGCAACCATGGTTGAGTCTATTTCATATTGAATCACTCCAAAACAACTCTTCTTATACCTCCTTTAGTTTTCAAAGACCCTTGAGATGACCTTGGACCCCACCTGGATAATTTAGGATCATCTCCCATCTTGAGGTCAGCTCATTAACAACCTTAATTCCTTTTGCAAATGTATTTTCTCTTTGCCACTATTAAGCCCACCATAAATACTTACCTCTCTTTCTCTTGTTGTTTTCAACCTCTCTTCCAACCAAGCCACTCCCCACTCAGTATGGGGAGGCTTTGCTGTTCTGTCTGTTTGCTCCTGTGCTCCTGTGGGTTTCACATTTGTCTCTAGCTGCCTGGTTGCTGCTGACTCTGAATGATTATGTAACATTTATCTATGTCTTGGCTTTGTGAATTTAAAGTGCATTTAAACCACAATTAAATTGCTTTGATATCTAAGTAACTCAGAAAAAAAACAGGTAAAGATTGATGACTACCTTTTTCTCCCTTAGTTTAAATTATTTACAGGAGATCTGTTTTGTTCCTCTTTCCTTTTTACAGTATCTAACTATTTTCATGCCACTAGAGATATAAAGAGGAATATAAGAATCAGAACCACTCTGAGAAAACATTTTAGTTATTAATAATTTTATTTCATTCAGCACCTTTTTTTTTTACCATTTTTTTGTGATTTATAAATGAATTATACAAATGATTCATATGCAATCCTTGCTCATTTTAGTTTTGGTCTGAACCTATATAATTATACTTCTGCCAGAGTCTTTCTGTGCCTTAAAGTATATTCATCCTATTTTTTTCCCCTGTTATATATAAGCTAGGCATGTAATCCTAGCAACATCTTTCTGAGGAAAAAAGTTCTCTAACTTCCAGTGTGTAAGGCGTTTCTATAGTGATAAGCTTGTTACTTATATGCAGTTGTTAATTCTTACCTATTTCTCTTAGACACAAAGGAGACAAGTGTCACAGTCCTAACCATATCTGTATCTTGATTTTTGGGATGCTGATATTTCTTAACATAAAGAGAACAGTACCATTTATGACTCCTCTGAAATAAATGAAGACCAAACCTACAGGGAATTTGAACCATGATCAGGAGCAAGAATCTTGGGAGTTTTTGGAAGAGAAGTAATTTTCTCACAATTTAAATTTTCACCAGAGGAAAGATATTCATGTATTTCTGGACTACTTCAATTCATTTATCTCTACCTGTTCCAAATAAAGAGGCCCTTTATACAATCAACAGGAAAACAAAGCATTATAGTTTCTGATTTCAGTAAAATTATTTTCCATTATAAGAGATCCCTATCATTGAGAAATAGCTTCTCTATTCATACCAATGATGACAGAATGACATCCTGCTTTTTTTTTAGTTTTATGAATATGTTTCCTTTAAGACCCAGCATTTTAACATAGCTGACTTCAGGCTGACCTCTTAAATTAGGGTCAATTTAAGGAAATAAAATGCATTTATGCAAATTCTGACTGACCTGAAACAACTAGTCAGGTCATTTTCTGTTCTTTGTGCACAAGAGCAGGCTTAGGTCTTTCTATAAATGAAATAGAAATATTTGTATTTTTATCATGGCTTTTCAATTTGTTCTAAGATTTTATAAACCTAAGGAAAAAATTGAAAATAGTTTCTCCAACATAACTTCTGAGTGATAATATTGTACAGGGATTACTGTAAAGAAAGAGTTTGATACAATGGACATTGGAGGCTTTACCTACAAGTTCCAAAAGATATCATTAGTTGGTAATTTGCAAATGGTTCATATACCAAACATTGTAAGGTATAGAGGAAAATATGAACAACAGAATCTCCATTTTTAGTTTTTGATACTTTTGTTACAGGGTGACAAGAACTGGAAGGTTCAGACATTTATCTTGAAAATAATGAGAGAAGTTTTTCCTTTCTGAATTAGTTAGAAAGTTGGTACTAAAACTACCCCAAGGCATGGACTGTGAATCTAAGTGTGTCCACACCAAGTCATCTTTCATTTAAGTGTGTTTAATAAATCATCTTCCTAACTGGAGCTGGGAGTATAAAAGTTCATGCCTCTGGCACAGCTGAAAAGGAGAAAAAGATCAGGAGCATGGAAGTTTTAAGAAATGTAATTTTATTTTCAACTTGGGTTTTCTGACATATAAGGAAAAAATGCTATTTAAAAAATCTTGCTACTTGTATAAAAGCAGTTGCTCCTAGAAGGCTTAAAATAATAAAATTTGAAAAGCTGGAGATGGGTCAGCTTTTATCTAGGATTCAACAGATTTCATGGAGCAAGTGTTAGACTGAAGCTTCATGAGGACAAGGTTAGGTGACCATTGATTGTTGAATGAGTTAGTACAAGAGTGGAAATGTTAGTTTCTTTTGACTCCTTTAGATTTCAGGTAAGTTATTTGGATATGGATAAGGATGTAGGTTTTGATATCTTTGCTGGAGAGATTGGGCATGACTTTATTTATTTATTTATTTATTTATTTATTATTTATTATTTATTTATTTATTTTTGAGAGACAGAGACAGAATGTGAGTGGGGAAGGGGCAGAGAGAGGGAGACAAAGAATCTGAAGCAGGCTCCAGGCTCTGAGCTGTCAGCACAGAGCCTGACACATGGCTCGAACTCACGAACTGCAAGATCATGACCTAAGCCAAAGTCAGACGCTCAACTGACTAAGCCACCCAGGCACCCCTGGGCATAACTTTTTTATTTATTTATTTATTTATTTATTTTTACATCAAGCTTGTGAGTTTTCTCTCTTGGTCAACAATTTTACAGGATCTTGAAAACTTTGCATTTATTTGCTAAAAAGATTTATAAGCCATTCCTTATGGTTTGGTAGTTTTGTGTTTATTCAGTAAGTAAATGTATGTTGAATGCCTACTATGTGCCAGGCAGTACTTGTACCCTAGCCTTATACATGTGTCCCTCTGCTCTTGGGGATATAGACACTGTAAGCAGTTACAAATCATACATGCTTATAATGGACCTAGAATGATGTGTCACAGAAGCATATAAGATAAGGTATAAGACCCAGATTTGAGGTGTTAGGAAAAATCTTTCTAGAGGGAGGAGCATCTGAACTGAAACCTTAATTTAAAATACAAGGGAGCCAGAACAGGGAGGCAGAAAGAATGCTCAAGGCAGAAGAGCTTGGTGACATTTGGGAAGTGAAAGTGCTTTCAAAGCACTTTGGAGTGAAAAGTGGGGAGAGCTGAAGCTGTTAAGGTGAGCAGAGGCCAGTTTCAGAAGGGCCTTGAAAGCCAAGGCAAGGAGGTAAGAATGTATCCTTAGAGCTTAATTAAAATAATAATTGCAGAAATTAATAATACAATGCTAGAATGATGGGGAGTCATTGAAAGATTTTAAGGAAAGAAACTGCATAAGCAGACTTGTGTTAGAACATCCACTGGTTGTAGGGTGAGAAACAGATGGAGAGAATGCAAGGCTGGTTGCAGCAGCCTAGTGAAAGACAGTCATAACCTGAAGCACAGAGGTGGCCATGGGGGATGGGGATTATGTGCTAATTCAGGAGGTCATTATGAGAAAGAATGTCAAGATCTTGGTGATTCATTGGACACGAAGTACATGAAAGACCAAGGAGTTCATAATGACTCCCATGAGTCTTCATAGAGTCTTAAGGAATCTTAATGGACTGTATGGTGCCATTTACTGAGGAAGGAGGAACAGGATGAAGTAGAATATAGGTTTAATTTCAGGCATGTTAAGTTTTAGGTACTTGTGAGATAAATGAAACTGTCTAGGAGACAGTTAAATACACAAGACTAACTGAAGCTGGGGAAAGAGATCTGAATGAACGATGCAGGTTTGAACATTATCAGCTTAAGGGTGGAAATGGTAATCATGGAAATTGGTCTATTTGTTTGGGATGAACATATAGAGTCTTACAGCATGATCCTTAGGGACACTGGTTTTTAACAAATGGACAGAAGAAGAGGAACTGGTCAGGGAGACTGAGAACGAGTGAAGGTAAGAGGTATACCAATAGAGTGTGGTGTCAAGGAAGCTACAGGAAGAAAACTTTTTTGGAAAGAAATGCTCAGTAGAACCATACTGTGGTGAGTTGAATACAGCGTAATAATAATAATAATGACATCATCATCATCATCATCATCATCATCATCATCATCATCACCATGTTGTCAGTACCTTGGAGGGAGCAGCTTCCTTGGCAAGGTAAGGGCAGAAATCACTTCATTAAGAGGTGAGAAGTATGTGGGTGGTGAGCCTGTGGAGAAAGATAGCTGCTTTAGGGAGGTTTGAGTGTGAGGAGACTAGAACAATGGTATGATGTCAGATAGGTGAGGGATTTGGGAAAGGCACATGTAATTTTTGTTTGTTTGATTTAATGAATGAGACCAGAGTATGTTCAAATGCAGATGAGAAGAAGAATTTGAAGATTAAGTAAGGGATTGGGGTGGGGTTGGATAATTGAAAGAAAAGAGATTCCTGAGGAGGTAAGAGAGGATAGAGTCCCAAGAACAGCTGTACTGAGATGGGGGTGGGCCTGAATTTCAGAAAAGAAAGCATGTTGGCTGGCTGATAGGGATGGTGAGAGGTGGTGGGAGTTGGAAGTTGAAAAATGTTTGAGATGGTAGTTGTGTGAAATAGAAGGCTAAAACACACACACACACACACACACACACACACACACACACACTGCCAAGTGGCAAGGAGGACTCAGTACAAGTTGAATGCCATGAAACTATAGTGGCACCAATAAGACTATGTGATTTTATTTTCTACAGCTGTGCCCAAGACCTAAGCTTAGGCAAGGAGATAGCAGATACGGTTTCTAGCTGAGTGTCAGTGAAATGCAATGGGGGCAAGGTAAATTGGACATTTATAAACAAGTAGCTGAAGTGAGGGACTAGGCACTTTACAACAAACTTTTTTGTTCTCATGTTCTCAAAAGAATTTTGAAAAACTGGCTCTATGTCTTATACATTTTAAATTTGAAATCTAAAGAGATTTAACACAAGCTTAAAAATCACAAAATTAAATAGTTGCAATGGATGTGTTTTATGGCTTATTTTAAATAACATACATACATTAAATGTATTTTTATTCAAATATTGGAGCTATAGATTTAACTTATTCACTTCATAGAACATGTCCTTCAGATAATCAGGCATCATTGTTAAACTAATCAGCCAAAGCAGGGTTACTTTTCATCAGAAAAGGTATGATTTTATTTTAAAATTCATAGTCATAAATCTGCCCAACACTTTTCTCATCTCTGTATTCTAAGAGAGGTTGATTGATTGATTGATTGATAGGTAGACAGATGGATAAAACAAGACATGGATGAATAAATACTTGTCTTGAGTATATTTCCTGGATGAAACAAGGTCTTCCTGGATCTTTCTTTCTTAATTTTTCCCTTTCTTTCTTTCTTTCTTTCTTTCTTTCTTTCTTTCTTTCTTTCTTTCTTTCTTATTTGAGAGAGAGAGAGAGAGAGTGAGTGAGCATGGGCAGGGGAAAGGACAGAGGGAGAGAGGGAGAGAGAATCTCAACACACTCAGTGTGAAGCCCGATGGGGGGCTAGATTTCATACCCTGGAATTATGACCTGAGCCAAAATCAAGAGTTGGATGTTTAACCTACTGAGCTACCCAGGTGCCCCTTGAGTATTTCTTTTTGAAGATTTTTTGGCTTTACTTTTTGGAGACTCTTTCTCAGGAAGGTGACATTCTAGATTTGTTCCTATTTTTGATGCCCCAAAAGTTTTTACACCCTGGAACCATGCACCAAAATACCATTTAGGACTGGGGACAGCATGTCTTTCTTTTGTAAAGTGAAGAAAGGTGAGAAAAGGAGGAATAACTGCCAGAGAGTAGACTTTGCAGGCAGGTCAGTTTTAGAAATGAGTCTGTGGAAGTTTAGATCTAGAAATTTTTACCCTATAGGTATCTAAGCCTACTAATACTCTGGAAAGTCTTTGTCCCTATACCTCAGTTTGAAGATCATTGGACTAGTGGGCCAAAGCCAGGTGGAGGTAAAGGATGGGAGGTTGTGAGAAAGACCAAGGGTCAAGAAGCCTAAGGTCTCCTAGTTTCAAGATCTATAATTTGAATGACTTATGTTTGAATGACTTATGTTAAGTAGTACTTTTTTTATTTGTTTTGGCATTCATAGACTCTGCATTGGTTTTTATTGAAAGTGGAAATTTTAGGGCACATTTGGGTTTGTGTTTCCATCTGGCACAGTATAAAGAGAATGGGCTTTAGAGCCAAACACACCTGGATCTACCACTGACTGTGGCTCTCATTTGTAAAATTAGAATAATAGAATCTACCTTGCAACTTGTTTTAGGGGTTAGGCATTACTGGTTGTTTTATTCAACAAATATTTACTAAATGCCTACTATGTGCCATGCACTGTTTGAAGAGAACATTTGGAATATAAGAATAAATCAATCAATGGCAATTAAAAGGGATGTGTTCGAGAGTAGGACAATTGTTGTATTCTTCTGTGACACAAAGACAGTAATTAATGTGTCAAAACTGAAGGACAATTGCAAATGTTTAGTGCTTATTTTTCCTGAAATTCATGATGCTCTCAGGCCTAAGCTACTTTTTTCACTCTCTTACTTTTATAAAAATACAGTTTTCAACAAATTAAAAACATGGCTTTCAGAAATATGAGTGAATAATTGTCAGAGATTTTATCCAATTCATTATTAAGAGAATCAATATTAGAGTAAAACTGATTCCAAGAGCATTTGAGGAACAAGGATGTATATAGTCCATCAGGGAAGACATTAAAAAGTAAAAAAAAAAGGTTGGAACAAGTTACCTTGGTTAGATATATACTGGGTTAGTGGCCCATACGGCGGCAAAATAGCAACCTTTAGGATTCTCTTTTACTGTAGTCTGAATGTTTCTCCCCTGACCCCTGCCATTCATGTGTTGAAATTCTAATGCCCGAGTGATAGAATTAGGTAGGAGGGCCTTTGGGGAGTGCTTAGGTCATGAAAGTAGAGTCCTCATGAACAGGATTGGTGTTTTTTTTTTTTTTTAATTTGTTTAACTTTTTAAAACTTAAAAAAAATTTTTTTAATGTTTACTTATTTTTGAGAGAGAGAGACAGAGTGCAAGCAGGGGGAGAGCAGAGAGAGAGGGAGACAATGAATCCAAAGCAGGCTCCAGGCTCTGAGCTGTCAGCACAGAGCCTGACGCGGGGCTGGAACTCACAAACAGTGAGATTATGACCTGATCCAAAGTTGGACGCTCAACTGACTGAGCCATCCAGGTGCCCCAGGATTGGTGTTTTTATAAAAGAGATCCCGGAGAGCTCCCTAGCCCTTCAACCCTATGAAGTCACACTGAGAAGACAGCCAACTATGAACTGAATCTGCCCTCACTTTGATCTCGGGCTTCCCAGCCTTTTGAACAGTGGGAAGAACTCTGAGAAATGACAAATTCTAAGACTTTCTAAAATGTGTACATGTACATATGTATTGCCATACACTCAATTAACATGCCTAAACTTAGTCTTTGGGAAATGCCAAGATTCTGAAAATAATATATAGGTTAAATATATAGGTTAAAAGTGACAAAGAAATATTTTTGCTGAGAAAAAAAGTTAACAAAAGGCCAAAAAAGGAGCTTATCATGATACTTTTGGGGCCGTCCTATTAATCTCAGAAACGACTTCCCTATAACTGATTACATATGTTGTGCATGCCATAATCTATGATATGGAATAATAGTAAACACACAAGTATTGTCAATTTTGTGACATATTTGCTCAGAAATAGCTGTGTTTATTATCTCAACAACCTTGTAGTCAGAACAGACACATTATGGCCTCTCATTTTAAGAATAAAAAATGTGATTTAGAAAGTGGTTCAGCAACAGGGCCAAGACTATAAATCAATGCTGCTGTCTTGGCTCTCATCTATTTGACCTGACAGGCTGGAGATGGTTGTAAAGCAGTCCCCAGTTTCTGGATGAGTTATGTTCCTAAAGATCATTTGTAGGTCAGTTGTTTTGAACTCCACACGTTTTCCATAGAAATAGCAGGATGAATAAAGGTTACATCTCCAGTCCTGCCTGCCAGAGCCCTTAACCTGTGGTGCGTCCATCCTTCAGTGATACAGAGCCTCTCCCTCACTATTAATATCTACTGGAGAATTAGTTCAGAGTTCTGATTTGGGATGTAGGGAGCACATTTTCCTGTGCCCTCTGCCTCCTTCCACTTGAGCCCAGTGGAGAATAGAGAACTCTTCTAGCTTTTGACAGTGGACAGTTCTGGTGGTGGCTGGGTGGAGAGAGACTCTCACACAGGTAGCCAAGGGCACTTGATTGATGCAGCATCTCTGGAAAGAGCCCTGGCACAGATGCTTGTGCAAAACAGAGTCTGGAACTTTGTGGGGTGAGTTTAAGGAGGGGATGCTGAATGACTGGGTCAAAACCTGTGTTCATGAAGGCAGGCAGTTCTTAAAGTGATGTATCTCTGGCAGTGAGAGAACAGTTTTGACTGCAATTTGTGGAACAGCTCCTTAAATGAGATCCTCAGAAAGTACAAAGTTGCCTTTTGCTTTCCCCCTGGCCAGTTTAGCTTATTTAGTAAGCTTTTACCTAAATTTGCATTTGCTTAAATTTCCTTGTTGATTTAATGAAGTATATTGTCATTGAAATGGAAAATTAAACAATATTGAAAAGTACCAAGAAAAATGTAAAAATTATACAATCCCTTTCATCCAGAGATAAACATGATTAGTTTAAAGGTTTTAGTCAGAACTGGGGAAACTATTTCAGGCCTGACTCTTCAAACCATTCCAGAAACTTCTCAATATGGGAGGTCTGGGGTCCAAGCTTCAGTACTAATATTACTTTCCTATCATTTTCCCAGATTAGGTAATGTTTATAGTATCTCCAGTCTTCATTTTCTTATTTGATACATTGTATCATGTAATTCTTCCCTGGCCTTGGTTATTGTTTTATCACCTTTTTTCAAATTGATACGTAAGAACTATGGAGCCATGGAGGAAGATTCAAAGTCAAAAAGCCTGAGATAAATTAACAAAATACTTAACAATGAATGAGGGCATGTGCTTATTTATCCATGTGCTTGCCAATGCTAGGATTTACCAAATTTTTTTTCCTATATTGGTCCATCTGATAAAGGGAAAATATTTCTCATTGTTATTTCTTTTTTTCTTCCTTTTAATTTTTAATTTTTTATTATTTAAAAAAAATTTATAGTTTTTTCTTTTCTTTTTTTAAAGTTTTATTTATATTCTAGTTAGTTAACATCTAGTGTCATATTGGTTTCAAGAGTAGAATTTAGTGGTTCATCACTTACACATAACACCCAGTGCTCATCACAAGTGCCCTCCTTTATACCTATCACCTGTTTAGCCCATCCCCTGTCTCATTATTATTTCTTTTTATTTTTATTTATTTTGAGAGAGAGAGAGAAAATGCACATGGGCAAGAGTCAGGGAGAGACAGAGAGAAGGGAGAGAGAAGCTCCAGCAGGCTCTGTGCAGTCAGTGCAGAGCCCAACTTGGGGCTTAATCTCACAAACTGTGAGATCATGACCTGAGCCGAATATAAGAGTCAGACGCTTAACTGACTGAGCCACCCAGCCACCCCTGTTATTTCTAATTAAATTTCTAATTAAGCTTGAGTTTGTTTTCTATGTGTTTACAGGACACATGCCTGGGTGAGGGGTATGAAAATGAATTGAGATTTGAAATCATGGATGGTCTTTCAAGTGTGCAGGTAGCAGTGGATGTCATAAGTACTGATGAGGGCTTACTTCCATCATGGGCATCACTGGCAAGGTTTTGTGTGTGTATGTATGGGTGCATATGTGTGTGTGCATGCATACACATTGTAAAGGAGGGAGTTTCTATGTAATCAGCATAAAAATGGGAGTTCCCAAAGTGGCAGGGAGTCCTTTGAAGTGGCTGGAAATCTGAAGTCATACCTGTGGGCCCCCTACTTCCCCATATCCATTAATGAAAAGTCCTTGGGAGGGTGAACAGGCAGAGTTTTAATGAAGACAAAAAATCACCACTTCCTAACTACTAGTGGTGGACCTACTCTTAATCTTAGTTTATTCATCCATAAAATGGGGTTAATAATAGTGTCATCTCATTGGGCTATTGTGAAGATTAACTGAGATAATGCATGTAAAATCATTAGCCCAGTGGCTAGAACATGGTAAACTCTCAATAAATCTTAAATTTTATTAAGTTTTTGTTTATTAAAATAGGGAAGTGAACTAAGCAATCTCTAAGGCCTCTGCCAGAGCTACAGATCCAGATCCAAGATAATGAAAATGTATAGCTGTCCTTATTTGATCCATAAGTTAAAGAAAAATTGAAGACATGGCAGGTTTACAATGAGCAAAAATGAGATGGGTAATTGCTCCCAATTTAAGCTATATCTTCAGGACAGTGAATTGGGTAGATTGTAACATATATAACATAACCTATAAGAAGTGGCTCTTACACCATCAAAGACAATCAAAGTAGAACTGACCACATTTAGGGCCACCTATTTAGCTAAGCTTATACTTTTACTGAGGGAGATAGAAAAATAGTGCAAAACCTTGCAAGTTAATTCCATAGAACATGAAGAGTTATCAACTGTCATTCTTTTCAGGCTTTACTGAATATCAACAATTCCTATGTAGAAGTCAAATATAAATATTTTCAGTAATGTTTGAAAGAAAAAAAACATAACAAGCTTACCAGAGTTAGAGCTGTTGACCTGTCAATATTTAGCTATTCCAAACCAAGTCTTTGTTAGCTCAGCTCAGAGTATTTAAATATTGAGCATAGTGATTTTCCTACTTTAGGGAAATTTTGACATCCTGACTTATTAATTTGATACTGGGAAACAAAATTTCTGATCTTAAAAGAACTCCCTGACAAATTTGGAATACAAAATGCTAGAGTTTAAAGAGGCTTAGAGATCTAATCTTTTCTATACTATTCCTAACAATGACTTGATCTCTGATTAAATCCTGTTGAGAATTATGGTCAGTGTTACAAGTGCTCACTGAAGCTTCTGACATCTTTCAAGTGCTTGGGGGTTTTACATTCCCCCATCTCCTTGAAATTAGACATAGTTATAGACTTTTTTGTCCAATGAAGTTTAAGTGGAAATGATGTGAATCACTTCTAGGAAGAAGCATTGAAGAGCCAATTTGAGATTCAACCTCTGTTTCCTTGCTGTGAGGACTGTTGAAGACTTGTGTGTGGAAGGCAATTTCATAGGATGGTGGAGCCTCTCTTTTCTTTGGTGCTGCAATAAGTGGGGCCCTTAGTGTTAGACAGGTAGTGTAAATAAGAAATACATTTTTGTGTGATATGCCACTGAGATTTGAGGGTTCTTTGTTGCTGTGGCACAAAACCAGACTAACTTGATAAGCACTTTACAAAACTTTGTTTTTATGAAACAAAAGTTTAACAAAACTTTTATGACTAGATAGAAACATTATTTTAGCACTGTGTCTTATATGGATCTAAAATGTGATTCCATGTAAGAGTAAATATTTAATCTTTTGTGCCCTCTGAAACAGAAGAGAATTGCCACTTTTGTTTTTCTACATGACAACCCTTCAAATATCAGAACATGAATATTATGTTCCCCATAAATCCTCTACCTGCAAAGAAACCCTATTTGTCTATTGACACATGGTTTCTTGACTTTTTACCATTCTGGTTACTCTCTGGATAACTTTTGCTTTTCCAATATCCCATTCAAATAGAATGTCTAGAGCTGACTATAGTTCTTACCAAATTAAATACTACAGGGGAGGATTATTGCTTGGCTTTTCTGAGGTTTGTGATGATAGTGAATTTTGGTTATTTGTTAGAAGTATATTGTTTTATTTATTTAATTTTATTTTTTATTAATTTTTTTAAAGTAGGCTTCATGACCTTGAGATCAAAGAATCAGATGATCTATCAACTGAGCCAGCCAGGTGCTCCAGAAGTACATTACTTTAGACCACGTTTAGGACCGACATTTTAATTTTAATTTTTATTTATTTATATATATTTTTAAGTTTATGTCTTTTGAGAGAGTGAGAGAGAGAGCAAGTGCACAAGTGGGGGATGGGCAGAAAGAGAAAGAGAGAGAGAATCCCAAGCAAGCTCTGTGCTATCAGTGCAGAGCCTGAGAGGCTTGATATCACGAACTGTGAGATCATGACCTGAGCCTAAATCAAGAGTCAGACGCTTAACTGTGCCACTCAGGCATTCTGGGCTGACATTTTTAGACAGTTTCCAACATTGGGTTTGGTTCAGGAAGGGTTTACCCCTCTTCAATTCCCATTGGAAGATGGTAACTTAGGGAGCAACAACATGAGATACCTAGCGTGGAACATATCTGAGATCTAGCTCTGGACAAAATGGGAATCCCTGAAGATTTTCAATGCAGGAATGATGAAGGCACACTTGCATTATTAACTCTGAAAAAATTAGAGTAATCACTAGGTGACACACATTTGGGAAGGGGTTAGATTAAGATAGGAAAATTAATTAATGAACCAATCTATCAACACCACGCATTGATTGCCTACTAAGTAGAAGGCACTGAACTACATAGTTTGGCTCATTGGTAAAGAAGACATATATCTGAAGAAAAGAAGGACTAGATGGATAGTAAAGATGGTCAATAGATTTAATGTCCTGATTAGATATTATAAGTATAAATGAACGAACTGAAAGGAAATGTTAATGTCTGAGGACAGGCTTTCTAAAGTAGCGATTTGAGAAGCATTAGTTTCTAGTGATGACAAAGTCCATGAATGTAACAGGAAACTCATCTCATGTGGTTTAAAAAAAACGTATAAATCTAGAAGTAGGGTTGTTTTCAGAACTCTTTGCTCAGGACTATCGCCACTTTTTTTTTTGTTTGTTTCCTATTTCTTAGGTTCTTTTCCTTATATGTTAGCCTTTTCTTTGGGCTGATTTTCTTAATGTTGCAAGGTAGCCATCAACAGTAAATAAGAATCCATACTTCCTAGTTTTCCTCTAGTGGGAGAAGGAGTGCCCATGTCTAAGAACCACTGAACAACAGTTCTGAGATTTGCTCTGATAGGATTACTCCTGAATCAATCATTGTGGCCAGGTAAATGCTTGCACTTACCTGGAGGTAGAGTTAGCAGCAGTTTATCAAAAGGCACACAAGCTAAGTGGAGGATGGGTGTCTATTGAAGAAAAAAGGACTGTAATTAGCAAGGGCAGAATGGGAATGGATGGTGTGTAAGCAACTCACAAATGCTCACTATGACATGTATAGAAAATGGGATCAGATTCAGAGAGGTAGAGATTTTTGTATTTGAATGGGGATGGTGTTTGTTGAGATGGGAATTTGGGGAATAAAGAAGACATGGACATAAATTCCTTACCCTGAAATATATGAGGTTGGCGAGGATATACGACCTTTTTTTTTTTTTTTCTTTTTTAATACAGAGTAAGCAGTTCAATGGAAAGGGCAGTTTTACCTAAGAGAAAACAGTGGAGGTACAATCAGTGACAGTGAGCTTTGAGAGGCCCAAGGAGAGCCTTGTGGTTTTGAAATAGCTGCAGAGAAGTGGTAGTGCCATTAACTCATGTGTGGAATGTAGCTGGAGAAAATGGCTTGACTACATCTTTCAACCTCTCTACTTGCAGATGGAGGGTTTCAAGACATATGGGCTGCAGCCAGAAAAGAGTTGGTGATTAGGAAGATATTTATATTTTGGGAGAAAAAGAAAAGTGTCAGACCAGTTTGTTGGGAGGGAGGAAATGATGCAGAAAAATCCTTTATAAAGTCTTTTCTGGTTTTCCTCAGTTGGATGTGCCCTTCCTATTACGTTGTTGTTTTTTCAACTGATAAAAATGTAGTTAAATGTGAACTAAAAGCAAAAGTGCATTATGATGATTTTGAAATCATTGGATGAAGAACCAATTTCTTAAATTAAAAAAAAACATTAACTGAATTGTAGTTGATATACAATATTATGTTAGTATACAACATAGTGATTTGACAATCATATGCATTATTCAAGGTTCACCACAATAAGTGAGGTTCCATATGTCACCATACAACATTATTTCAGTATTATTGACTATATTCCCTATGCTGTACTTTTCATCCCTGTGACTTACTTATTTTATAACTGGAAGTTTCTGCCTCTTAATTCCCATCACCTATTTCACTCATCCTCTCACCACCCTCCCCTCTAGAAACCACCAATTTGTTCTCTGTATTTATGACTCTGTTTCCTTTTTTTGGTTATTGTTGTTTAGTTGTTGTTCTTTTTCTCCTCTTCCTTCATCCTCTTCTCCTCCTCCTCCTCCACCTCTTCCTCCTCCTCCTCTTCCTCCCCCTCCTCCTTCTTCTTCTTCTTCTTCTTCTTCTTCTTCTTCTTCTTCTCTCCACCCAAAGGTGAATGTAGTATTTGTCTTTCCTTGACTGATGCACTTCACTTATCTTAATACCCTCTGGATTCATCCATGTTGTGAATGCAGTGTTTCATTCTTATTTTTTCATGGTTATTTTTTAAAATTCCAGTATAATTAACATACAGTGTTATATTAGTTTCAAGTATACAATATAGTGATTAAAAAATTCTATACATTACTCAGTGCTCATCATAGTAAATGTACTCTTAATCTTGCTCCGACTCCACCATTCCTCTAATAACCACCAGTTTGTTCTCTATAGTTGACAGTCTGTTTCTGTCTCTTTTTTGTTCATTTGCCTGTTTGTGTTTCTCCAATTACACATATGAGTGAAATCATATGGTATTTGTCTTTCTCTGACCGACTTACTTTGTTTACATTAATACTCTCTAGCTCCATCCATGTCATTGCAAATGGCAAGATTTCATTCCTTTTTATGGCCGAGTAATATTCCATCACACATATAGACCACATCTTTATCCATTCACCTTTATCTAGCAATGGACATTTAGGTTGGTTCCAATATCTTGGCTATTGTAAATAATGCTGCAGTAACTGTAGGGGTACATATATCTTTTTGAATTTGTATTTTTATTTTCTTTGGGTAAATACCCAGAAGTGGAGTCCTGGGTCATATGGTAATTTTATTTTTGAAGTTTTGAGGAACCTCCATATTGCTTTTCATAGTGGCTACACCAATTTATATTCCCACAGTGCACAAGGGTTTCCTTTTCTCCACAATTTTGCTAGCACTTGTTATTTCCTGTGAAGAGTCAATTTCTGGGACTCTAAATCCCAATTAACAATACTTTGTAAACATTCTTAATCATTTACGTATTTACTATTTCCACACTTTTATATTGGTTACAGCTAGTTTCTCCTTGAGTGGAACACTATAGGTGTCAGCTGCCTTTGATCCTCTGGCCACAAGAATACCTGCCCTTGCTTGCCATCTTTCTGTATGTTGGGGACCCATAACTCACTCTTTGATTTCAGCTGAGAAGTAACATTAGTTTTGGATCTGGAAATTCACCTCATGGAACTAGATACTCAGCTCCATTGAGCACTATTCACTCAAGGTCTTCTCAGTAAAGGTGAAAGCCACTGTGCCCTATGCTGTTCTCTCTCAGAAAATCCTCCTCCTCCCTTTGTTAACCTCCTGCAAGATGTACAGTTAGACACATTGGAACATCAAGCTGGGCACATTCCCCTTCCTCATTCCTTAAGCTCATGAAATGCTTTGTTCTATGTAGTTTTCTCTTTATGTTCTGATTCATGACATTATTGCCATGTTTTTCCTCAGGCTTTAGGTAGTTTTCTGTAACATGCCCTCTTAAACTCCTATGTCTATGTTACATGAATTCATGCATTTAAACTACTCTGTCTAAATATTTTATTCCATGATACTCTAAATTTTCTGACTCCAAACCCCTGTAATAATTTTATTTTTCAGTAACAGTACTTATAAGTTTCAGTGTTACATAGTTGTTTGCATGTTTGTTCTGAGTTCATGCAGGTTAACACTCATAATACACTGTTATAACTTCAGAACACACAAAAAATGTTGGTTTACCAGAGCACAAGATTGTTTCCTCTGCTCTGTACTCTATATACTATTGGAACCTTGCCTTGTATATAATTTTCACTGAAACATTTGATGAAATTAATTTATTTGTGGGAAAATTAATATTAAATTATTTTGTCAGTTATAGGATGGTGATAAGGGAATTTAACTTACTTTCAAATGAGATATTTTTATATTAATGTTATCATTCAGCCAAATATTTCATGTTTTTTTTTTACCATTAGTATCAAATAACATATTTCAAACTTTGCCATTGATTTTGTAGCAGGATGAGCAAACTTGTAGCAAGCAGGCCTGCCACCAGTTGTCCTCTTGGGACCATTTAAAAAGGTGTTAAAATACTTATCTATGAAGCCTGGATTCTTTCTCAAAACCCTTCTCCTTGCTGTAGTATTGATAGTTACTACAAGTGAAAAACAACATAATATTGAATATTTAAATGCTTAGTAGATCAAGTAAGAATATTATATATAAATTTTGACTTAAAGAAGTTGACCCTTAAGCAGTATGGGTTTGAATTGGGCAAGTCCAGTTATATATGGATTTTTTTAATAATATAGCTCTGTAAATGTACCTTCTCTTCCTTTTGATTTTCTTAGTAATGTTTCCTTTTCTCTAGCTTACTTTGTTATAAAAATACAGTATATAATACATATAACATATAAAATATGTGTTACTTGACTATGTTATCAGTAAGGCTTTCAGTCAACAGTAGGCTATTAGTAGTTAAGCTTTTGGGGGAGTCAAAAGTTATACATGGATTTTTGACTGCACAGGGGGTAGGCACTCCTATGCATTGTTTAGGGGTCAACTTTAATTAAAAAAACTCTTCTATTCAAGTGGTGAAGATTTCTTATGGAAGGAATGAATCTAATGTGGTCTGTGGTGTTCATGAGACACTAAGAAGGAAAAAGTAATGCAACTTTTAAAAAAAAATCATGAATTGATTGAATCTTAAAATATTGTAAGTATCATGTAGCTAGTCCTCAACTGCAGACATAGAATATACTTAGGCATAGAAAACATCTGTAAATTCTTATGCCTCATGAGCACTAAGTTTTTCTAGAAGTACGTTGGAAATTTCTGTCTGATGCAACTGAGTTTTTTTTTTTTTAAAGGTACAGCTGCTAACTTTCTTCTCAGCTATAATATAACACTCCTAAATCTATATTTTATTCTCTTTATATTAAAATAAAGGATAACAATTACTATTAACACAATGGCTGTTAATCTAATGGAACATTTTTTAGTTTTACAAGGCTGTCTGTATAAACAATCATTAATCTTGAGAATATCAACATAAAAGTCTTAGAAATATTCAATTATTAATTTTGAAAGATATTGTAAAATTGAGTTCTAATGATAGAAACCCATAAAACAAAGTTTGAAACCTTTGTCATACTTTGTATATGAAGAAATAAGAATTTGGCTCAGTTATTTCTGCATTCTATAGTTGTTCATTTTCTTATTACTAACCTAAGTTTACAGATACTTTGAAAATAGTCATTCTTCTAAACTAGGGAAATATTTTTTATGTAAATAAAAAGTAAATATTTTATGGGAGAAATCTTTGCCCCAACTTTTACCAATCAAGAAATTTAATATTGTTAATGGCATGTTTAAGCAGGCCTAGTAGAGGTTTAGATTTTTCAAAAGGTCTTTCCAAAGATTTCCTAACAGCATAATTCTAGGTTAAAATGGTTATAATATATATTTCTTCCCTAGAGCAAATACTAGGAAAACACCTATATTATGACTTTATAGAAATTTAATCCCAGAAATCATGAAGCATAAAATTGAAGATGTGAGAAAAGGAACTGATTTGTTAAAATGGCCAGATCAATAAAGGTTAATGTCAGAGAACATAACTTCAAATTCTGATGAATTCCCATGACCCAGAAGATTGATTTGGTGTTTCATTTATTTATCATTTCATTTATTTTCAAGGTTTAGAAATTGAACTATGCTTCAACTGATGAAAATTATATTAACTTTGCAAGATATGAAATTCACAGCCTTTTTAGTTGGAGTGTTGTAAAAGAAATCTTTTGTTTTAAAGTAAATCTATTTTATTTAGTCTTTTAAAAAGATTTAAAATACTGTCAAAAGCTAAGCAAAGAGATTTTAAGAAAATGATTTTTTAAAATATTTTAATATATACTCTGCTGACTCTTAAAGGAAAAACTGTTGTTTGTGCATCTAACAATTTCCTTCTAAACATATTCTCATTTATTGCGGAACATGCACCAACATATTAACCTTTATTAGACTGTATCATTTAAATAGGCTGATGTAATTTAGCTTATTATAATCGGAAAACAGTAGAAATCCATATTATCTTTTTATGTCTTATTGTCAAAGGAAGAAAGTTAATGAAAAAAATTTTAAGTGGTATTCAAAGAGTGAAATCATTGATAAAATATTTTGTTTTCTATGGGGTGATATTTAGATATATTTAATACAAAATTAAACCACAAATTATCCATAGAAGATTAAAATTGGGTATCACTATTTGACAGGCAGACTAATGGCTTCCCAAAGTCATCCTAATCCCCAGAATCTATGACTATGTTACATTATACAGTAAAGGGTAATTAAGATTGAAGGCTGAAGTAAGTTTTCTGATCAGCTGACATTAAAATAAGGAGATTTTTCTGGATTATTCAGGTGGGTCCAGTGTACTCCTCAAGATCCTTAAATGTGTATGGAGGAGCAGAATAGTCATTTTCAGAGTGAATGGGATGTGAGAAAGACTGGAGTGGCCATTGCTGGCTTTAAAGACAAAGGGGGCCCACCAGCCAAGAGATGTAAGTGGCTTGTAGAAGATGGAAAAAGCAGAAAACCAGATTCTCCCCTGAAGTGTCTAAAAAGGAACACAGCCCTGCTGACACCTTAATTGTAGACCAATGAAACCCTTTTCAGACTTTTTTTTACCTCCAGAACTACAAGATTATAGATTTGTGTTGTTTTGCGCCATGAAATGTGTGGTAATATGTTACAATGATAGGAAATGAACACAACCATAGTAATATTTTTTTGGACATTTTAAGTGTAAGTTTTTGAAAAGAGACCAATTAAGGGGAAGCAACTAGCAATGATAGTAGCCATGGTTACCATTAGAAGCATTGATTGTTCTGGTTACAGTTTATAAAGATCTTTCTATGTGAGTATCTCATGGGTTCTTCAGTGTAATTTAGCCAGTTAAAAGAGGGTATGTTGGTGAATATTTTACAGCTATGGAAACTGAGCTCCAGAGAAATGATGTGGCAAAGACAGAGGTGGGGTTCAGTCCCTGATCTTCCCTTATGAATCCTGGGCTCTTTGTCCTATGTGCTAGCCCAGCACTGGTAGACACTGAGAAGACTTTTAACAAACATGAAGCTTGTTTTATTTACAAGAGGTTAATTACTGTTTGAAGGGTTGGCAGCTGCTTGGGCTTCAAACCAACTTTAAAAGTTATGAATATCTCTGAATCTGCTCCTAATAAATCTTCTTGGGTTTTGATTGTGGGTAGGTGAGTACAGAGAAATTATAGAGTTTCTTGGGAGTTTCTATTATGACCTTGAAAAAATGATGAACAATTTATTCATTTGTTTTCTGAGATCCATTACTTGTTTAGCTGCTAGGAAAATTGAGATTGAGAATAAATGATGTCTCCTTGCTATGTTTTAATTTTTTTTTCACTTTCAATTTATTTGTATAATTTATTTTATTTTAAATTTAAGATTACTGAACTAATTCACCTTTTATAATTTATATCAGTCATTGAATAAAAAAATTCTAGGCTTTATTAAAGATTAACAGTGGCTGAAAGGATTGGACTCTGCCAGGGAACATGGTAAGATAAGTAGGGTCAGTGTTGTGTGGCTGTTATAAGTATGGGATGTCTGGGGCTCCTGGGTGGCTCAGTCTGTTGAGTGTCCAACTTCAGCTCAGGTCATGATCTCACAGTTTGTGAGTTTGAGCCCCATGTCGGGCTCTGTGTTGACAGATTGGAGTCTGGAGCCTGCTTCAGATTCTGTGTCTTCCTCTCTCTGCCCCTCTCTTACTTGCTCTCTCTCTCTCTCTCTCAAAAACAAACAGGCATTAAAAAAAACAAGTATGGGATGCTCAAGTTTCCATTCTGGCTTTCCCCCCTCCTAGCTGTATGGCGGTAGGCAAGCCATTCATTTTTCTGTACTACCAATTCTTCTTAATTGAGATAATATGTGGAAAGTATTTAAAACAGTGCTGTATGTGTTGTGTACACATTGTGTACTGAGTTCTGGGGCTCAAGTTATGCACATTATTGTGTTAATCCTCAGAGCAACTTACTAGGTGTTCAAAATGGCCTGGTGCTGATCTAGCTGCATTTCAGGGATGAGACAAGCTCATGGTCTCCATGCTGCTCTGCCATCTTAACTCCTCCCTTGCCTATATTATTCTTAATGTTCAGATAATTATATTTGCATATTTTTTTACTTTGCTTTAATGTACCTGGATAAATGTTATTTTATTTTATTTTTTAAAGAAAAGTTTCAATAGCCTTCCTTCATGCATATGTAGGAATTCCCTGGACATGTCTTATAAATGTTCCCTAAGTCAATATTCCCAGGATCCTGCTGAAACTGCATCTTCTGCTGGTTTACCACTATTCTGTCAGGTCCGTGCTTCTGCCAGGTGTTACTACTTCTTAGTAGAAACCATGGCGTCATGGTATTGGACAGGTAGTGGTGTTCTGTAGCACAGACTAGGCTGCTGGTTGGCAGTCCCCAGTGGCCCCCATAAGTTTGATGGTTTCCTTTGTCATGACCATCACAAAGCTGACCCTCAGGTCAGAAGAAAAGTGGGAGAGATATGTTCTGTCTCCTTTGTCTTATGCTTTCTTAGAGAGTCTTAAAGCAGGGTGGCTTGTGCTTCATTGATTTACAGGGGTTTTAGTGAATTCACTTTTTAAGTTTTTGTTTGGTGTCTGTTCCTAGAATGTGTCTAAGGACTTTCACAGGGCAGAGTACGCCACAGTGTACCCACAGTTACCACTTCCTTCTGGCATTCAGAGTCAGTCTTCCTTTCAATTTGTTCCCTCCCAGGAGACCCTTCTGGTCCCCTACAAAAAAAATGCTTGTCAAGCCATCACTTTAAGTTTACCAGACATTTCCAGATATGTCTCAGACTTATCAGTGTTACAACTTGAGTTGTTTCCCAGGAGACTCCTGGTTCCCTTGCAAATAGGCTTCTCTCAAACCTGTCTTAACAACTAAAGTCTGAATTCCCACAGTGGGCACAGCCCAGACTCAAGTTGAAAGTTCCATTATATAATGAACTTCACAAGTAACAAAATGTTTAGAGCAGTTCCTTACCTTGAGGGCATTCAACAAATAGCTATCAAGTATCTACAATAGGGCAGACATAGTGTTCATTGTCAGGTATATAAAGATATATAAGTTAAAGTACTCATGTTCAAGGAATCCAGTTTAGCAGATGGATACATATTAACACATAATTATAATACACTGTGATAAGTTATGTAATAGCAAGATATATGAAACACAGTGATAATATTATAACACAGAGGGGGGGTATGCCTATGCACAAAGAGATGGATATATGAAGGTTTCAGGAATGCGGAGGTATGTTTATGGTTGGGGGAGGTGGAGCAGAAGGGTTGAAAGTAATGGTGTAGAATGTAGGTTGAAGGGTGGATATAAGCAAAATGTAAATACTATATTCCATGCTAAAAAACTTCAACAATTTAGAATCACTAGAAGATTTTAAACATGGCAGAGACTTGATCATATGTGTTTTAGAGAAATGACTTATTGTAGGGGTCATGCATGGATTAGATTGCACTTCTTACTTGATAGAATGGAGACAGAAAGATAAATGAAGAGAGTATTTCAATTGTCTAGACAAGAGCTGATTAATAATGCACAATGGAGATAGAGGGGATATTTCAGGAGGATATTTCCATTATTTAGGAGGCAGAATAAACAGGACTCAGTAACCGGACCTGGGCATTGTGTGTGAGAGAGGTAGTAGTCTGTGAAGACTCCTGAGTTTCTGATGTGGATGTCCATATGACGACTTACATAAAACTACTTGAAACAGGGAATACAGGATAGGAAGAATTTTAGGGAGAGAAATAATGCATTCTTTGTTATAAATAACTCATTAAAGGAGAGGACATGGATAGCAAAAGGAGATAAAAATTCAGTGAAAGAAAATGGAAGAGACAGGAGAAGTAAACATGGGCAGAGACAGGTAAAAACAAAACAAAACAAAACAAAACAAAACAGTAAGAGAAAATCATGAACAGTTGCAGAGTGATACCTAGGTTTGTATTTGAGAAGTGATTATTCATGATTATAAGTTGAATAAGGTAAATATTTGGTCTCTGAATTGGATAAAAGTGAAAAATGGTGTGGGAAAGGAAGAGAAAAGAAAACAGAGACCACAACCGGTTGTCCTTCAGTAAAATCTGTGTCTATCAAGGATGTCAGCTCTTGCAAAGGAATTTGTATCTTTAAGATTAGTAGTCTAGAAAAACCAACAATTTTTTCAGTGGATTCGTATTCAGTTAAGTAATTGGAAACCGAGGAGCTGGAAGATGAGATACATCTTATGGCTGTTTTTTAGTTTCTTTCATGGACTGAATAGGTAGCCAAAGCTACTTATACAGGCAAAAATAAGGCATAGAATCATGGAGCTGGAAAGAACTCACATAGGTTGTTTTCCAACCTCTGCTTCCATAATTGTTTCCACATGAAAATAATCACACACACTTACCTGGCCAAGTGTTCTTACATTAACAGAATTGTTTGGTGGGATGATAAGGTTGATTTTGGAGTGAATATAACAAATCTAAATCAACAAAACAATAAATATTTATGAAGAACTGGGTCTTCCTTTGTTCAGGGAATACAAACATTGTCAAACTACTTACCTTACTAAAATAAGAATTTTAAAACTGTCCAAGAAAAGTAAAAATTGGATTTTGGCCTCATAAGATCACACGATGTACCAAAAGTATTCTCTATGAATTTTGTTTTGCAATTACCAAGGGCAGATATATTTTGAAATATGATTTATGTTAGAATATCCAATCAACATCCAATTGATTCTCAGTTTCTGAAATTGTGGCTTCATATTTGATCAATGCAGAGTAAAGAATCAGTAATTAAACAGTAATGATTTTTTTCAAGTGGAGGTAGTTAATATTATTGTAAATTGCTGTGCTGTGAGTAGGTTCAGGCTCTTAATGATTTTTTAAGTGATTTGGGAACAAAACCAAGCTTTCAATTACATTATTATTTCAGGTCTTAGTATATGGACTTTAGACAAAGGTATATAAACCTATCACAGAAAAGGTGTGTGACAACCTAAGAATTACTTTACTAACTTACAAGATAGCCTCTTCAGATACATAAGGACCATTCAATTGTTTTGATCATTCACCTGCCAATTTTCATGAGATGTACACAGAAGGCAGACAGTGTGCTGGCCAGAAGAATAAAATCAGACAAGAAATGAGCAAGCCTTCAACCACATTACTTTTCAATACAGTAAATACTTTGGATTTTTGTTCTAGAAGCTTGGAAACGCTAGGGAACTATATCCTTAGTTAGAGTCACCATGGGTAGGGATGGCTTTCTTCATTTTTTAGCTATCCTGGGGTGTTGGCTTGAAATGTATAGCCTCTGGTACTATGAGAAAGGCCTTAATGGTTCGGTGATGGTCAATTTTCTCTTGTGAAAAGACTGAATTAATCAGCTAGTGACACAATATTTTTTCTCACTATGATCCATATACTCTCTAAACCTTGTGTGGGGAAAATTTAAACAAGTCTTGACAATTCAGCACCACTGAACTCTGTTGACCACAAAGACTGATGTGGTGACTAATGGGAAAATCAGTGAAAGGTATGTTCCAGTAGCCTAAACAGAGTATCTCCATGGTCTACACCATCTTTTCAGCCTGCCATTTACAAAGAAAGGATGGGTGCAGTGTGGTAGTTCAGAAGGTTTTCATGCACAAATTTCATGAACTTAACAGTTCAGACATACTGGTGTCTGGTATGCCATGTATTATACACAACTAGTGCAGAGCTAGTTATAGCCAGCTGAAATGTAGTGTGAAACATGGAATACCATGAAACACTTATTTTACCACTGTTCTTTTTCTTGAGTGGTGCTATAAAATCTATATGAATTTTCAAATTCTACTTACTTTGTAATGTAATTTAATATATAAGTAGTGTCTGGATACATCTGGAGGATTTTGTAGAAAATCCCAGACATCAAATAATTTCACATATAAATACTTAAGTATGCTTCTCTAATACATGATACATTTTAAAAAAAGTAACCACAATAACGTTAACATACCCAACATATTTAACATTTATTTCTCAATATTGTTGAATAACCATTTCATGTTCTATTTTCCCTTATTATCTCAAAAATATCTTTTTGTATTTTGTTGCAATCAGGATCTCACATTTGTTTGTTATATCTCCTAAGTTCCCTTAGGGGATCTACATCTGTATCTATATCTATATCTATATCTATATCTATATCTATATCTATATCATCTATCTATATCTATATCTATATCATCTATCTATATCTATCTATATCATACATCTATCTATATCATCTATCTCTACCTCTATCTCTATCTCTATCTCTCTATCTCTATATCTATCATCTATCTCTATCTCTATCTCTATCTCTATATCTATCATCTATCTATATCTATCTGTTGTTTTTTAATTACAAGATTGATAAGTAGGTTGAGGTGGTATCAACCTGATCCCTCCATTACAATCCCCCAAATATCTTTCACCTAATAGATTTAGTGACTATTGGTGATTGTTACTAAAATGCATCATCTCATTAGGGCTTAAATTCTAACACTACCATTTCCTCTTGAAACTATTAGTTCTTTTTTAAAATGTTTATTTTTGAGAGAGGGAAAGACAGAGTGTGAGCCAGGGAGGAGCAGAGAGGGAGACAGAATCCAAAGCAGGCTCAGGCTCTGAGCTGTCAGCATGGAACCTGATGTGGGGTTTGAACCCATGAACTGTGAAATCATGACCTGAGCCAAAGTTGGATGCTTAACTGACTGAGCCACCCAAGCACCCCATGAAATTATTAATTCTGATTCTTCTCTAAGGAAGATTTTTACCTAATAGCCATTTGATTACCCTGAAATATGATCCATGTGGGAAGATGGGATAGTGACAGATTGTTTTTATTAATTTATTAATTATCAGCATAAAAAGTTGATGCCCTAGCAACATTTAAAGGTGACCAATTAACTTTTATTATAGTATATCTTATTTATTGTGTATATATTTATGAACTAATATATAAATATATAAACAAATATAATATTTATAACTATAAATATATAAAATGTTTGATATACTTCAGTCTACTAGAGTCATTATTCTTTTTTGGCTGCTCAAATTGTCCCCATCTTTGGCCAGTGGGAATGATTGCCTATGTTGTTTTAACCTGACCCCTGTTGTTTTTCATAGTCTCTTTACTTTCAGGTACAAACAAGATATTATAGGCTTTTTTTGACATTTTTTTCCCATACCTGAAATTAGCTATTGCTCCAAATTCTCTGGTTTATTTCATTGGATCATGGTATTTAGAAACCACAATTTGGACACTGAAGGTTTTCATTGCCACTGGGTTGTCATTGTTTTTAGGCCTCTTTAGTGGAGAGAGTTAGGAAATAGAAATACTTTGTAAAGAGAAAAATTATGAGTAAACTAATATTAAATTCAAATCTATTTATTTAACGTTATTTTTAGTTTGGATGCTTAACCTGTTGAGCCACACAGGTATCCCTCAGCCAATGAGCTCTAAATTATGGTTACTGTATTTTTCAGTTCTAAAATTGCCATGTGGTTATTTACATTTTCATTTGGTTCTTCTTCATATATTCTACTTCTTTGCTGAGAATTTTTATTTTAACATATATTGCAAAGAATGTTTGCAGTTGCTTGTACCAGTGTACAATAGCTACTGAAAATATTTGTCACATAATTCCAGCATTTATGTTAATAGTGTGGATGTTGCTATCTATTAATGACCTTTCTCTACATGACTTGAAATTTTGTAGTTCTTCATATGCTGAATGGTTTTGGATTGCATCCTAAATATTTTGGACCTTATAGTATGAGACTGTGTCTTTTTTAAATTTTATGGAGAATGTTTATATTTTTGTTTTAGTAGGCAACAGACCTGGGTGGGTTTAGACTGCAAGGTCCAATCTGACTTTTATGGGTGGTAATTCCAATGTCAGTTTTCAAAGTCTTTATAGTGTCTTTATATCTGCCTTGGTATGTGCCACTCAGCAGTCAGTCTGTAATCTGGGCATTGGTATATCTTTTAGTTTCCTTGCCAGCATCACTGGTATGATAATTAGTATTAGACCCATGCATCTTTAATCTCCCTCCAGACCTTTCTGATTTCTGAGACTCCCCATTTTGTTCTCTTGTCACAAATTTGGGGCTCTAGTTACCTTACCTTGTTGTGTTGTGTTGCTCACTTCTGTAATTGAGTTGGTGTCTTGGTCCAAGCAGAGGTAAGACACACAGAGAAAGGCAGAGTGAGACAGGGAAGTGAGAAGCGATTTGGTCTTGCCTTGTGCTTTGAGAATGGCAGCAATACCTGAGAGGAGGAATTGCCTTCTTAGCCCTGTGAATGCTTGTGGTGCTTATGGGTTTTCATAGCTGTTGCTGACTCTCTACTATAGGATTGCCTCAAACAGGGGTGCTAGAGAAGGAGAAAAGGGAAAAAACCCGGGGAGGAGGGGTTCCACATTTCCTTTAAGGTTAGGAGTACCTTTTCCTGACCCTCAAACTAGAGTTGGTGGGCTTTTTCTGTCTGCATCATAGTGTTCACTTCTGGGTTTCTGGACATGGTTGGTTCAAATACAGGGATACCAAAGGGGAAAAATGCTAAACTCACCACTGATTTAGTGATACTTTGAATTCTTGTAACACCTGCTGTTTTTTATAAAGTCTTCAAACAGGTGCTTCTGCATTCTGTCCAGGTTTTATAGTTGTATTCAGTGGAAGTAAAAGGATGAAGCCTGCTTATTCTATTTTAGCTGGAACCTGAACCTTTAAAATTTTATATTGTTTTTAGTTGTGTAAAACATTATGTGGTTCCAAATCCAAAACTATGAAGAAAATACACCTAACAGCAGTCAAGCTTTTTTCTTGTTCTTTTTCTCCCTCCAGAGGTAACCATATATATATTTTTTTGGTAACCATATTTTTAAGGTTTTTGATTATCTTTTCATTTTTTAACGTTAAAAGTAAGCATTTATATTTGTATTCTGTCTTCTCCATTTCTTACACAAGTGAAAACATACCAAATTTTTCTGCGTTCTGTTGGTGTCAACAACAGCTATGGAAACCCATAAGCAACACAAGAACTCACAGGGCTAAGAAGGCAATTCCTCCTCTCAGGTGTTGCTGCCGTTCTGAAAGCAAAAGGCTTTCTACTGGTATTGTCGGAGAGGCAAAGGACTATCAGTTTTTTAGCACTGAACTGGTAACAGAAAAATAGGAAATAGGGCATTTAAGAAATCAAATCCCAGAAGTAATGGTGATGGTTAGTAGCAGTGAGGTTGCTCCACAAACTGAGTTTAGTAATATGGATATTGGATGGGAAGAAAACTGAGATCCGTTGAAGGAGTCCCTACATCCAAGAGGCAACATACAGCAGAGGATGGGAAACTAGAAAGCAGACCCTCTGCTGCCATAGTGCCTTTTCCAAAGTCTTTGATCCCACCCCCATGGGCATATTTCAGTTGGTGTTAAAGGGGACAGCCCAACTTTTGGTGTTTCCCACCTATGTATCTCTAATTTAAATGCAAGCTGATTTGGAAAATAGATTAATTTTTCTATTTCATCAGTCTAAAGGTGTGGATCAAAAGGTAACCCCCTCCAACCCCTTTCTTTTATAACATCAGTGCCTCTAATATAGGAAACTGTATAATCTGGGATTTTCAGGGGCATATGGTTCAGGGTTTTTACATTTCGTGTTGGCCTCTTAAGGTGTTAGACAAACATGTAGGAATAATATTTGTACATGACTCCAGCATAACTTACATAATGACATAATTAAGAATGTCATAAGACATCATGAGAAAGAAGGCCCCTAAGAAATTTGTGATAAGTGCAAATTTTAAATACTTAGCAACAGAAGTAGTTATGGGACATCTTGACTCCTATAGTAACTGAAGAGATTCAATGGTCAATTTCTGCTAGATTCTGATCCTTAGGTGACATTATTTTTGAGCAATGTCTATGCCCCTACATTTTGGATGTTTATAGTTAAGAACAATTTTAACCTTAAACTTGATTTTGGGCTTCTACAGTTAGGAACAATTCTAAGCATAAACTTGAAATATTTCTGATAAGATTCTGATTTGTATTAATCATAATGTATCTTGAAAAATGACACCTTTAACTTCTTTCCTTTTTGGAAATGTCTAATGATTTTATTTTCTAGCATAAAGTAATTCAGCCCCTTCTGCCTTTGGCTAAAACAAAGATAATGATAACTTAAGCAGTCTAAGGAAAGCCTGAAATTCCTGCTTTGTTGTTAGAATATATTATAGATGCATGAATGAAATCTTACTTGGATAAATACTGGTAGTACTAATGTGGTGGCACTGACATGTCAAACTGGTATTTTGCTTTTATTCTGTGGATACATGAATGTTGTTTTTCTGGAAGTTGTCCTCAATTCATCTACTGTTGATCCTATGGTGCCATATTTGTATTCTTAGAAATTCAGGTTATTTTGAAGTGCTGAGAAGTTTAGAGGTGCAGAGAATGTCCAAATTGAAGGTGGTCAACTTGACATAAATGTTAAAATGTGATGATCCTTTGGTAATATCTTTAAGCACCTGGTGTTGGTGGAAGGGTTGGATATTTACTTAACATTCTCTATATGACAGGTAATCTGTTAAGTGCTTCATATACATATCTTATATAATAGAGCTTTATGGGTAGATATTACTATATTAGTTTGTAAACCAGGAAAGGGGAATTCCAAAAGTCTAAATAACTTAGTTTGGATCACACAGACTGTAAGTGGTAGAACAAGTGTTTGAACTCAGGTCTATTGACTTGGGCTTCTCCCACCATTCTTCACCAAATCCCTTACTTACTCAGATAGGATTAATATTTAAAAGATGTTGGCCCCCAGTAGGAATGGTAAGATGCTAATTAATAAGTGCTGGATATGAGTCTTGTGTAAGGGACTTATTAATGTATTTATAGGTGCACTCCTAATATCTATAAATCTAACATTAACCAACACATTTGATGTGTTTATTCAGTACATGTGGCTGATTGAAATACTACGTTTGCTAAAATACTCACTGTTTTTCTTAGAGTAAAATACATAATTTAATTTTCTAGCGAGTTATTACAGTAGCTACATATAGACAGAATAACCCTGGTTTCTTTTCACAAATTGAAATCTTAAGATGTTTTTAATGTAAGAAGAAACTGAGAAATTTTAGAACTCTAATAATGGCATCCTTATGACTTTGATTATCCTGTGATAGAAAAATGTGTCCAAGGGTCCCTTGCTAATCAGACATCAGGAGATTGTGTGGTGGGGAAAGGGCAGGCTTTATGTTAGGTGATAGAATTCTCCAACCCTGGACTAGGGTTTAAATAAGACAAACTACAGGGTGCCTGGGTGGCTCAGTTGGTTAAGCTCCTGACTTCAGCTCAGGTCATGATCTCACAGTTTGTGGGTTGGAGCCCCACATCAGGCTCCATGCTGACAACTCAGAGCCTGGAGCCTTCTTCAGATTCTGTGTCTCCTTCTGTCTCTGCCCCTCCCCTGCTTGTGCTCTCTCTCACTCTCTCTCTCAAAACTGAATACATATAAAAAATTAAATAAGACAAACTTGAAGTAGAGGGTTCACGTGATTTATAGATATTAACTCTTCCTAACTCAGGAACTTTTTGTCATCTCTGAACAACAAGAAATAGAGCTTCAAAGCTTAGAGCTCAATGGGAAGCCAGGCAGGTGGGGCTGCTGTGATGGGTTCTTCTGAGATTGCTTTAATATGCCTCAAGTGAATAAATAACTGGACACCCAGGATGCCCAAGTGGCTAAAATTTATATTAAAAGAATTCATTTTATTATACCTTCTCATTCTGAGTCAAGGATGAGGCACCAAAAATACGTAAGACCTAGGAGTGCAAGGAAAGGTCTGAAAGAGGATTATTTATTTTATTCCAAAATATAGATATCTGTCTTCTCTTAAGCACCTGGATGTGCAGAACTTAATGTAATTGACCTCATGCATGTTGTAAAGAAAATTAAAACCCTATCTCATGCTGGGGGCTGTAAATTTCATCAACAACTTGAACTTGGCCTGAGGGTTAGTTCTTACCACCTGAAAACAGATCTATTTATTTCCCAAAGTGCTACTTAGGACACTAGTCCAATAAGACTTCTGTAGAAAAAAATGTTCCATAGTTAAATTGGAGTTTGGGAAACACTGTATGATATATTTACCTATTAGATAATTATAATGCATATTAGTGTATTAAATAAGGTTTCTGATAATTCAAATAGTAAATGAGAAATAAAAACTATGAAAACTGTGTAACTTAAAAAATTTTTCTATGTTCATTTATTTTTGAGAGAGAGAAAGAGTGTGAGCAGGGGAGCAGAGAGAGAGGGAGACGCAGAATCTGAAGCAGGTTCCATGCTCTGAGGTGTCAGCACAGAGCCCAATGCGGGGCTCAAATTCACGAACTGTGAGATCATGACCTGAGCCGAAGTTAGACACTCAACTGACTGAGCCACCCAGGAGACCCTGTTTAACTTTTTTAAATAGTTGTTTTAATTGGTATCTCTTCCTATCAAGGTTTCACAGAACTTGTGATTAAAGTAGTGTGTTTTTGTCATAAGAATAGGCAAATAGACCAGTAGAATAGAATAGAGTCCAGTAATAGACCCTCATTATAACTTATAACAGATGACACTGCATGTCAGTGGACAAAGTACAATCTTTTCAATAAAAGGTACTGGGTCAATTAGATATGCGTAGGAGGAAAAAAATAAACCTTACTTTACATTTGCATATGAAAGATCAAACAATTTGGCTTTTGGGGGAAAAGGTAGGAGATTATCTTCATGACATGAAGGAAAAGTTTTCTCAGCAGGACACATGAAAAAGAATAGTAAAATGTCCAAATTTAAATTGAGGACTCTCTTCATGAAAAGACACCATTAAGAAACTAAAGAGGAAAGATGGAAACTAGGGCAAGGTATTTGTACTATATATATTTGACAAAAGATTCATGTATGGAATATAAAAAAAAATAAAAAAACTGCTACTAATCCCTATCAAAAAGCTGGAATCGAATAGAAAAAATGGACAAAAGATTTGAACAGTCATGTCAGAGGAAAGGGTGTTTAAATGGCCAATAGAGATGACAATATGCTCAAATTCATTAGTCATCAGGAAAATACAAATTAAAACCACAGAGTGATTATAAAGGAATGGCTAAAATAAAAACAGGAAATGCCAAGTGTGTCAAGGATGTAGAGCTGTGGCAAGGGTCAGACACTGTTGGTGGGAGTGTGAATTAGGATGACCACTTGGGAAACCTGGTTGGCAGTAATTACTAAAGCTGAATATATATACTTATCTTATGACCCAGAATTTCCACTCCTAGATTATATATCCAACAAAAATTCATATATATGTTCACCAAAGGACATGTACTGTATAATTTCCATAGCAGCATTGTTTGTTAGGACCCCTAAACTGGGAACAACTCAAAGTTTATCAATAGTAGAATGAATAAAGTGTGATAAATTCACACAATGGACTATACTCCAGCAATGAGAATAAACAAGCTATAAATACACAGAATAACATGGATAAATCTCACAAATATAATTTTGAGCTATAACAGACACACACAAAAGAGAATGTACTAGATAACCCCATTTATATAAAGGTTTTAAATAGGCAAACTAATCTCTGCTGTTAGATATCAGAACAGTGGTTACTCTGGAAGGGGGCTCAGAAGAATGTGGGGATGCTAATTGTGTTTTGATCCGGGTGTTTGTTTCACTTTGTGAAAATTCATTGAGTGATGTATTTATGATTTGTATATTTTCTTGAATATTTGACATACTAAAGTTAAAAAGGATGCTAAAAATTCAGACATCTGAAAACACAAATTTACTGAATAAAAGATTCTTAGCTTTAGGCTTCCAAGGAACACACTTTGGGAAATGCTGACCTATCCACACATTGCTATTAATAGATATTGTTCAAGTCTTATTTTTTAATTGAAATAAGATGACATGAAATGATATTCAAGAGAAAACATAAATGGACATTTTCCTCAATTAATATTCAAATTTGTCATTATTTTTGTATTGAAGACAGTGAAGCACTGAGGAGTAGTGTTAAATGATTAAAGAAATCATTTAATGAGCCTTTGAAAAGTAATGAGAGAAACAGATACATTTTATTTTATTTTTTTTAACGTTTATTTTTATTTTTGAGACACAGACACAGCATGAACGGGGGAGGGGCAGAAAGAGAGGGAGACACAGAATTGGAAGCAGGCTCCAGACTCTGAGCCATCAGCCCACAGCCCGAGGCGGGGCTCGAACTCACGGACCGTGAGATTGTGACCTGAGCTGAAGTCGGATGCTTAACCGACTGAGCCACCCAGGCCCTGAGAAATAGATACATTTTAGTTATATAAATATTAAAACAAGATTAAACTGAGATTGCTTTTTAGTTTGGACTAATAGAAAATATAAACTTTAATAAAAAAAGAAAGTATAAACTTTTAATAACTTCACAAGAAATATATAAAAAGGTTTCCTTCAGCAAACAGCAATTTTGTGGATTTTTTTATAATTAAGTAATTTTTATACTTTAGGTTTCCATTTGTCATTGAAATGTAAGGGTTAATTTGCACTCATACTACTTTATACAATATTATCCCTTTTCCCAGTTCCTTAATATATGTTTTACCATTTCAGAGACACTTTTGATGACAGACTGTGTGCCTGGATCTTTGTATAAATGCTTTTCTCTTACGCTAATTAAATAATTAAATCACTTGCTCCAGAATGTTGAAATGCCAAATGTCCAGTTTCTCTGCCTCCACAGACTTCATACTCTGACAGCCAACAATTGCTTTAAGTGTTTGACATTCAGAAATTGGAGCGAATAGGTCAGGACTGTGGCAAGTTGGTTTGCATTTTAAGTAAGCTGTGAGTGAAGAGAGAGGAAAGAAATGTGTCTAATGGTAATTTCTTTCAGTTATTTTCTGTCATTGTCTTAAGATTTTACTTGTTTGTTTTTCAAGAGAAAATAAAAACTTGACTGGTTGTTCTTATCCCAATTTTGCTTTTTTTTTTTTTTTTTTTTTTTTTTTTTTTTTTTTTTTTTTGGTATTAACCCCTCTGGAAAATGATAGGAATCTGAAAGTCTGGCTATTCAGAAATTAGGTATCATATTTATAGTCAAATGAGATCATTATGCCTATTACTATGATGCACATTTTTAGAGAATTAGACTCACTGAGTATGACATTGAATTTTTCTTTTTTTGTGGCAACAGCTTTACAATAACCTGGTTTAGATTGCTTTTTATACAGCAGACTTATGCTTTGAAAATTTGTTTCACATAAAAATGTGATATTTATAGTTAGTCCTTTTTAGTCAAGTTTGCAAGAGAAGGATTTCTTAGAATATTCAGATTATTAATCCAATCACAAATCTTATGTTAGCCAATGGTTTTAATTTTTTCTTCAATAGAAATGTTTGACTTATATTTTGATGAATGTATTGGCTGAAGTTTCACCACATGGATTTTCTTCTCTTTACCTGCTGTGGAAAGTGCAAGTGATGCCAATAAAATGACCAAAAGGGAGAGAAGGAAGGAGGAACAGCAGCAATAATAGTGACAGCAGGAAAGGATTAAGCAAAATTAGCAAATTCCGTCATTTGTGTCCAAATAACCAAGCCACAGGTCAAATCTGATAAGGGACCTCCATGGGAAATTACAGTTTTGTTGCTGTTCTGAAATTTTATGGTAATAAATATTGTTTAAGAAGGGGAAGTTTCTGTCCCTTGCCATTGACTTCCTGAACCAGCAGTAGGTAACTGGTGGAGTCTGAATCTACGTGCTGGCAACTTCCTGCAGCACACATGAAAATGTTGTGAAGTGACTACAGAGTAATGTGCGTGAGCTGGTCCCATCAGGGGTGCTTAATGGTGCCACCAATTTGGGGTATCATGACAATGTGCAATGGAGGAGGCTGTCTAGGGCTTTTATTTTTTTATTTTTTTTATTTTTTTATTTTTTTATTTTTTTATTTTTGGGACAGAGAGAGACAGAGCATGAACGGGGGAGGGGCAGAGAGAGAGGGAGACACAGAATCGGAAACAGGCTCCAGGCTCCGAGCCATCAGCCCAGAGCCTGACGCGGGGCTCGAACTCACGGACCGCGAGATCGTGACCTGGCTGAAGTCGGACGCTTAACCGACTGCGCCACCCAGGCGCCCCTGTCTAGGGCTTTTAGGAGGGATGTTGTTTGAGCTTAAATGGCTAAGATTCCTAACAATTCCATAGTACATTTGGATCTTGAAATCAGAACTTTATTTTGGAATGTCATTTAGGGTTATGTATGTATTTGTACTCAGTTAAAACCATTGTCTTAGGAATATACAATATACTTTAAAAGAGATTTGCAAGCAAGCATGTTTGTCATTTTCATAAAGAGGGTTCATAAAGGAGCCCTCTAAGCATTGTTATTTATTTATGAATGATTTGAGTAGACCCTGTTAGAATATTACAATAAAAATTCTAATGTGTGGAATGGGAAAAGTCAGTTAAGTAATTTTTCTTAAGAAACTCCTTTAATGGGGACATCCCTTCTAGCTGAATCTTTGTCACATCATTTTAGTCTATTTGGTAATCTCAAAAGCACAGAGCTTCAAGCCCCTGAATCAATGTGAAAAATCTTTATAATAAGTTTTCACATCTCAGACTTTCTTAGTATTTTGGTTTACATTATACACTGACAATCTGTTAGGCTAATGTATAATATGAACTGGCTCATTGTCAACATTATTTCATTGCTAAAAATAGGTAGATTTTAATATGATATTATAGCCAGCCTTGTCTATGTCAGCCTGTTGTTCGTCATGGTGGGAGTATTTACACCTTGGAATTGCCAGTGTCACAAATCAGGCCTCCCTTGCCTCCAACTCATTGTTAAACATTTATCAGTGCACCATTGGGTACAATAGAGCATGGCTTTGAGGTGGGTTAGACCTAGGATAAAATTCTATTTCTCCCTCTCTCATTCTGGAAAATTATTAAACTTTCTTAAATTTCCTATTTTCTTAATACAACAACAATAATGTAGTATTGCAAAAATTAAGTTAGCTAATGCACAACACACTTGGCACAAGCTTTTAATGTATTTTAGAATTCTTTTACTTTCTCCACTCTCCTGATAGGATTGGTCCTAGAATCTGGGGTAAGAATGAATTATAATGGAGGTCAAGATTCTACAACTGTGGACAGAAAAGAAGGACCAGAATTTGGGCATCAGGAAAGAAGTTCTATATTAGGGATGGCATATCCAAAATAGTTACTCTCAAGATGTGTCCAGCAGAAGTGAAGAAAAAATCCTTGACAGTAGAAGCCCTTTCATAGTGTTATAATACCTCTGCAGAGGCAGGGATAGCCCCAAGTCTTTCCATTTTAGAGAGTTGTGCTGAGTTGTAGTAATAAGCCTAAGCCTGGTGAAGAGGAAACCCTTGGGTGATGGACTGAGCCCTGGTACTAGATATTAGAGTAATCAGAGCCTGCGGTCTTCTAGCAAAGATTGCACTTGGTCCTGGTCAAGACAATTCATCCTCCAGTTCCATGATTTTAGGCAGTAGAGAAGCGGATGGAGCCTGCAAAACACACTGTCTCCGATCTGGTAGGAGATAAATCAGGAAAGTTTCCAAACACATAATGTCAGAGCAAATGGGGTCTGCAAAGAGCTTCTCACATTAAGCAAAATCAAAATAAACAAAAAAAGAATTCTAACTATGGCAAACAACCAAAGTCAAACATACAAAAATACATGCATAACAAGGGGAAAGAGAGAAGGAAACTAGTATGTAAAACACTAGAAACACTGGAAAGGACCCAGTCTAAAAGAAAATATAACACAGAAAGCATATTCCTGTTAATTTACTCTGTAGAGAAGCTTACTGAAAACAAGAATATATTAAGAGCACAGCTCAAAGATAAGATGATTAAAGAACAGAACGGTATCAAAAGGGAAATTGCTGAAATAAGAATACAAGTTGAGAACCAAAACAGCACTATTGCAGACCTAACACATACAAAGATTTTTCAAAGAAGAGTTCATGTTTTTGAGTTCATGTTTTCCTTCCAAGAAGGAGGCTGATTCCATAGTCACATAATCATTTTCATTTGCCTTTACAAAGACTTGAACAAAATGGAAAAGATGAGGTTGTAGCTCTTCACCAAAGTGACTCCTAACTTCTAATGGCCTCTAGAAATGTCTTTTTCTTTTTTTTTTATTTTTTTATTTTTTTTTTAAATTTTTTTTTTTCAACGTTTTTTTTTTTTTTATTTATTTTGGGGACAGAGAGAGACAGAGCATGAACGGGGGAGGGGCAGAGAGAGAGGGAGACACAGAATCGGAAACAGGCTCCAGGCTCTGAGCCATCAGCCCAGAGCCCGACGCGGGGCTGGAACTCACGGACCGTGAGATCGTGACCTGGCTGAAGTCGGACGCTTAACCGACTGCGCCACCCAGGCGCCCCTAGAAATGTCTTTTTCAATGCAGCAGTGAGATTGTTTTATAAATCTGCTTTTTTTTTTTTTTTAATTTTTTTTTTTCAACGTTTTTTATTTATTTTTGGGACAGAGAGAGACAGAGCATGAATGGGGGAGGGGCAGAGAGAGAGGGAGACACAGAATCGGAAACAGGCTCCAGGCTCCGAGCCATCAGCCCAGAGCCTGACGCGGGGCTCGAACTCACGGACCGCGAGATCGTGACCTGGCTGAAGTCGGACGCTTAACCGACTGCGCCACCCAGGCGCCCCTATAAATCTGCTTTTAAAAGAAAATAGTAATTCCGGGATTAGTGCAGCTTGAAAAAAATTCTCATCTTCCTCAAATTTTGGTTAACAGTGTGTAACAGGATGGTGAATGAGACTTTTCTTATTTTGGCATTTTTGCTGAAACTCCAAAATGGAAAACTAATGAGTGCTTCTTTATTCTACAGAGAGCCATCAGTAAGCCCTGAGATCTCTCCTTTGTATTCTATTAAGAGATAACATAGACTAGAAAACAATTTTTATTTTTTTTTCTTTTTTTTTTTTTTTAATTTTTTTTTCAATGTTTTTTATTTATTTTTGGACAGAGAGAGACACAGCATGAACGGGGGAGGGGCAGAGAGAGAGGGAGACACAGAATCGGAAACAGGCTCCAGGCTCCGAGCCATCAGCCCAGAGCCTGACGCGGGGCTCGAACTCACGGACCGCGAGATCGTGACCTGGCTGAAGTCGGACGCTTAACCGACTGCGCCACCGAGGCGCTCCTAGAAAACAATTTTTAAAGGTACAAAAAATAATTTTAAAACAAATTACATGAAATCACATAAAATGGAGGAAGGAGGTCAAAAGGTACAAACTTCCAGTTTTAAAATGAATAAGTCATGGGGATATGATGTACAATGTGGGGACTATAGTGAATAATACTGCACTGCATGTTTGAAAGTTGCTAAAAGGTCAGATCTTCAAAGTTCTTATCACAAGAAAAAATTTTTAACTGTATGGTGGTAAATGTTAACTGGACTGATTATGGCGATCATTTCATGATACAAACAAATACTGAATTATTATGTTGCACACCTGAAATTAATACAATGTTATATGCCAATTATACCTCAATTAAAAAAAAGAAAAACAAATCACATGAAAGGAGACAGCTGAATTGGCTCTGCTCCTCCAACCATCACCCCCAGTGGATATCAGCAAAAGTTTTGGGCTTCAAGGATAGTCATTGTGGTTTTGGGTTCTTGATCAGGCAAGGGGTACTGTGGCCTTTCACTCCTCTTTGCCACCCCCCCACAAACCACGAAAAGTGGCATTAAAGAGAATACCTCACAGGAATTGGAGGCATCTGGAAGAGGATGACACTGGTAACTCAGTCCTAGAGTAGATGTCTGTTCCTATGGCAGCCTCACACATCTACAAACTGAGAGCAAACAGAGGAGAAAGGGAGCAGCAGGTCAGGAGCTTGTGCATGCATTGTTGAAGGCACGAGGAGGTGGGAGTTTACATAGGGCTGGGGATGGACGGGAACCACTGTGCTTGATCATGGGTGTTGGCATTGGAGGCAGGGTTGCAAGCACTGAGCCAGAGCCAGGTGTTCCCCATCAGAGGGCTGCAGGTGGGGAGGTATCCTCACAGAGACACCAATTGAATTCACCTGTGCTCTCCTCAATAAAACCAGGGGTTCAACACTCACCGCACGGTATGCTTTTCGCTGAGCGGGGACCAACGTTGCACAAGGTAGGAAACAGTTTTGGGCGGTTTTCTCCATGCTCCACTTTCTGTTTCAACAAAACAAAAGCTAGAACTAGAAAAGGGAGGGGGAAAGAAGTGCAAGGAGGCTGAATTAGGAGAGGGAGATGTTTATTTGATATGAAACTGAAGTCTTAATTTGGGCAGGCTCTGGCTCAGGTTTTTTTTTTTTTTTTTTTTTTTTTTTTTGTGAGGTAGGAAAAAGCGATTCAAAGTGTGGTTTTTAAATGCAAGTAAAACGTTCCATGTTTGGACTTCACTGAATTCAGGCTCTTGACATCAACACTTGTTATGCCATGAAATGCTACTCTGGGCTGCTAGTTTTATCTTTTGGTATGATTGATACATTTATGGTTAGAAACCATATGAAGTTTTTAGTAGTCTTAAGTTAAACCTTGGGCCAGAGATGATTGACTATATAATTCTAATGACCCAAGAAAGCATTTAAGAATGTCTTTAGTACGAATGACTGTCTTTGAAATGAAAAATACAAACTTTACTCATAATTCTTTGAGAATTATCACATTATTCATGTTTTTAAATCAAGTTAACTCTGATGTTAAGCCCCCACTTTTCGAGAAAGTATCAGTCATATTTTGGGATTTTTTTAATGTTTATTTTTGAGAGAGAGGGAGAGACAGAGCGTGAATAGGAGAGGAGCAGAGAGATAGGGAGACAGAATCAGAAGCAGGCTCCAGGCTCCAAGCTGTCAGCACAGAGCCCAATGCAGGGCTTTGGCTTACAAGCTGCAGAGATCATGACCTGGGCTGAAGTCGGATGCTTACCTACTGAGCCACTCAGGTGCCCCTGGGATTTAAAAAAATGTACATACCTAGAATTTCCAAAATTCCTATAAAACGTGTCACTGTTCCTCCAAGCACTGTCCTCTCCCCAGAGCCACAGAGTACTTGTGGGTCCTGGGTTTTTGTTTGTTTTAAGCAAGGGGAGACCACTAAACTGTTCGTGTGATTTTTTTTTTTTTTTTTTTGCTTGATCATGCAGTAGGGCTCAGGCTGTTTAATGCATTACTGGCCTGGTAACTTTTACTGATTTTTTTTTTTTTTTTTCCCCTCTTTTTAGCTTTGCTAGTAGAAGTGGAGAGTCTGACCCATACACCCCATTTCTTCCGCCACCCCTTAAGGCTTCTTTTCCATATCCTCTCTTTGTGGGGAAGATTCCACATGTTCCCTCCTAAATAGGCCTTCTTTACTGTTATAATGAAGGGGATGTGGACACTATCAAATGTTGACAATTGAAATGTTGGGCACTTTTTCTTAACTCACCATGTTACACGAGCAGTGCTTCTGGAATCCTTGACTGATAGAATGAATAGGTAATAGGGAGAAGAAAACAAAGTGGGGGGAAAAAGGATGGCAGTAGAAGTAGGATGAAAAAGGAAAAATAAGACGGGTAAAATAAAAATGGCAAATGAGTGGTAGAGTGATATCGAAGTGCTTTTAATTTCTCTCTGTGGAACTGGCATTTCTGGGCCACCCCACTCTGTGGTTTTCTGGTTTGCATAATTGAATGGATATTATTGAAAGCATATATGAATGGTGTTAGTATGATTATATAACCGAGTCTAAGCAGCTCACTGTTGTGAGAGTGAATGAGTACTGCATTTTACTAAACTGTTACCCTGCTTTGACAGCTGTTACACTGCGATAAATGATTGCAGAATTAATTGAAGAGTTTAATATACTATTAAAACCTATTTCCACTGAGCAGTAATAATGAGAATTCATTGTTAGTGAGTGTCTACCATTTAGTGACAGGAAATTTCTCTTATAGTGTTCTATGTATTGTTTTTGAACTACATCTTTATTAGGCCTCCTATTAGAAGTTAATTTTTGAAGAGGTGCTAACTTTTAAAATGTCCATTGAAGGACCAGATTAGCATGAAAGTGTCAAGATCTCCCCGTTTTGAGTTTTCCTTTCCTTTCAGTACTCCTATACTATCTCCTTTCCCCCCAGTAAATTGTCAGCTGATTCAGTTACAGCTGAGTTGAATCTTCCAATTCTTTGCTGTTAAACTTCTTCAGGTATATAGAACAGTTCCTTGTAAAAACCCCATCAGAAACTAATTTCTATTGACAGGAAAGATAATGACTTCTTTTCTGTAGTTGTTAAAGGAGTAAGTGTTCCTATTAAATGCTGCTCCATCAAGTATGTTTTAAAGAATCACAGGAGCTCACCTCTATTGCAAAATATCTGGAAATTGTAGGAGGAAAACTTTACCTTTGTCTTTTACATATATTCCTTAAATAAGGGAAATTGTGATATGACCAGTGAAATTCTTAATGACCCTCGGAACTCCTTTTGAGTAGACCATGAACCAGATTCCTCCACCACCCAATAGGAAGGACTATACCTAAACTTAATATCCCTTGGTATTATTATATAGGCATATTATATATACATATATAGGTATATTATTATAGGGTCTGTATCTGAGAACATAGTCTCCAGGTGGTGGGTAGCTTGCTTTCCTCAGATAACTCCTGTTAAATAGCTGGCACTCCAAATAGTTTTACTCTACAAGAGATCATATGTACTTGAAACTAATGAAACACTGTCGACTATATTCAAATAAAAAAAAATTAAAAAGATCATAATGGAGTGTAAGGTGTCCTTCCCCTGGAATATGAATGCATTTTACATGTGCAGCAGAGCATGCTGGTTCTTGTTCACTTTTCTGTGGGATGATGGTAGGATGAGGGAGTGGGGTCTTCTCTTTTTTCGACCTAAGTTTCTCTAGTAAAGCCTGTGTGGTGTTGTAGTAACAAGGGATCTACCTTACAGTGCATAAATCCACTGTATATTGATTCTTGTGAATTATGTGAGGTACTATTTTACTCTTCTGGTTTCTCAGGAGAAATTTCCCCTAAGCATGCCTGGTCTTTTACTCCACTCCTTGCTCTTTCCAGTCATTGTTGATTTAATTGTCTGGCTGACAGGAAACCACATTGATCCAAGTTTATCAGTTGTCAGCAGTGAACCTATCAATAGTCCTAAATGAAAGGAATTAGGACTTTTTTTGACCATTCTCTATCCACTCTGGAAGAGAGGAAATGATGACTTGTGCAAATGTTTTGCTCTACAGACTCAAAATTTCCTTTGGGTAGTCTGTCCCTAGGGCTGGATTTGAAAGGCAGGAGATTTTCAGTCCTGGTCAGTTTTCACATTAAACTGTATCTTGCGACTTTGCTTTTGCCAGTGACAGGGATGTTATTTTGGACTCCCGTTTGTCTTGTACATTTCTTAATCAAGTGCTTCAGAACTCAGGGGAAAAGGATAGCACTAATGGGGCCTCTTTGGATTCCAACATCTCTAGCAGGGAGCCATTGAAGGATTGAAGCATCTCATAGAGTGCTGCTCTATTGCCCAGGTGTTCTTTCCAGTGATTGATTGATTTAGTTAAAGTGTGCCATAGGGAGAGAGACTTCAAATTCCAAATGTTTGCAACTGAGCATTTGGATCTGGTGAATTTGTAGATGATACTCCACTAGAGAAACTTTCCTTCCAGCTCAATAAGCAAACTGATAGATCTTTGCTTACAGCCCAAATGCTTTTCTCAGCCCCATTCTCATTGTGGTATAGGTGTCTAACTAGAAATGGAGTAATATTTTCTTTGAAGGACACAGTCCTAGATATTTCATAGTCTGTCAGCTTAACTCTATCCTGGCTGTTGAGGAGTGCTTAAATGGCTTTAGAAGGATCTATGAAGATAAACTGTATTTTAAAGAAGCAATCAAGCATGAAAATTCTAGTATTTAAAAGTCTAAGTCAAAATTCTATTACACTATATTCATGCCAAAAATATATGGTATAAGTTGGTTTCCTGGGTGTCGGGAGTTTCGGTAGAAGAATCTTTATAGTTCCCTGAAAGATAGGATGAATTCTAGTTAATATAACTTGATGTTGGAAATAGCCTCACAAGGGCTTTAAATCTAGAGCAGCTATGCCTGTACTAGTCTTGACACAGCTAATTTGTGCGTTATTAGTCTTCAGTGGATGATTGTTTACACTCTGATACTTGGGAAATGCATTCTGTTGTTAGAAATAGTGAATAAGCAGGAGCTTAAGTTTTTTGTTCGAATTCCAGTACAACTAGCATACTGTTAATTAGTTTCAAGTGTACAATATAGTGATTCAACAATTGTGTACATTACTTCAAGCTCATCATGAGAAGTGTACTCTTAAATCGTTATCACTTATTTCATCCATCCTCCCACCCACCTCCCCTCTGGTAACCACCAGTTTGTTCTCTACAGTTAAGAGTCTGTTTCTTGGGTTTTGTTCCTTTGCTTTGTTTTCTTTCTTAAATTCATATTTGAGTGAAATCATATGAGATTTGTCTTTTTTGACTTATTTTGCTTAGCTTTATACACTGTAGCTCCATCCAAGTCATTGCAAATGGCAAGATTTCATTTTATTTTTTTGTAAGGCTGAATAATATTCCTGTGTGTGTGTGTGTGTGTGTGTGTGTGTGTGTGTGCACGTGCCCCCCCCCCTTTTATCCATTCATCTATTGATGGATACTTGGATTGCTTCCATAATTTGGCTATCGTCAGTAATGTTGCAATAAACACAGGGGTACCTATAGCCTTTGATTTGAAATTAAAGTCTTGTATTCTTTGGTAGTGTAATTACTGGATTATAGGGTAGTTCTGTTTTTAATTTTTTGAGGAATGTCTGTACTGTTTTCCAGTGGCTGCACCAATTTGCATTCCTACCGACAATGCAAGAGGATTCCTTTTTCTCCACATCTTTTCCAGCCCTTGTTTCTTGTATTTTGGCTAAAATCAAAAACCTATCATTGTGTGAGGCATTCTCTGTGAGGTGATATCTCATTATAGTTTTGGTTTGCATTTCTCTGACAAATGATGTTGAGCATTTTTTTCCCATGGGTCTGTTGGCCATTTATGTCCTCTTTGTTTTTTTTTTTTTTTTTAATGTTTTTTTTTTTTTTTTTAATTTATTTTTGGGACAGAGAGAGACAGAGCATGAATGGGGGAGGGGCAGAGAGAGAGGGAGACACAGAATCGGAAACAGGCTCCAGGCTCCGAGCCATCAGCCCAGAGCCTGACGCAGGGCTCGAACTCACGGACCGCGAGATCGTGACCTGGCTGAAGTCGGACGCTTAACCGACTGCGCCACCCAGGCGCCCCTATGTCCTCTTTGGAGGGATGTTCATGTTTTCTGCCCATTAAAAAAATTTTTTTGACGTTTATTCTTTTTTTTTGAGCAAGAGAGGGAGCGGGGGAGGGGCAGACACACACACACACACACACACACACACACACACACACACACACACACACACACACACAGAGTCCAAAGCAGGCTCCAGGCTCTGAGCTATTGGCACAGAGCCCAATATGGGGCTTGAACTCCTGAACTGTGAGATGATGACCTAAGCTGAAGTCAGCCTCTTAACCAACTGAGCCACCCAGGTGCCCCTATTCTGTCCACTTTTAATTGGATTATTTTTTAGGTATTGAGTTGTATTCTTTATATATTTTGGATACTAACCCTTTATCAGATCATTTGCAAATATCTTCTCCCAACAGGAACTTCTTTTTTAAAATTAGAGCAAAGTGTACAATATGTGAATTTAAGCTCAAGTTAATCAAACTGTTTTGGTGACTGAATTCTCACTGAGTTCATTTTACTGGCATGCTTTTCAGGTAAAAGTAAAATCTTTTTATGACAAACTGTTGGTTTTCTGTGTGAGTTGGATTAAATTTGTCTGGGCTCTCTGTAGAGGATTAAACAAATTTGAGAAAATGACCTGAGAAAATGACCTGAGAATAGTAAGAGGGAAGAATCTTCCTCTCGAATTCAGTTCTTCTGCCTTGAGATATCTCAAGTTTGCATTACATATTTATGCTTTTCTTCCCTTTTTACATTTATTCTTATACTCTTTACTTTATTATCTTATACTCTTTATTTTATTATCAATGATTCTTATTCTTAACTCTGTTGTGCCACTTTTTTTTTTCTAGACTGTGACTCCTTGGGGAATTAGAGTAATCATTGTATCCACTGAACAGTGCCTTCACAAGATAGCACCTAATCTGTATTTATTAACTAAATGAGCTACTAGTACGTTATTACATAATAATTTTGTCCTGTAGATCCTCCTTTGTATTGTTCTCTGATTTTACATTACAGAAGACTCACATTTATTCTAAAACAGAACAACTTTATCCTGATGTTTCTTCAACAAAATAGGTTTAATTTCAAAATAGGCTTTTTTGCAAAGTTCAGTGACAATTCATTGTTCTTTATTCACTGGCATCTAACTGCACACAGTCTGTTGCCCATGCCATCGCTAATAATGAAGTACTTTCAAACAGTGGGGTCCTGGACCATGTGTTGTATCTTTTCAGCCTAACTGGAGACTGCTACAAGAAGAGTGACTAGCTATTTCCTGGAAGTTTAGTAGAACTACTTTTTTTTTTTTTTTTCTTGTACCTGGGTATAAATATGGATATGTCTGCTTAACCTTTTAAGGTTCTGGATAAGTGTCTTCCATAAGGAATACAATTTCCATGTCTTGGAAGTGATTCAGCCTAGTATCTATTGAAAGGATTCAGATATATCTGTTGAACAGATAAATGAAACCTCAATCATAGGATTGGTCACAACCAGATAGAAAAGTGGCTTATAATTCCTAGGAGCTGTGGAATCAGGATGTCTGACAAGAATGACAAAGCTGCAACTCCAGCATGGACAGATGTCCCTTTGTTAAGCATCCTCTAGGGGTTGATCTGTGCACACCACGTTCTTTGAAAATTCTGTCTTCTAGAATTTTATTACTGTAACCTTGTTTGTGAGAAGACTAAATGATCTGAGGAAGACCTAAGGAGTATATTTGAGTTAAGAGAAAGCTAGATTACCAAAGGTTTTCATTTGGTACATAAATATAACAATTGTATATACATACAATTCTCAGGAGAATTGATAGACTTTCTTGCTTTGCTTCCTTTTATGTGCTGCCTCATGCAAACTTGCAGTAGTCTGTCTTCCTGGTGTGAGGAAGGCTTAATAAAGATGTGGGAAGAAATATTTTGACATTTAGTATTTTCCATTATTAGCAAACTGACATTTTGGTTTATAAATAAACGGGGTTTTCAACTATCTGATTTTTAACTGGAAAAAACATATTTAAGATTTCTGTTAGGAAAGTATATTGAGAGGATGCCAGATGTATAAATGTCTGTTTTCCCCATTAAGTATATCATTACTGTGATATTCTCTGACCTGCATGTAAGTATTTCTGCTCGTTCTCAAGATCTGAAAATGTTACAAAGAGGCTGCCACGGGGCTAAGAGCCTTTGAGTCTTAAGATGCCTCTGTGGAGAAATGCATACCAGGCAGTCGGGCCATGAGGAGTCATGCAGAAATGCTGAATAATTGGTTCCTACATATGCATAATTTGGGGCATTGCTATTCTTTGCCCAAGGTTTACATTGCTGCTGCTTCTAATGATATTTTAGGTAAGGACTATTTGGAAACTTAAAAAGCTTGGCCACTTTAATCGATAACTTAAAGAATTGGTCCTAAAATTCCTTAGAGAAAGAAATGTAAAATTTGTCAGCATGAAATTTACATTCTTTTTGTGAAAAGGCCCTTTTTCCAGTAAATGTAGTCAATAAATTTATCTCTGAAAGCACAAATGTGTATGCAAGAACCTTCAAACATCTGGTGAAGTGGTTTCTTTTGAGAAAAGCCAAAATCTAGTGCTTTGAGGTTGGCAAACTATGAGAAATCTTTTGAAATGGAATTGTTTTTTGTCACAGGGGAAAAAACCCTGCCAAACTTTGTTCTTGAAGAACCCAGTATTTCTTCAATAAATCTGCAAAATGTTTCCTTTTTAAACTGGTTAAGTCCATTGCAATTCCTATGTTAAAAGCTCTATAAAGGAAGGATTACATATAATCTAATAAATGTGGCAGATTATGGTCCTTTAGATCTTAAGATTAGAGGCAAATGGGAGTTTTTGAATATTACATGTTATGACTTCTATCAATTTAAGGAGGAAAAATGTCATCAATAAATGTTGCTTGGTAAATGTGTACATACTTTGTCAATAGATGTTAAATATATCTGTATTGAATATTTTTAATAGCCTTTGGTATCTAAAATCGACTCCTTTCCATTTTCTAATCAAACTTTTTAGAGAATTAAATTCTGATTAAGTAAAAATTTTTGTGCTACCAAATGAACTATGCTCTGAAGCAAAATAAATTCTTTGCTCCTTTCCCCACCCCTGACCCCCTGCCTTGCTCCTTTTGCACTTCTCTTACCCTCTCCTCCCATTCTTTGTCCTTCTCTTTTTTCCATTTGGCACATAATTTCCACATTTATCATTTGGCAGGCACTGGGGACACACAAGTGAATGTCTTCAAGGAACTTAGACTTCAGCAAGGAAATAACTAATCAAGTATGCACAAATCAGGGTGATAAGTAACCTAATTGTGCATGAAAATCAGAGGGAGAGATGGTGGTGAGTATTAAGACATTTCTCATACTTGGGACAACACAACCTGAAGCTGGAACACTTTGAGAGATGGAAATTTGTCAGTGACCTGGGGAGGGACAAGAGGCCTTTGGGGGGAAAAGAGCACCAAATAAAAAATTTGGAAACCATAAAGGGAACTTGGAATAGTTCCTTTAGATTCAAACACAGGTTGTGGAGCATGGGGGATTAGGCTGGATATGTAGGCATGAATTAGATTTGAAAGGGTCTTTTTGCATAGTAAGGGATTTAGACTTTATCCTATAGTACAGGGGTTAGCATACTTTCTCCAGGTAGCAATAATCCAGGTAGTAAATACTTCAGACTTCGTGGAATATAAATCTCTGTAGCATGAAAGCAGCTACAGACAATATATGAACAAGCATGGTTGTATTCTAATAAAACTATTGATGAACATGTAAACTTGACTTTTATATAATATCTACATGTCACAGAATTTTTCTTAATATTGGGGGGAAAATAATTATTAGCTTGCAGACTCTACAAAAACAGACTGCAAGGCTGGATTTGGCCCATGGGTGGTACTGAGATTGCTGCTGATACTGGTAGATGATGAACTATCTAATCTATATTAGAAGAGTTCTAATCAGGAAGGATCTAGGATCTTCTATGCGTTCTAGAAAGGTCTCTCCAGTGCAGCATTTTCTAAACCATGCTGTGAGAAACCATGTAAGTCCCTCTGGACAAAATGATCCCAAAAGCAAGTCTTAGGAAATGCTCTGTTACATCGTTCTCTTTCAGATTCACAAAGCATTGGTGTATTAAAGGCTCTGAGAAGGGTTGCAGAGAACCACTTTAACTTTTTGCTACTCAGTGTTCATTCCATTTATTTATGGAAACCTCATTGAAACCTGATTTAGGAAGTGTTATTTTAATGGCCATTATATTAATGAAATGCAATAAAGATCAAGCTCAACTAAACCAGAATCTGTTGTAGTACTCCTGGATAAAATGGAACAAACCAGGAAGTAAGGACTGTGTACAAACTTCACAGGAAACGTGGGAAACACAATTTCTAGGGGTGAAAAGGAGTAATTTTAAGTATTTTTCTTTTAAATAGGAAACAATTGAAGAAACAAGTTTCTTACAGTATAAAAACTCATTTTAGAAAACAACAAATAAAATGAAGAATATGTGAATACTTAAAATAGAAAATCCAGAGCTCAAAATTTACGCAACCAAGGCCACTGGGGTAGAGCCTGTAATTCCCACATGATTACATGAAGATGCTTGGGGATTGCCTTAATATTACTCCAATGTCCAAGAAAGACCTTATGGAAGGATTTTTAAAAATCCTTTTTCTAAGACTATGTCAACTAGGGTTCTTGGTTCCCAGTTACAGAAATTGACTGGATAACTTGAAGCTGCGATGATAATTATTTGAAATATATTAGGAAGCTCAGACTTCAAAGGAAGGTGGAGAGCCTAACTCCAGAAAACAGCCTGGGTGGCTCAGTTGGTTAAGTGTCTGGACTTCAGCTCAGGTCATGATCTCCTGGGTTCATGATTTTGAGCCCCACGTCAGGCTCTGTGCTGACAGCTCAGAGCCTGGAGCCTGCTTTGGATTCTGTGTCTCCCTCCTTGTGTTTATTCTCTCTTTCTGTGTCTCTCTCAAAAATAAATATTAAAAACATTAAAAAAAAAAAAAACCAGGCAGTGACTACAAACAACAGAAACTAAACCTGGTTCACATGCCACTAGTATAGTCGTGTTAAATGATACAGTTGGGAGCATGTTCGCTGAAGGACCTCCATGGCTGGGCCCCACTTGTAATGGCCCCTTGCTATTACAGGCTCCTCTTGACTTGTTTCTGATTTGGCCTGTGTCTTCACGTACCTTCTGCAGGTTCTAATGCCTTGAAAGAGTATCCGATAATCCAGTTTGCTGAGCCTACTTTCCATATCTGTATCCTGGATCCCAAGGATAAATATGTTCTCCTTCCTTAAACTTCCTTGGTTAGAGGTGGAGTACTCTATCCTATCAGTATTATAACCACTTGAAAATTCAATACAGAGTGGAGTTTGTGTTGCCTATCCCCCAAAATGATAAATACCCCAAAGACCAAGAAAGGGAATCATTTGTAATATCTTAATCTGAAATATAGTACTTGGATTACTATGCCGACTACCTGTATAAACTGGATTATAGCAGTAAATTAGAGGATAAATAAGCCAACATTAAATGAAACCTCCAGATGTAAATGTGATTTGGTGAACTTGAGCCTTGGGGATGCAGTGGGGTTAGAACTGTTTTAGTTTTTAATGAATAAGGTACAGTGACCTTCTAAATCCCGGAGAATTCAAATGGTGACTATCTAAAATCTTTCTGATGATCTTAGAATTTTTCTTAAACTTAAGAGTTAAAAGCTAAATGCTACATATTTTTCTGTGGATTAAAAAATGCCTTGTGTTTTAAAGACTTAGGGATTTTGGCAAAATCTTATTTGAGATACATTTAATCTATGTGTGTATGTCCATTTGGATCAGATATTAAGAATAAAGTATTAAGGTTTCAGCCTGTTGACTGGAAATTGTAAGTTAATATTTTTCATTGCTTGCTTAGGGTTTATTTATTCCCCTCTGGAATCCTGGGGAATTTGGCTATAAAATACCCAAACTGGTAATAAATAATAGGTATATGATATTGAAATGGACTTAGATGAATGAGCTATCTTCCCTAGAGATTTACTTCAGGATGTAATAATGCAAAATCTAGTAGTTATTTTTTTCCTTGACTTTGGATGGTGATAACCATCTGTTTCTATTTGTTTTAAAATAGATTACAGAAGAGGAGATATTTGGTACTTTATAATATAAATATAGACAGAATTGTCTCAGAGGAGAGGTATATGGATATGCTTCTGTCTTTGCCCACTTGCCCTGACATAGCAAGTTAGAAATACGTGAAGCAGCTAATTTCACATCTATAAGCTTAGTTGTACTTCAATAGAGGAATCATTACCTTGGTTAATCAACCCCTGTTGAACATGACATCTGTTACTCACCGATTCTCTAATGCACAACTCTGATATCTAGAAACTATGTAACAGAAGTTATATGTAATTTTTGAGGGTAGCTTGGTATGCCTGAATTACTTTTAGGATCTGTTATAACCAAATGCTCAGATGACTCACTAACTTATCTGAGTGGTTTGCTAGAGCAGAAGAAAGAACTGAAGTTTGATAAGACTTTAAAAAAATTTTTTTTTTAATGTTTATTTACTTGAGACAGCAGAGGAGGGGCAGAGATAGCGACATACACAGAATCAGAAGTAGGCTCCAGGCTCTGAGCTGTCAGCACAGAGCCTGACATGGGGCTTGAACTCACCGCAAGATCATGACCTGAAGTCACACGCTCAACCCACTGAGCCATCCAGGTACCCCAGATAGGACTTTTAAAGGGGTTTCATGCCATCTTCTGATGAGCTAAAGATAAAAAAAAAAAATCATAAAATGTAAGATGTCTGCTTAGTAGAATGCATTTGCTGCATAGCTGATGATAGTTTTAGAGACTGTAAATATACATTTCTAGGGTTACATTTTAAGTCATGCAGATATTTAGTATACAGTATTTGCAGAGCATGTTGCTGGTGTAGATAGATCAGTGTGAATTAGTAGGTACATACTTTGTTCTCAAAAGTCTTATTTGAATGAATAGTGTGTTCAAAAGATAAGCTATCTCACACAGTAGAGTATAAATAATGACTACCTCCCTCTCTCTCTCCCTTCATTTCTCCCTTACGCCTCCCTACTTCCTTGATTTCCTTGTACCAGGCTCTGGAACTAAATCTGTTAGCTCATCATCTAATCCCCAGGTTTCCCTCACCTGTTCTGCTATTCCCTCTGCTTTAAGAAAGCAGGCCATGAACAATATAAATGTTAGGGAGAAGTGAGAAATGTTCCAGAATTTTTCAAAATCCTTACAAATTCCATTATAAAAGAATAACTAGAAATCTTATTAAATGACTGTTCTTTATTTATATTTCTGAGGAAGGGGACTAAATAGCCCTTATTTCCTTTCTCCCAATTTAGATAACATGTTTCATGACATGTTATTTAGCCTCCATGTATTTGTTATTTCTAGATTTTTTTTTTCTTGTGATGGACTTCCAGTTATATGCCACTGTGGTCAGAAAGGATACATGACATGACTTCCATCTTTTTGAGTTTGGGACTTGTGGCCTAATATGTGATCTATGCTGGATAATGTTCCATGTACACTATAAAATGTTTATTCTGTTTTTTGATGGAATGCTCTGAATATATTTGTTAGATCCATCTGGCCCAGTGTCTCATTCAAAACTGTGGTCTTGTTGATTTTTTTTTTTTCTGTCTGATTGATCTATTGATGAAAGTGGGGTGTTAAAGTCCCCCACTATTGTACTACTGGTAATTTCTTTGTCTTAATAGCTTCATGTATTTAGGAGCTACAATACTGAGCATGTAAATATTTACATTTGTTATATTCTCTTGTTCCCTGTATCATTATGTAGTGTCCTTTGTCTGTTGTGATAGTCTTTGTCCAATATAAGGTTTAGTGTTCTAGCTCTTTTTCACTTCCATTTGTATGTTAAATGTTTTCCTAACCCTTCACTTTCATTCAGTATGTGTCTTGAGGTCTGCAGTGAGTCCTCTGTAGGCATCAGGACTCTGTTGGGAGTCCATTTACATCCAAAATATATATATATATTTTTTAAAGTTTGTTTTTGAGAGAGTGCAAGTGGGGGAGGGGCAGAGAGGGAGCGAATCCCAAGAAGGCTCCGCACTGTCAGTACAGAGCTTGATATGGTGTTCCATGAGATCATGACCTGAGCCAAGATCAAGAGTTGGACACTTAAACTGAGCCACCCAGGTGCCCCCAGATATTGATAGTAGTACTAACTGCTATTTGTTGTTGTTTTTTTAATTTTTTTAATGCTTGTTTATTTTTGAGGGAGGGAGGGAGAGAGACAGCACAAGCAGGAGAGGAGCAGAGAGAGAGGGAGGGAGACACAAAATCCAAAGCAGGCTCCAGGCTCTGAGCTGTTGGCAGAGAGCCTGACGTAAGGCTTGAACTCCCAGACCACGAGATCGTGACCTGAGCTGAAGTCAATGCTTAACCTACTGAACCACCCAGGCCCCCCCCGTCTTATGGTTGTTTTTATAGTTCTGTTCCTTCTCTTGCTCTCTCCCCTTGTGGTTTGATAGCTTTCTTTAGTGATATGCTTGGATTCCTTCTCTTTATTTTATTTTTTTCTTGCGTATCTATTACTGGTTTATTTGTGGTTACCATTAGTTTCAAATTATCTTATTCATATAGCATTCTATGTTAAGTTGGTTAAGTTTGAACCCGTTCTGAAAGCACAATTTTTTTACTCTGCACCCCCTGCTGAAGTTTGATGTATATGATGCCATGCTCTTATTTTGTGTGTCCCTTGACTGATTTTTATAGATATAATTGATTTTACTACCTTTGTGGTTTAATTTTCATACTGGTTTTATAAGTGATTAATTTGTTTGCATTTATCTGAATTTTTTTCTTTCCTAATTTTTTTTCTTGATTATGGCCTTCCTCCCCTTCCCCCCCACCCCCAAAAAATTCCCTTTTAACCTCTCTTGCAAGGCTGATTTAGTAGTCATGAACCTTAACTTTTGGTGTTCTGGGAAGCGTTTTATCTCTTCTATCTTGAATGCAAGCCTTCCTGGGTAGAGTATTCTTGGTTGCAGAACTTTTTCCTTGTAGCACTATGAATATATCCTACCTTCCCTTCTGGCCTGCAAAATTTCTGCTTAAAGGGCCTTATGGGATTTCTCTTGTATATGTTTTTCCTTTTCTCTTGCTTTTGAAATTTTCATACTACTTTTTGCCATTTTAATTATGTGTCTTGGTTTGAACCTCCTTGGTTTCTTGTTTGTTGCTGGGAGCCGGGGACTCTGTCTCTTGGGTCTGGATTTGTTTCCTTCCCTAGATTCTGGAAGTTTTCAGCTATTCTTTTTTTAAGTAAGTTTTCTGCCCTCCTTTTTTCTTCTGGGATGTTTATAATATGAATGTTATTACACTTGGTGTTGTAAAGTTCCCTTAACCTGGTCTCATTTCTATTTTTATTTTTTTGCTGTTGAGCTTGGTTGCTTTCCATTACCTTGTCTTCCAGCTCACCAATCCATCTTTATGCCTCTTCTAATATGCTATTGATTACCTCTAGTGTAGTTTTAAATGCAGTTATCCTTTATCTCTGGTTATTTTAAAAATATTTTCTATCTCTTGAAGTTCTCAGATCCTCCACCCTTTTCTCAAGTCCATCTTTATGACCATTACTTTGAGCTTTCAGGAATATTGCTTATCTATTTCATTTAGCTCTTTTGCTGTGGTTTTGTCCTTTTTTCTTCATTTGGGACCTATAACTGTCTCCTCATTTTGTCTGTTTCTAATAGGAAAGTCAGCTACGTCTCCTGATCTTGAAAGTAGTGGCCTTATGCAGAGGAGGACCTGTGATGCCTTGTAGTGCAATGTTCCCTGTTCACCAGAACCAGGTGCTTCAGGGGTGTCCCCTATATCGGCTGTCTATGCCCTACTATTGTAGCTGAGCCTAGTTTGCTTTCAGTCCAGTTGGATGCAATAGCCCATTTTGCCTATTGTGGGTAGGGTTTGGTCATCAAGCTGTTAAGGTGCAAGTGTGGGGCCACTGTAAGCTTATAGTTGGGCAGTGTCCGCTGTTTGACAAGATAACTTCCTTTAGCCTGTTTTCTGGGGCTGTTGTCACCTGGAACTACAGGGCACTCTTCCTATGTTGTCCCCTGAGAGGCTTTCATTGGTGGGTATAGTCTGTAGTCAAACCAGAGGTCATCCCCAGTCTGTCTGGGGCTGCAGTAGTATTGATCTCCAGGGTGCTCTTTGTGCCTTGTCCTGTGAGTTGCTTTTATTGGTAGGTGGGGCTGGCAGTCCAGTCAGATGTCTCCTCCAGTGCATTTCTGGATCAACAGTGGAACTGGTGTTTGTGGTTCGTCTCCCTAGGGAGGAGTCACTTTGGAGTGGTGCTGGTCCCCACCAGGGTTGTTTGGAGGATGTGCTGCAGCAGGAGCTGTTTTGGAGGCACTCATGCATAGTGGGGTGGGTTGGAAGGGGTAGATTTATAGGAGAATGTGGGGGCAGAGGAGGCAGGGTGCATAGTACTAGCAAAGTTGGTGAAGGATATTTGCACTGGTTGCCACAAAATGTCTCGTGATCTTGGTTGGGTGTGGGGAGGTGGGGGCGATGGCACATGCCAAATCTTCTGTTCTTGGAGAAGTCTGAAGATCCCTGCCTCTCTAGTGCATGTTTTGAGATGAGTAAGTAAAATTCCTTCACACCTTGGGAACTTTTCAAACTGCTTTTTTTTTTTTTTTTTTTTTTTTTTTTTTTTTTTTGCGCTGTATCTTAGTGGGGTTGCTATGCTGGCTTTTTAAGGATGAGGACTCTGTTTCTTCTCACCCTTTAGCTGTCCCATACTAAAGCCTTGCTGATCATAAAAATGTGCCAAAGTTAAGCCCCAGTGGTTTTCAAAGCCACATGTTATGAGGACTTGTCTTTGCAGTGCAGGTCCCAGTATCTGGGGTGAGGTCTGCTCCTTTACCTTCTCTGTGCTTGTGTTCCTCCTGTTTGTGGTTATTCTAACTGGGAGTTGGCTCCCATTCTTCTTGCCCTTTTTGATGTGGCTTCCTCTGATTTAACTGTGGAAAGTCTGTTCTGCCGCTTCTTGGGTGTTCAGGGTTGCATCAATGTGACTGTTATCTAGAGGTGTCTGTGAGAAGAAGTAAGCTTAGGATCCTCCTTCTATTCCATCTTCCCAGAAGTCCAGGGAAACACTTCTGGGATGAGGGTAGTGCCTGGGAAAAGTCTCAGCTGTGAGGTAAAAGCAGTCAACAGATGAAACTTCCAGCAGCTGGGTAAATAAGTGCCTTGGGTGAGAATAGAGAGATTTGTATAGCCTAGCATGTGCTTCAGCCTTCAAAGATAGGTGGGCGATACTAATTTTTTTTTTTTTTACAAGCAAAATCTGATATAGTATGTTTAGGGCATGGAGAACACAGGCTACTGGAGGTGTTTAGCACCAAGAGAGCATTTAATATAATAAATTCTTGTATTATCTCTTGGAAACCTAATTAAAGCCCAAACCTAATTGTCTTGTGTACAACTGAAGTCAGAAAATGCAGCAGTTTGAAATAAAGGATAATTATTAAACACTTAACCACTGAACTGAGAGTTTACTTGTCCACCATATTGGATAACACTGGTTAAAATGAGTTTAAACAAACTAACTTCAATGTGGAATATAGTTTAGTGAGATGTTTGCAAAAAGGTCAGGTGAAAAAAATCAATAGTCTAGGAGATATATATATTAGTCCTTTACTATTCAGTGAGCTACAAAGTCGAACAGTTCATGCTTACTTTCTTTCTATGAGTTAGAGGGGAAGGAATAAGAATAATGGCTAGGGAAAAGGATGTATTGCTTGCAGGATATTTGGTATGGTGACCTTTGACTTGTTTTGGGGGGTGGGAAGCAAGTGATTCATTAGGTTTTTAAAAAAAATTTTAATGTTTTTATTTATTTTTGAAACCGAGAGAGACTGAGCATGAGCAGGGGAGTGGTAGAGAGAGAGGGAGACACAGAATCCAAAGCAGGCTCTAGGCTCTGAGCTGTCAGCACAGAGCCTGATGTGGGGCTGGAACTCACGGACTGTGAGATCATGACCTGGGCTGAAGTCAGACACTTAACTGATTGAGCCACCCAGGTGCCCCGATTCATTAGTTAAACATTTTTTTTTTGGTCAGAAATACTTTAAGTCTTGTTCCTGCCAGTGTTTTGAGCGTCTAGCATTTCTTCAGATAGGTGAATCACTTCTGAATATTCCTGTTTGCCAAGTGTTTCTTGCTGCTACTAAGAAAGGATTATTGGTTATCTCTGCCCTGGGATTCCTAAAATTAGGGTCTCATTGATTGAAGTTTAACTGGTAAAGTAATGTGAGAAAAATGTATGGACTCATAAAAACAAGGTCCTGAGATTAACTTGAAAAGGATTCAATTCCAAATACTTGGAAGTGTTTTGCTTCTGAGAGCATACCAATCTGACTTAAGTTAGGATATTTTTGTGCTATTAATTCAACAAATATTGAAATATTAACCACTGGAGATGTGCATGACAAAGTATTTTTTTCATATTCCCATTTGACCTAAAGTGGACAAAATTTGAAAATCTCAGCCTAGATAGCTTTATTTTATAACTTTAGAAGTGCATACATGCCTCCAAATATTCTGGTATTAACTCTAGGAGCTAACTTTTGACAGTATTTCCTACCCTATCCAACTTGATGGTTTTTTTGTGAGGCAGCTGACATTTTTTCATAGCTCTTGTTTAGAACTGACACTGTGCTTTTAATTATTGGAGAAGCCATAGGCAATGAAATATAATTATAATGAAATGAATTATAGACCCCACGACCATTTTACCTTTTGCCTTCTGGTGAAGATTGTGTAGTCTCAGCATTAAAACATATGATGTTTATTTTTAATGTCCTTATTTGCATGAGGTGAGGAGAAGATCTGATTAAGAAATTATCTGTTGTGCTACCACAAAATGCATTTTTGAGACTGACCCTGTGTATGCAAGATGTAGTGTGATGTGTTATCTTGCTTCGAAGTGCAGATACCTGCAGAAAAAGAATAGTTCTGCCTGGATTTTAAAGTAGTAATATGGTCTTACTTTTTTGTTATTAAAGAAAATTTAAGAAGAAAGATGTAAATGCCTATATTCTAGTACATAGTTTTGAGTAAATTTATTCCAGCAAACAGTTTTGGAAATTAGCAGTTGATAGTAATGATAAACATTTGGCTGCTACAACATAATTAAGTTTGAAATTTCACGGAATCATCTGGACAAAAATGCAAGTTAAAGGACTAATACATAAAAAATTCTTACTATAAAGAACATTTACCAACTGTTGAAGTAAGTTTGCTTCTTGGGTGAGGGAATTCTGAAAATCCTGCAACTTTCTAGCTTCTTTAGAAAATTCTCATACTGCAGGTTTTGGTGAGTGGAATTAGGCATATGTCCAGCTAATTAACTGCCAAGTCATTTAATAGAACCAATTTGTTCTCCTGATTATTCTTAAAGTCCCTGATCCATTCTTGAAGGATTAAATTTCATGGCCTCATTTTTTTGGAGGAGCTGTTTAAAAGGTCTTGTCTTGCAAGGACATTGGTGTTCATATACTTAAAATACTTAGGTCTTAGCATTTTACTTTCTCCTTTTGGGATGTATCTCCTGTAATTAAAACACATCAGCAAAGTCAAAAACTTTGATGTGAGAAGAGACTCCAAGGATGTTGGTGAGGTTTCTCAACTGATAAGATGACACAATCTCTTACTCCATTGACGGTTTTGGTGAGGAAAATAAGGAAGGTAGGCAAAAATGAGATTTTTTTTTTCTTTTTTAAATCAAAATGAGTAGGAGAAATTAGAGTAGAAAAGGAAAGATGGTCTTTAGGGAGAATTGGAGATGAGGGACATGAAGTTGGAAAAGGAGAAGAGGAGCACAGAAACAGAACAATCACATAAACACTATTTCTGGGGTCTTTGAATATTTTGCTTACCTCTTCAGAAAATTTAAATAGTTTTTTTTAATGTTAAGAGACTGAGAAACGGAGAGTGGGAGCACGAGGGAGGGAGGGGCAGAGAGAGAAAAAGAAGGAAACACAGAAGGAAACACAGAATCCAAAGCAGGCTCCAGGCTCTGAGCTGTCAGCAGAGTTTGACACGGGGCTCAAACTTCCGAATTGCAAGATCATGATATGAGCTGAAGTCAGACACTTAACAGACTGAGCCACCCAGGTGTCCCCCTTTTATGAAAATTTAAAAACAGAAAACTATACTCTCACATATTTTTAGGCTTACATCTAAATATTTTACAGTTTTATGTAGCTGCAAATTTAATTCAGAATATTATAAATATTGACTAGTCAAAATTTACATGTATCCAATACACATTTTAAGTGTATCTAAGAAATATAATAACATTGATAAGTCATAATCTGAAAATATGTAAGTGGTTATGTTTTTACTTTGGTAGTCAAAAGTTTTTCATCATTTCCTTTTTTGAACTTGTATTCCATTCATTTTTCCTAGGTGGTGGGATGGTGTTATTATCATTTGTTAAGGTAATGTACTTTTATGCTTGGAAGTCTTTCATTGATAATTTGTTTGCAGTGAATTCCTAAGGAATATACAATTAAAATGAAATTTTCAGTGGTAATAGGATTCTAAATGTTAAATTTTCTTCTTGTCACCATTGTTCACAATTGATCAAAGCAGCATAAATAAATGACCAACCTGGTAAATAATGGTTATTCAGAATTTTATTGGAAATGCATCTTCAGGAGTTAATTTCTTTAATTAGTTAATATACCTGTAAATGAATATAACTTAGAGAATAAAGAATACTAACTTCTGTTTCTATGGGTGTGACACATGGAAACCTTGCTCATATAAAGTAGAATAGTTTTGTTATAGAGTTTACTTACAGCAGCATGTGCTCTTTACGTTCTGCTATTTCTTATTCCTAAACTCACTCTCCTCTTTTTCTGGAGGATCCAAGGGCTGGGGTTCAGAATAGTGAATTTCCCAGACCCCTCTGCCAGGTGGTTTCTAGCCCAATACTAGATGGTAGGAAGAGGGACAAAAGGGGAATTCCTGATTTCTCTGTACTTGTTGGTGTCACCCTAACTGTAATCGCCAGTCTGGTTTTGTTTTTGTTTTTGTTTTGTTTTGTTACTCCAGAACCAGCCCTGCCATGGTTGGTTCCTCCTCAGAGGTACCAACTGGTTGCAGAGTACCCCCTCTTCCCTGAAGATCTATGCACCAGTTCAGTGAGGCCCTTCTTCTGAACCTCTAGGTTTTGGTAAATTCACCTCTTCCCTTTGGTAAATCTACTCTTGAGGTTGTAGCAGCTTCCTGCAGTTTTCTGAGTTACATCAAGTTCTTTTGCTCTAATAGCTTTAATAACAATGAAACCAATTCCTTATATGAAATAACCTGTTTAAAATATCTAGTTTGATTTCTGCTTTTTGACTGGCCTCTAGCTGATGTAGAAATGAAAAAAATCAAATGACCTACTTGCAAGTTATATGCTAAAAATCACACTGTGATCCATCATTACAAGTTCCTTCTAAATCAGCAATAGGCTGACAACTGATTTAGGTTTGTTTCAGTTTTTTTTTTCTCCCCCATTTTGAGAACCAAGAATTGAGGGGGAGGGAGAAAACCTCAATTCATAAAATTTGTTATTCAGTCATTAGGACTATTCACTTTCCTCAATTTCTGGAAGGTTTTCCAAATATAATTTATCAATACAACATATGTAATTGTGCCTTGTTTGTTATACACCTTAAGAAAGGACTGAGAACTATTGCTAATTTCAATACATCTTTGCCACTACCATATTTTTGATAAAAAGATTTCATCATATGTACTTCATAATTTGACTAAGATGAACAAAATTATAAACTTACAGGAAAATGTTTGCCATTAACCTAATTGAAAAAGTCAAATATATTTATTTTAAAATTTTTGGTGAAAAACTTGCTTTCAAAATTTTTTTCTAATAACAGGAAATGCTTGTTTTCTCGGTGTGGAATATTTGCTTATTTCCTGTATGTGGAATATTTACTATGGTTTGTTAGGGAAAATTTCCAAGGAACTATAGTGAAAAATAAGTATCTGTTCTACCTTTTTATGTCTCAATTCTTAGATTGGCCCCTAAAAATGTCATGGAGGGTGGAAGGAGAAGAAGCAGGAAAACTATTTCAGGTTTTTAAAAATTTATTAAAAAGAGCAAAAATATTCTACATTTTATGCTTCTAAAATACTTCTTGGGAAGAGATTTGTCCTTGAATGGAAGGGTATTTAAAAAATTCTCAAAATAGATTTTCATTTTCCAATGGTATCCAAGTACTTTATTTAAGAGGAGAAATAAACTCAATGAATTTTAAAGTGTGGAAATGTAACATGAAGTATGACGGTACAGGTAAAATGTTGCCGCAGTACTAGCCTCTAAAATGTAGCATGGTATCCTGGGAGATAGTGTTGAAATCAGAATCACTGGGTCTACATGGTGACAGCACTATTTGATACGAATTCCGTAAGTAGTTAAAATTTCAGTGTCTTCATAAAATGAGCTAATAATATCGAAGTTGTAGGGTAGTTTGGAGGAACAAATGAAAAAATGTATATAAAGCACATCAGACAATGTCTGGCATGTGGTAGGCATTCACCAGATGGTGGCTATTAAAGCCTGCTCCCTACTTGATCTTTCACACTGTGGACATAGAGTATGGATCACCGTAGTATGGATCACATTCATCTTGACTTTAGGCTGATCAGCTTCTTGGTGTCCCTACTGTTTTTGTCCTGAGCCATTCTCCTTTGGGACATAATTCACTTCCATTTTACCAGAACAATCTTTATACCATTGATTTTTGTTAGAAGTTTCATTTCTCTCCAACAGATCTGCAAATTATCTTTGTCATCCCCCCTGTTATGTGCTTCTGCATGCCTCTCCTGTGACTGTGTTTCTCCCCGGATGCTGTTGTACTTCCTGTGTCTTACAGTTTATCAATTTCAAACCCACTAACCACTATGAAGTCAGTATATCACTTGATTCTCTAATTTTAGGACATGATAGAATGTAGCACAGGGTATGACCTTGATCTAACCATGTCCTTTCCCTTTTAAGTGACTTGTTCGTGGTCTCTTCTGTAATAAAACATCAGGATGTTCTATCCGTAGCTTGCCTACATCATCATTCTTTCCAAGTGGACAGAAGGAAAAAAAAATTAAAGATGTTAACTTGAATATGGAGTGTCTAAAGCTAATTATATTATTTTAGAACAGTTGAAAAATGACAATTTATCAACTCTAGTGGCTTTCCTGTGCCCAGGGCATAGGGTGGTATTGAGCTCCCTTTTAACTGCATTTCAAAAGTTGGTATTTTGGGGGGACCTGGGTGGCTCAGTCAGTTGTGTCCGACTTCAGCTCAGGTCATGATCTCGCAGTTCGTGAGTTCAAGCTCTGTTTCTGGCTCTGTGCTGACAGCTTAGAGCCTGGAGCCTGCTTCAGTTTCTGTGTCTCCTTCTCTCTCTGCCCCTCCCCTGCTTATGCTGTCTCCCTCAAAAGTAAACATAAAAAAATTTAGTGGTTTTCCTGTCTCACATGTAAGTCTTTAATCCATTTTCAGTTTATTTTTGTATATGGTGTAAGAAAGTGGTCTAGTTTCATTCTTCATGTTGCTGTCCAGTTCTCCCAGCACCATTTGCTAAAGAGACTTTTTTCCATTGGATACTCTTTCCTGCTTTGTCAAAGATTAGTTGGCCATACTTCTGTGGGTCCAATTCTGGGTTCTCTATTCCACTGGTCTGTGTGTCTGTTTTTATGCCATACCGTATTGTTCTGATGATGACAGCTTTGTAGTGGAGGCTAAAGTCTGGGATTGTGATGCCTCCCATTTTGGTTTTCTTTAAGATTGCTTTGGCTATTTGGGGTCTTCTGTGGTTCCAAACAAATTTTATGACTTTGTTCTAGCTTTGAGAAGAATGCTGGTGCAATTTTGATTAGGATTGCATTGAATGTGTATATTGCTTTGGGTAGTACTGACATTTTAACAACATTTATTCTTCCAGTCCATGAGCATGGAAGTTTTTCCATTTCTTTGTGTTTTCTTCAATATCCTTCATAAGTTCAAGAAATAAAAAAAAAAGTTGGTATTTTGGGAACTTAAAAAATTAATACACTACTTTCAATCTCTTGACATTAGAGTCACAGATGACTTTCAATCTCTTGACATTAGAGTCACAGATGAAATTATTCTTTTCCCTCACAGGTACCATTTGTACTCTCCTTCTCATGATTCTTTTGGACAACAATTTCTTATTTTCTCTCTAGACCTCTTCCAAAACAAACTTGGAGAAAAGACGGTGAAAATCTTCACTTAATGAGAATGTCTCCCCTTCAAGTTAAAGGAACAGCCACACCAGAGAATAACCCTAGCTTTTGACTGTGACTGTAGTACCCCAGTGGGGTTGGTTGCTTTTAAGGGAAAAAAAAATCCCCACAAGCATCACTAAGAAGTAAGGGGGAAAGGGAGAAAATTTTTGAGGAATTAGATCTGTTATGAACCTAACATTTTTAATTTAAAACTTCTCTTTAGAATTACACTTTCTGGGACCTCAAAGAAAACTTATCTCCCAGTTCTTGAAATAGCTCAGGTGAATTTCTGTAACATTTTCAAACTTGCATGCTGATTCCCCTTCTCTCACTTGTTAGGTGTACAGATAATGTACTGCATTTTGAAGAGAAAACATTAAAAATGAAAATAATTACTATGAAGGACACTTTCTCTGTTTCAGTAAGATTACAAGATTTCCATCTCTATGGTTTCGATTTCAATTTATCTTTTGAAATCAAATTAAATCTTTCTTTGAAATGCCAGGCTCCATTTGTGGTAATAGTTTCTGACAGTTCTAGGCTTTTACCAAAACTTAGTGAAAATGTGTTAGATGAGCTCTTTGTTCTTCATATTGTTACTTAACAATGAAAGACTTTCTCTTTTTACAAGAAATTTTAACAGAACATTGGCATTTCCTAGTATTGAGAGTATAGTATCTTATCAATTTAATTAAGTTTATAAGACCTAAGTCTAAATCTTCCTAGTTATACTGCAAGAAATAAAATTTGTTTATTACTATAATTACACTGAACTTAAAATGAATACTTAAATGTGAATGATCACTACTAATTATAACCCTCACATATTTTTTTTAGAAAGGATTAGAAAGTACTTTCTTAGAACATAACTGCTAGAACCATAAAAATTTATCTTTTTCCGGGGCGCCTGGGTGGCGCAGTCGGTTAAGCGTCCGACTTCAGCCAGGTCACGATCTCGCGGTCCGTGAGTTCGAGCCCCGCGTCAGGCTCTGGGCTGGTGGCTCGGAGCCTGGAGCCTGTTTCCGATTCTGTGTCTCCCTCTCTCTCTGCCCCTCCCCCGTTCATGCTCTGTCTCTCTCTGTCCCAAAAATAAATAAAAAACGTTGAAAAAAAATTAAAAAAAAAAAAATTTATCTTTTTCCCTATATTTATGAAAACATTGGTATGTCTAATATTCTATATGTGTGGGCATATGCACACACAAATACATTCAGTGTTTATATACATTTCTTAAATAACTTGATCAAATGCTATTTTTAATGGGTGTTACAAAATTTAATTGAGGAAAGAGAAATTGTGGATAATCTTATATTCGACTTTGAAGTGCAGTCAGAACTATCTAGACAATTCGTAGATAAGTTATTCTTACCTAGTGCTGATTTAGAAATCATGAACATTTGACGCTGGAGAAATTTAGCTGCATTCAGGCAACCAAAATATTTTACCAAACTTTCTTTCTCCTCTAGCCTACACTTCTTTTTTGCAGCCTAATTGGTGCATGGTGGAACCACATCTGGTTATGACCTACTTAGCAAGTCTTAGTAAAGGGGACTGAAGACTTCATAAATACACAGCTTATGTCTAATAAAAGAGCCGTTAGTGTTCAAAATTCTCCTTTTGGAGAGAATTTGAAACTTAAAAAAGTGGAATAACTGACTATAATACTTTGTTACTTGTAAAAACATTTTAGATTATATAATACATGCAAAAATAGTTTTGATCAAAATGTTTTAATAAATGGCAAAATACTAGCACCATCTAAGTCTTGCTCAGACATTTAGAAAGAAATGGAGAAGGGAGTTAGTCTGTATATGCCGGAAAAATTGCAAGCTAAGTTCACGAAAGCTAAAATCAACTTTTCTTGATGATGTGGCTAACGATTCCGAAGGAAGTAAAGTGTCATGCTCTCCAGTTTATTTGATCAGCCCTAGCTGAGGGGTTTGTATGGGAAGATGAGATGTCTTAGCAGCTGTACTCCAAAGTACCTTCTCCTTGATTGGGTGTAGCTTTTTCAGAACATCAGAAGAGGAATCATTCTCCCATGTGTCACTTTTAAAGAGATCAAAGAATCAGTGGAATCCTAAGTTCACATCATCTATGTGGCTCAATGAGCCAAATTGCTTGAATCAGGATTTATGTGGGACTTAGCATTACCCTTCTTACAGGAAAGATTATATTGAACTTTGCTTCTCATGAGAACATATTGTTCCTTCTCTGACAGGCTAGAATGATAAAGGGCCCAAGGCCTCTAGCTGCTGGGTGTTAGGTATTGCCAGTGAACTCCTATATATACATGGCCTCACAAATCCAAACTGCTTGGTACCAAGCAGCTTCTATATTCCACTGACAAGGAGGAAGGACTCGTGGGCAAAGAAAGAGCAGTCCCTTCACTGAGATGCAGAACCTAGGACCAGATCCCAGAATGCCTCAATGTGTGATAAGAGGTTCAGAGGCCCAAGCCTTCTTTCTCTGTTGTTTCTTGGCCTATGCTCGTATGTCCTTTTGTCCATTATTTGTCTGCTACCCTTTAACCTGTGTGTTAGGGAATTTGGGGCCCTAGTTCATGATAGGTGGAGAATCCTAAATTACCAACTCATATGATGGTGTTCCTCTCCTCCCACAAAACTTAGAAAACCAAATACCTCGCAGCACAAATTCTAGCTAGCTTCTGATACAGTTGAGCCTATTTTACTTCTAAATTCTCTTAATATATAAGGGAAAGGGGGCAGTTAGGGAGAAATTTATTTTTTCCTGCACAAAGTGCCAGTTGCAATTTTTAAGAATCCATGGTCTGTGAACCCAAACTCCAAGTGGGGGGAAATAATCTACATTTTGGGAATTATTTTAACTGGCTTTTGTATTTGGGGTCAGGAGTCACTTTGGGGCCAGAAGGCTTTGTTTTTGTAACCTCTCATTTCCTATTGGAGACCTAATTGCTAATTTTAAGTTTTTATTTGAATTCCTTTTAGTTAACATACAATGTAATAGTTTCAGGTGTACAATACAGTGTTTTAACACTTCTGTATAATACCTGGTGCTCATCACAATAAGTACACTCCTTAATTAGCATTACCTATTTAAACCACCCCCACCCACTTCCCTTCTGGTAACTATCAGGTGATTCTCTATAGTTAAAGAGGTAGGCCAAGGAATAGACCATTTTTCCCCCCTTTGTTTTGTTTCTGAAATTCCACATATGAGTGAAATCATATGGTACTTGCCTTTCTCTGGCTTTTTATGCTTAGTGTAATACTCTTTCTGTTAATGTTGTTGCAGATGGAGAGATTACATTATTTTTTATGGCTAGGTAATATTGTATTGAAAATATACCACATTTTTATTCATCTATTGGTGGACACTTGGGCTGTTTCCATAATTTGGCTACTGTTGATAATGCTATGAACATCGGGGTGCATGTATCCGTTTGAATAGTGTTTTTGCATTTTTTTAGGTAAATATGTAGAAACACAATTTCTGGATCATAGGTAGTTCTATTTTACCTTTTTGAGGAACCTCCGTACTGTTTTCCAGGGTGGCTCTACCAGTTTGCATTCTTAGCAACAGTGCCAGGGGGTTCCTTCCCCTTCCCCCCCCCCCCCCCCAATATCTTTACTAATGCCTGTTGTTTCTTGTGATGTTCATCTTAGCCTATCTGACAAGGGTCAAGTGATATCTCATAGTTTTGATGTGTATTTCCCTGATGAGTGATGTGGGAGATCTATTCATGTGTGTGTTAGCCATCTGGATGTCTTCTTTGGAAAAGTGTTCATGTCTTTTCCCCCATTTCTTCACTGGACTATTTGTTTTTGGCTGTTGAGTTTGAAAATTCTTCCTAGATTTTGGATACTATCCCTTACACATTTGCCACTTGTGAATATCTTTTCCTATTCTGTAGGTTGTCTTTTAGTTCTGTTCATTTTTTTGCTGTTAAGAAGCTTTTTATTCTGATGAAGTCTCAATAGTATACTTTTGTTTTCCTTGCCTAAGGAGACTATCTAGAAAAAAGTTTCTACAACTGATGTGAAAGAAGTTATCACCTGTGTTCCTGTCTAGGCTTTCTAAGGTTTCGGGCCTCACATTTAGGTCTTTAATCCATTTTGAGTTTATTTTTGTGTATGGTTTAAGAAAGTGGTCTAGTTTCTTTCTTTTGCATGTTGCTGCCCAATTATCCCAATGCCATTTGTTCAAGAGACTGTATTTTTCCATTGGATACTTTTTTCTACTTTGTCAAAGATTGACCATAAAATTGTGGTTTCATTTCTAGGTTTTCTTTTCTGTTCCGTTGATCTATAGGTATGTTGTACCAGTACCATACTGTCTTGATCATTTACACCTTTGCAATCTGGAATCTTTGAAGTCTGGAATTAAGATGCCTCCAGATTTGCTTTTCTTTTTCAGAATTGCTTTGGCTATTTGGGGTCTTTTGTAGTTCCATACAAATGTTAGGATTCTTTGTTCTAGCCCTGTGAAAGATGTTGGTGTTTTGATCGGGATTGCATTAAATGTGTAGATTGCTTTGGGTAATAGATAGTTTAACAATATTCTTCCATTCCATGAGCATGTTATGTTTCTATTTCTTTGTGTTGTCTTCAATATCTTTCATCAGTGTTCTTTAGTTTTCAGAAATGGGTCTTTCACCATTTCTGGTTAGGTTTATTCTTACATATCTTAATGTTTTTGGTGCAATTGTAAATGTGATTGATTCCTTGATTTCTCTTTCTGCTGCTTCATTATTGGTATATAGAAATGCAAAAGAATTTCTGTAAGGTGATTTTATATCCTGTGGCTTTATTGAATTTGTTTATCAGTTCTAGCAGTTTTTTACAGGAGTCATTTGGGTTTTCTACCCATAGTATAATGTCATCTGCGAGTATTGAAAGTTTAACTTCTTCTTTGCCAATTTGAATGCCTTTTATTTCTTTTTGTTGTCTGATTGCCGTGGCTGAAACTTCCAGTACCATGTTGGATAAAATTGGTGAGGGTGGATAGCTCAGTCCTGTTTCTGTCTGTAGAGGAAAAACTCTCCATTTTTTTTCCCCATTGAGAAGGATATTAGCTGCGAGGTCTTTTTTTTTTTTTTTTTTTTTTTTTTTTTTTTTTTTTTAATATATGGCCTTTATTATGTTGAGGTATGTTCCCTTTAAGCCTACTTTGTTGAGGTTTTTTTTTTTTTTATCATGAACGGATGTTGTACTTTGTCCAATGCTCTTTCTGAATCTATTGAAAAGATCATATAGTATTTATCCTCTTATTAATGCAGTATAGCATGTTGACTGCAAGTTTGAACCACTCTGAAGCCTAGTAATAAATCCTACTTGATCATGGTGAATGATTTTTTTAATGTATTTTTGGATTCACTTGGCTAGTATTTTACTGGGAATTTTTGCATCCATGTTCATCCGGGATATTGGGCTGTAGTTCTTTTTTATTGGGGTCATTGTCTGGTTTTCGTTTGAGGGTAATACTAGTTTCATTGACTGAGTTGGAAAGTTTCCTTTACTTTCAATTTTGTGGAATAGGTTGAGAGGGATAGGTATTAACTCTTTAAATGTGTGGGAGAATTTGGCTGTTACCATTTAGTGTTGGACTTTTGTTGGGAGTTTTTGATTACTGATTCAATTTCTTTGCTGCTAATCGGTCTGTTCAGGTTTTCTATTTCTTCCTGTTTCAGTATTGGTAATTTATTCCTAGGAACTTATCCATTTCTTCTATGTTGTCCAATTTGTTGGCATGTAGTTTTTCATAATATTCTCTCATTCACATCCATGGTGTTGGTTGCTATTTCTTCTCTCACATTTGTGATTTTATTTATTTGGATCCTTTCTCTTTTCTTTTTGATAAGTCTGGATAGAAATTGATCATTTAATTTTTTTTTCAAAGAATCACATCCTGGTTTCATCTCTCTCTCTTATACATGCATATATGTATCTATCTATAGATATATAGATAGATCTATCTACAGATATAGTGTGTGTATATATATGTGTGTGTGTGTGTGTGTGTGTGTGTGTGTGTGTGTGTGTGTGTGTTAGAAAAGCTACTTATCTCTCCTTCTGAAAGTAATGGCCTTATGAAGAAGAGACCATGTAGTGCCCAGGGTTTGGTGCTTCAGGGAGTGTCTCTGGTGTATATTGCATGCACATTGCTAATATACTCTGGCTGCTATATCCTTCAGGCCAGTCTTCTGCAGAGGCTGTCCTTGGAGTGTTTGTTTCCTGGTCTGAATTTGGCCAGGTGTGCTCTGATATACTTGTGAAAAGAGACCTGTCACACCTCCACCAAGTCTGAGGCTCTGAAAAGCAATCTGGTCAGGAGATGTGGTATGGGCAGAGGTTTATGCCGGCCTTCTGGGTAGGGGAACTGCCATGCTGGGACTGAGGCAAGCTTGACTGAGAAGGGCAATCCGAATCCAGTGGGTGTGGAGCTTGGTATAGACAAGTTAGGCAGCTAATGTTAATGCTGTACTGCTTCCTGCAGGTGACCCTGTATTTATGCTGAGGGGCAGATGGTGGTGGCCAGCTCTTCTGTTCCCAGAGAATGCTACCTCTCAGGGACATGCTCTGAGAAGACTGAATACTCTCCCCACTGTGCGCCCTCCAGTTTTTGCCCTCCATGCTATCTGCCCTCCAGTTTTTGCCTGTCTTTTTCTCCTGGAGCAGGGCACTGCCCTCAGGGCTCTATCCTAGTGCAGCCTGCTGACCTTTAAAATGTCAGACTTTAAGTTCCACTGGTTGAAAGAACTCATAAAATGCAGCCCCTCTCATTTTCCAAGCCAGTGGCTCTGGGGAAATGTTTGCCGTATGCATTCCCTTGTATGTTCCTTTGCGTTCACCCCCCCCCCCCCCCCCCACAACTCCTTCTCCAGACCATGGCTCTTTTCTGCAGCATCTGTGATCCATTTCTCCCCTAAATTACATTGGTTTCCTTCTTTCTTCATTGTGGCCTCTTTTCCTTTAGTTATACAATTTGTTCTGTCAGTTTTCAGGTCTATTTCTGGGACATTTAGGATTATTTGATACTTATTTAGTTGTGTTCATGGGACAAGGCAAGCCTAGGGTACTCCTACTCTGTTGCCATCTTCTTCTGTATCTTTTCCTAAAATTTTTAGATTTTCATTTCTGGGGTCTCTCCTACAAAATATGAAATTAAAGGGTTTTATGTCTGCCAAAAGCATCTATTATTCAAACAGACCTCACCACCCTGAGTTGGACCAATCCCATCAAAAGATGGTCTCCCATTAGACCAATATCTAAGTCATACTTGGACCCAATCTATTATCCTCTCTTACTGTTCTTATTTCTCCTTGTGTGCCTTTTATTAGACTTCTAAATTCCTGAGCTCCTATACATTCTCCAAGAGGAACTTCATAATCTAAAAGCACACCCTATAATTCTTTTAAATATTTTTTTTAAAGTTTGAGAGAGCATGAGCCCAAGTGGGGGAAGAAGACAGAGAATCCCAAATAGGCTCTGCACTGTCAGTGCATACCCCATTTGGGGCCCAAACTCACAAACCATGAGATCACGAGAGTTAAAATCAAGAGTCATATACTTAATGGACTGAGCCACCCAAATGCCCCTCTTTGAAAATTTTATACTGATCCTTTTGATGTTCTTCTTTCAAGTGTGTTTATACTTTCTGTAACTTACTTTATTATTTTTTTTTAGCTCTCACAAACTCGGAGGCGTGTGACTAATCTTTTTGCTGAGCTTCTACCTGTCACCCCCTGATAAATGTTTTTGGTTGTGAGTTACTATCTCTGATATGGAAACAACTAAATCTCCAATTTTTCTTTTTTTATTTTAAGTTAATTTATTTTGAGAGAGAGTGTGTGAGTTGTGGCTGGAAAGAGGGAGAGGGGAGAATCCCAAGCAGACTCTGCATTGTGAGTACAGAGCCGGATGTGGGGGCTCAAACTCCTGAAGCTGTGAGATGATGACCTCAGCTGAAATCCAGAGCTAGATGCTTAACTGACTGAGCTACCCAGGCTCCCATTCCCTTTTTCTGATAGCATCTCTTGAGATAGGGCTGGTGCATGTTTATGTTTTATGTCTGTCCGTATGCCTTCAATATTACTTTTCCTTTAGTATCTTTCTAGACTTTTTGCTTTGTTCTAAGGAAATCTTTTTTTCCTCATGTTTAATCAACCAATCTCTCTCCCTTTACCTTTTCTTTTTTCATGCTACTATGGTTCCTGATATGCTAGTAAGACAGAAGTCCATTTTTATAATGCTCTAGTGTTCCTTAATTTCTTCATCAACATGACTCCAAAGGAACAGTGCTTTTGAAGTCCAGTAATTATCCTCTTTAACTACATATTTTTGGGCTATTGAATTTACAGTAGTTTCATCTTTACCCAACAAAGCTGATATACTTTTACAATTGTCATTCCTTATTTATTGATCTATCCACAGTGAAGCTGCCTCCGATATGTGAAGCCAGAGCCAAAAGTTGCCTAATAACCATATTCAGAGTGAATAGGAGACAAAGTAGAGTCCAGTATTCATTAAAACCCAATATTTAAGCCACATGAATCTAAGAGGCTAGCTTGGGGTGTCTGGCTGGCTCAGTTGGTTAAGTGTCAGACTCTTGATTTCAGCTTAGGTCATGATCTCTCATTTCATAGGATCAAGTCCCATATCAGGCTCTGCACTGTCAGCTCAGAGATTGGGATTCCCTCTCTCACTCTTTCTCTATGTCCCTTTCCTGCTCAAAATAAATGTTAAGGAAAAAAAAAAAGGCTGGCTTGCTGCAGCTTTCATTGACCCTGGGCATGAATAAGAATTTGGTTATTTATGTGGTTACTAAGGTCTGAAACTAACAAAAAAAATTAATGTGGCAAAATATACATAACATAAAATTTACCATTTTAACCAGTTTTATTGAAGTATAATTGGCATGTACACCTGATATTAGTGTTAAAACATAATTTGACATTTGTATACATTGGGAAATGATTATCAAAATAAGTCTAATTATGATCTAGAATCATGTATAATTACAATTTTTGTCTTGATGGGAATTTTTATGGTTGACTTTTAGCAGCTTCTAAGTATGCAATGCAGTATTGACTGTAGTCACCTTGCAGTACATTACATCCCCATGACTTACTTTGTAACTGGAAGTTGATATCTCTTGACTCCTTGTCACCCATCTCATCCACCCCAAACCCCCTCGACCCCTGGAAGCTACTATTCTGTTTTCTGTATCTGTGAGTTTTTTTGTTCTATTTCACTTAAGTGAGACCATACAGTATTTGCCTTTGTATGACTTACTTCATTTAGCTTTAGTCCATCCATGTTGTCAGAAATAGTGATATGGTCTTTATGCCTAAGTAATATTAATGTGTATGTTCCACATATTTATCCATTCATCAGTGGGCACTTAGATTGTTTCCATATCTTGGCTGTTCTGAATAATGCTGCAGTAAACATAGGGGTGCCTATATCTTTTCAAATTAGTGTTTTTGTTTTCTTTGGCTAAAAGCTGAGTGGTAGAATTGATAGATAATAAGGTAGTTCTAGTTTTTCTTTTGGGGGGAACCTCCATATCATTTCTACAGTGGCTATACCAATTTACATTCTGCCAACAGTGCATGAGTGTTCCCTTTTCTCAGCATGCTTGCCAACATGTTAGTTCTTATATTCTTGATAAAAGCCCTTCTAATAGGGTTAAGGTGAGGTCTCTTTGTGGTTTTGATTTACATTTCCCTGATTAGTGATGTTGAATACCTTTTCATGTGACTTGGCCATCTGTAGGTCTTCTTTGGAAAATCTCTATTTACATTCTCTGCCTACTTTTTAAATCAGACTTTTTGTTGTTGAGTTGTAGGAGTTAATAGCCAAAATGTATTAAACTCTTATCAGATTAAGTATATTCACATTATTGTGCAGCTATCACAACTGTTCATCTCCAGAACATTTTCATTATCCTAAACTAAAACTCTATACCCATTAGTAACTTCTCATTTCCCCTTTCTTCCAGACTCCGGTGACCACTATTCTACTTTGTCTTTATGAATTTGATTCTTCTATACATCTCCTAAGTAGTATCCTATAATATTTATCCTTTTGTGTCTGGCTTATTTGTGTCTTCAAGGTTCATATTTTAGCAGGTGTCAATTTCATTTTTAAGATCCTATGGTAGGTATATCTCATTGTATGTATACATCACATTTTCTTTATCCATCTGTTGATAGACATGGATGGGGTTGTTTCTACTTCTTGGTTTTTGTGAATGTTTTTTTTTTTTTTTTTTAAGAATCTCAGTACTGTTTCTTGGTGGCCTTGCCATTTTACATCATCGCCAACAAGAGGGTACTAATTTCTCTACATTCTTATCAACACTTGTTTTCTGTTTTGACAATAGCCATTTTAATGGGTGCCATTTGATTTGATTTTCAGTGCCCTACTGATGAGCAATGTTTTAAGCATCTTTCCATGTTTTGATTGGCCATTTATATATCATCTTTGGAGAAATATATATCCAAGTCTTTTGCCCTTTTAAAAAATTGGATTGTTTTCCAATTTGAATTGTGGGAGTACTTTATTCTCAATACTCTTTATCAGATATGATTTTTAAATATTCTGTGTATGGCCTTTCCACTCCCTTGATAGTATCCTTTGAAGCACGAAAAACTTTGAAGTCTAATTTACCTATTTTGCTTGTGCTCCTGGGTGTCATATACAAGATTAATCATTGCCAAATTCAATGTTGGGAAGTTTTCCCTGCTATGTTTTCTTTCTGTATTGAAAACTTTATCAGAATTGTTTCTAATAGTTTGTGGCATAATTTGAAGAACTGGAACTGTCTATATTACTTGCCACTCAAAGACTTTAGGGCTGAGGCCACGGCAGTCACAAAAATACACTCTTGCCCAGCAAAGGAGGAGTCAGGGTGGAAGGGGCAAAACCTCCCTCAGGAAAACAAGACTTTTCCATAAATCCCTAGTGGGCTTCTGCTTTAATCTATTGCTTGGAACTGGTTATATTCCCACTCTTGGCTGGAAGAGTGGGTGGCTAGGAAATACATACAGGTGGTGGTGGTGTCTTTTAAGCTGGCACATCACTATCTAGAGTAAAGATAAAGAATGAACAGATAGGAAATATATCTGCAACAGGTTTTACATTTCACTTGGTGTATTTGAAACTTTTTCAGTAGAATTGTTTAAAAGTTTATGGCATGTAGGCAGAATTCTTCAGAGTCTGGTATTAACATGTTAACTTTCCCTACTTTTATAGTTAAGACTGTTCCTGGAGAAGGGAAGTAGGGGCTGGGGTGGGGGCCAATAACACATAGGGCAGGATTGTTACTTATGCCCATATCCTTTCTCTCTTGGGAGTTTATAAAATTGTACCTGGTGTACTATATCTCTGAATAAGAAATTTGTGTTTTTGTATTTATTTAAAAAAAAATTTTTTTTAACCTTTAGTCATTCTTGAGACAGAGACAGAGCATGAATGGGGGAAGGTCAGAGAGAGAGGGAGACACAGAATCTGAAACAGGCTCCAGGCTCTGAGCTGTCAGCACAGAGCCTGACGCGGGGCCTGAACTCACGGACTGCGAGATCATGACCTGAGCCGAAGTCGGATGTCCAACCGACTGAGCCACCCAGGCGCCCCTGGAAATATGTGTTTTTTAAAGATAAACTTAAATATTCCATTCTTTCAGTTTTTGCATATTACAGGTTGAATTACTGTTATATCCATGAGCACTCTACAGAATGTCAAGTAACTTGCTTATGCTGCAACCAGAGCTTAGATTCTGTTCTCTGGATGCTGGCCACCCCTTACGGGGAGCCTCCCACACCAAAGAGGGTGCACTGAATCAGGCCAAGTGTAGAAAACCTCTTTCCTGCAGTGATAACTCAGATCTTGCTCCCTCTCTGCTTCTCTTGGAAATCCATTCTATTATTCCATAATCTGATTTGGATGCTTGGCTGCCAAATATAGCTGCTCATTTACAAAGTGTTTTTGTCGGGCCCTATTTTTCCAAACAGAACCTCTGGATTTGAATTTCCTTTCTGAATCAAAGAGCACATATAATAACCTCCTTGTTATTTGTAATAAGAAATCTATAACAAATAATAATAATAAAAATAAACCTATTTGTAATAGGCTTTTTATTTTTTAAAAATTTTTTTTTTCAACGTTTATTTTATTTTTTGGGACAGAGAGAGACAGAGCATGAACGGGGGAGGGACAGAGAGAGAGGGAGACACAGAATTGGAAACAGGCTCCAGGCTCTGAGCCATCAGCCCAGAGCCTGACGCGGGGCTCGAACTCACGGACCGTGAGATCGTGACCTGGCTGAAGTCGGACGCTTAACCGACTGCGCCACCCAGGCGCCCCTGTAATAGGCTTTTTAAATTCAGGGTATTGTAGAAGTTGTGACTTCTTCACATTTAGTCTTTGTAAATCAAGTTATGAAGAAAGTCAAAGAAAACTCCATTCAAAAGGTAGCAATAAGTGGAGGGAACAAACCCAAGTGCTTATTTTCTTGGCAAAACAAGACAAAGTAACTGGTTGTTTTGGATTTTCCTAATATTGAACCTTAGATAAAATAGTATATTACCTCTGTGTATAAGGAATTCTCATATATTTACAGTGAACCATTTACAGCCTCCAGTTTTGTTCAATTTAATTTTCCACTAAAGATCCTTTTGGATCTTTTTTTTTCTTTCTATTTTATATGACCCTGAAGTTATGGAAATGATAATATGTTGTGTGGTTTCCTATTTTGCATGGCCCTCACAGGTGGACCACTTACCTTTAGATGGAAATTTCAGTCTCTACATTCCTTAGCCTTGGGAACGATGAGCCCTTAATAAAGAGAAATTCAGGAAATGTAAGTGTGGTAGTTAAGCATTTTTATCTTGGCTTATTTTACTGATTTTATTCCTTAATCCTAAGACCTGGAATTTGACTCTTTTTTAAATATGGAATTTGTTGTCATATTGGTCTCCATACAATACCCAGTGTACATCCCAACAGGTGCCCTCTTCAATGCCCATCAGCTACTTTCCCCACCCTCCCATTCCCCATCAACCCTCAGTTTATTCTCAGTTTTTAAGAGTCTCTAATGGTTTGCCTCCTTCCCTCTCTGTAACTTTTTTTTTTGCCCTTCCACTCCCCCATGATCTTTTAACTTTCTCAGGATCCACATAAGAGTGAAAACCACACGGATATATCACCTCATGCCAGTCAGAGTAGCTAAAATGAACAAATCAGGAGACTATAGATGCTGGAGAGGATGTGGAGAAACGGGAACCCTCTTGCACTGTTGGCATGCAAACTGGTGCAGCCACTCTGGAAAACAGTGTGGAGGTTCCTCAAAATACGATGTGCCATTTTAAACTCTATTTCAAGAGAATGAGTCCCTGTTTCTCATTTCTGTTCCCAATGCACTGATTTCTCTGAGATTAACTTCCTGTGCTTAATATCTGGGTCTCAACAGCTGACTCCCTGTATCTGGGCAGGTTTTATTCTGTGAGCATTATGGGAACATGGAGTAAGCCTTCTAAAAGTTAACTCTTTGTTGGTTTGAATATTAGACATTCTACGTGAAACTGTGATTTGGAAGAGGAGCTCTTTTAATTCAATGGCTCACATTCTGTGATGGCTTGATGGGACAGTACATAGAGTGGTGAGTTATGCAGAGAGGTTTGAAATCAACAAATGACTGTTTTGAAAGTACGCTATTCCTTGCCTGCTTTTTGTGGTATCCCGACAACTATTGACATACAATGTAGTGAAAAGTTAATGTTGGAGTAATAATCTGTTTTGAGATGGAGTATGATGGAGTCTTCTCTATAAAATAGTTTGCCTTGGGGCACCTGGGTGGCTCAGTTGGTTAAGTGTCTGGTTCCAGCTTAGGTCATGATCTCAGTTTGTGAATTCTAGCTCCACGATGGGCTCTGTGCTGACACCTCAGAGCTTGGAGCCTGCTTCAGATTCTGTGTCTCCTTCTCTCTCTGCCCCTCCTTTACTCCTCCCCCTCCCTCCCTCTTCCCCCCTCCTCAAAAATAAACATTAAAAAAATTTTTCTACATAGTTTGCCTATGCACACGCTTACATACAACTATGAATACTATGCTATGGGGCTTCCACGTCAATATTTTTTTCCACTCAGGAACTTTTAATTAGGGTGGCCAAAAGATTGTTTTCTTTGATCTACAATCCTATCCTGCTCTACAAAGCAATTCAAAGTTTCAGGTCCCAAGCCTTTGTTTCTATATTATAGCATTATGTTTCCTTCAATATTCTCTACAACTTGCCAAGCTGATGCTTTCTTTTTTATATTTAATAGCTATATTTAGTTCTCATGTTCTAAGGTTTTGTTCATTTTTCAAAACTGCAAACTTGGAGTCTGTTTTTGGCCCTAAAACATTGCTGTGGTGAATGGGGTATTCAAATATATCTTGTTGGGAAAGATCATGTCTACATTATATTCTGAGCTGAAAACAGATTTCCTATTAAAGATAAATATGATATTTTCTCTGTATATCATCAAGCAAACTGTTTTTAGAGTAGCTTGGGGTTTTTCTGCTCATCCTTTTATTCATTCAGTAAATATTTATGGGATGTCAATTAGTGCCATTGTTCCTAGGCACTTGGGATTCAGCAATGACCAAAAGATTCTGGCTTTTGTAGAACTTAGATTCTTGTTCAGTGGTTCTCAAATTTTTCTGCATATTAGAATCACTGGGGAAATGTTAAAATTCTTAGGGCTTTGCTCCATGCCAGTTAAATCAATTTCTTGGGAATAGACACACGGGTCAGGATTTTTTTTTTTTTTCTTTTTTTTTTTTTTTTTTTTTTTCATAACTTCGCTGGTGATTCCGGTGTACATCTAAATATGAGAATCATCAATCTATAGCAGAAGTTATCACATTATAGCATTGATCCAAAGGGCTTTCAGAATAGTTTCTGAATCTGTAGTCTGGAACTAGGCCTAGGAATTTGTATTTCTAAGTTAGCAGGTGAAACTGATGCTGCTGGTTTAGAGACTCAGCTTGAAGAATAACTGACCTAGAGCCTTGACACTTAATGTGTGGTAGATCAACCTCAGCTTTTTAGAAGTACAGAATCTCAGGCCTCATCCCAGACCTCCCAGGTGATTCAAATGTATGCTAAAATTTGAGAAGATCTGCTTCATTGCACTCTGTCACATGCATGTCATGTAAACTACAGATTTATCTTCTTACTCTTGAACATTGTCTTTTAACATAAGCTGACAATGCACATTTTGGAGAGAAAGCACTCTAGTGGTGATTTACAATGAGATAAGCTGATTTCACAGGTCTTTTTCTACAAAGTGTTATTGTGGCAAATACAAATAAAAATAATAGGCTTAATTCTCCTTGTTTGAAAGTAAGAGCTCTCCCTTCCTCCTTTTCCTAAAACGTTTACTTTAGAAAACTTATAAGTTCATTCTTTATCACTTTGAAGTGTATGTAAAGTTCTACTGAAAACCCTAAAATACCTAGGAATAAATATAACCAAAGAGATAAAAGATCTATGCACTGAAAATTATAGAAAGCTTATGAAAGAAGTTGAAGACACAAAGAAATGGAAAAACGTTCCATGCTAATGGATTGTTAAATGTCAATACTGTTAAAATGTCAATACTACCCAAAGCAATCTACCCAAAACAATCTACACATTCAATGCAATACCTATCAAAATGACACCAACATTCTTCACAGAGCTAGAACAAACAATCCTAAAATTTGTATGGAACCACAAAAGACCCCAAATAGCCAAAGCAATCCTTAAAAAGAAAACCAAAGCTGGAGGCATCACAATTCTGGACTTCAAGCTGTATTAAAAGTTGTAATCATCAAGATAGTATAGTACTGGCATAAAACTGGATAACTAGATCAATGGAATAGAGAACCCAAAAATGGACGACAAACATATGGCCAACTAATCTTTGACAAAATAGGAAAGGATATCTAATGGAAAAAAGACTGTCTCTTCAGCAAATGGTATTGGGAAAACTGGACAGCAACATGTAGAAGAATGAACCTGGACTACTCCCTTATACCATATACAAAAACAAAATGAATGAAAGACCTAAACATAAGACAAGAAGCCATCAAAATCTTAGAGGAGAAAACCAGCAACAACCTTCTTGACCTCGGCCGCAGCAACTTTTTACTTGACAGGACTCTGGAGGCAAGGGAAGCAAACAAACAAAAAGACTGTTGGGAACTCAAGATTAAAAAAGCTTCCTCACAGCAAAGGACATAACCAGTAAAACTAAAAGGCAACCAATGGAATGGGAGAATATTTGCAAATGACATATGTCAAATAAAGGGTTAGTATCCAAAAATCTATAAAGAACTTATCAAACTCTACCCCCCACAAAAAACCCCCAAATAATCCAGTTAAGAAATGGGAAAAAGACATGAATAGACACTTTTCCAAAGACATCCAGATGGCTAATAGACACATGAAAAAAAAAATGCTCACCATCACTCATCATCAGGGAAATACAAATCAAAACCACAAAGAGATACCACCTCACACCTGTCAGAATGGTTAACATCAACAACTCAGGAAAAAACAGATGTTGGCGAAGATGCAGAGAAAGGGAACCCTTTTGCACTGCTGGTGGGAATGTTAAACTGGTGCAACCACCTGGGAAAGAATATGGAGTTTCCTCAAAAAATGAGAATTACCCTATGATCCAGCAATTACACTACTAGGTATTTATCCAAGGGATACAAAAATGCTGATTTGAAGGGGCACATTCACCCCAGTATTTATAGTAGCAATACCGACAATAGTCAAATTTTATAGATAGAGCCAAATATCCATTTGTCAATCGATGGATAAAGATGTGGTATTCATATACAATGGAATATTACTTGGTAATCAAAAAGAATGAAATCTTGCCATTTGCAACAATGTTGGAACTAGAATGTATGATGCCAAGTGAGATAATTTAATCAGAGAAAGGCAAATATATTGATTTCACTCATGTGGAATTTAAGAAACACAACACACAAACCTAGGGGAAGAGAGGGAAAAATAAGCTAAAAAGAGAGGGAAGCAAACCCTGAGACTCAAATATAGAGAACAAACAGCATTGCTGGAGGAGAGGTGAATGTGGGATGAGCTAAATGGGTGATGGGCATTAAGGAGGACACTTGTTGAGTACTGTGTGTTAAATGTATAAGTGATGAATCACTAAATTCTGTTCCTGAAATCATTACTATACTATTTGTTAACTTGGATTTAAATTCAAAAAAAGTATGTAAAACTCTTAAAAACTAAGGAGGTGTCCAGCCAAGACCTGGGAATTATCTTTGAAATATAATCAAGGGGGATATTGCTCCTATCTCCCAGGCTCTGTGAGGTAGCAGGAGTAACTTTGGTGGGTTACTTCCTCCAAATTGTAAAACTACATCTTTTCATAAACTATGAGAAGTTAATTTTTCCTTCAGATAGAGCCAGTTAGCTAATGCAGATGGTCATCCCAACTACCAAGTGAACTGGGGATGAACTATGTGTCCAAATGGTTGGGTCAAATCCTTTTGAAGACTAGTTGTTTCTCTTGTAGTGGGTTGTATGTGCTTGACTGTATGGAGTGTGAAATTCCTATGTGTCTTTACAATCTTAGTGTATTGCCTGTAATGCATATCACATTCTGGCTTAATGATTATTCAATTTCAATTCCTTTCTTTCTTTTTTGCTTTTGGGACGGATTTTATGGGCGGGAAGGAAATTTTGTTTTTCAGTCTATTTCCCCAACAGACTTTAGTCAGCATTTTATTCACTTACCTGACTACTCTCTTCCACTATCCAGCAATGGCAGTCATTCTTCATGTGACATTTTTTGAGGGAAGTAAGGAAGAGAGGTATACTAATAGAATATAAATCTTATAAAAATAAGAGTCTAATTTAGATATTCTTTTTCCAAGCTTCAAAAAACTCTTAATTATGGAGTTGTTCAATCACACGTCAATGTAGAAAGCATCATGTAATTAACCATTCTGTACTCCTTTTCAATCTTGTTTCATATATATCTACTTTTGGGTTTTTTGGCTGAGGTATTTTAAAGCAAAATCTAGAAGTGAACCTGGAAATTCTTAAATATGTGTCTCTAACATATTTTAAAAAATAACAATAGCCAAACAACAGAAACAGCACAAATGTCTATCCATGGTTAAATAAACAGATGTGGTACACCCATATAATGGAGTATTTATAAAATGAAGAAAGTACTGATGCATACTGCAACATGGATGAATCTCCAAAACATGATGCTAAGTGAAAGAAGCTAGGCAAGAAAAGTCACATGTTGTATGATTTTTTTATATAAAATATCCAGAATAGGTAGACCCATAGAGACAGACTACAGATAGATTGTAACCAGGAACTAGGGGGAAAGAGGAGAGAGGCGACACTGATGAATGGAAAAGGTGTTCAATATGGAGTGTTGGGACTGTTTTGGAATGAGATAGTGTTCAGCATGTTAAATTTAGTCCTTCAGGATCTCTTCTAGGACAATAACAAGTGAAGAGGTGAATATCTGAAGCAATTCCAAACTAAAAGGTTACAATGAGAATAAACATTATTCAAAGTGAAAATAATTGGAGAAATTCTTTAGGTGGCAAGGTCAGGGAGGACCTTTTCTGAGGCTGCAATATTTAAAGTAAGGTCTAGATGTTGGAGAGGCTTCCAGCAGAGTCAAGGGCCTTCAGGTAAGGAAGAGGTTTCCCAGTTTGAGGAATTGAATGCAAGTGTGGATAATAAATGTGTCTATGTAGACTTTCCCTATAAGTGGATTGGTCCTGTGTCTGGCTTACAGTGTAACTTAATAAATGGGACTTAAGTATTCAGTTCATTAAAGAATGATGAGTCACCATCTACTTTTCTCCTAAAGCCTGGTGGGATGAGGATATTTATATCGACTGAGGCAAGGCCAATCTTATTTTTATCACTCTGCTCATCTTTTATGAAGAAAAGAGGTATGAAAAATGCTGACAATACTGTACCCACACATACCCCTAGCATAAACACCTGGTATATATCCAACATACATCCAATATATAATATACTGGGCATATATATATATATATATATATATATATATATATATATATATAGTATATAATGAGGGTATGCACATCTTGCATGTAATGGGGGCATTTACTAGGATAGGATATAACAATACAACAATTTCTTGAGAAGAGAAGGTTGGGGTGTAAAACTAAGGTATTTCATAGGTAGAGGAATGGGGACAGCAAGGGGGGGAAGGAATCATCTCTTTTAGTGTGTGATGAATAGAAATGGGTATCATCAACTCTGTCCTTGAGCTGTGTGCCATAAACAAACTATTTTAGCTCTGTAAACATCAGCTGTGAAATAGGAACTATAATAATACTCCCACAGAATTAATGAGATAATGATTGAAACTGGCTCAGCAGATTGCCTGATACAACATAAACCCTTAAATATTTTCTACTATGGATATTACAAATTTTTTTGTTCCTCCGCTTTCTAGATCTTCTTGAATTCATGTTTTCATATTTTTATACCTTGGGTTCATATTTTGGCTTTAGTTTTTGGTGGGTGGTGTTTTAACAAATGCTCCCATAGCGAAATTGTTAAAGTTTTAGAATGGCCCAGATTTTCCCTTCTGCCTCTTAATACATTTTAAATAAGTGAACAACTTTTTTGTTACTAGAACATATGTTATTGACTATAGTCAGTACATTCATATTGGTAGTTCAAACAAAATGGTAATTGGATTCAACTGTTATTCAAAACATGTAGCTGTTTGATAGAATTAAATAGCTTAGATGCTTTTGTGTGTGGAAATTGGCATGCTTAGAAGCATTTAAGTACCATTTGTAAACTAAGTGTGGTATTAGATGCTTTTGAAGAGGTGGAGGTGAATTAGATACAAATAAAGTAGGTTTAAGATTTTAGTCCTTTTCTAGCATCTTTAACACTTACTCATTAGACTCAGAGCACATTAAGTTTATTACATTTCATGGATTTTTCTTATATTTGCGGAAACAGAAGTTTAGAAAGGCAAAACGAGTTGCCCATAAGGAGTAAATTATAGTGATAGGATCTGAGTTTGTTTATTGTTTTGACTCCCAAGCCAGCATTCTTTTAACACCTAAAGATACAGGTAGGTAAAGTATATATTCATTTACTTAGTGACTGAGGCTAAGCATAACTTCTCAAGTAATAAATCTATAAGCTCTATACAGTAGGGGATAGTGAATATAGTACAACTCCCGCTAGATTTTCTAGTCCAAAAATATGCTCAAATATCAGTTCTGCCACTTACTCTCTTTGGGGCCTTGGATGAATCACTTCACCTTGAGATTTCTCTCCTCTTTTGTGACAATAAAACTATAGGGTATAGTGAAGCCACTGATAAAACTAAAATGCTCTACAAATAAAACATCCCATTAATTACAAGATATTTGAGATTTATAACATTGTAATTTTTGAGAATTATGATTTTCTACATGCTGCATTTGAAATATTTAAGGAATGGTTTAGCCAACTGTGCAATAGGCTAAACATTTTCACATAGGAAGATTTTGCTGTGAAATGTTTCTTTAAAAGGAGTCCTCAGTATACTTTAGAATATTTATCCCATTGTTTGTTGAAATTCATATAATAAGAAGTCCTGTCATAGTTCTGTCATCCCCATGTATTATTCTTTAAGATGTTGAAAACTATTCTTACTCCCCCTCTATTCTGAATTCTGGAGGCTAATAAGTTCCTTAGTATGCTAAGTACTTCTAAAAACTTTTGCTAGGTCTTCCAGTACTTGTAATAAAAGTGTTCTTCCTTTCTACCATTTGGGCTCTTCAATTGCCAGAAACCATCAATGTAGTTCTAAAAATGCCGATTAGGGAATATCTTACTAATTGCTTTTGATCTGCCTTAAAGAGAGCAACTAGCAACTCAAATTTTATCTTGGGGGATATGAACATTCTCATGACCAAATTTGAGTTTTTGGTCCTAAAAGTTTATCATAGAAAAAATGATGCTTCTAATCACACAAACATGTTCAATGAGTTAGGCTGATGTTTTTCTCCCATCTTTTTTTTTCCTTTGAGATACAAAGTTGAGATCTTTCTTCCTTCGTGAGGGGTTAGGTTTCACACGTGTTTATATTTAGTACCTGTGGGAGTCTAACCTGATGATTAATGGTTGAGAATCATTTTAAAAAATGTATGGCTGAAGGCAGAAAATAAAGTGCTGATTGGTTCATTAAGCAATTCAATCCCAAACCGTGAAGTTTAAGTTTAATCCTGCCTGAAGCCTGACTGATATTGTCATAAACACTTTTCATAAACCTTCCACTTAAATCTGGTATTGTGGTTTTATTAATCTACCAATAATTCAAAATGACATCTCATGTAGCAATATAAATCTATAAGATGGCTTTCATAAAACTTACACCATTACAAAACCATGGGTAATTACGTAAAAATGCCGTTTCCTTTGGTTAGGTATGTCTTTCTGAATTGCTGTTTTTCCCTTGGTTGAACAGATGTGTTGACTGTAACACTCTCTCAATGTTTTGGTATGCCTGAAGGAAAAGAAAGAAATTCAGATAGTCACTGATGGTGTTTAAAAAAAAGTTCTGGAGTTCAGAGAGCCTTATTTGCAAAACTCAGGGAGCAATTTAGCAAAGCCCTGTGTTTGTGGAGCTTATATTCTCTGGGAAGGTTCCTTTTCTGTGTTGCTATGTGGAATTTTTAGCTCTTGGATTTAATGGCTATATTGATATTCTGTGGATGTGCCAGGGCTCATGTGCTTTAGGCACACGTTCAGAAACTCGAATGAAGTCCCAGCTGTCAGACTTCTTTTTTTTTCTTTTAGGAGCAGAGCTTTTTACTTCTGAGTCTAGGGGTTAGATGAACTCTCAAACTAGATCATAGTAGACTTTACAGGATTGGAGTAATACAGTATTTCTGAGGTTATTTGGAACAGAAGACTGCATTTTTATTTTATATGGGGCAGAGAGGCATTTCCAAGAATAAACTTAGAAGGAGCCCATAAGAGCTAGAGAGTGTATTTTCATCGCCTGCTATAGTCGCTCAACAGCAGCAATCTGCTCTCAAATAAAAGTGAGGCTTGAAGGAGTGTTCAAATATCTATGATTGAACCCATGGGACATTTATGCTTTTATAAGACAGGTGTTGGAAAATATCTGAAGCCATAGGATTCCCTCCCCCCTCCCCCAGCTGCAGGTGCTTTATGGGTTTAGACTGACTATATATGAGAAAGATCCACGTTGTGACAGGGGATGAAAACCAAGCATTACACACTGTGTTTTAGCACTGCCACAACTATATTTCAGTAAGATACGTGTGTAATTATTTGAGGATCTTCTTCTCTGCTAGATTTTGAATTCCTCTCTAGTCCTTAGTACAGCATGGTAGGTTCTCTGAAGATTAAAATTTGGCGTTCTTACATGGAAGTTTAAGATCTCCACAATAGCTTCTAGGCATTATGTACTTATAAGATTTGTGTCTCAAAAAGCTTGCATTCCTTTAGTCTTCCAAATATAAGAAAACATAGTAATAATGTGAACTTGAATATCACAAACAGTTGGCAACTGGTACCAATCCTTTGCCCAGCTCCTGACCTCAGACAAGGCAGATAGAGGGTATGGGTGGTAGGCTAAAGTTACATGGTGGTGGAGGGTGGGGTGGTTGGGGGGAACATGGACAGGAAGGTGAAATCCTGTGGGGAAACCTCAGGCATTCAGCAATCCCCTTCCTCAAAAGTGGTAAAGAAGTTAGGGTCCTAGTAGTCTCTGGACCCATTCTCTGTGGCTCAGGCTGAAATTCACCCCCTACTGCCTGGCCCCTAAACTACCGTATTCTTGGAATCCCTGCTTCTTTGAAACCCCTCTGATATTTAAATTGCAACAGAAAATCATCAGAGGTGCCAAACTGCAGCCAGAACAGATGGATTTAGATAAATCTTGCATTTCATTAGCTTTGTGTTAATGGAGGCCTATATTTTACCCAAGGGTTTTTGTTTTTGTTGTTTGACTCCATTGATAGCCACATGTCACGGTTTTACTGGAGTACAAGTGGCCTCATCTTATATATCCATCATTATCACTGTATATAGATATGGAGAAAGTAAGTTTTAATAAATATTGACCATGTAGCCTATTCTCCGTTGAACTATGTGGTCTATTGCCATTAGGGAGAAATTTTATGGCAAGTCAAAATGTAAGTTCTGCATAGTACAGTATCCTATTGCTGTATGATCAGATAACAAAACAAACAGGTATTTTCTTTTTTTTATTTTTATTTTTTAATACATGAAATTTACTGTCAGATTGGTTTCCATACAACACCCAGTGCTCATCCCAAAAGGTGCCCTCCTCAATACCCATCACCCACCCTACCCTTCCTCCCACCCCCCATCAACCCTCATTTTGTTCTCAGTTTTTAAGTCTCTTATGCTTTGGCTCTCTCCCACTCTAACCTCTTTTTTTTTTTTTTTTCCTTCCCCTCCCCCATGGGTTTCTGTTACGTTTCTCAGGATCCACATAAGAGTGAAACCATATGGTATCTGTCTTTCTCTGTATGGCTTATTTCACTTAGCATCACACTCTCCAGTTCCATCCACGTTGCTACAAAAGGCCATATTTCATTCTTTCTCATTGCCACGTAGTATTCCATTGTGTATATAAACCACAATTTCTTTATCCATTCATCAGTTGATGGACATTTAGGCTCTTTCCATATTTTGGCTATTGTTGAGAGTGCTGCTATAAACATTGGGGTACAAGTGCCCCTATGCATCAGTACTCCTGTATCCCTTGGATAAATTCCTAGCAGTGCTATTGCTGGGTCATAGGGTAGGTCTATTTTTAATTTTCTGAGGAACCTCCACACTGCTTTCCAGAGCGGCTGCACCAATTTGCATTCCCACCAACAGTGCAAGAGGGTTCCTGACAAACAGGTATTTTCTAACTTCCTTCCATCTTTATGTGATAGAGTGCACGTTTTGACTTCAACTTTCAGACTGTGCAAATGACTATCTTATTTACATCCATTCATCACATTTTAAGGCTCTTCAGCTCAGTATCAAAATACTGGAGAACTAGGAAACATCACAGCCAGAATCACAATTTATTCTATTTTTGCCATCCCAATAGAGATACTTTTAAGATACTTTTATCCAAATAAGATAATTATAATACACAATAGGAAACACTAATTGTAGGAAACACTTTGCAAGCTCTTAGTTGAAGGCAAACAGCTGGATACCTTAAATAATTGATGGTGGCTATCTTCCTTTTAACTTTTAAAATAAGACTGCTTGAATTTGTTTTGTATGAGGAGTCTACATATCTGTCCACTTTGTCCTTTTCATGTCAAGGGAACAGGAGAGTGAAAATGGACTCATCTTTTGAGCAAATGAAACTCACCATTCCTCTTTTTAGTGCTTTTGCTAAAACAGTACTAATTAGGAAAAAAGAGAAAGCAGTTGGGAATTCTTTAGAGCTTTTAATGAATAAGCAGAAAACACTTTCATTCAGAAATAGAGCTGGACTTCTATAATTTTTTCTTCCAATTCCAGCCTGAAGGTAGGGAAGGTTTTCCTCCTCAATACAAAGTAATTCTCAAACACCAGCTGGGAGTCTGTTAGTATCAGAATTGAGTTGAATTATCTACCAGGAGTTAGCATCAGATTCCACAAGCTAAGCACTCAGTCTTACAAGACTTCCCTCTATCTCCTACCTCAGAAGTTAAAAGCTGCAAGTTGTTATGTGTGCTTTTGACCAACTGGCTGCAAATCGGAGGTTCCAACTTTCTCTTCCTTGGATTCTATTAATTTGCTAGAGCAGCTCACAGAACTTGAAATGCTTACTTACCTTTACCAGTTTATTAAGGGACATAATAAGATATGAATCAACAGCCAGATGAAGGGATACATGGGGCAAGATATGGGAAAATGGTGTGGAGCTTTCCATGCCCTTTCCAGGAATACCACTCTCCCAGCATCTCTGTATGTTCACCAACCTCTGTAAGCTCTTTTGAACCACCTCCTTTTCTGTTTTATGGAGGATTCCTTACATAATCGTGATTGACTAAGTCTAATCTCTCTCTGGGGGTAGAGGTAGGACTAAAAGTTCTACCCCCTAATCACATCGTGGGTCCTCCTGGCAACCAGTTTCTGCCTTTAGGTGAGGTTCGAAAGTCACCTCAGTAACCTAGCAAAAGACAACTTCATGCTCTTATAGGAAATTCCAATGGTCATTGGAGCTGTGAACCAGGAACTATGGACAAAGACCAAATATACAGGAGAATTATCGTTTTGACATCTGAGTGATGAAATACATATTTAAGAACTATATCTGTCAAATAAGTGATCAAATATGTATTTTTTACATATCACAATATCTCAATAGTATTTTTTGTTTTTAACATTATGTTTTTAGATCAGAGCCCAAGAGTTTACAGCTCTAGAATTTGCCACCTGGCTTACCAAATGGAGTTAAGATAAGGAAGAACAGTATTAATCTACAAAAAAAAATTGCTGTCAAAACCTAATAAAGAAAAACCTATTTATGGGTCTTAATATATTTGTATTTTCATTAGGTCATAAATATTTAGCCCAATTGTTGGCATCCTAGTAGTTCCATACTTTACCCATCTTCTGAGAGCAATAGAAAACTCCAGAAATCTTAACTTTAAAATGCTTTTAAAAACTTACTGTAAAAACTAATACACAGTAGACTTAATTCTTTTTGGTATTCGGTTATAAGAATTATAACAAAGGGACAGTCTTTACTACCATCAAGATACAGAAGAATCTTATTACCCCAAATTATTTCTTCATGCTGCCCCTATTGACTAAACATTTCCTCCTGCCTCAACCCCTGGCAATAATGATCTGTTCTGTCTGTGCAGTTTTACCTTGTCCAGAATGTTTTGTAAATGAATAGCCTATAGTGTAAGGCTTTTTGATTTGGGCTTCTCTCAATATAGTTCAGATGTATCTATGCTGTTGTGTCCATTTCTTTTTATTGTTGATGTGTTCATTCACCAACTGAAAGATAAGAGGGTTGTTTTCAGTTTTGACTGATTGAAGAAAGTTGCTATAAACTTCTTGTGTTGTAAATGGGGCAATAAGGCCCCCTCATGGGGCCTTTAAGGGTCATTCTAACATGGTCACAGAAATTAAACTCCTGGCATATGAAAATCAAGGCTTACTTTACTCCTAGGTCCTAGAAGAGGGGATAGAGGGGCCATACAGAGGAGCTTCTAGGGAATGGGTTCAGCCAAGCAAGTGGGAAACTGAGAGTGTTGAGGACCCAGGGACAAATGCCTCTACTGGGGCTCAGGGTGGCATTCCCAGCAAAGGTATGAGGGAATTCATTGGTGCACTTGACTGTCACTAGGTCATAGCCAGGGGAGGGCAAGAAGAGGAACTTGTGGCAGCAAGGACAAGTCTTATCCTGGTGTTACCTGGTTGCCTGGGTGGAATGCTCACAACCTTTTTTGGGGGATGTTGAGGCATCAGGGAAACATGAAGTTTTAAAATTTTCTGATACATTTCTGAATACAGGTTTGGATGTGACCACTGTTTTAATATCTCTTGGGTAAATATGTGGAAGAGTAATCACCATGTCATAAAGTTATATATATTTAACATTATAGGAAATTGACAAACCGTTTTCTAAAGTGAAATTACCACTTCGTTTTCACTGAAACTATATTCTGGTAGCTCTGTATTACACTAACCTTTTTTTTTTTTTTTTTTTTTTTAATTTCATCTTTCTAGTAGGTATGTAGTCCAGTCTTGTTTTAATTTGCATTTATTTAATGACTAATGTTGAGCTTCTTTCTATGTACTTATTTGCCATCTGTATTTCTTCTTAGGTGGAAGTATCTGCAAGTTTTTTGCCCATTTTTTTTTCTTACTGAGTTTGGAAAGTTCTTCAATTCTAGATCCATGGTCAGATGTGACTTGCAAATATTTTCTCCCACTTTCATGGCTTATTCCTATTATTCTCTTGACAGTGTCTTACACAGAGCATAACTTTCAGTTTTGATGAAGTTAAATTTATCCTTTTTTTTTTTTTTTTTTTTTTTTAAGGAATCACGATTTGTTTTTTAAATTTTTTTTTTTGACGTTTATTTATTTTTGAGACAGAGAGAGACAGAGCATGAATGGGGGAGGGTCAGAGAGAGGGAGACACAGAATCCGAAACAGGCTCCAGGCTCTGAGCTGTCAGCACAGGGCCCAACGCGGGGCTCGAACCCACGGACGGTGAGATCATGACCTGAGCCGAAGTCGGCCGCTCAACCGACTGAGCCACCCAGGCGCCCCAGGAATCAACGATTTTAATGTATCTAAGAATAGTTCACCTAACTCAAGATCACAAAGAATTTCTGGAAGTTTCACAGTTACAGGTTTTAGATTTTGGTTTACCATGCACTTGGAGTTGTGGATTGAAGTTTTTTTCCTGTTTTTGTTTTCCTGTTTTTTGTTTTTGTTTTTGCATATATAGATTTATTCTCACCTTATTTAGTTTTTGAGAAAGTTATTCCCCCCCCTCCCCCCCATTGAATTGCTTGTGTGCTTCTCTTCAATTTTTATTTGTGTGGGCGAATTTCTAGACTATTAAACTGAACCATGTATGTTTTTGCCAATATAGCACTATTGATCATTGTAGCTTTTCAGTAAGTTTTTAAATTAGTATGTGTTCTCCACATTTGTTCTCTGTGGAGTTTTGACTGTTCTAGTGTTTTTGCTTTTCTATATAAACTTTTGAATTTACTTGTCAATATCTAAACGTTGTTGTTATTGTAGGATTTTATTACATGTAGAAATCAACTTGGTGAATATGGTCTACTTAAAAGTATCAAGTGTTCCAGTTCATGAAGATGATGGCATTGTATTTATTTAGACCTATGGTTTCTTTCATCAGTTTCATAGTTTCCAATATACATACTACTCAGGTTATCTAGTTGGCTTGAATTTGGGGAGTCGTGTATTTCAAGGAGCTTACGTTTTATTGAGTTGTCAAATTTTGTGTATTTTTGTAGTATTTTCTTAGTCTACTTTTACTATACTTTGAATGACTGTAGAATCTATAGTTATGATTCCTTTTTAATTCCTGATATTTGTAATTTTTGTTTCCTTTTTTTTTTTTTTGGTATTGATTTGGCTGAATGTCAATTTCCTTTCCCATGAATCAGTTTTAGGTTTCATTTTTCCCCCTTTTTTGTGTTTTCAATTTTATTTTTCCCCTATTTCCTTGTACTTTTATTTTTCTGGTTTATTAAGGTTTTTCTTTGGCAGATTAAGGTAGAACGACTACTTGATACCTTTTTTTTCTTTAATACATAAATTTAATGCTATAAATATCCTTCTAAGCACTGATTTGGCTATATCCCCTGAATTTTAGGATGTTATATTTTCATTTAATTCAAAATGGTTTTTAATTGAGACTTCCTCTTTGATTCAGGTGTTATTTTGAAGATTTTCAGTTTAATTCTGTTAGAGAACACACTTTACTAGAACATTAATTATTCAAATTTATTAAGATTTGTTTTATGGCTTGTTTTTATGATCTATGTTGGTGAATGTTTATGTGTCCTTGAAAATGCGCATTTGGCTGTTTGGTGAAATATTCTATAAAATGTCAAAAGGGTCAAGTCAGTGAACAACACTGCTAAAATCTCCTATATCCTTGTTGCTTTTTGTTCTTTTTTGCTGTATTTTTTATTGAGAGAGCATTGTTGGATTCTGCACATATAGTTGTGAGTTAATTCTACCACTGCTAAAGATGTATCTTGAAGCTTATGTTTTAGGTAATACACATTTAAGCTAATTACGTCTTTGTGAATAGACTTATTTTCTCATTAAGTCCTTCTTTATTTTTTTATTTTGAACTCTATTTTTATTACTATAATCACCCCAGCTTTTATCTAGGGCTGAATTTTCTCTCCTTTTACTTTTAATCTATTTATGTCATATTTGAAGTGGATTTCTTGTGGAATGGATATGTTTTTAATCCAACCAGACACGTCTTTTAATTGGTATGTTTGGACCTTTTCTATTTAATGTAGTTATTGATATGGCTAGACTTTAGAAGCATTATTTTAGCATTTCTTCTCTTTGATGTTCCTATTCTGCGTTTCCCCCCTTCTTTTGGTTATTCCAGTATTTTTCAATGTAGCATTTTAACCTCTGGCTCTATTGCTTCACATATTTAACCAGTTAGGCTAGGAAATAAAATATACACAACTAATCTTTTAGAGTCTATATAGAGTTAGTATTTTATTTAAGTGAAATATAGAATCTTATAGTAGCATAGGCCCCTTTATCCTTCTCTATCTTATTTACTTATTTTTTTAAGTTTATTTTGAGAGGATGCACAAGTGGGGTAGGGAGAGAGAGAGAATTCCAAGCAGGCTCCCTGCCCCGCACAGAGCCTGATGAGGGGCTTGATGCCATGACTGCAAGATCATGACCTGAGTTGAAACTAAGAGTCAGGGGCTTAACCAGCTGAGCCAGCCACCCCTATCCTTCTCCCTGTATTTTAGAGTGGTCAGCCATATTACAGCTATATACATTGAAAAACCCCACCAGAAAAAGTGTGGGGTTTGTTTGTTTTCATCAAAAAAAATCTTTTAAATAACTTAAGATAAAAATATTAAGCAAATATGTAACATTTATTTTACTTTTCACTCCTGTATCTGGTAACATTTCACAAGCATAGTTACTAAGGCTGCTTTAAAGTACTTGGTTGATGATTTCAACATCTAGGTCATTTTAGGATTGTAATTGAGGGTCTTTTCCACTGAGAGTTGATCAAATTTTTGTAGTTACATGTTGGGTAACTTTTTATTGTAATATTTTGAATGTCACATCATGAGTTTTTTAGTTCTCCAGATCATGTTGATTTCTACCTCCCCAGCCCAACCATCTTAAATTTTTGAGGCAATCAACCTATAGCCAGCATAGGTTTATCGCTTTTTGTGGGCAGGATTTCCAATGTCAGTTCAATTTTCAAAGCCTTCTGTGTTTTGACTAAATGCTGTGCATGCCACTCAGGGCTTATTTCAGCAAGTAAATCGTGTTTTGAACTATTCAGCTTTTAACCTTAGCTGTGATCTGGGTTTCTGTTGTGCATGTAACACATGAATCAGGGGTAAGCTGAGAACTTTTGCTAGATCATAGAATTAGAGAATTCCTATTTCCATCTCTCTACAGGAATTCCTCCCTCCCCTCCCCTCCTGCTGCCCCCCTGCTACACTCTTTGGCTTCTAGGATCTGCTTTTCTTGTTCTCTTTCCAGAAAGGAATTCCCTGAGATTTTTGCTCACTGTGCTCACTGAATTCTTCCATAACTGGGGCCATCCTTTGGTCAAAGCTGAGAGAGAAAAGATGGTATATTAGTTTGTAGAATTTCCATAACAAATAACCATAAAGTAAGTGATTTAAACAGAAATTTGTGTCACAGCTTTGAAGGTTAGAATGGAGATCAGGGTGTTGGCAGAACCAGATGCCATATTCCCTCCACACTAGGGTAGGATCTATTTTAGTCCTCTCTCCTAGATTCTGGAAGCTCCTTGGTTGTGGCAGTATAATTCTGATCTTCACATGGCATTCTTACTGTGTGCATGTCTCTGTGATCAAATTTTCTCCTTTTAGAAGGATATCAGTCCTATTGGATTAAGGTCCACCCTAATGACTTCATTTTAACTTGATTACCTCTGAAAGGACACTATATTCAAATAAAGTCACATTTAAGTACTAGGGGTTAGGACCCTGACATATTTTTTTGGAGGGACACAATTCAATATGTAATAAGTAAAGGAGGGGGGCATTTCCTAGAAACTACTAGTCACTTTACGTTATCTTTTCCAATGTACTTACTACTTACTTCTCAGAATTTTTAGGTAATTGCCTTTTTGTATTTTGTCCAGACATTTTTTACTATAGTTAATTTACTTCCAACTGGAAGTTGTGACTTTTAAAAATAAAGATCTTTTAAGTTTAGGGCTGTGCAAGTACTTACAAGATTCAAGTACTTGCCACATCAAGGAGATGTGGCAGCCAAAATGAGAACCACAGTTGAAATGGATGGCAGGTTAAAAGTCTATTTGGAGGAGACTTTGGGGTCTAATAAGCATCAAACTAGTTTGGGGTTGAGGTGAAGTTTATTCTAATCTCTGAAATATGATTTAGAGCAACTCAGCTTCATACTCCAGTTCTCATTCAGTGGTGCTACTCATGATTGATTTCTTGGGGTAAGAATTTGGCAGTATGATTAGGACTAGAAAAACAAGTTGCATATTATTTCAGTGGTTGCTATTTATGATAAAGGTCCCTTCAATTTATCATATACTCATTAACTGCTTTCTGGGGTTACAAAGGTATATTAGAAATAATTCCTGAGATTAAAGAGTCACAGTATAGGAAGGAGGTGAAAAATGTGGAGAAGTAATTGTTGTATTGATATGCTAACTGCTATGAGGTAAATACAAAGGCACGTAGGATAGGGATGGTGTGGGAGGGTGAGAGTTTACTGTGGGGGAAGGGGGCAGAAATGGGGATTGGTGAAGGGCTATTTCAGGCAAAAATCATCTCTTCTAAGAAAACAAAGCTACAATGCAAACAGGCTTTAGGTGTCAAGGGTGCTCAGGTACACATTTTTTTTTGAATATTATCAAAAAGTGTTATGTATTGGTCCCCTAACATGTTAGTCTATTTGGTGGCCAAGATAGAAATGAATAGGGGCCTAAGGAAAAGACCTATTTCAGACAAAATAAAACACTTGCTACTATTTTTGAGATTTTCTTTTAAGCATTGATCTGAGAAACATCACACAGGATAGAAATCTAGAAAGACCTCAGGAGAATGAACTTTTATCCCCACAGGCACATTTCTATTTCTTTGGTTCATTACATTCCGTAATTCAGAATGGTTCATTCACGGTTTGATCTGGTCATAATCAGGCACGGAAGGGGAAGTAATTTGTAAATGCCACCCAAAGTTAGGTTGTGCCCTAAAGTCTTTTATTGGAAATCTTATTTTGTTTTAAAGTTAACTGGAGAACAGTTAATTGGACAAGGCAGTGGAGAAAGGATTAATTTAAGTTTCTATGAAAATTGGCACTGAGGACTCCTATGAAACAGGGCAAAATTTGTATAGTTTGCTCTTGCCAGTTATTATCTAGCACAACTACAATGATATTTATCAGAAAGTGAGCCTACTAATAGAACTGTTTGGGCTGTTCTTTTGTAGCAGGTTCTCTTATACTGTTTGAACAGCTACAATTTCAGATAGCACATCTAAAATTGCACTGAATCGATCATGTTGCAATCATCTTAGACGAAAACAGAAAAGTTGTTCTCTATGGTATCAGTGTAACCCACAGCCTCAGAAGGATGGAATAAGTAAATTTCATCTTGGGGTTGGGGATCAGAGCCATATTACCCCACCTGTAGTCCACAAAGCTACTAATCTGTAATTTCTTTTTTTAAAAATTAAACTGAAAACAATTTAAGTACAGAACAAATTCCAGAGTCCTAGAATTATAAGTATCTAAACAGTGCTTGCATTTTCACCTACCACAGCTCCATAGCATGCCCTGCAAAGTAAACAATTCAGAACCTCTTACAAGGGGTGCTTGGTGGCCAGTTTGTTGAACGTCCAGTTGAGGTCATGATCTTGCCTGGAGCCTTGTTTGGATTCTGTTGCTCCCTCTTTCTTTGCCCCACCACTGCTCATGTTCTGTCTCTCAAAACAAAACAAACAAAAAAACATCTCTTAACCAATCCCTGCAAAAAATATGCCTACCTTTTCACACACCCTTGTCTAGTACATGCTGTCCCTTCTGTTAGAAATACATTCCCTGATTTGCCAGCCACCATGCCTAGAAAATCTTCTATTCATGCTTCATAACTTAGTTCAAATATCACTTCCTCGGGGCGCCTGGGTGGCGCAGTCGGTTAAGCGTCCGACTTCAGCCAGGTCACGATCTCGCGGTCCGTGAGTTCGAGCCCCGCGTCGGGCTCTGGGCTGATGGCTCGGAGCCTGGAGCCTGTTTCCGATTCTGTGTCTCCCTCTCTCTCTGCCCCTCCCCCGTTCATGCTCTGTCTCTCTCTGTCCCAAAAATAAATAAAAAACGTTGAAAAAAAAAAAAAAAGAAAAAAAAAGAAAAGTAAGTGCCATGATGAAATTGGTTTAAAAAAAAAAAAATATCACTTCCTCTCTAATGCCTTTTGGTTTTCCTAAGCAGAGTTACTCTTCTCCCTTGTAAACTTACAGGAATTGAGTCATACTTATGTTATAGCCCTAATTAAATTGCACTTCAGTTTACATAGTTACTTTTCTCTCATGACTTGTGGCTGTCTGCTCCTTCAGGATCTTTGTTTTCCTATTGTAGTAGACGCTTAGTAAATATTGATAGGCAAATGTTTCAACAAAATAATCTTTGGGGGGGAAAAAAAACTAATATGATACCTGGAAGGAAAACCTATTAGACCTCAGATACAGTATTACTGTGCTGGGTATTTGCCCATCCAGATCTATTATTTACCTTTTTATATCCTCTGTGCACAAGGAGGCTAAACTTTATAGACAGAATTAATGTGGTCCCTTACTCCCCAGCTTTGGTTGTATTTGGCCAAGGGGACCAAAGATAGGTCATCAGAGTGAGAAAAGCATAGATCTGGGTATTCTGCCCCCCCCCCCCCAGCTGCCTTTTACTATATCTTACTGGGTTGGCTAGGTCCCTGTCAAACTCACAAATGGTGAGATCATGACTTAAGCTGAAGTTGGATGCCCAACCAACTGAGCCACCCAGACGCACCTTTGGACAGATTCTTAAGGAATGTTTGATGGAATAACTTTCCTTAGGTTATTACTGAATATGTGACAAAACAAGTATCTTCCTATTTGTGAGTTTAGGAAATATGGAGTTCAATAAGTTTTTTTTTTAATTAGTATTGTATTAGTATTAGTATTAGTATTAGTAATTAGTATTAGTACTTTTCAGAGCTCTAACCTAATATTCTGAGTGTGGGATAGCATATAGTGTTCCCTAAATATTTTACTACTGGAAAGTATGCTATGGTGATAATATTTTGTTTTGTAGCATTGCTATTAGTGTCTCACAAAACTAGGTGTTTTTGTTTTTTGCAAAGTTCCAAAAACTCTGCTGTAGCTTACCAAGGACAGACCATTGTGAAATGTCAACTTAAACTCCTCATTACCATCAGTTTTCCTATTATGCAGAATATTTGTTTTATTATAGTACCAATCTAGGAGCTTAAATTACTGTTTGGATACTGAATTGACTATCTGGTTTTGTCTTTAGCTCTAAAGAGTGTATTGAACTACTTTCTACTACATAACTCTAAGTGCCAGAGAAAATGATCACAAGTAAGAATTATAGGGATGTAAATATAGTCTCTCATAAGTTACTCCTTTTTGAAAGCAAAATAAATTGAGAACTATAAACTCCTTGTTAGCAGATGTGAACTGAGAGACTCTGCTAATTTGTTTTACTGCCAAGCTCATAACTATATATATCAAGACTGACAATATTTGTAAGGGCATTTTTTACTTAGATTTTATCAGCAGGAATTAAAAATTCACTTACATAGTAAATTACCTCTTCTTGGATTGATAAAGTAATTTATTCTATAATAGATACTTATCAAAAATAGATCATAAATTACAGATCTTGATGAAAGTCAAATTGTTCTGTCTGATAAACTAAATGGCCATTAAGCCATTTAATTTAGACACTTTAACATACTGAGAACAAATAGTAAATCTTCTATTTATCCAAAATTACTAAATGAACGCCTAGTAAACTTGCTTCCAAGTCCAAGATTTTCAATTACTTGATAATTATTTTGACATTGTAATGCTTATATTCTAGCACTTCTAAATTTTTAACATTAGAGCTGGAACTCTATTTTTTTTTTTTTTTTTAAGGTTGGTTATTTTGAGGATAGCTAGTGGGGTAGGGACAGAGTGAGAATCCCAAGCAGACTCTGCTCAGCACAAAGCCCAATGTGCAGCTCAATCCCATGACTGTGAGATCATGACCTGAGCCCATATCAAGCATTGACAGCTCAGAGCCTGGAGCCTGATTCAGATTCTGTCTCCCTCTCTCTCTGCCCTTCCCCCATTCATACTCTGTCTCTGTATCTCTCAAAAATAAATGTTAAAAAAATTAAAAAACCATAATGGAAGAAAACTTTTCTCAGCCAAAAAATAGTTGAATAAAACAAATATGTCTTCCATATTGGAAGTGCTCTTCATATCTTAGGCAAAATCTAAGTGATTGATTAGTAATATTCAAGGAAAATATTTGAGTTACAAGCTTGAAGACCTCTCACAACTACTAAGAAATGGACAATGGAGTTTTATACTCATTCAGGGGCTCAGAAATTAGTCAAGAAATATTTCTTTTTTTTTTTTTTCAACATTTTTTATTTATTTTTGGGACAGAGAGAGACAGAGCATGAACGGGGGAGGGGCAGAGAGAGAGGGAGACACAGAATCGGAAACAGGCTCCAGGCTCCGAGCCATCAGCCCAGAGCCCGACGCGGGGCTCGAACTCACGGACCGCGAGATCGTGACCTGGCTGAAGTCGGACGCTTAACCGACTGCGCCACCCAGGCGCCCCAGTCAAGAAATATTTCTAAGGAAAGTACAGTAAAACCTTGGATTGTAAATAACTTGTTCAGTGAGTGTTTGCGAGATGAGCAAACATGTCTAATAAATTCTCACCTGATAAATGAGTGGTGTCTTGCAATATGAATAGTATGTGACCTGAATGGTTCTTGAGATTCTCTTTGATATACAAGTGCTTTGGATTACAAGCATGTTTCTGGAACGAATTATGCTTGCAAACCAAGGTTTTACTTACACTAAATTTTTCATTCAAGTTAGAGATAACTCAATTAAGAATCAATGGGGGCACCTGCATGGCTCAGTTGTTTAAGCATCTGACTTTGGCTCAGGTCATACGGTTCATGGGTCCAAGCCCTGCTTTGGGCTCTGAGCTGACAGCTTGGAACCTGGAGTATTGTTCAGATTGTCTCCCCCACTCTCTCTCTCTATGCACCTCCCCTGCTTGTTCTTTCTTTCTCTCTCTCTCAAAAATAAACATGAAAAAAAGAATCAAGATGAGAGAGATCTAAAGTTTGTGATCACAAGTGCCATATTCAGCACATATTTGGTAATAACCATATGGCCCAGTTGAGCATTTCAGAACATAGGTAGCACAGAATTGAATGAATGACTCCATTACCTTTGAGTTAACTGTCAGTGTTGACACACTGTATCACAAGGCTTGGACTGTGCCCTTGGAAATTACATGCCTAACTCTACAAGAAAAAGGAAATCCTAAGGAGCTGAAATAGACTGCTGTGTTCTAGTATAGAAATCAAATCAGCAATAGCCTCCAAAGTGAGCTGAAATCAGTACCTCAGTTTTATCATGAGATTTAGTGGGCATTAGTCTGAATTTGATCTGTCAAAGTAAGTTAGAGGTTCTAAGTGTGCCATCTCCTTTCAGATGATATGCATTACAAAATAGAATCACTTTCAGACATTTGTATACAGACTCTACCTCTACAATATGTGGGCAGTGTAGCAAATATTGAGGTATGAGGTGGGTGTAGGTGACCTCCAGAAGGAACATGTCTTGGACAGAAACATGAACTACTGAATCTCTAAAAGAAATAACTTCTCTCCTGAGAAATGCAGGCATGAGTGAAAAGGCTGGTGAGAAGTCTCAAGATGAAAATAAAATAGGCAGCAGAAGCAACTAGAAAAAATTAAAGCATTTAGGTGGAAGCCAACTAAACTTGAAATTGTTCTGGAAGCTGAGGTAAGACATTATAGGAGCGCCTGGATGGCTCAGTTGGTAAGCATCCAACTCAACTCACTCTCTCTCTCTCTCTCTCTCTCTCTCTCTCTCTCTCTCCTTTCAGCTTATGTGTGCTCTCTCAAAATAAATCTTAAAAAAAAAAACTGTACTAGGAGGAATGTAGTACTGTTTCCCTACCTTGTAAGTACCTCAGGTGGAAACAGTCAACTAATTCATTTTCTCCCCCATGGCCTTCTTTAGAAAATCCCCCTAAGCTAATCCTGCATAAGCCTTGCTCTAATGCCCCTAAGTATGATTCAAAATAAGTGACCGAGAAAATGAAGGATGTAAATAAATCTGTTACTGGTTATAGGTAGATGAGGCAAATTAAGCTATATTACAAAGGGGCAACAGTGCTCACATTTTTGTAGAGCAGAAAAATCAGTTGGGGTGCTGACTGAATTTATTTTCTCAGATTTTGATTCAGAAGGTTTGGAGTAGATTTCAATAAGCGCACTAGTTCTACAAAATGTTTTTAAAACGTTAGCAGGATGTCATAATTCCCTACTTTTAGAATTAGGGCAATTACCTTAATTTATAAAATTATGATTACCTTAAAATGTGGCTGTGATGATCAAATTAACCACTTATGTGACTCTTAGCACAGAACCTAGAACACTGTAAATGTTATAATAAAGTTATACTCAAAATGGGGTGATACTTATTCTGTAATTTTTATTAAAAGGTTCTAGACCTGGATATATAGCACAGTGAATTGTATAAAAGTATTTATTGAAAAAAGACTAGTAAACTAATCACATGCACTCCTGAATACAGGTTTGAACTGGGCAGGTCCACCTATATCTGCCCCAACCCTGCCCCCAACCAAAAAGCTTTATTGTTTCCCTTTGGGAAGGGGCTCCAGGATAGTTCTTTAAAAAAAAGTTGTCTAGCAGCTGCAGGCAGATACTGAAAGAAGCCCTGGAACCAGGGGGATGCCAGGGAGAGCCCCACAATTGCTTTTGGGCTCCAGAAGCTCCTGGAGCTTCTGGGTGCTTGAGGGTGTGCTGTTAGAAGAGATACTTGTTCAGCCCCACTTGGAGGACCAACTATCCTGGGGAGGTTAGTCAGGTACCTTCTTGACAAGTTTCACCTCCCCTAGGAAGTGGTTCTCCAGGAAGTCACAGAGGTGGGGGTCTGCAGGGGAACCTAGAGTATGCAAATCAAAAGAGCCTGGTTCAGGTTCTTCTCCAGGACCATGGCAGCTTCCATGATGTCCAGTGTTTTGCCCCACTGGTTTTGGGATAGCCTCTGCACATCTTGGAAGAGGGTATGACCACAGCATTGATTTTTGCATCTTAGATACGCTTGATACCCTGCAGGTCCTAAAAGAAGTGATCTATACCCTTAAGAGCTGCATGATTGCAGTTGAAATAAGAGCCCAGAAAGGTAGGTGTAAGAGGCCTGTAGATTCATGTTGACCAGGTTGTTGATGGCCTCCATTTAGGTGTAATTCTAACTAATTTGGGAGCTCATCATTGATTAGCAATAAGCTAAGCTCAAAAAGTGGTGCTGGATTGTTCCAGAGGTGGAGGATGGCTGGAAGATGGTTCTTAGGGTTGCGACTAGAAAGGAAGTAGAAGAGTAGCTGGAGGCTAGAAGGAGGGGTGGCCCTGGGTTTGTTGCATAAACAGGCCGTTGAAGCAAGAAATAGATATAGAAGGTATATTGCCTACACATGGATTTTTTTTTTTTAACAATACTGTTAATGTATTTTCCCCTATAATGTTCTTCACATCGTTTCTCTAGCTTGCTTTAAGAATACTGCATATAATAAAACAATATAACATAAAAATGTGGGTTAATTGACTATTACTGGTAACAGTAGGCTATGAATATTTAAGTTTTGGGGGAGTCAGAAGTTACTGAATGTAGATTTTCAACTGCACAGGGGTTGGCACCGCAGGCCCCTGGAAGTTCAAGGGTCAACCATAGTAATGTTAGTAGTTGTCATTAGCCTTTCTAAGTTTTTTAATGTTTGTTTATTTTTGAGAGAGGGAGACCGAGCATGAACGGGGGAGGAGCAGAGAGAGCGGGAGACACAGAATCTGAAACAGGCTCCTGGCTCTGAGCCATCAGCCCAGAGCCTGACGCGGGGCTCGAACTCACGAACCGCAGATCATGACCTGAGCTGAAGCCGTATGTTCAACTGACTGAGCCACCCAGGTGCCCTGCTTCTTTAAGTTTTTTATTTTAATTCCAGTATAATGAATATATAGTGTTATTAGTTTCAGGTGTACAAGTGATTGAACAATCCTATATATCATTACTCATGAGTGTATTCTCAATTCCCTTCACCTATTTCACCTGTCTCCCCACTAACTTCCTCTCTGATGCTTTATTTTAAATGATCACTGTCAAAGTTACTGAATATTTGTTTTTAATCTTTATTTTTGAGAGAGAGAGAGTGCAAGCAGGGGAGGAACAGAGAGAGGGAAGCACAGAATCTGAAGCAGGCTCCAGGCTCCGAGCTGTCAGCACAGAGCCTGATGTGGGCCTCAAGCCCACAAACTGTGAGATCATGACCTGAGCTGAAGTCGACCACTTAACCAACTGAGCTGCCCAGGCGCCCCTCGAAGTCATTTTCTTTTAACAAGAACATTTTTTGACTTGAAGCATACTTCAGAATATATGGCTCTAAAAGACATATATACATATATATGTGTATATGTGTGTGTGTGTGTGTGTGTGTATATATATATATATATATATATATATATATATATATATATATAACATCCCATCTAAGAAAAATAGAATACACACATTTTCTTCAGGTACACAGACAAATCGCCTGGTTAAATCACATAAAAGGAGACATAACAAATATTACAAATTTAGGAAGACTAAAATCATACCACTTATATTTTCCAGCTACAATGGTACATAACTAAAGATCAACAATAGAAGTTGGAAAATCTACAATATAAATATTAAATACTTAATATGTAAATATTAAACACACTACTGCACTGGCAATAGGCCAAATAAGAAACAGCAAATCAAAATATGTATCAAAACAGAAGAAAAACAAAACAGTATTCCAAAACCTGTGGGATAGAACAAAAGCACATGTTAGAGTGAAGTTTATGCTACAAATGCTTGTAGTTACAAAATAAACATTATACTACAAGGAACTAGAAAAAGAAGGAAGCTAAAATTTAGCAGAGGAAGGAAATAACAAAGGAAAATCAGACATAAGTATAATAGAGACCAGAACAAACAGTAACAAAACATCGAAAGTAAGGGCTGTTTTTTTTTTTTTTTTTTTTTTTTTTCAAAACAAAAATTACTGTAAACAATTACATAACAGATCAGATAATTTAGGGGGAAAAATCAGATAATCACTAAAAATGTTACCAAGATTGAATCATGGATCTTGAATTCAAGAAGTAGGAAATCTTAGACCAATAACAGTAACAAAGTTGAATTAGGAATCAAAAATCTCCCAGCACAGAAAAGCCCAAGACCACATGGTTTCATTGGCAAATTTTATCATTTAAAAAAAAAAAATCACAATCTTTATCAAAATCTGACAACATACTGGAGGGAACACATTCAAAATCATTCCATGAGGCCTGTACTACCCTGATACCAATGCAGGATAAAAACAACAAAAGTCTAGTTTGTCCGATATAAGTATTACTACTTATACTTCTTTTGACATTCATTTGCATGATAAATGTTTCTCCACCCCTTTAGTTTCAATCTACTGTCTTTAGGTCTAAAATGAATCTCTTATAGATGAGTTATGTTTTTTGTTCCATTCTGCTACCGTAAGTCTTTGGTGTTTAGGCCATTTGCATTCAGAGTAGTTATATGTACTTTAGTGCCATTTTACTATTTGTTTTGTCATTGTTTCTAGAGATTTGCTGTGATCTTTTGTTGTCTTTGTCACTTTTGGTCTCACCTTTGCACTCAGAGTTCTCTTTAATATTTCTTGCAGGGCTGGTTTAGTGGTAACGAACTCCTTTAGTTTTTGTTTGGAAAACTGTATCTCTCCAATTGTGAATGATAGCTTTGCTGGATAGAGCGTTCTTGACTGCAGATTTTTCCCATGCAGCACTTTGAATATATCATGCTACTTCATCCTGGCTTGCCAAGTTTCTGTTGATAAATCTCCAGCTAGCCTTATGAGCTTTTCTTTGTTACGGACTTCTTTTGTCTTTCTGTTTTTAAGATTATTTCTTTATCGCTTAGATCTTTTTCGCTTAGATCTCTTACCTTGTTCTTTTATTTGAGATGAATTCTTCCATCTTGACATTTTGTCTAAGTCTCTGCCTTCTTCTGTGTGTTACAAAACCCAGTTTTGTCTCCTGCTCCTGAATGTAATGGCCTTATGAAAAAAAGGTCATGTAGTGTCCAGGGCCTGGCACTTCAGGGAGTGTGTCTGGTACGTGCTGCATGTGCTCTGCTGTTGTGTCCTGGATGCTCTATCCTTGGCTGCTATGGGCAGTGTTTAGTCCCTCCCCTGAATGTGGTGTGCTCTGGTCTGCTTGTGAAATGAGACCTGACACCAACTCAACCAGAACTGAAGTCCTTCAGAGCTCCCTGTTTGGGAGACATGGTGTGGGCAGGGATTTGTGCTGGTATTCTGAGGGAGGTGCCCACCATGCGGGGACTGAGGCAAGCTTGACCAAGAAGGGCAGTCCTGTAAGAGCACAGTGGTGTGCGGCTTGGTGTAAGCAAGCCAGGCAGCCAGCATCTGCCCTGAGCTGCCTCCTGTTGGTGGCTCTGTGTTTATGCTGAGGGGTGGGGATAGGAAATGGCACTGTCAGCCTCCTTGTTCTCTGAACACTGCCTCCTAAGGATACTCTCTGAGATGAGCTAATAATCTCCCCTTTCTGCCCCAGGCATTCTTTGAGTACTGTCTCCATACTGTCTACTCCAGGGTTGTTTGCCTGCTTTCTCTTCAGGAGCAAGGCAGTGGCCTCCAGGCTTCATCCCAGCAAGCCCACTGACCTTTAAAACATCAGGCTTTAAACTTTGCTGGTTGCAAGAACTCAGCATATTCAGCCCCTCTTGTTTTCCAAGCCAGTGGCTTTGAGGAATCACTCTCCTTGCGCATCCCTTTATGTGTTCCTCTCTTCCCCCCACCCCATCTCCTACACGTCCGCCCCCCCCCTCCCGTCTTCTCCTGCGCACCCCCCCTCCTCCCTCACACCCCGCCCCGTCTCCTCCCTCGCGCACACACACACCCCCGTCTCCTCCCTCGCGCGCGCGCGCACACACACACACACACACACACACACACACACCCGTCTCCTCCCTCGCGCGCACACACACACACGCCCGTCTCCTCCCTCGCGCACACACACACACACACACACACACACACACACACCCGTCTCCTCCCTCGCGCACACACACACACCCCCGTCTCCTCCCTCGCACACACACACACACACACCCCCGTCTCCTCCCTCGCGCGCGCACACACACACACCCCCGTCTCCTCCCTCGTGCACACACACACACCCCCGTCTCCTCCCTCGTGCACACACACACACCCCCGTCTCCTCCCTCGCGCGCGCACACACCCCCCCCCCCCGTCTCCTCCCTCGCGCGCGCACACACCCCCCCCCCCCCCGTCTCCTTCCTCGCGCGCGCACACACCCCCCCCCGTCTCCTCCCTCGCGCGCGCGCACACACACCCGTCTCCTTCGCGCGCGCACACACACACCCGTTTCCTCCCTCGCGCGCGCGCACACACACACATCCGTCTCCTCCCTCGCGCACACACGCGCACACACACACACACACGCCCCGTCTCCTCCCTCGCGCACACACACACACGCCCCCGTCTCCTCCCTCGCGCGCACACACACACGCCCCCGTCTCCTCCCTCGCGCGCACACACACACGCCCCCGTCTCCTCCCTCGCGCGCATACACACACGCCCCCGTCTCCTCCCTCGCGCGCATACACACACGCCCCCGTCTCCTCCCTTGCGCGTCACCCACACACCTCCGTCTCCTCCCTCGCGCACACACCCCCGTCTCCTCCCTCGCGCGCGCGCACACATGCACACACACACCCGCCTCCTCCCTCGCGCGCGCACACACACACCCGCCTCCTCCCTCGCGCGCGCACATACACACACACCCGTCTCCTCCCTCACACACACCCACACACCCGTCTCCTCCCTCGCGCACACACACACACCCGTCTCCTCCCTCCCACACACACACACACACCCGTCTCCTCCCTCGCGCGCGCACACACACACACCCCCGTCTCCTCCCTCGCGCGCGCACACACACACCCGTCTCCTTCCTCGCGCGCGCACACACGCACCCCCGTCTCCTTCCTCGCGCGCGCACACACGCACCCCCGTCTCCTCTCTCGCGCGCACACACACACACACCCGTCTCCTCCCTCGCGCGCACACACACACACCCGTCTCCTTCCTCGCACACACACACACCCGTCTCCCTTGCACACGCACACACACCCCCGTCTCCTCCCTCGCGCGCACACACACACACACACCCGTCTCCTCCCACACACACACACACCCGTCTCCTCCCTCGCACACACACACCCGTCTCCTCCCTCGCGCACACACACACACACACACACACACCCGTCTCCCTCGCGCACACACACCCGTCTCCTCCCCCCCTCCACACACACACCCGTCTCCTTCCTCGCACACACACACACACACACACACCCGTCTCCCTCGCACACGCACACACACCCCCGTCTCCTCTCTCGCACACGCACACACACCCCCGTCTCCTCCCTCGCACACGCACACACACCCCCGTCTCCTCCCTCGCGCGCGCGCACACACACACACACACACACACACACCCGTCTCCTCCCTCCCCCTTTCCCCTTCTCCATGACCACGGATCCCTCTCCTCTATAGCATCCATGATCCATTTCTTCCCTAAAACATGTCTCCACAATTCCTACCGTCCTCAACGTGGCTTTTTCTCTCCCTTTATCTGTGGAGTTCTGTCAGTCTTCAGGCCTATTTCTAGGGTATTTAGGACGTTTTGATAGCTATATTTGTGTTCATGGGAGGAGACAAACGTAGGGTCCTCCTACTCTGCCATCTTGTTATTCTTTCATTAGCCTTTTTGATCTTCTTCCCCTCCCAACTTTTTATGTATTGTGAATATAGAAGAACATATATTACTTTCATAACAAAAACAAAAACAAAAAAATAAAGGCAGGCAATAACTAAGCTATATTTTTCATATTATTGATCCCTATCTCTGTATCATGAACTTAATTGTGAATACGGTTGATTACTATTCTTAACTTGCAAAGAATGTTTCTGGGTCTTGCAAACTTTAATTTTTTTAACTACTTTGTAGGCTCCAATATAGAGCAAAAATTCACTTTGAAGACAATGAAGTCTGAATTTAAAAGTTTTTTATCCCTTTTTAAGAAGGAAAAAAAAAACAAAACCCTTTAAAAAAAGCTTAATCCATGAGAAAGTACATAAAGGGAGCCCATTCCTCATGGGAGAAATGTGTGCTGTATTGCTTGTGTCGTTTGTATCGCTTGCTACCACGAGAGGTGCAGGTACTTTGAAAGGGATGGGTGGTAAATTATCCAAGACTTAGAAAGTAATAAAAGAAACTATAGTCTGGAAAAAAAAATGTTCTATACATGATTCACAGATTTATTGTAGTCATTTTGGAAGCATTTAAACAGACCAAATGTGTGGAGAAATTATTTCTGATTGCATACTGAAATTTTAAAGGCACTCAGATGGCTAAGGTTTGTGTTCCATGTAGAAACTGACTTTGAATGCTAGGTTTGGGAATTGGATAGGAAAAGGAGGAGATTCACATTTTGAGCAAACTTGATTGGCAGAAAGGCAGGAGAAACTTATAAACAGAGGAGGAAAAAATCTAAGATTAAAGTGAGCATTGGCCTGGGTAGCAGAGTGAAATAGAGATGAAATTGAAAAAGATCTGCCTGAGAATAGAAAGGGCTCACAAAACGTTCGTTATGATTTAGGTAAAGGCTAAGTGGTTATTTTCTAAAACTAAAAGAATCTCATGGCTAAGTGTAGAGCATTGAAGCAAGAGGCAGGCATGGGTATATAATGGTGGGGGAGGGGGGGAGTGTGTAGAAATCACTGAAGACCTTAATTCTGTTTTCAATTTTGATTTGTTCACTAAGAACCTTGGAAGTCACATAGTCTGACTTTCCTGTAAATCTATAAATCTTAGGGTGTTCTATATCGGTATACATAGGGCTTTACATTGGTTTCAGTCATTCATGTCCTGCTTGTCCAGAGACCAAAGGTTGTCTTCTAAATTTGCTGGCAGCAGTGATGGCAGGCTTCTGTAAACAAAGAAAAGTGCACTGCAGTTCCGAATACTTTACTTCTCCTTCCCAATAGAACCCTAGGAAAGGAGATTTGAAATGGAACTTAGAAGTTATCATCCCCATTCACTGAAGTGTCTCCATACCATCTCCAAAATAGCCATCTGACTTCTGCTTGAATTAGGGTCTACTATGTCTATGTTATCAACTCTTTTAACATATAAAAAATAAAAGCAAGGTTAATTGGACATCAAATAGTCTTAGAGAACTTAATAGCTTTCCAAAATTTTTGGGGGGAGGATACTAATATAATATTTAATAAATCATAGTTTTTAAAATCTACATTTTCCATTAAATATTTTTCATAGCTTGGGACGCCTGGGTGGCTCAGTTGGTTGAGTTTCTGACTTCAGCTCAGGTCATGGTCTCAAAGTTCGTGAGTTTGAGCCCCACGTCGGGCTCTGTGCTAACAAACAGCTCAGAGCCCAGAGCTTGCTTTGGATTCTGTGTGTGTCTCTCTCTCCCCCTCCCCTGCTTATGCTCTGCCTCTCTCTGTCTCTGTCTCTCTCTCTCAAAAATAAATAAGTGTTAAAAAAAATTTAAAAAATATTTTTCATAGCTCTTAATTCTCTTATTTAGCAGTGATTCAGCAGTGGGAACTCTGACGTCAAATTCTTTTCATCTCCAGTTGCCACTCTAGGCATGCCCCACTCTGATCCCTTTGTCACTTGCTGCCAGAATAGTTTTTCTTAAAACTCTTCCTAAATGTCTCTTGCTAACAGTTATTCAGTGATTCTTCATTAGGTTCAAAATAAAAGATCAAACTCCTAGTCATGGTTTATAATGATATCCCATAATCTGGGTATTTGTGTCTGGATACTGCAGTTATCTATTGCTGCAAGAACGCTGCAAGAACAAGCCAAAATTCAGTGACTTAAAACAACAAATATTTATTTTCTACCAGGTCAGCAGGGGGTGTTTGTTGATCTTGCTCAGGCCTAGCTCACCTCACCTAGATCTTGTGCATCTGTGGTTAGCTGGCAGGTGCCCAGTGGCTGGCTCTTGGCTGGTGTGACAAAGTGATCAGGTCACTAGTCTTCTTATCCAAAAGGTCAGTCAGAGCTTGTTTTCTGGCTGTTGAGCAAAATTCCAGAAGAGGAAGTAGAAACTGAGAGGCTTTCTGACACTTAGGCTTAGTCTTGGCAAATTGCTACTTCTTTTGGCTTACACTAGCCAAAGTAAGTCACAATGTTAGCCCAGTTACAAGGAATAGACTTTCAGTGTAAGGCATTAGAAATACACCTAGCAAAATATGTGGATACAATGGGGAGGGGCAAAAACTGGAGAGTTTTTGGCTCTAGTCCACTACTCTTACTTATCTCTCCATCTTTGATATTTGCTAAACCCCAACTTACTCATTATGCCCAGCAATAGTGAACTTTGGGTAGTTCTTTAAAAATGGTATGTCATTGCTTCCTTTGATTGTTGCACCCAATATTCCCTTTGCCTGGAATTACCTTCTGTATTTGACTGACTTCTATACTTCCACAAAAAAACCAAAACAATGATAAAGTTTTAAGTACCCACTATGTACTGGGCATCTATCTAATGTTTTTACTTGTAACTAATTCAATTTCCATTTTGAGATAAATGATATTTTTTATTTTATAGATAAGAAAACTGAGGATAGCAGGGTTCTGTAACTTATCCAAAGATACTGCTAGTTTATATGGTGAAGTCAGAATTTGACTGAGTTCTGAGTTCCCAGAACCTAGCACCATCTGGCACAGAGTCAGGTTCTTTGGCTTATATTTCTTGAATAAATGAATTGGGTTTCTTAGCCTTGGCACTATGGACATTTTTGATCTGATAATTCTTTGTGGGAGCTGTCTTGTGCATTATAGGATGTTCACCAACATTTCTGGCCTCTACTCAATGGTTGCAAGTAGCACTCTCCCAGTAATAACAATCAAAAATATCTTCAGACATTGCCAGATGTCCCCCAGGGAGTAGGGAACAAAATCACCCCTGTTTGAGAACCACTGAAATAAATGAAGGACCTAGAGTAATTGTTTTTAACATTGTCTAAATAGTAAAATAACCTTGGGAAACTTAAGTCTTCAATCTCCTAGGTTAATCAGTTAGGATTTCTGGGCATAGGGCCTAGACTGCAGTATTTTTTGAGTTCTCCAGATGATTCCAATGTGCAGCCATTTGAGATCTTGTCTAGAGGCTTATACTCTTAAAAAGTAAATGTCTTACTAATTCTTCACCTGTGAAACCTTTCCTCAGCTTTGTTGGAGCTGGAAGTCAAATCTTTGTATTATAAAATTGGGGACTATTTTTGATATTTCATTGAATTTTTCTAGGAGACTAACATAGTGCTTTATATAGTTGGATTTTTTTTTGTACATTTCAGGTGAGATTGAATTAGATAAAAGGCAAATCAAAGTTAGCCATCCCCAAAGCCAAGGGAAAGAGGGGGCATAATAGACTGAAGGGCATTTTTGTCTGTGGCAATTATTTGACTAATAATGCTTACTCAAATTTCTGAGTTGATATTCACCAAACTAACAAAGTGTGTTGTGCACAACACCTCTGTCCCCACATGCTGTTTGCATGGTACATGGTGTGACAATGTTGCTGTTGCCTGATTTTTGCATTTCTCAGCATTCCAAATGTTTCTCTTAGGTTGAAAGGGATCTTTGTTACAGATAACACTTCAAAAGTAGTCTCAAATGCATTCAGACAGAGAAGTGTGTACATAGGCCACATTATATTTCTCTGTGCCTCAGCATAATTTAAGTCTTATTCATGTTACTAAAAGTCCTTTGTTCCAAAGCATCATTTCAAGTATATTTATTGGTAAATTTGTATTATGAACTGAATAATTACATCCTGGGAGTTGGGGTTCTATAGTTCCTTATACAATGGAATATTGATTAGTACCATATTATAAAATCGCTTCCAAGGAAGCCATAATGTATAAAAAATAGAATTCCTGGAAGAAATTTATGATCATCTGAATTTATTACAATGACTCCATGACTATCAGTCTTAAAAGGAACATAAAGTGTAGTAAACTGAAATCAGTCTTTTTTATGGAGTACCAGAAAATCATACAGTTGCAAGTGTTGACCATCCACAACATATAAAAAGGCAACAGATTTTTTAAAAAACCACCAAGATATGCTTATTATTTTAGGCCCAAATGCTACTTTAAACTTGGTTTAATTAATAATCTCAATGCTTTATTGGATAAAATATTTTTTAGAAGTACTAAAATACTATGCTACTACCTAGATATAATAAAGCTGGTTTTTAGAATTAATTGTGTCTCAGTGAATGGTTTTAAGGTCTTGCTTATGTTAAAAGGCACCTTGGACTTTTGTTCTTCGATAAACTGTATTTTTGACTTTAACTCTATAAGAGTGCCATTACCCTCACTGTAGACTTTTAAATTTGATGTTTTCATCAGAAAAATACATCAGTAATCCTGGTGTTCAGTAAAGTTGAGGTGAGTTTTTTACTATAAATGACTTTGCCATAATTAGGCCACATAAATACAGATTTCATTCAGTAGTAAATGTCTAGATTCCCTGCTTGTATTTGATAACTCTATTGATCTAGGATTGTTTTCTTGGGAAATATACTACAGTCCCAATTTTCACTGAAATCTATCAGAAAAGAAAAATTATCTTCATTAATTTTATATCTTTTATATTAATAAAGGTAAACATATTCCAGCAAATCAGATCTTTGTTAGGCTTGTGTGACATTTATGGGCAGTGTGGCTCTTTAGTCTGAAGACCACTTTTAATCTGAAACTGATGAGATTGAGATGATCAGAAATAGAGCTTTTTCAAACAGGGACAATTAGAGTACAATCACCTGATTCAGATATAGGTCTGTAGAATGATTGGAAATTAGTGCCCATAAATCAACCTATGGCAGAAAAATGATTTAATCAGTGGGCAGATGGCTAGTTCTCAAGCTTTGGATGCCCACTGGCCAGTCACTTCCAGTCACTTCTGGAATCCTTTTAGCACTCAGTTGGAAAGATTAACCAACTTCAACTATAAGACAAGCTTTTCTTTTGAACAAAATGTTCTGCTTTAGAAATGATAGTTATACTTAATTGCAAGGTGGCAAGTCAAGCTCTAAAACAATTGATAACCACCAAAATACAGAAATAAAACTGCTCTACTCTTAATTGTTAGCACTTTCCTCATGTCATTTTGGCCATCCTTTACTGATGACAGCCTTTCTATAGAGCACAAATTGGTCCATAATGAGCCGCAGAAAACATTCCATCACCACATCTCAAGCACTTTAGCAAATATTTAACTTTTTTTTTTTTTTACATGGAATGAATTATTATTTAAACGAATAAGTGTGTGTGTGGAAGCGTGCATGCGTGCAGACATTTTTAGGAGAATTTTTTTTTAATGCTTCCAGTAAGAGTTCAGAATTAACCATCTTACATATCTTATAAACAGGAAAACCACAGTAGATGAGCCATCCTTGGGGTATCACACTACTCATCTTTCTTCATAAGCTTTAACAAAGATGTAAATAATTTATTTCTACTTAACAAAAGGACAGAAAAGGTTAAGATAGAAATATTCATAGAAGGATCCAAATCTGCACTTTATTTCTGCCACAGAGTAGAACATTAAAAATACTCCCACACCTGCACAAATTGTCTGTATCATCAGCCTGCCTTTCCATTTTTGAACAATCACTGAATAATCGGACATGTCCAGACTTGCTCTTTCCATGTAGACTTGCTCTCAAATTGATTTTTAAATTGCTTTAAGAGATCTGGTAATATTTTGAAGATGTCAAGATTTGGATTAAAATGTTAAAATAAGTTGGCTTCAAATTCTTTATCCAACAGAACATATGAATAGGGTAATAAACAATTGGGATACAGTGAGAATCCCGAGTTCATTAGTCATCTTCATGAATTGCTAAAAGACTACGTTTTCACAGTGCAACTGGCTGCTGCAAGAAGGAAAAGCGCCAAGAAACAAGACCTTTTTTAAGCCTTATACTCTCAGGAAATATGCAGATAACCTGGCTGAAATAATGATTAGTTTATTATGTGAATAGAATGCACTCGAGGGGATTCTTCCATTTTGCAGTATCTTTGATAACTCCAAATATCAAATTTCTAAGAAGATACCTTTTTCAAAAGATATTTTCCCCATGAGCAAGGGGCACAGAAAAATAAAAGGTTTATAATTATCTACTATACCTATTATATTACAGAAGAATATATCTTCAGACAATTGTTTTTAGCTATATTTATCTTCGAAGATTTAATGAACCTATTGATGTTTACAAAATCTGTCTTAAAATTTGCCCTCTGGACTGTTGACTCATTGTTTATAGTCTTTTGTTACCATCTCTGAGATTGGGACAGAACAGGAATATAATGTGGTGGGCCATTTCTCTGATTATTAGTAGCTCTGCTGTGTCTGGATGAAATTATCCATTCCACCATTGCCAACTATATATTAAATGTTTAATTCTCACAAGGCATCATGCTAGGTGGTATATATCTGTTCTCTATGGTCCTTAAAAGGATCCCTGCAAAATAGGTACTGGTATACTCTTTTTTTTCCTCTCCAGAAAAAATAAATGAACATTATGAAGTTGGTATAATTTTCTCAATGCTCACTGCTAGTAAGTGGCAAATCCAAGTCTATTCTAAAGTCCCTACTTTTCCAGTATGGCACTTAATGTCTTTGAGTGTACTTGGAGGTGACTATACCATGGAGTTGACTCTGCCATCGAATTTAGTCATTGGAATTATATTGGACTATGAAGGGGAACAGATGACAAAAAGCCTTTGGAATCAAATGATGGGTTAAATCTCAAAACCTTATTTGACCTCACTGATCTTCAATTTTCTAGTGGAAATATAATACCTAGTGGAAACTTTACAGGACTGTTGAAATAAAAGATAATAATTATAGCACTTGACAAATTTGGTTTGCTATGAGAAAGAAATTTGGAAATGTTGAGCAGTTTAATAGTTCTTTAGGGATTTCCTTTCACTCCTTTTCTCTTTCCATAAGCTGTTTAACCATATATATTAAGCACCTATATAATTTTTGAAAAATTTATTTAAAAATTTTTTAAAACGTTTTTATTTTTGAGAGAGAGAAAGAGACAGAGTGCAAGTGGGGAAGGGGCAGAGAGAGAAGGAGACACAAAATCTGAAGCAGGCTCCAGGCTCTGAGCTTTCTGCACAGAATCCCATGCGGGGCTCAAACTCAGATTGCAAGATCATGACCTGAGCCAAAGTTGGACGCTTAACATACTGAGCCACCTAGGTGCCCCCTATACTGATACTTTTCTAGGTGTAGAGAATATATGGATGAATAATAAACCTTGAAGCTTTTGCTCCAAAGTGAGTAAGTGCCCTGAAGAAACTTGGTGTTTTGGAGGCTCGAGATGCAAATATTTATAATGTAAAGTAGAAATTGCATGGGTTTTATGTGAACTTAGAGTATACATATGACCCAGTGTGGTCAGGGAAAGTTTACTAGATTAAATCATGCTTGAGCCGAATCTTAAAGAATGAACATTTTTAGAAATGAGCCAGGAATGGAGAAATGAGAGGAATACTAGGCAGAAGGAAAAATTAGAGCATAAGACATGGAGGTGCAAAACAACATTTAATGTCTCTGGATCATGAAGACTGGAGACCATGCTGGAGACAAGGCAGAAGTCCTAGGCTGTGGGGATCTTATATACCCTGGTAAGAATGTGCGTGAATATTTCTCTGGCAAACCTATGTGTTGGGTGGATTCGGGGGGAATAAAATGAGTAAAGGAGTTAGAATTTGTTGCAGTAGAGAATGAAAATTTGAACAGGATTAATTGGAGTTGGGGTGGAGAAGAGAAGATGGATTTGGGAAATGCTTAAAAAGAAAATTTATGAATTTGGGAGGTAGGAGAGGAATTAAATGGTTAATGGTTCCTAATTAGGGTAAACTGGAAAGATGGCAGGACCACAAGGTAAAAGAAAATAAGAAATGTGAAGACAAGGGAGATGCATCATTCCATGTCCCTTTAAGAGTACCTGTTACAAGGTACATAGTGACTGACGGCTCCAACTATGTAGCACCTTTTGGATTGGCTGTGCAAAGAATAACTAAGCCCCTACTAACCAATGCCTGGTGACTATGGTTGTGTTGGAGCCGGGCCCTTCCTGCCTGTGTGGGACTTTTCTACCAGTAATTTTTGCTCGAGGAATTGACTTTTGCCTGGTTAAGACTCTCAGAACTGCACTGCAGTGTGTGGCTTTTTTCTGTTTGATTTTTTCTCCATCCTTTCCTTTCACATTTTCAGACCTACACTGTGGTCTGAAGGGTCTTCTGCCTACTCTGGGCCCATCTTTTCTTAACAGGGGTTTCCAGTAAAGCTCTTGCATCTCTCTAATCCCTATGTAGCATCTGCTTCTTGGAGAACCCAAACTAATATTAAGGAGCATTTAGATATGGGCAGGGTGAAAGTGATGAGATCAGGCACAGAAAGTGTTTGATATGACAGAGAAATGATGAATATATTGAACAGCTGGCTAAACAAGTTAGAAAAAGAGACATAAAACAGGCTTGACATGTAGGTTTGAGAGGCTTCAGCATATGGTATGTAGTCAAAACTGTAGATGAAATCACACAGAATAGGAAACATGAAACCATAGAAATTTCTATATTCATGCAATTTCAGACGCATTAGAGCATACCAATCAGCCTGTGGCCTTCACTTTGAGAAGACTACTGTATTCCCTTCTATTTGTGCCCTCTTTTTCTGGCTGGATGTGTTACCTCATGCCACTCAGCTTTTATGAGCACTTTGCACACTTAAGGCTCTTCACTGTCAGGATTAGTACCCATTCCTATGTTGGTTGTGCCTTACACCTCCATCTTTTCCAGAAGAGTGATGACTCTTAGTAATCCTCTTGAGGTCACAGCTCAAGAGCTCAAGTTCCAGGCCATTTGAGGTCTGATGCTCTTACCCTCACAGACCGTTGAAGACTCAATTCAGTGCCCTAGGGTAGCAAATTTCTACTGTAAAATTTCTGATTTTGTTTCCTACTTCTTATTCTGTATATTTTTAGAAGTTCTTACCATGTCCGGTAAAAAGCAAAGTTAGAAATTCTGGTTTTTTTCACTTTTGGTAATTACAGTAGTTTTATAATCAGTCTTTTCTGGAAGGGAAATTGCTCTAGCTTTAGAGTGCTAAGCTCTACTCTGAAGTTCCAGCTTCTCTTACCTGGGGAGGCTTTCATTTTTCCTTCATCCAGGTGACACTGCTTTGTGGCTTTCCATGTTTTCAGAAGGTTCTGGCATGCCTGAGTTTCAGCTCATCAAGCAGCAGTAAAGGTGAAATGAGTCTTGTAGTCTTGTGGTGGCATTATAGGCATTCAGAAAAACATAGGTCTGGATCCACTTGTCTATGGAACTGGCCTCATGGTTTTGGCATATTTTACAGCATGACTGAAGAGTGGATAAGGGTAGCAGTGAAAGGGTGGAATAGAAAGATGCAGTGTCCTTCTCTATGAACTTGTACAACTTCCTTTCAAACGTTCACCTTGAACAAAATAGATTCTGGCATGGAATAAACAAAGTAAAGATAACATTCCTACAATACTCTTGATGTGGCTGCCTATAAGTGGGTGAGGGTTGGGCACTGCTGAATAATTACTTAGTCCCTCATGAGATATTACAAATGTATATTTGGTGCCCAGAGTCAGGAGTAACCTACATACCAGTTCCAGAGGTCTAAGGCTCACCACTCTTTCCAGGTGAACTGATTTAACTGGCAATAGATTCAGTTGTACACATCTGGCCCCAATCTCCATTTCATCTGAGGCCAGTAGAATCTGTCCTATACATTTCTTAGGTCAAAATCACCATGTGCAGTTGTCCCAGTTGAAGTGCTTCCAAACTTGCAGAATTTTATGAACTCTCCCTCATATCTAATTTTCATGGAACATGGATGAGAGCTCTTTATTTCTCACAAAGACATCTAGCAGTGTTTTAAATACAATGGGAGCACCCATACCACAATGCTTTTGAGAATGGTAATTAATAGAACTACCACATTTCTGTCAAGAATTAGCTGGGTAATAGGTAGCCAGTGAAAGATTTAAGAAAGAGGTGAGAAGATGAGAGGGAGCAGGATGAAGTGGAGGAAGTAGAAGACTTAGAATTATACTGAATGAGGATCAGCTGAGGTAGTTTGAAGAAACTGAAGTTTTAAACTGTGATAAAGATGTGGAAACCAGTCTGAGGTGAACCACTGACATTCAGTCATCACTAATGGTGTGACACAGGCTGCCTCAGGTCAACACAGTTTTAAAACAAGAAGATATTTTGCAAATTTCGGTGAAAATATAGGACTATAAATTTTTAATGTATCTATATACATAAGTAAAGGTCGTAATAAATAGTGTTATTTATGGAGCTGATAAATAGTAATTAGAAACCCCCCTAGGCCAAAATCCAACAAAATTTGGGGATAATTTTACCTGTGCTGAGAGTTAGGTTTTAAGCTTAATTGTTTATTTAGCTGATGGTTACCATTCTTAGGTCTCCAGTTAGTACATTAGAATACTCTGTCCAGGGGTGCCTGGGTGGCTCAGTCGGTTAAGCGTCCGACTTCGGCTCAGGTCATGATCTCACAGTCCATGAGGTCGAGCCCCACGTTCGGCTCTGGGCTGACGGCTCAGAGCCTGGAGCCTGCTTCCGATTCTGTGTCTCCCTCTCTCTCTGACCCTCCCCCATTCATGCTCGGCCTCTCTGTCTCAAAAATAAATAAACATTAAAAAAAATACTCTTTCCACATGAGAAATTGCTGTTGTATTTGTTTCCATTTAACTTCTTTCTTCTCCTTTCCTGCTTTCTCTGAAGATAATGGCTAGGTTTCTAAATAGCCTACTGATGAAATATTATTAATCAATGGAAATAGTTAAATAGAACTTCAGGTTAGGAAAAGAAATGTTAGCATATGCATAATCTAATTTGCTCACTGGTCATTAGATAATCAACTTTACATTATATACTAGAAGTATATAATTATTTTTGAATTATCTAAATGTTCACCTACTTTCCGATTTTTTTTTTTCCTGTGGGAACGAGGCTCTATGACTCATAATTAAATCACCTTCTTTCAACCTGGATTAGTTTAATCATCTCTTTGTCCCAAATCACCTTTCGGTAAATTAAGCTAATAGAAAATAACTTAGAGAATTAAAAGAATGTGAATTTAAGCATGAGAGGCAAAAGGATTAAACACACCTGTTCTGATTGTCCTTTTTAAATACTTTTCTGTAATTGTAATAGCTTTGGTATAAGCAACTGTTGAAGCTATGAACCACAGAGTATGGAAAATGGGGCAACATTTGAATTCTCTGGAATATAGCTATGACCTTGGGTTTAAACCTTTGAGTATTGTTTTCTCCATGAAACGAAATGAGTTATCAGCTTAGGGTTGAGTATGTATCTCTCTTACAACTGTTCGAAATCATCTTTTATATATCCACTTCTGGAGTCATAGCTGGAAGACAAGCTCTTCAGACATAGATAATGAAGCTCTACTTTCCAAGGGGGTAACATGGGGATTTCACATATATGACCCTGGGATTTGCTGAAGTAATCTTGTTGATAAGGTTTTTTTTTTTTTTCCATGCCTGCAAGCTAGTTATTTCTCAAGTAGCTAGTAATTTATCTTGTTAAACTCTACAGCCAGGTGTGATTTTTCTGCATGGATAACATAAATCTAGATACTACTACTTCCTATCAATACAAACTCATTGAAAACTTGGGAAAAGGATTCTGATAAACATTCCCTAAAATTATATGAAACACGGTGGTATGTATTCATATGTATGTGTTTGTTTTGTGTATTTTTAAAGGGAATGTCTATAGCCTTCCTCTGATATTTAGATTTCATCATCATCCCAGATATTTAGAATTGCTACTGTAGAATATAAGAAATACAATTGACCCTTGAATGATGGGGGGGGGGGTGGTTGGCTGTGGCACTGACCTCCTGCACAGTTGAAAATCCATGTATAATTTTTGACCCCTCACCTCCCAAATTGAATAACTGAGTATTGATTGGAAGCCTTACTGATAACAGTTTATTAATATGTATTTTGTGGACTTTTATGCATTATTTGCTGTATTCTTAAAATAAGCTAGAGAAAAAGTGTTGAGAAAATACATTCACAGTACTTTTCTGTATTTATAAAAAGTGTATAAACGGACACATACAATTCAAACCTGTGTTCAAAGGTCAACTGTATTAAGGGAAAGAATGAAAACCGTGAAAAAATACAGTGAAAATTAGTTCTTTAATCAGTAGTACTATTGGTGAATTCCAGTGTTTAAGCTGAGTTTTATTTTATTTTATTCTAAATTTGTTTCCATTCATATGTGTTACATTGGATGGCATCTTACAATTCTGTTACATAACGTTCCAAAACAAATAATTATACTCAAGGTTGCTGTGTAAAGGATATCAATTTTACATATTCAAGTTGAATAAATAGCATTTTGTTGAAATTCTGGGGGAAAACCAATAGCAGGAAATTGCAGAATTGAACACTGCTTTTCTCCTGCAAATAAAGAATGTAAATTATTTAATCAGACTGGTTCTAAAAACCATGTAAATTCTGTAAGTGAGTAAAATATTGACTTACAGTTTTTAATTATACAGGATTAGATACTTGGGTAGAAGTTTGAGAATATTGTCTTAATCTAATAAAATATGGTCTTTGGAATCTATTAGTCTAAAATTCCAGCTTCAGTATTTATTGATAATGTTACCCTTAGCCAAATAACATATATTCTCTTTCCACCATAAATGAGGCAATGAACACAAAGTCTCTGTTTAGTTCGTGGTAAATGAAAATGCCTCAGGGTGCCTAAGTAGCTCAATTGGTTAAGCTGCCAACTCCTGATTTCAGTTGAGAATTGTACCAAGTCATGATCTCATGTCTGAGTTTGAGCCTGCATTGGGCTCCATGCTGAGAGTGCAAGGTGTGCTTAGGATTCTCTCTCTGCCCCTGCCCTGCTCATGCACACTCATTCGCTCTCTCGAAATAAATAAATTTTAAAAAGAAAAAAAATAGTTCCTCATAAGAAGCAGTAGGAGCAGTAGTCCTTCTGGGGCCAGGGGGAGATGGGGTACACAGAGAGTCTAAATGTATCCAGAGAGAGGTTTTTGAGGGAAGTTAGAAATAGGCTGAGGAGGGTTAGCCATGCAGAAGTAGGGTTCAGGCTTTATTTAGTCTAGTAAATTAACAGACACTATCCCAAGAATAAGTCCTGTTTAAAGGTAGTTATATCACGGTTTCTGTATTTGATATCATTATAGGCCTGAATAAAGAACGTAGGCTAAAATACTGAAATGACAGAAATGGTGGCAGTTGATTATTTGAATTTAAGTTAAAGACAAATTACTGGTTAACAGCTATGAAAAGATCCAAGGTATGGCAGAGAATCTCCTAGAACTAAGATTGTGAGATATGTCAAGTATAAAACCTTGAAGATAATACAATTGATAATCCACACAGGCACAGATTTTATGAGACCGGTCAAAGTTGCCAGTGTTGTGTAATGAATGTTATGTTGACTGTACTGTGTCTAAACTGTTGTTTTATGTGTGGGAAAATTTCACCTATAAAATCTTTATGCTTGTGCACCAGGGAATAGTGGTGTTTATGTGCTCTATTTGGTTATGTTTGGTTGTGCATGTTGAAGAAGTAGCTTTATTTTAAAGGTAATTATAATTCGATAATACCTCAAAAGATGGGATCTTTTCGTTTTCCCCATTTTTGTGTCCAAGTATAGAGAGACCCCAGTTAAATATTTGGGTCCATCTAATGTAGCTTCTGGGGAGCTATTGTTAATTACAGCAAATGTATGTTTAGTGTTTTTTATGTGTAGGCACTAAGAGCTGTCTGTATATATTTAGTAGAATTCTTGTTGATAGTCCTAGAAGACAGGAACTACCATTATCTCTATACCACAAATGAGAAAATTGGCTCTTAAAAGTAATTGTTTTGCTTAAGATCACATAGTGAGTAGTAAAGCCAGAATTCAAACCACCTGTGATTCCAGAAATCATATGCTACAACATATTAACCAGCATTTCAGGAGGGAAGGTGAGGTGAACCATAGACTATAATACCTGTTATCAGTAATTAAATAAAATAAATAAACAAATAATTTTATTTATTTATCACCTCACCTGTGTGCCCTGGAGCCACTTGTAGGATAATTTTTCCGAAAGTTGAGAGAATACTGTCTCATTCTTGTGTTCGTAATATGCCATGTGCTTTACCTCCAAACTCTTGAATATTTATAAGCACATCAGTGTACGTTCACTCACAGAAATAGGATTCATTCACTGGTAGAGCCAGGCAATGCTCTAGGCACTTGGGATTTATTTATCCCTGAACAAAACACACAAAACAAAGATTCTTTAATTTCTTAGAGTAATTTTGTGGGTTTCAACATAAAGGAAACTGAAAGCACATAAGAAAAAGTAAGAACTTCTAACAATTAAACAAAAACTGGGTACCTGGTTAGTGGGGCTTAAGTTAGCTCATTAAAAAAAAATTGAGTGTTGTTGACACAGAGTCAATTTCTTAAACATCAAGTTGTCTGAAGTCAAATATGGCTGGAGTAGAATTTTTTTGGTCTTACAGATTAGACTAATTCTCATTCCTTCACTTTCAACGTTTATTGATTTTTGAGACAGAGAGAGACAGAGCATGAATGGGGGAGGGTCACAGAGAGAGGGAGACACAGAATCTGAAACAGGCTCCAGGCTCTGAGCTGTCAGCACAGAGCCCGATGCGGGGCTCGAACCCACAGACCGTGAGATCATAACCTGAGCCGAAGTCGGACACTCAACCGACCAGCCACCCAGGCGCGCCCCTCTCATTCCTTCATTTTCATATGGGTTTATAAGGGAAACTGTTTTCTTCTTTCTTAAAATATGTAGTCTCTATCTTTCCCATATTCTGACATGTTGTCTTTTGGCAGAAATCAGAGAAATAATATTGTTGGTTTCAAGATGTCAAGTAAAGCTTTCATCCACCTGGACACTGTTCTTTGTTCATGCATGAGTGCTAGATGCTACAAGATACTGGAAGCAAGAAGGCAAGCAGGTCTTCCAAGGCCTGAATGTCATGGAAGAAGGGTATGGTTTCTTAGTATTCTTTCTCATGGTAATATCCCTCCTATTTGCCATAGTATGAGTTTTGTTGTTGATGAGAATGGAGGATTAAAACATGAAGAGGATTATGAACCTTTTTAATGGGAGGTCTTGTTTCTCCAATGTAGCCAAGATGTACAGCTTTTATAGATGTTTAGAGTCTTCTATAATTTCATAGGAATGTACAGGATACACATTAGTACAGTTGCCTAAATGTAGGCAAAGCAAAATGGTTCTGTCTTTACTAGGGTCTCTAGAACTCCCAAAGGTTTCAGCCTAAAAAGGAAGGTGACTATACAATGACATGTTGAAGGGCAATAATCTTTCATGAGTTTGGGGAGGACAAAAACAAATAATCAAGCTTGAATAACTTGATATTTCTTTCTGTGGAGCTCCAGTCTGGAAACTTTTCTGGCGATACACCTGAACTTTTGAAGAATTACTATGCATTTATAAAATGCCTCCTTCTGCTTTAAGCTCTTAAATGTTTGGTTATGAGCACAGTTAAAGCCCATGACTATATTTGGTATCATTAGGAACCTGGAATAGTGAGTAATTTCTGTTTTCTTTTTAATGAAATCTTTGCCTTGATGAGGCTGTATGAGCTGAGGTTTTAAATTCAAAAGAATTTTAACATGGAAGTCTGGAAGCTAAGGGAAAATACAAGAAAGTAAGCTGTTGGGATATTAGAAAAGGTAGAAGAAAAGTTTTAGGATAGAAAACTATCGAGTTTGCAATGAGTAAGATATTAACTGATGTAGGTTTATATTCTATTAAACTTCACTGTGTACTAAAATGCTGTCACAATTTTAGAAACATTACTTAACACACTCAGCACTTACTATTAGGTAGTATAGTGTGCACTCGATACATATTAACTTGTTGACTTTAATCCTTATAAGTCTGAGTTAGGTACTATTACTGTCTTCAGTTTATAGTTGGGGAAACTGAGGCACAGAAGTGCGGTACCTTTGTCATTGTCATAGATATAATGAGTAGTTGCTATGTATGGTCTGAAAATTTGTGTCCTCTCCCCTCTTGGTTTTCCCCCTCCCAAAAAATGTTGTATGTTGAAATCCTAACCACCTAAGCTGATGGTATTAGTAGGTGGGGACTTCGGGAGATGATTAAGTAATGAGGGTGGAGTCCTCATTCCTGGGATTAGTGCTTTTATAAAGGAGACACCACAGAACTTCCTTGCCCCTTTTGTCATGTAGGGATACAAGGAGAATTCGGTAGCCTGGAAGAGGGCTCTTACCTGACCGTGCTGGCCCACTCATTATGACTTTCAGCCATGAAAATCATTTTTTTCTCAATTGTGAGAAATAAATTTATGTTGCTTATAAGTCACTGGCTGGCATTTTGTGGTAGTGGTCTATAAATACTCGAACTAAGTTGTGTAGTCAAAACTTGAATCCAGGCAGCCTTGCTCCAGAGTTCACAATCTTAACTACTAAGCTATACCCTCTCTCTCAATAAGTAAACCATTTCTATTTGTATATTAAATGTTATTAATAGGTTATGTCAATGTCTACACTGTTGTACAGTGTACATGTGTACATTGTCACATTGTAAAATGCTGTTTTGTATTTTTCGGTAAAATCCAGGAAAAGCTGGCAGGTTATTTATTTGTGTTTAGGTTTAGAGCAGTAGGTAAGGATTTGGGAAATAGCTGTGCCTTTTAACTAGAAACCAAACACCCAATTTTGTTTAAGATTACTAGCTACTTTCTGTGCTATAAGTTATTTTGGAAAATAGTTCCTTTAGGAGGAAATACAGTCTAATGGTTGAATGTGGAAACTTCAGGACACCTTTTTAATGGGGTAAGGGAGAAAGATTTTGAGTAGTTCTTGATCAGAACATGGTATTTAAGAAGGGTATACAAGAAAACTGAAGTTTTGGTCCACTCAGATATACATTGAAGATCTTCCAGTCTAGCGATGAGACTTGGATTCGAGTGTCATCATCATCTACTGGAAACATGATGGTATGCAAAGGAGAGAGGAGAGAAATTGCCTTAACTTTCATTATTGGTCTAAGTATGATCTGGCAGTATTGGCATCACCAAGGAGCTCATTAGAAACATAGCATCTTGTATAAAGAAATGGAAAAACCTTCCGTGCTCCTGGATTGGAAGAATAAATATTGTCAAAATTTCAATACTACCCAAAGCTATCTACACATTCAATGCAATCCCAATCAAAATTGTACCAGCATTCTTCTCGAAGCTAGAACAAGCAATCCTAAAATTTGTATGGAACCACAAAAGGCCCCGAATAGCCAAAGCAATTTTGAAGAAGAAGACCAAAGCAGGAGGCATCACAATCCCAGACTTTAGCCTCTACTACAAAGCTGTCATCATCAAGACAGCATGGTATTGGCACAAAAACAGACACATAGACCAATGGAATAGAATAGAAACCCCAGAACTAAACCAACAGACATATGGCCAACTAATCTTTGACAAAGCAGGAAAGAACATCCAATGGAAAAAAGACAGTCTCTTTAACAAATGGTGCTGGGAGAACTGGACAGCAACATGCAGAAGATTGAAACTAGACCACTTTCTCACACCATTCACAAAAATAAACTCAAAATGGAAAAAGGACCTGAATGTGAGACAGGAAACCATCAAAACCTTAGAGGAGAAAACAGGAGAAGACCTCTCTGACCTCAGCTGCAGCAATTTCTTACTTGACACATCCCCAAAGGCAAGGGAATTAAAAGCAAAAATGAACTATTGGGACCTCATGAAGATAAAAACGTTCTGCACAGTAAAGGAAACAATCAACAAAACTAAAAGGCAACCAATGGAATGGGAAAAGATATTTGCAAATGACATATTGGACAAAGGGCTAGTATCCAAAATCTATAAAGAGCTCACCAAACTCCACACCTGAAAAATAATCCAGTGAAGAAATGAGCAGAAAACATGAGTAGACACTTCTCTAAAGAAGACATCCGGATGGCCAACAGGCACATGAAAAGATGCTCAACGTCGCTCCTCATCAGGGAAATACAAATCAAAACCACACTCAGATATCACCTCATGCCAGTCAGAGTGGCCAAAATGAACAAATCAGGAGACTATAGATGCTGGACAGGATGTGGAGAAACAGGAACCTTCTTGCACTGTTGGTGGGAATGCAAAGTGGTGCAGCTGCTCTGGAAAAGTGTGGAGTTTCCTCAAAAAATTAAAAATAGACCTACCCTATGATCCAGCAGTAGCACTGCTAGGAATTTACCCAAGGGATACAGGAGTACTGATGCATAGGGGCACTTGTACCCCAATGTTTATAGCAGCACTCTCAACAATACCCAAATTGTGGAAAGAGCCTAAATGGCCATCAACTGATGAATGGATAAAGAAATTGTGGTTTATATACACAATGGAGTACTACGTGGCAATGAGAAAAAATGAAATATGGCCCTTTGTAGCAACGTGGATGGAACTGGAGAGTGTGATGCTAAGTGAAATAAGCCATACAGAGAAAGACAGATACCATATGTTTTCACTCTTATGTGGATCTGGAGAAACTTAACAGAAACCCATCAGGGAGGGGAAGAAAAAAAAAAGAGGTTAGAGTGGGAGAGAGCCAAAGCATAAGAGACTGTTAAAAACTGAGAACAAACTGAGGGTTGAAGGGGGGTGGGAGGAAGGGGAGGGTGAGTGATGGGTATTGAAGAGCATATCTTTTGGGATGAGCACTGGCTGTTGTATGGAAACCAATTTGACAATAAATCTCATATTAAAAATATAAAATGAAAAATGAAATAAAAAAAATATAGCATCTTGGGGCACTTGGGTGGCTCAGTTGATCATGTGTCCAACTTTGGCTCAAGTCATGATCTCACAGCTTGTGAGCTCGAGCCTCATGTCAGGCTCTGTGCTGACAGTGAGGATCCCGCTTTGGATTCTCTGTCTCCCTCTCTCTCTGCCCCTTCCCTGTTTGCTGCGTGTTCGCTGTCTGCCTCCTTTCCTCCCTGCCTCTGAAATAAACATTAAAAAAGAAGAAATACAGCATCTTTAGCCCCATTCAGACCTACTGAATCAGAACCTGCATTTTTAACAAGATCATGGGGGTGATTCTATTGCATATTAAAATTTGATAGGGGCGCCTGGGTGGCGCAGTCGGTTGGGCGTCCGACTTCAGCCAGGTCACGATCTCGCGGTCCGTGAGTTCGAGCCCCGCGTCGGGCTCTGGGCTGATGGCTCAGAGCCAGGAGCCTGTTTCCGATTCTGTGTCTCCCTCTCTCTCTGCCCCTCCCCCGTTCATGCTCTGTCTCTCTCTGTCCCAAAAATAAATAAAAAACGTTGAAAAAAAAATTAAAAAAAAATAAAGTTTGATAAACACTTTAATAGAAGGACACAATTTTCAGGTTTGTGCTGTCTTGAAGGACAAGAAATGGCCTCAAACTTTTTGGCCTATTTTTTATATCTCTTTAAGAACCTTTTGTCTGGTTGGCAGATCTGATTTTTATGAAAAATTTCTTTTCTTTTCCCAAGTAACAATACTAACAATGATAACAATAATAGTAGCTAAGATTTATTGAGTGTATTCTATGAGCCAACCACTCTTCTCCTTTGATTATCTCACTTTTCAGAATCTACAAAAGAAGTTGGTATTTTTTTTTTTAAAGTTTATTTTTGAGAGAGATTGGGGGAAGGGCAGAGAGAGAGAGAGAGAGAGAGAGAGAGAGAGAGAGAGAGAGGATACCCACTCCTTGCACTGACAGCAGCAAGCCTAATATGGGGGTCAAACTCATGAACCATGAGACTGTGACTTGAGCCGAGGTCCAATGCTTAATTGACTGAGCCACCCAGGTGCGCTGGAGTTTTTGTTTTCGATGAGGAACTGAGGCCTGGAAAGGTTAAGTAACTTGTTTAAAGTCCTACAGCTAGCACAATTCAAACCCAAATCCAAAGTGGCATCATTTGCAGCCTGAATGGTCTTTCATATTCTGTTCTTCATATAATAACTTAATTTCTTATATGAGCCTTCTGTTAAAAAGGCAAATGTAGAGAGAGCTTGTAAGACATCCAACCCCAATAAACTGGGGGCAGCATTTAGTCATCCAAAGCTTCTGAACAGTACAAGAATTCCTCCAATGAAACTCTTCAAAAAAAAAAACAAAAACAAAAAAACAAACAAAAAAAAACCATGTCTCCGTGGTAAACAACTGGTATTTGTTCAGCATATATGTAGATACACATCTGTATCCTAGAACATAGTTTTTTAAAAATGACTTTTACACCAAACCCCAGACATTGATACTTTGAGCATTTAGAAGGTATTACTTTTTTTTTTTACTTTTTTATTCCTTTAATCTAATTTAGACCATCTGAACTATAGCAGCACTGACCTGGAGTGCCAGTGGAGGCTTCTTAGTGAAGTATGTTAAGAACTCGATGAGAAATAGAAAAATCATTGTGAATGAAACAAAACAGGTCTTATCTGTTAACCTTGGAGCATGAATCTGTTGAACCTTTGAAGGAAGGCATCCTAAAGGACACCACGTGTGATTCATCCCAGGGAGGCTATGATGGAAAATATTTCCCAGATGTCTTTCCATATATGCTTTGACTTGAAGCTTCAATCACAGATAAGTGAATGTTTTCTAAACCATTGCATTGCTTTAGTTCAGTGAGAGACATTTCTGTTGTTAGGTAGGGTGTTTTTTTTTTTTTTTTTCAAAAGGCAAGGTAATGATCACAATTTGTTAGCAACTGTTCTCCTTTTCTCATTTTATTAGTTTTCCCTATTCAGTGATGAACCATCTTATGTTTTTTACTTGTAAGTTCCTAACTCAATTAAAACGCTCAAGTGGTTTAGCCTTGTATATTAAAGACTATCATAAATAAATTCAAATGAGGTTAACCTTGGAGTGACATCCTCATTTCTATGATGATGTGCAGTCTGTGACTCCTTTCTTATCATTGGCCACAACATGATCAGACTCTAATACGTAAAGACCTTGGAACTTTAAGTTACTTCATCTCCAGCCACTTGGATTCATTTATTTATAAATGGTTATTTCAAGTTTTCTTTCATTTGGCTCAAGCTGTTGATTGATGTTTCGTGTGAGTGTTTTCCTCATCAAAAAGCAGGAAGATAGCTGGGACATAACTTTCCAATAGCCTTTTTAATATGAAAGCCTATTTTGTATATGGCTCTTTCTGTAATCACTTGTGCATGACTGAGCTTAAATAGTTTGCAGACCTTGCTGATGGATTACAGAAGAAGCAATGAACTGGCAATTCTTTTTTAAGGGATTAGGTGACTTTGCACTGTAGTGAATTGTGCATTTTCCCCCTTGTTTCACTTTCTTAGGTGCTGTTTGGTGATCAATTTTATGGTATATAATGAGAAATTCCATAGATGAGTGCACATGGTGGATAGTACCTTCTGGTAAAAATGACATTCTTGTCTAGTAATAATGGGCATGGGATAGGAGCTGATGGTCTGTTCATGTGTATTTCCAAAGGGAGGTTGAGGAACTCAGTTAAGGAAGAAGTAGTCCCAGGCCCTTCTGACCCTAAACTGGCCCATTTGCTGTTGATGGAATTATAGAGACCCCCAGGCTGCCATGATGCTTACCAGCCAAGTTATGTCACGTCCTCAGCAACCTTCACCTTTTGCTTCACCTACTCATCTTACAGTATTTTTTTGCTTTGTGTCTGGCAGACCTATTAGGGCAAAGATACTGGTAGAAGTTTAACACAAATGTTGATTATTATTCAAGTCAGTTATCTCAGAAATATGTGCTATCAGTTACTAAGGGTCAGCAGAAAGCAATTTAAAACCTCTTGTTGTCAGAAAAGATTTTTAATACATAAGAGAATAAATATAATTAATATATATAACACCTAATTTTGTATATAGAAAATATATTGCTATCTCACTACCCTTTTTTTTCCTTTCTAATATAGTTTAAAAAGCTTAAAGGGTTTTGAATTCAAATATTGGCTCTTTGGAAAAAAACCTAACATATATATTTTAATAAAAATATATATATTAGGTGAAATATATATATTATATAAATATATAAAAATCTGTATTAATACATATATTAGACTTATATTTACATATTATATTTATTATATGTATTAGATTTATATATTAAATATGATTTTTTTCAAAAGGGCTAATATTTGACTTTGAAACTCTTTCAGCTTTTTAAAATATATTAGAAAGGAAAAAAAGGTAATAGAGATAGCAACTGGCAATATAGTAATAAACAATATTAGCTTTCATTTATTTGTTGTGGAGGCAGTATATTCAGTCTCCAGAGTCTGGAAACCTTAAAACTGAGGCAAGTTACAAGATCTTTCAAAGCCTTGCAAAATGGAGACAATAACGTATCTGCCTCATAATCTTAAGGAACTTGTGGTGAGGTTTGAATGAAATGATCCATGTATAATTGCTAAACAATTACATAGTAAGTTTTCTAGAAATGTTGCTTACTATTATATGTTCCTGACACCATGCCAAAATGAGCTTATTTTCCAATTTTGAGAATAATGAAACATACTTTGAAAAGTTAAGTAAAATTCATAAGGCCACACCTAATGGACTCCTGCCTCATACTACAATGTGTTAACTATAATTCTATATTTAATGTTTTACGTAGTTATTAGGTGATTTTTTTCCCCACAACTTTATCCAGAAAACTGAGAATCAGGGTTTTTAAAAAAAATTTCTTTTTAACATTTATTCATTTTTTGAGAGATGGAGAGAGACAGAGCACGAGCAGGGAGGGGCAGAGAGAGGAGACACAGAATCCGAAGCAGGCTCCAGGCTCTGAGCTGTCAGCACAGAGCCCAAAGTGGGGCTCAAACCCATAAACCCTTAGATCATGACTTGAGCTGAAGTCGGCTGCTTAACTGACTGAGCCATCCAGGCACCCAAGAATCAGTTTTTTGTATGTTAAAGATCTCCAAGTTACCAAGTTAAAAAACTGGGATTTGAACATTCTTCTGCCTAGTTCTCTCCTCCCACCCTGTTCCTCTGAATACCGTGTGTAATTATGGTGTTTGGGGAGAGAGCTTATGTGTGTAAGCAGCACTTTTCCATTAGTTCTGCTATTGTTATCTATAGTCACAAAACATTCCAGTGAAAGTTGAAAGAAACAGACTTTATGATGAGCAAAAATACTAATAACTTATTGCACAATTACCAGAATGGCTACACAATGAAAGACTTGACAATACTAAATGTTGGTAAGGATGTGGAGAATGAGAACTCACACACTGTTGGTAGGAGAGAGATGGTGTAAACTGTTTTGGGAAAAGGTCTGCCAATTTCTTTTAAACTAAACATACACCTGCTTAACACCTGGCAATTCTACTCCTAGGTACTTACCCAGGAGAAATAAAAACTTCGATTCACAAAAAGACTTAAAGCTACTATGATCATTTTAGTATGTATAATGGCCAGAAACTGGAAAAAGCATAGATGTCCATGAAGAGACTAGATGAACTGAAGCATAATCCTCCAATGGAATACTAATTAGCCATAAAAAATAACAAGCTACACTTATACATGATAGTATGGATGCATCTCAGAAACATTATGCTGAGTGAAAGAAACTTTACACAAAAGATGATTTCACTGTGATGTTCTAGGACAAGCAAAACAAATCTGTGATGGTGTTTTCCTTCCCAAACACTGTCTTGTTCAGGAAGAGTGGTGTCTCTTGAATCTGGGGAGATATGTAAGCAATATCTGACTTACTGTTTATACATTGTCATGGGAGGTTTCCTCTGCAACTTTAGTTATCCAATTAAAGCTGTTAAGAAATTTGTTTGATCTCTTCAGCTAATGTCAAAGATACCACCTTGGCCCTGGAAGGCATTCAGACCAACCTGAACTCACAGGTCTGGGTTGTTTGGGATGATAAAATTGCCCTTGACCTCTTCCTTATGGGGCTAAGGCAGAGTCTGGGTAAACATTAATACATCCTGCTGTACACGGATTAGTGCCTTGGGGCAAGCATAAAGGTCAATATAGAGACTTTAAAAGGAAACTAAGGTACACTCTGGTGTTTTATTAGACTTTTTTTTTCTTTTTTTCTTCTCTCTCTCTCTCTCTCTTTTTTTTTTTTTTTTTTTTTTTTTTTTTTTTTTTTAAGCTGACTGGGTCTGGAACCCTGAGCGGGACATGGTCAAGATTGGTACTTCTTGAAGTTCTGTTGATAGTAGATTTCATTAAAAGCAGAGTTTAACTGAATGGATTTGGTTTCAGCCACTAATTAGTGACTGGTGAAGTGGTGTCCTAATGTGACAGAAGCCACCAGTAGTGTACAAATAAGTGGAGACTGCTGTAAGACAACTTTCCGTGTATCTCTGATATTTTGGCATACGTGAAGAGTGAAACACCAAGTTTTTGTTCCATATCATCTTTTCAAGGATGTAACCCACCATTCGTATTGATCATTGTAAGCGATTCAGGATTCCTAAGGAACCAGTGTAAATTTTGATACTAGCTGTTACAGGGGGGGGCAGAACTAAGGCTGATTGTTTGGCAAGGAAGTCCTCCTACCCAAAGGACAGCAATAACAAGGGTACCATTCAGGCAGCTGTCTTTGAACCTTTATAAGCAATGTATTGGAGGACTGTTTGTCCAATAGACTATACAGTTTGGTGAACAAGTTTACTATAAATTCCCATAGACTTTCCTCAGATTTTGTTAAATACCCTTATCCTTCCCCTTCCAAAGATCTGTGTGTTTGTCAGCATTCCATCCTCACTGTCAAAACTATCAAGAATGGAAAGGGATTGAGATTCTACCCTCCTTGTAAGCTAGCAAGTTAATGTGATACAGTTTCATGGTTGTTGATAAAAGGCATGAAACCATGGAGTCAGAAATAAGGACTGTTTTTACAGTAATAGTAATAGCCAGACTATCAGTATTTTCCCCAATTTCTGTAGTAAAGAGAACCAGATGGTGCCTGGATATGTAGTAAGTTCCATTTTTGGAGAGAAACCCTTAGCTTTAAGGTGCCTGAATTTTTTATAATGGGCTGTTCCCAATCTTGCCCTCTACTCCAGAGGGAAATATTATATCTGTCTTCCAAGATTGTTCATAATGAAGAAGTTCTCAAAAAGATAGTCCGGAATAAAGAGTAGTTAGTACATAAGTCATATATATGCAGAAATGTGAGAATACTTCCAGCAATAACCATCTTACACGTGACAAGGCCTCATAGTTCTGTGACCTTTGACATCAGTGACCTTCACTGTCTTTGTCTTACTTTCCCCTTCTCCAGCACTTCACTTGACTTTACCTTCCTCTAGAAGTGTTCTTTATGTATGATCTTAAGACTCTGAAATGTCAAACTCTGACCAAAATCTCTCCACCTCTCTTACTTACTCACTGACTAAATATTCTGAAATTATATCAAACTTTACCTCCCTTCAACCACCCTGCATTTTCTTCACCTTGCTTTCCTTCCTGGCATTTTACTCCCTTTCTCAGGCTAAGCCCAAGCTACTTTATTTAACCAGCGTCCTCCGTGCCAGTGCCCCTATTCCTTCAGTTACACTTGTTTGGATACTTTACAACCCTCGATTATCCACTACTTTCTCTGTTTCTGATGCCAAACTTGCAAACCAATGTGGAGAAAATGGAATGACCTTTTTTTGATGAAAGCATTAAAGATGATGATTTCCAATTTCAGCAGCTTCAGCTCATCTCTCTAGTTCAGACTTCTTGTAAAATATTTTGGAGAGATGGTAAGCACCACAGCAATGAAAACTGGAATAGGCCTGAGATAATGGGCACAATAAAATGTTTATTATAATGCTAGCAGTAAATAGGAGAGGCACTTTGCTGTCTTACATCTACCTGGGTAATGGACCAAAAGTATCTTAAGTTTACTAAAGTGAAAACAATTAATCCTTTCTGAAGGTAGATTAAATATAGCCCCAAATAACATACTTGATCTATATTGTGGTTATCTTTACTGAATTCCAGTCCAAGTTCAGGGAAGTAACTTTGCAAGGTGACTTGTGAATTTTCCTGTTTTTCATTTTGTTATTTTCCATTAGACAGCTAAACACATTGCTGAGTGTCAAAAGCTTTTGCCATTAAAGGAGGTGAAGAAAATATGATAGTGAATGCTCTGATGGTTTTAGTTTATGATGCATTTCAAGCTGTGCCTCTCTAACAGTTAAATCCTTCAGCATTTTTAGTGGGGTGAACCATCATGTAATTTGAGAAGCTTAAGCACTTTTGTTTGAAAGAAAAAAAGAGTCAAATTCTGTCATTTGGCAAAGTCCTACAGTGTGATGGATTTTAGAAAGTAGACGAGAAATTGTGCAGTGTATAGCATATTGATATTCTTCATATTGTCTCTCCCTCAGGACAATTATTAACATCAAATTTGTGCTGACACTATTTAACAGGCATCTGATGTTTACATTCAGGATAATTACTGAGCAGGAAAGTAAAAGGTAATAAAATAGAGACTGTATCAAACAGGGGCAAAAAAAAGTTACTAGCCAGAGAAACATAAGAAAATCTGTATGATTAACACTCACAAATGAAACTAAAAAATGGGTTATGATAACGAGGTTTTGTTAGTAAAGCATTCTTGAAATTTAGAATTTTATTTTATTTTTTAAAGAGAAGCACTGTTAAAAATGGTAGATTCCTAGTCTTGGAAACAAAAAGTTATTTAACTTGTTATGAATACTACATATGGAGCCATGGAAACTACAATACTATCAATACAATGAGAGATCTTAAAATAATTGTGGACTCTTTCCATAGTGAGAATTTAAGACTTGATTGCTATTCCTGGATCCTCCATTAACTTTGGTGAGCTGCTTCATCTCTGTAGGTATTCTTGAAATAAAAGGGGGTGGTTTGATAATCTTTAAAATTCACTTCTGGTTCTAAAAGTCTTTTGTATTCCTGTCCTTATTCCCTATTTTCCTCCCATTTTAGAAACATGAAGACCTTACAGAATTCTTCAGAGGCAATTCTTTTGTCTTCATGTTGGCGTTAGGAAAAAAGTTAGGAAGTCTCTCTTTTATCAGAATAGATTGTAGGCTCTCATTTTGTGGGCTATTATGTATTTGGGTGGCATCCACCTTCTTTATGCTTCTGAAATAATAGTGATGCCATGTTTGTGCTCAAATAGTGTCCTTTGATAAAGATAAAAGCAGACTGCAGGAAGCTGTGATCATCTCAGTGAAGTCTCTTGGGTTTTTCTACAGTAACTTATTTTAGAAAAGCTCAATGATTTAATGTACATTAACTCACTGATGCTCACATGGGCCTGTCTGAAAAGTGGGAAGGGCTAGTATTTCACCATTATGTGTTCTTACAGACAAGCACAGAGGAACTACTGAAGTGGAATGGAGTGAATTTAAAAGGCATCACAGGTTTTAACCCCCTCCTCTGTGGAAAGAACACCCAGTGCATATCCCCACATTGCACTTAGTGCATTGCATTGCATGCATTTTTTATGGGCTTTCTCACACACTAGGCTGTGAGCATTTCAAGGACACTGCCTAGCACATAACAAGCCCTGCAGTGTTTTCTGAAATGACATGGAACCTATCCTGGGTGACTCAGGTTCATTATTGGACTGGGCCTTAGCTGCAGACCCAGTTTCTCTGGATCCTTGATATATTTACCAGGGATAGATCCCTGAGACCCTTCCCCTGACCAAATCCTTAAATTTTAGAACATAGGAATATTTGTACAAATAATAGACGTTATCTAGATTCATATACCTGTGTATCCAGTGTTATTAACCATCTTTTCAAGTTTGATTAGGCACCAAGAGAGAAAGCTTTATTTATTTTTCCCAAAATCACAATTTTTTTTATTACATGTAGGCATTCTCATAAAGTAGGAAAAAATGTTCTGTTGAGATGCAGATTACATACATCAAAATTAAATTCCTGGGATGAGGATAATATTGAAAATGTTTGCTGCTTTTTCCTTTGTGCCAGGCACCATTGCATGCTATTTATACTTATTTACTTCTCAAAATAACCTAGTGAAGTGGATGTCTTCCCCATTGAGAAACAGAGATTTAATTAAACCACACAAAATCAACAACTAGAGGTAGTAGGCTTCAAACCTGTATATTCTTCACTAAGTCTATGCTTTTAACTGTATTTAACTGCCTCTTGGATGGGAATTAATTTTGATTTTTTTCACTTTAAACAATTTGGAAGGAAAACAGTAAAAAACTTAGCCATCAGGGATTTTGGTAGTTGCTGAATCCTTTGGGACCCCCTATTAAGTAGGCCAAAGTTTAGTTGTAGATAATTTCTAAAGAGATGCCACCAATGACTTATTGTAGATTTTTACCATTTGAAATTTTAATACATACAACTTTTTTTTTTTGATTACTTGTACATATACTCCTAGGTCCCTGACAAGTAATTATTTGTCACTTGGTTGAGGCAAGAATTTGAATTCCATGGGCTTTGATGCGTTATGTGGGAAGAAGTCAATTGCGTAGTAAATATTTACTGAGTTGGCTGCTGGGCATTTTATTCTGATTTTTGGTAAAGAAGTCTGGGCTTCAGTAGAACCATTGCTGCTTCACTTTCGGCTCCTGTAATTTCAGTGAAGCAGCTCAACACCCCCTTATTCCATGGTTGGAACATGTAACCTGAGGTTATTCTGATCAGTCATTCCCAATCCTCTTGTCACAGTTACTGTTTCACAGATGAGCACTGTGATCCCTACTGGGCGTCTTCAGCTAAACACGTTAAGTCACTTGCTTATATCACCTCTAACACTAGACTACTCAGAAGGTTGTAGGAGAGGAAACACAGCTTTCCTGTGGCCTTAGACATTCCTTCTCTGCAAGGGTCCTTGCAGCATTCTAATATAGCAGTACGGCTCAGGTGCAAGAAGACAAGAGCCACGCTGCATAAGTGATGAAATAATGCTTCCTGTAAGAGCAACATATTTTGTAACAAATCCATAGACTTAGCTTCCAGGGCCTCTGCAAGGCAAATATTGGCTCTAAGAGTCACTGAACTCCGGGAAGCCCAAAGCATGGCAACCTCATCAGCTATTTTGTTGATGTACAGTTCCTCTAAGCCCAGGCAGTTTACTAATCAAGGATCACTTTCATTGTAGGCAATGTTGTCTAGCAATATAGTTGACCCTTGACTATTATCAGATGGTCAGGGTAGTAGAGTTAGTTGACCAATGGTCAGATTCGCATGCATTGGGGGAAATTATTTTGTTAACCTTTTATCCATAGACACTAAGTTCTGGGACTTAAAAAAACAAACAAACTGTTACCAAGGAAGCAGGCTCTATATTGTCTCTAGACTTTGACTTGAAAGGATATGTCACAGGATACTTTGTAGCCATATCCCTGCTATAAGAGAGGAGGCTGTCTGAGAATGGACCTAAGCCAGAAACAGAGCTTGGCAAGTGGGGAGGAATAACCTGGTTCTGGTGGCTTTAATAAATAAGGACTAAAAGCTATACTATCAAGGCTTTTTCTGTCATTTAAGTCAATAACTTTGTTTTAAGCCACTGAGTAGTTGTTACTACTCACATTTGGTAGTAAAACTCAAAATAAAGTTGAATAAAAGTCAGAAGAGCTAGAAAATCTTATCTTCCTTCAGTGGTATTAGAACTGGATACCATTTGATTACATGTATTCACTTATTGCTTTATTCAACAACTAGGTACTAAATATTGTGTGCCAAAGAAAAAAAGCCTTTGACTTTTAGAATGCAGAAATGATCAGGATGGGGTACCTGGATGGTTCAGTCTGTTAAGCATCTAACTCTTGATTCCAGCTCAGGTCATGATCTCACAGATGATGAGTTTGAGCCCTATGTTGGGCTCCCTGCTGACAGTGCAGAGCCTGTTTGAGATTCTCTCTCTGTGCCCCTCTCATGCTTGTGGTCTCTCTCTCAAAATAATTAAAATAAAAGCTTTAAAAATCATTAAAATGACCAGGTTAAAGTAACTTGACAAAATACTTCTGTGAGAAGCAGGAGACCCAGTGCTTAGTCTCTGTGAGTTGTTGAATGAGGACATTAGCTTTGTGCTCTTTAACCCATCACAGATTGAGAGATCATGTCTGCAAAGCTCTTGGCATCAGGGCTGTTCCACTGACCAACTCCAGGGGTGGCTTTCACATTTTGTTTCAGTGTGTAGACCTCCTGAAATTCTGTTGCACGGTGACCCTGCCTAGCACAACCTCTGCTTACCACAGGATCTACTAATTAGTGTAAGTGTTTGAGCAAGTACAATTCATGCAATAGAATCAGAAAGCAATTGGCTTACTCTATTTGGGCTCCTATAACACACTATCATAGACTAGGAGGCTTAAAACCACAGAAGTCTATTTCTCATGTTTCTGGAGGCTGGGAATTACAAAATTAAGGTGCTGGCAGGTTTGCAAGTGAGCTGTTGCATCCTGGTTCACAGACCTTTTCACTGTGTTCTCATATGACAGAAGGGGTAAGGGATCATTGGGGCCTTCTTTCATAAGGGTACTAATCCCATTCATGGGGGATGTACCCTTATGACCTAATTGCATTCCAAAGTCCCCCACCTCCTAATGTCAGCACTTGAGGGATTAGTTATCAATACATGATGGGGGTGGGGGACACAAAAATTCAATCTATTGTAGAAATTTTACTTTTATCTTCCTTTCTCTTTTAAATTTCATTCCCTGGGAATATTTTCCTTCAACTCTTGAAGAAGTCAGGAAGGTGCTCAACTTTTCTGGTTATTAGTATGTGACATAAATTGTACTGGTCGAGAAATTAAATTGCCTAATTCTATACTGTTGTCAAAACTTCACCCTTGACTTAAAAGTCAAAACTGCCCTTGAGCTCAAACTTTGTATTGGTTGGCTGCATGTAGTTTTTAAGGGACTGTATGGACAGATTCTTTTCTTTCTCCATGCATCATATTTTCTATCTTTCTGCCTGTTAACCATGATTTCTGATTCCTCTGGGCTTGGAGTGGAATGGAGGGCTTATGATGTAAGAAATGGCAGTAAAGTTTTCCTTTCTCTGGTACTACAAAAACTGCCTTCATGTTCTCTGAACTTGGTGAGTGTTAAAGTGTGACTGTGGGACTTGTGAGTTCTTCAGAGACTCTGCATTTTCTGGAGACCTCTTACCTAGAGTTATCTTGACAAGGGTAGGTGCCCCTTTATTGTAGCTTGCCTCTTAACCAATACCTTTTCCAGCCGCTGATAATTCAACCATTCCCATCTGGCTACTTTTCTGCCAAGGATCCTTTATCTTTCCGGTCTCCTCTCTTAGACATGAACTAAAATGTCCTCACTCTAGTGCTCTTTACATAGCTCCCAGAAAACCCTCCAGAGTCATTCATTCCGATGCATTCTAGGTGGTAGGATAAATCCCCTATTTGCTACCTCACCTTTGCTCTGCCATCAAAATTTCTGGCCTTAGATTTCTCAAGTGTGAGTCAGACATCAAATCCATTTATCTCCCATTCTGAGATAGCAGTTATTAGGTTTTCTGAGAGGTTCTTTGGAAGCTTTTTCACTAGATTTAAGACCAGGAAAGACACACTTTCCCTACATGTATTTTTAAGGAAGATGAGGGTCCACATCATTCAAATTGTTAAACTTTTTTTGATAGCATTATCTTCTCTCTTGGCTTTTTATACCCTGAATGGGTAAGGGGTTTAAGAGCTGTCTGGCTGGTTTTCTGATTCCTTTTTTTTTTTTTTTTTAATCAACTTTAATGAGATATAATTTGGATGATAAAACACACATTAAGTATACAGTTCAGTGAATTTTGACAAATGGATCAACTCCTGTAACTTCCTTCATAATACATAGAATATTTAAATCACCCCCAAATGTTCTCTCATGCCTTGGTGAAGTTAATTCATCTTCCTAACTCTGAACTTAGGCGACCAATGATCCACTTTTGACACTACAGTTTAGCCCTTTCTGCATTTCCCTATAATTGGAATTCTACAATATCTTCTCTTGATGGAGATATTTTTGAGATTCAACCACATGAGTTCATTTTTTTTTTTTCTCCTGAATAGTATTGCATTGTAAGGTTATACCAGTTTTTGTTCATCCACTCCTGTTTAATGGCCTTGTGGGTTGCTTCTAGTTTGGGCTATTGGAAAGTTGCTATGGCACAGTCAAAGGTAGACCTCCTCAGTATGGGGTGCATTCTAGTTTATTTAAGTTTTTGTTTAAAATTTTGCAATTTTTACATTGTCACAGAAAATAAAATATAAGTTAATAAGGCATTTAAATGGTTAATATTTTGTTGATTCATGTGCTGTCATGTTTTATACCCTTTGCAGCCCAGGCAATTATATATTTGTCACCCTTGTGATATCAGGTTATTAGCTATGAAAGGTACCTTTATAACCTTCTGGGAACACCCTGGGATGTGTACCTTTTTAACTTGCGTGCAGATTTTGATGTAGCCCTTCATACAACAACTATAAAGATGAAGCACCAACCCTTGAAAGCATTGAACACTTGAATGCATGGGTATTTCCAGTCTGTTCCTATAGCTGCCTGGCTATGATTCTTCTTAATCCTCCTGCAATTCTGGAGTTGTCATTGGTATTGGTTATCTTGGACTAAGCTTCTTAGTTCTCCTTCAAGGATTTGACTCAGAACTGCCCTACACATAGCCATTTAGGGTAGGTTACTATCCTCTGGCTCAGTCCAGATTCTAAATCTTACCTGGTCTCCAAAGAGGTGGGTGTTCAGATGTAGACACTAGCAATCATAGCAGAAAAAAATGGAAGGAAATGGACAGTTAGCATAATAGTATTAAATATACATAAGATTGCTGTCTTCAAATACTTGAAAGCCTGATGAGAAAGAATAAGTTAAGTTCCCCTACCCTTTAGGGGAGAATTCCCAAGTGTAGAAACTAGGGTCACTGGATAGAAGATATAGGAATTGCATTTTCCCAGCTAAAAATTGGATGGGCTATGATTAAAAAGTCATCATCTATGTCATTGCAAGTGTTTTGAAGTTAGATACCTGGTCAGGGTGATTAAAGGGGATGGGTTACATAAGCTTAAATTTCATTGCATTCCTGACATTTTTGTGAACCTATGAAACACTTTTTTAATGAATGTCTTTTGGGAAACTATTCAGACCTATTACTGGCTATTATCTTTAATTTCTCAACTTCTAGGAAGAGAATGGTAGAACGCTGGCAGAACCAAAAAGGTGAAGAGTTGGGGTACCTGGTGGGAATGTTATAAGACAAGGAAATGCACGAACTTTAAGAGTAAAAGTGGCTATGAGTAGATGGTTTCCTGTCTTCGAGTGATGAGGTGGGCAGGTCAAAAAAACAACCAACCAACTACACAAACTTTAGAATATGTTGCATGATTTCTTACCTTAGATCTGTGGAACAGTTAGCTATCTGGAGTACTACTAATTCAGCCTGCTGGCTTTCACCAAAAGACATCAGATTGGTATCTCTCCTAATTTTTATCTTATATTGGTAAACCAAGGGCATCCTTTTCATTAAAATGCAGAGTTGAAATCTCTTATTAGCTATCCTATAAAATTTTGATAGCAAGAGTGAAAAATTTCATGTTCTTACCTAAAGAGCTCCAGGCTAATCAGATTCTAGGGAAATGTGTACTAACTTTGACTTGATAATCAAGATACAGTCACTAAATTGCTTTAGTAGAATAAAACAGATTTCTTTTCTTTCCTATGATATTCCCAGATCAATTTTTTTGAAACTTCATTAACTGGTTTTACATTGTTACAGTAACTTGACAGAGTTAGTATACAAATGCTTATTTAACAATAGAACACAGTTCAGTATAATTCTTAAAAAATCACTTCAGGATCTACATGTTATACTTGACTTTTCTTAAGAAAAATTAGTGTATTTTCCCGATTACAGTGATATCTATTTTCTAGTTAACCCAATTGTGCTTTCTGTTCTAAGTGCTGCTTTATGGGTACTTATTTTTTTGTTTTAAAGGATAACATTTTCCTAATCAGCTGAGTTTGGAATTTCATAGTTAGTATGCACCTCAGCACAATTTTGTAGGCGTAGCTAATTAATAAAATTAGTGGTTGGTCTTTCTAATTCTGATATTTTACATGAGGGTGAATTTCATTAGCAGGATATCTTCAAGCATGGTACATAAAGAACTCTGCCAAATGATGCATTAGAGAATCAAGTAATAGCTAACAAATCAACCTTTGGACCAGAGCATCATGTAATGATCCCTCCTGGAGTTCATCAATGGTGCAAAGACACACTGGGGCGGCGAGCACATTGGGACAGTGAGATGTTTTCAATAGAAAAAAGGTAAACATTCATTCTGTTGAGCACCACAGACAGGTTGGACAATAGGATGAAAGCTCTTCCTGGGCTTTCACCCAAAGTGGTATCAGGTAAAGAATTACAACAGTGGCACTATATGTGTTCATGGTAAACCACACACACACACACACACACACACACACACACACACACACAAATTCATCTTAGATGATTGTAATAAAATTTGGCCAATTTACATGTCAGTTTGAAAAAAAAAAGTTAATAAAAGCTGGTCATAAACAGAAGCTTACATTAGCCTAAAGATGTTTTAGTTGCTAACACTGCTCATTTTTCCCAAAAGCCCCTTAGTAATTAAATAATAAACTCTACTGAAAGGATGGATATCTCTCCTATAGGATTAGGATTTCATGTGGGTAGGGGCTGTGTCTCATTTGTCTTTCCAGTTTCTTGGGAGGGAGGCAGGGAAGAAGCTTGCATTTCACAGGTTATAAAATGAATCCCAGGTTGTGACTCAAGAGCTACTGCTGTGGTAGGTGTAGATGGGAATACAGGGGAGAGCCCAGATCCTTACCAGAGGTGGAACTCAGGTTTGGGTACTTGGTTCATCTGATTCTGGAATAGAACTGAATATAGCCAAGTGTATTTTAAATTCCTAGATGACAGTTTTAAAAAATGTTTATTTACTTTAAGAGAGTGAGAACGTGTGAGTGGGTGGGAAAGGGGTGTATAGAGACAGAGGGAGAAAGAATCCCAGGCTGGCTCTGCACTGTCAGCACATAGCCCAGTGTGAGGCTTGATCTCATGAACAGGGAGATCATGACCTGAGCCCATATCAAGAGTGGGACACTTAACTGAGACACCCAGGCGCCCCACCTCTAGATGATACTTCTATCCAGTATGAAAATTATTTATTGAATCTTTGTTTTAGAGATAAAGAATTAGATTGGGCTTATACTGGGCTTGTTTTAGGGGTATGTGTGTATATGTGTATGGTAGAAACATACAAAACAAAAGGAAAAATAAAAGGATGTGTTATGTGTGTTTTAAAAAGCATTTTCTCCTGGGGCACCTGGGTGGATCAGTCAGTTGAGTGTCCAACTTCTGCTCAGGTCATGATCTCATGGTTCATGGGTTCGAGCCCCACATTGGGCTCTGTGCTGACAGCTCAGAGCCTGGAGCCTGCTTTAGATTCTGTGTCTCCCTCCCTCTCTCTCCCCCTCCCCCACTCATTCTCTGTCTTTCAAAAATAAATAAATGTTAAAAAATTAAAAAAAACATTTTCTCCTAATTTTCAACTGACAAATGTACCAATATGCATTGTACTCCAAAAGCTAGAATCTGGTGTTCTGTTTGTTGTTTCAATCAAAAGGTTCATATTTCAAAGGGAATTTTCTCCTTCCTTACTCCATAATACCTTCTGAGGCACTCATTCTTTGAACAAAATGTCTTTTTGAATCTTCTCACTGAATATTAATTCTTCTTAACAAAAAGTAAATTTCAATTTTAAGAGTCATTTAACTGGAATCTCTAACAAGTTGTAACTCTGATGGGCTTTAAATATAGCAAAAATATTTCTGTGAAGCATATTACATTTCACATGAGACATTATCTCAGAAATAACCCCATGAACCTTAAATTAGATATTTTTAATTATGTGGGATAGGATTTGTGTCTAATTTATCTGAGGATGTCTACAAGATCATTTGGGATAAAGGCCCTTTTCAATTTGATAGCTTGTTTAGGGATTCTATCAATGCAAAGAATGTGAATGTTAAGACCATTTTCCTAGAATTTATTCCTTTATGCATAAAGGACTGTGGTTTAATACCAAAAAAATGGTAGAAAAAAACCTGATATGTTTAATAGCTTGCTCTTATTCAACAACAGACCACTTTTTAAAAGGTATTTGGTATAACAAAGGCCTGTTCTTTGGGAAATCTTTGTATCAATGAGGTTAGTGGGAGAACTAATTACCTCCTTCGTTGTGGCCTTACCAATTATAACAAATGCAGCGTGTACTGAGGGGCACCTGGGTGGTGTAGTCGGTAAGCGACTCACTCTTGATCTCTGCTCAGGCCATGAGTTCAAGTGCTGCATTCAGCTCTGTGCTGATGGTGCAGAGCCTGCTTGGGATTCATTCTGTCTCTCCTTCTCCCTCCCTGTCCCCTGCTTGTGCTCATTTTCTCTCTCTCTCTCTTTCTCAAAATAAATAAATAAACTTTACAAAATACAGTGTGTACCAAGAGAGCCTCAGATAGCTGCACCTTGAAACTGTATTCATGTCAATGGCTGAAGTGATATTTCAACTTGTGTTATTATCAGCTGTGAGGCAATCTTTGCAGCTCCTCCTATCCTCCTCGTTTCAACTTTGTCAGATTTAGAACTAATCTGCATTATGTTAGATAAAGGAGCACAAGACCACAGGGCTAGGAGAATGCTACTAGATACCCTAAGAACTCTTGACCTGTTTTTCCTGTAGTAGACAAAAGACCACATACATTTGCTGAAGATATTTGCTGTGAAGTAATCCTAACTTCTTCCTGGTTTGAGGTGAGGCTCCCAGGGCATTTTAGCAGGCTTGGCTTGGGGCCAATGTACAGGAGGGAAAGAATAGGAGAGTCGGCCTGATTCACAGGGAATGCTAGAAAGGATGCCTTTGGCTCTTGCAGCTAATGCATCTCGAGGGAGAAGATAAAGTTTTGAAGAGAGGCAGCAGTTTCGTTATTTAGTGTTGATGGAGCATGGGAAAGTTTTGATTTACATATTTTGAATACCAAGAACTGAAAGAGTAAAAGAGATACAGCATAGTAAGAAGAGACTTAGGTCATTCCAGCATTAGTTTGATCTTTAGCTTTGTAATCACGGGGAAGTACAAGCTCTAAGCTCTATTTCCTTGTTTGTTAAATGAGTGCTGGTCTGTGTCAGTGGTTTTCATGTCCTAGGGGTATTTTAGAAATCTCTGGGGATGTTAGTTAATTGTCAAAATGATTGGGGGAACTCAACTCACATTTATTAGATGGAAATCAGATAGACCTAAAGTTCTGAAATGCATAAAAAGATCCTGCATAACAAAAAATTGTCCTGTATCCAGTATGACTTCTGAATGTCACAGGGAACATTCATATAGGTAAATAAAACTGGCTTATAATTTTCTGAGTCTATAAATTAACTCATTTTATGTGTATAATGAATTATTTTCTGTTTGGTTTTAAGAAATATAAATACAAAAGTTAACAGATGTTATATTTTGCAGGAATCAGTGTGTATATATTAGAGATTTTTAATTCATTTTCTTTGGGATTTTCAGAGGGTTGTTCATCTAGGAAATGATGTTCCTACAGGATGCTCCTCATGGAATTTCAGTTGCTAATAACTGTTATGTCAGTCTGCATTTGTAGCAGTGATAGTCACAATGATTTATGTAGTTTGTGTCTACGTTTGTTGTGTTTCCTATTGCAGTTGTACTGAAGTATCTACACTTTGGAATACATGCTTAATTTTAAATTTCCTTATCATTCTCCTTTTTATTACATTTCAATTTTAGGATAATAAAGGGGCTATCACTAAATAGTTGATACAATAGGTGTTAGATCAGATGGGATTAAGAAGCGCTGGATTAGCTCACCTTCCAAATTGTTTCCATTGTTACCAACCTGTATCCCTAAATAATCTGACTATAGCATGTGCTTCTGATCAATAGATGTCTAAACTTATTTGTCCTATTCTAGTGGGAAAAGATAGTTTCATGGAAAGGACCAAGAGAATAATGAAGGAAATGACTTTGGAACTTGGGGTGGAACTTGGGGTAGAACTTGTTCTCCTTTCCTTGTATTACATAAATTTTAAAATTACTGTGATATACCTGCTACCTGTTGCTAGAGTTTAAGATAAAGTAATATGTGGTATTTGAATATGATTATTGAATATATCACTAGGAAAATACCAAAGTTTTTACGTTTCTTAGGCATTTATCTTATTCACACACACATGACAAGTTCAGCCTTCTAAATATATTACTTCTAATCTGGTAAGCTGTCACTTCAAGCCTAATACAATTATTGGAATAATTATCTGAAACTTAAAATGTTAATGTCACGTATGAATATAAATTATTTTTTTGGAATTACAGAAGAAATATTCTATTAAAGCTGTTTCAGATTAGAGAAGTTAATACTTTCTCATGCTTCATGTCTGTTTAAACATCATTTTCTAGGGGAGGTCTTCTCTAACCATTCTATCTAAATTAGGCTTTTCATGCCATTATTTTTTAGATCTTTTTATTTTGAACTAATTCTAGATGTAACAGTTTAACAGATAAAACAGATTTTGCACTTGCCCTTCAACTAGCTTCTCCCAATATTAAGGTTTAATATAACCATGGTGCATTGATTAAAATAATAAATTGATGTGCTAATCAGTAAACTATAGACACATTTGGATTTCCCATTTTTCCACTAATGTCTTTATTCTGTTTCAGATTTCAGTTCAGGATCGAATATTGCATTTAGTTGTCATAACTCTAGTTGCTTTGGACCTGTGACAGTTTGTCTTTCCTTGTTTTTTATAGTCTTGACACTTTATTTTATTTTATTTTTAATATAATTTATTATCAAATTGGCTAACATAGAGTGTGTAAAGTTTGCTCTTGGTTTTGGGGTAGATTCCTCTGTTTCATTGCTTACATACAATACCCAGTGCTCATTCCAACATGTGCCCTCCTCAATGGCCATCACCCATTTTCCCCTCACCCCAATCCCCCATCAACCCTCAGTTTGTTCTCTGCTTTTAAGAGTCTCTTATGGTTTGCCTTCCTCCCTCTCTGTATTTTTTTTTTCCCCTTCCCTTCTCCCATGGTCTTTGAGCAACATGTTAAGTTGCTCAAGATCCACATATGAGTGAAAACATAGGATATCTGTCTTTCTCTGACTGGCTTATTTCACTCAGTATAATACCTTCCAGCTCTATCCACATTGCTGCAAATGACCTTATTTCATTCTTTCTCATTGCCGAGTAGTATTCCATTATATATATATATGTATATATATATGTATATGTATATATATATATACATATATATATATACACACACATACACACACACATACATACATATATACATACATACACACACACACACACACACCACATCTTCTTTATCCATTCATCAGTGGATGGACATTTAGGCTCTTTCCATAATTTGGCTATTGTTGGAAGTGCTGCTATAAACACTGGGGTACATGTACCCCTGTGAATCAGCACTCCTGTATCCTTTGGATAAATTCCTAGCAGTGCTATTGCTGGGTCATAGGGTAGGTCTATTTTTAATTTTCTGAGGAACCTCCACACTGCTTTCCAGAGTGGCTGCACCAGTTTGCATTCCCTCCAACAGGGCAAGAGGGTTCCCATTTCTCCACATCCTTGCCAACATCTGTTGTTTCCTGAGTTGTTAATTTAGCCACTCTGACCGGTGTGAGGTGCTATCTCAGTATGGTTTTGATTTGTATTTCCCTGATGATGAGTGATGTTGAGCATCTTTTCATGTGTCTGCTGGCCATCTGGATGTCTTCTTTGGAAAAATGTCTATTCATGTCTTTTGCCCATTTCTTCACTGGATTATTTTTCAGATGTTGAGTTCGGTAAATTCTTTGTAGATTTTGGATACTAACCCTTTATCCAATGTCATTTGCAAATATCTTTTCCCATTCCGTTGGTTGCCTTTTAGTTTTGTTGACTGTTTCCTTTGCAGTGCAGAAGCTTTTTATCTTCATGAGGTCCCAATAGTTCATTTTTGCTTTTAATTCCCTTGCCTTTGGAGATGTGTTGAGTAAGAAATTGCTGCAGCTGAGGTCACAGAGGTTGTTGCCTGCTTTCTCCACTAGGGCTGTGATGGTTTCCTGTCTCACATTTAGGTCTTTCATCCATTTTGAGTTTATTTGTGTGAATGGTGTAAGAAAGTAGTCTAGTTTCATTCTTCTGCATGTTGCTGTCCAGTTCTCCCAGCACCATTTGCTAAAGAGACTTTTTTCCATTGGATATTCTTTCCTGCTTTGTCAAAGATTCATTGGCCATACATTTGGGGGGGTCTAATTCTAAGTTTTCTATTCCATTCCAGTGGCCTGTCTTTGTGCCAATACCATACTGTCTTGATGATTACAGCTTTGTAGTAGAGGCTAAAGTCTGGGATTGTGATGCCTCCTGCTTTGGTTTCCTCCTTCAATGTTACTTTGGCTATTCAGGGTCTTTTGTGGTTCCTTACAAATTTTAGGATTGTTTGTTCTAGCTTCGAGAAGAATGCTGGTGCAATTTTTATTGGGATTGCATTGAATGTGTAGATTGCTTTGGGTATTATTGACATTTTAACAATATTTATTCTTCCAATCCATGAGCATAGTAGTTTTTTCATTTGTGTCTTCAATTTCTTTCATAAGTTTTCTATAGTTTTTAGCATACAGATCTTTTATACCTTTGGTTAGGTTTATTTCTAGGTATTTTATGGTTCTTGGTGCAATTGTAAATGGGATCAGTTTCTTGATTTCTCTTCCTGTTGCTTCATTATTGGTGTATAAAAATTCAACCAATTTCTGTACATTGATTTTGTACCCTGAGACTTTGCTTAATTCATGTATTAGTTCTAACAGCCTTTTGGTGGAGTCTTTTGGGGTTTCCATGTAAAGTTTGACTTCTTTGCCAATTTTGATGCCTTTTATCTTGTTTTGTTGTCTGATTACTGATGCTAGGACTTCCAACACTATGTTAAACAACAGTGGTGAGAGTGGACATCCCTGTCATGTACCTGATTTTAGGGGGAAAGCTCTCAGTTTTTCCTCATTGAGGGAGGATGATATTAGCTGTGGCCTTTCTTATATGTGGCTTTTAGGATATTTAGGTATGTTTCTTCTATGCCAACTTTCTTGAGGTTTTTTTTATTAAGAAAGGATGCTGTATTTTGTCAAATGCTTTTTCTGCATCTATTGACAGGGCTATATGGTTCTTAACCTTTCTTCTATTAATGTGATATATCACGTTGATTGATTTGTGAGTATTGAAACAGGCCTGTAGCCCAGGAATGAATCCCATTTGATCATGGTGAACAATTCTTTTTATATGCTTTTGAATTTGATTTGCTAGTATCTTGTTGAGAATTTTCACATCCATGTTTATCAGGGGTATTGGCCTGTAATTCTCCTTTTTAGTGGGGTCTCTCTCTGGTTTTGAAATCAAGGTAATGCTGACTTGATAGAATGAGTCTGGAATTTGTCCTTCCATTTCTGTTTTTTGGAACAGCTTGAGAAGAATAGGTATTAAGTCTGCTTTAAATGTCTGGTATAATTTTCCTGCGAAGTCATCTGGTCCAGGACTCTTATTTGTTGGAGATTTCTGGTAACTGATTCATTTCTTCACTAGTTATGGGTCTGTTCAAATTTTCTATTTCTTACCATTTTAGTTTTGATAGTGGGTGTCTAGGAATTTGTCCATTTGTTCTAGGTTGTCCAGTTTGTTGGCATACCATTTTTCATAGTATTCTCTGATAACTGCTTGTATTTCTGAGGGATTAGTTGTGATAAATCCACTTTCATTTGTGATTTTATATATTTGGGTCCTCTTTTTTCTTTTTGAGAAGTCTGGCTAGGGAGTTATCAATTTTGTTTATTTTTTCAAAAACCCAGCTCTTAGTTTCATTGATCTGTTCCACTGTTTTATTTGAATTTTATATTGTTTATTTCTGCCCTGTTCTTCTGCTGGCCTTGGGGTTTCTTTGTTGTTCTGCTTCTAGTACCTTTAGGTGTGCTGTTAGATTTTGTATTTGGGATTTTTCTTGTCTGGGTTAGGCCTGGATTGCAATGTATTTTACTCTTAGGACTGCCTTTGCTGCATCCCAAAGTGTTTGGAATGTTGTTTTCATTTTCATTTGTTTCTGTATTTTTTAAATTTCTTCTTTAATTGCCTGGTTGACCCATTCATTCTTTAGTAGGATGTTCTTTTACCTCCCTGTATCTGGAGGTTTTCCAGACTTTTTCCTGTGGTTGATTTCAAGTTTCATAGCATTGTGGTCTGAAATTGTGCATGATATGTTCTCAATTCCTTTATATTTATTGAGGGATGTTTTGTGATCCAGTATGAGACCTATCTAGGAGAATGTTCCATGTTCCACATTCTCAAGAAGAATGTGTATTTTGCTGCTTTAGGATAAAAAATTCTAAATCTGTCAAGTCCATCTGGTCCAGTGTATCATTCAGGGTCATTGTTTCTTTATTTTCTGTCCAGATGATCTGTCCATTGTTGTAAGTGGAGTATTAAAGTCCCCTGCAGTTACCACATTTTTACCAATAAGATTGCTTATGTTTGTGGTTGTTTTATATATTTGGGTGCTCCTGAATTGGGTGAATAGACATTTATATCTTCTTGATGGATAGGTCCCATAACTGTGATATAATGTCCTTCTTCATCTCTTGTTACAGCCTTTAGTTGAAAATCTAGTTTGTCTATGGGAACCCTCTAGCACTGTTGGTGGGAATGCAAATTGGTGCAGCCACTCTAGAAAGCGGTGTGGAGGTTCCTCAGAAAATTAAAAATAGACCTACCCTATGACCCAGCAATAGCACTGCTAGGAATTTACCCAAGGGATACAGGAGTACTGATGCATAGGGGCACTTGTACCCCAATGTTTATAGCAGCACTCTCAACAATAGCCAAATTATGGAAAGAGCCTAAATGTCCATCAACTGATGAATGCATAAAGAAATTGTGGTTTATATACACAATGGAATACTACGTAGCAATGAGAAAAAATGAAATATGGCCTTTTGTAGCAACGTGGATAGAACTGGAGAGTGTTATGCTAAGTGAAATAAGCCATACAGAGAAAGACAGATAACATATGGTTTCACTCTTATGTGGATCCTGAGAAACTTAACAGAAACCCATGGGGGAGGGGAAGGAAAAAAAAAAAAAAAGAGGTTAGAGTGGGAGAGAGCCAAAGCATAAGAGACTGTTAAAAACTGAGAACAAACTGAGGGTTGATGGGGGGTGGGAAGGAGGGGAGGGTGGGTGATGGGTATTGAGGAGGGCACCTTTTGGGATGAGCACTGGGTGTTGTATGGAAACCAATTTGACAATAATCTTCATATGTTGAAAAAAAAAGTTGGAGGCTTAACCGACTGGGGCACCCAAGTGCCCCCCTTATTTTTGATTTGTATATTTTGAAAATTTAACTCTTCCATAGAGTTGAGGCAGCAGCACACAGAACAAAAAAATACCAGATCAGCCATTACCCATACACTAATTTTTTTTTTGGCTAACATTGGAATATTCTTTAAAATAAGTAGAGTTGGTGAGAGACAGTAAAGGGCAATTTTTTTGTAGAAAAGATTTATTTTCATTGTATTTGAAATATAGTAGTCCAGAAGCCAAAATGAAGCTTTTAGAAATGAAGACTTAGTGGGGGGGGAAAAAACAGAAGAAAATATATTTAATAATAACATGTAATAAGTATAGGGGTTCTAACTTATTGATACTTTCAAAATTATTCATTATTTTATCCATTCAAAAATTATTAATCAACTGCCTATTGTGTCTAGGCACCATTCTAGATTCTGATTCTAGATTGTGATAAGGTAGCAATGAATAAAATAGACAAAATCCCTGTCAAAAAAAAAATCTAGTTTGTCTGATATAAGTATGGCTACTCCAGCTTTCTTTTGACTTCCAGTAGCATGATCGGTGGTTCTCCATCCCCTCACCATCAATCTAAAAATGTCTTCAGGTCTAAATTGGGTCTCTTATAGACAGAAAATAGGTAGGTCTTGTTTTTTTTTTTTTTTCAATCCATTCTGATACCCTGTGTCTGTTGATTGGAGCATTTAGTCCATTTTCATTATGTTATTATTGAAAGATCTCAATTTAGAGTCATTGTGATATCTGTAGGTTTCATGCTTGTAGTGATGTCTCTGGTACTTTGTGGTCTTTGCAACATTATACTCACAGAGTCCCCTTTAGGATCTCTTGTAGAGCTGGTTTAGTGGTGATGAACTCCATCAGTTTTTGTCTGGGAAAACCTTTATCTCTCCTTCTATTCTGAATGACAGGCTTGCTGTATAAAGATTTTTGGCTACATATTTTTCCTATTCAGCACATTGAAAATTTTCTGCAACTCCTTTCTGGTCTGCCATGTTTCAGTAGATAGGTTTGCTACTACCCTTATGTATCTACTCTTGTAGATTAAGGCCCGTTTATCCCTAGCTGCTTTCAGAATTCTGTCTTTATCATCGCATTTTGGCAGTTTCACTATGATGTGAAGAAGATCAAGTTATATCTGAAGGGAATTCTCTGTGCCTGCTGGATTTCAATGTCTGTTTCCTTCCCCAGATTGGGGAAGTTCTCAGCTATGATTTCTTCAAGTACACCTTCTGCCCCTTCCTCTCTTCTTTTTCTGGAACTCCAATGTTATGAGTATTACTACTTTTCTAGTTCTCTATTTCTCCCCTTGTGGTCTAGAATTTTTTTTATCTCTTTTTCTCACCTTCATCTTTTTCCATATTTTTATCTTCTGTTTCACTTACTCTCCCCTCTGACTCTTCAGTCCTCACTGTTACTGCCTCTAGTTTATTTTGCACCTCATTTATAGCACTTTTTAATTCGTCATGACTGTGTTTTAGTTCCTTGATCTCTGCAGCAATAGATTCTTTACTGTCATCTATGCTTTTTTCAAGCCCAGCGATTAATCTTATAACTATTATTCTAAATTCTTGTTCAGTTATATTGTTTATGTCTGTTTTGATTAATTCTTTAGCTGTCATTTCTTCCTGGAATTTCTTTTGAGGATAATTCTTCCGTTTTTATCATTTTGGCTCGTTTTCTGTCCCTTGTGTTTTAAAAGCTTGTTATGTGCCCTGCACCTTTAAGTACTACTATTTTAAGAGGGCTCATACACTGTCCAGGGCCTGGCCTGCAAGAGGTGTTTTTTGGAGTGTGTTACTTATACTCTTGTTGTGACTCTGGTTGCTTTATTTCCCTGCTTGTAGTAATGTTTTGGACCCTCCACCAGATGTGCTTTGATTTGTTTGTTGAAGTAGCCCTGAAAGAAAACAAACAAACAGAAAAAAAACAACAACAACAAAAACATCAGCTATAGCCAAACAAAGGGGTGGGGGCATTGTTGATGGAAGAGGTCCTATCCCATGCAAAGAGAGAAATGACAGGGTGGGGAAAAAGAAAAGAAAATTGGCCAGGTAGAGGAACTCTATGGCTTAATCCAGAGTGAGGGGGAGGGGGAGAGGGGGTGGGAGGGAGGGAGGGAGAGAGAAGGAGGGAAATTAAGAAGGGAGATACAAGACAGGTATAAAGAGAATAGATTAAATATGTCTGCTTAAACAAACCAACAACCATAATAACCACACTAGAGGAGAGAAGAAATAAGAAGGAGAAAAGGAAGAAAAAAAATATATGTAATAAGAATTGTCCAAGAATTAAATCAGGAACTGCAAAACTGGTGGGTGACTTGGAACCGGTGGCAGCACTCGTCTGTAGGACCGGCTGTCTGGTTTGTCAGCATTAATCCCGTTCCTGTAGATGTGCAGCTACCAGGTGTGGAGGGGCGTGGTTTGGTGCAGGCGGGTCCCGCCTCCACTGTGGGTCCACTGTCTGTTCCCTCAGGTCCCACCTTGTTGGTGATGGGGAGAAAAATGGCGACACCCCAGTCTCTCCTCCATGGACTGGGTGTCCCAAACCACTCTGTTCAGGCTGACCTCACAGTGCCGTGGGCGTGAATAAGGCAGTTTGTCCCTCTCTGCTGACTCCCACACCTCCCTGGCACTTGGCTGGGATTTAAACCCTGATGTCTTAAAGGGTCCCAATCCGTGTGACTGGGTTCCAGGGAAGAGCTGCTCCGTGTCTCCTCACAGTGCCACGTGTACTGTTTGTCCCACTCTGCCAACTCCTGCACCTCCCTGGTGCTTGGCTGGGATTTAAACCCTCATATGTTAAAGGGTCCCACTCCATGTACCCTGGATCCAGGGAAGTGCTTCTCTGTACCACTGATATATGTTCTCTGGCTGGTGGGCACAGGCAGTCTTTGTCCTTTGAATGGTTATATACCTTTTACCTTTTTCCCTCTAGGGAGGGGATTGCTTTCTCCCACTGCAGAGTGTGCCTCTGAACTAATTATTGAGTCTGGGACTAGCTCCCCTCCTCCCCAGGTGTGTGAACTGGACAGCCGGACCCAGTCTGGAGAAAGCCCCACAGTTAGAGGTTGGATCTTTCTCTGTCCCCATCTGTGGTTTTTCTCTTGTACAGGTACAGTCCTATTCTTTCCCAGCCTCTCTTTCTCTTCCTTTTGTCTCTCTGCAGAAGGGGATCCCTCCCATCCGTGCCTATGTGGCCTGTTTTATCTCTCCCAGGTTGCAGTCCCTGGAGACGTCTTTATCACTCTGCAGTCTGGACTCTTGGAATTCAAAGTCCTTTGGCCTCAACACTTCTGTGAGGGATGAGGGAACTTCAGTTCCCCCTACTTCTCTGCCATGTTGGACCCCCCCCCCCCCCTCCCTTAACCTTGACCCTTTAGGAGAGTACTGGTCTGGTGTTTTGTAGAAGTGCCTCAACTGGATTTTTCTGATGTTTTCTCCTAGTTAGGTGCAGGTTATGGATTTGGGGAAGAATAATACAAAAGTAAAATGCCTTTCTCAGAACAATGTATCAGGGGATATGTGATATTTGTATGTCTTATTATTGGGGAGTTAACCTTGTTAATCTGATTAAGGTGGTGTCTACTAGGTTCCTCTGTGTGTATTGTAAGGTTGGTGTATTTTGCTTTTTAATAAGTATTTGGGGTGAGAAAATTTAAGGCTATGCAAATATCATGCTTCCCCTTAATCTTTCACCAACTAATTTTAGCATTCATCAATGGATCTTGCCTGTAGCAATTTTGACAATTTTCGTGGTGTTGTAATGGTGCATTTTTTTGAGTACACTTATTAATTGGAATTGTTCTTAACCAATAGCTGTCCATTCATTTACTCATTTATTTAAGTCAACTTGGACTTGTGACTACTCATTCTTTAGATTCAGTATTATTATTATTTACATTTTTGCTCAAATTGTTCCAACATTGGCCATTGTGACCTTTCAGGTCAGCTCTTGTACCTTCTTGACATTTCCCCATTTTTTCCCACCCTTTAACCATTTCCTTATGTTCAGGTATCAGAAGATGCTTTAGGCTCATTTTATACTTTTTCCTGCCCCAGCTCTGGTTTCAACCACTTCTTTAAGGAGCCCTATTTTAAAGGAATACTTTTATCTACAGAAGTGTCATAACTTGAAGGCATTAAACATCTCATTAAACATCTAGTAGTTTATATTCAGTTACTACTCTCCTCTTTTTTGTAATTACTTTTGTTTCCCCATATTTGAATTGTTATTTGGAATTTTATCTACTCATTCAGTGAGTACCAATGTTCTAGGCACTGGAGATAATAAATATATGCCACAGAAATGTCTCTGCTCCCATAGAACTCTCATTAAAGTAAATGGCTTTCTTCAAAACCAAAACTCTTTCTGGAAAGTACATACATGATCATATCTTACAGCTGTCCTGAAGGTACCAGAATTTGTGTATCATGAAAGCCCCTTAAATAGACCATTGAAAAGAATGTGCTTATTCATATCTCAAGAATAAAGTGGACGTAGGAAATCTAAACCCTGTTACCTAGTTTTAAATCTAAGGCTTCATGACTGACTTCCACAGCTCCTCTGGATGTCCACACCCAGGCCTGTCTTCAACAGGCGTGTCTGTGAGGTGCATGGGCACCATGGAATTCATATTTATTTGAAGACCTAGCTAGGCTGTTAGCTGTGTGACTTGAGATCACTTAATTTTTTTTTTACTCCATTTGTTTATTCCAAATGTGAACCTAATTCACATATTGGTTATGAGGATTAATGAAATAAAATTCATAGATATTCTCTAGAGGAACAAAAATTCTTAACATTAGTAGAATCTATATGTATGACATGTAAGTCTTTTAAAAAGTAAATCTAGGGGCGCCTGGGTGGCGCAGTCGGTTAAGCGTCTGACTTCAGCCAGGTCACGATCTCGCGGTCCGTGAGTTCGAGCCCCGCGTCAGGCTCTGGGCTGATGGCTCGGAGCCTGGAGCCTGTTTCCGATTCTGTGTCTCCCTCTCTCTCTGCCCCTCCCCCGTTCATGCTCTGTCTCTCTCTGTCCCAAAAATAAATAAAAAATGTTGAAAAAAAAAAAAAAATTTAAAAAGTAAATCTAATAGTATTGTTCTGTGAAATGGGAGATCTTTTGGTAATTTCCCAACTTAGAACATGAGCACTGAGTCCATCTTTACCCAAAGGTGATTATCCAGTGCTTTCATAACCTGTTATCTTCAGTTACAACTTCAAATGTGTCCTTGTAATAGTAAAGCAGGAATCATGTCTTATTTTTTTAATCTTTAGTACCATTAATGTCTGGCTCATGATATTTTATTAAGTAAATGTTAGGGCTTTTCCTTTTTTTTTTTTTTTTTTTTTTTTGCAAAAGGTAATTTGTATTTCCATAATCCTGCAGTGAATCTCCATAATCATAGAGTGAATCATAGAGTATCAGTATGTTTACATAAAGGAGGCAATAGGAATAAAGGGTGGTCTCTGTCTTCCCCACCAAATTTCCAAAAGAGGAAAAAAAAGTGTTGAGATTTGACACGCCTTTCACAAATACAGGAGATTAACAAGTTATGAAACCATTTTAGTTATGTCATGCTTGTGCATCTTATTGTGTGTAAATTGTAGCATTTTCTGTTTTATAGTTTAAGAAATTACTTACCTGTGTTAAATACATATATTCTATGATATAATGTATTTAAATTATTTATCTTTTAAAGTTTATTGATTTATTTTGAGAGAGACCGAGAGCATACAGAAGTGTGAGTAGGGAAGGGTAAGAGAGAGGGAGAGAGAGAATCCTAAGCAGACTCCATGCTGTCAATGCAGAGCCTGATGTGGGGCTTGAACTCACAAACCATGCGATCATGACCTGAGCCAAAATCAAGAGTTGGATGCTTAACTGAGCCACACACACACCCTCAGATTGTTTATTTAGAAAAACATATTGAAATATATTATAAATAAGTTGATGTCCCTTTTCATATCTTGCTAATTATGTGACTTTATAATCAATTTCTAAGTGTTCCTTTATTCATCTGAGCAAATTATGGGCTGCATTGAGAAAACAAGTAATGATTAGCTTTTTTTTATGATGCTACAAAAGTAGTTTATTTTTACTGAAATAAAACTCTATTCACTCCTAGACCCTATTGATTTAATAAAGAAATTAGAAAGGCAGCGGTAAGCAAATAACAAAGTAGCCTAAACAAAGCCATGTGATTATAATTTGCTTTTTGAATTCTAAGGCATTCATGGCTTACAATGTGGGAAGATTTTCTGGAAAGCGAATAAGTCTATACTTAAAATCTGGCTCTGTGAGTCAGTGTTCAGAGCATGTTGGGCTGAAAAAAGGCAATGTTTAGATATAGGGCCCTGTTACTTCATTCTAGAGCTCTTTCTCTTGATTTGCTTAACATTTCACTTGAAGAAAGCCTTCTAGGAAGAAGGGGGTTTAGAAATCACTTCTATAAGTGTTCTTGTATTTAATCAATAGGGCTTTTGAAGAGGCAATATTCACTGTTTTAAAAGAACAATCCAAGGGGGCTGAAAGTGTATTCTACATGTCTCTTGAGAATCGTTCAGCAAGGTGCAAATAAACTGTCAAATGGCAGTTGAGGAATTCAGTGATAGACCTGGAAGATTACTCTGAGCAATAGTCATTGAAAATGTAATGAGTAAAATGTGATCTTCTGCTTGGTATCTATATTTGTCTAAAGTTGTGCTTGTCAGTGATTTTCTCATGGCCTTATATTCAATATCCTTCTTGTCCTTCAGTGTAACCCAGTGATAAAATGCAAAGATGCTGACAGGGGTAAGACGAGGCTTACCTTGTTCTGGTATAATGGGAAGGACAGAGTGTTAGAAAGCATGGTCATGCACTAAAAAACTGTACTCTCTTGGGTCCCTGGTTATCTAGGTCTAAAATAGTGCATTGGACAGCATGATGTCTTTGCTTTCTCCTGGCTTTAAGTTTCTTCAATTTCTTTTTTTTTAAATTTTTTTAACGTTTTATTTATTATTGAGAGACAGAGAGAGACAGAGTGTGAGCAGGGGAGGGGCAGAGAGAGGAGGAGGCACAGAACCCAAAGCAGGCTCCAGGCTCCGAGCTGTCAGCACAGAGCCCGATGGGGGCACTTGAACTCACGAACTGTGAGATCATGACGTGAGCCGAAGTGGGACGCTTAACCGACTGAGCCACCCAGGCGCCCCAAATTTCTTCAATTTCTAGATAAGCCAGAATGAGGTTACAGTGATGGGTTTTGAATAATATTATATAATGCATAGTCACCATATTCAAACCACCAACCTTACTTTATATCTGCTTTAAGGATTTCACTAATGTTTTTCCCATAGGAAATAAACTGGAATTATGTGGTACTAAGGAAAATGAAAGAGGGTATTGGGAGACTGCTGACCTCTGGACTCCTCTCAGGTCACTTAAGAGACAAAAGTCCAAAAGTCAACACTAAGTGAGGTAAATGGCCAGTGGGAAAAAGAACCTAAAGTCTATGACATTTTCTGGTATCCAGGTCTCCCAGGGCATGTTAAACATTCCCAGGGAATGTTAAAGTTCTCTTTCCCTTGGTCATTTAGGTCAAAGGCACTGGTTGCATTACTCAGTATCAGGACACCTTCTGCCAATAGCTCTCCCATTAGCATGTCTTTGCCTCAGGTCTCATAACTGGTCACCTTCAGGCCTAAGAGGGTAGATAGCAACCTACTGTACTAGTCCTTGGGCATTGCATTCTGTCTTGTAATTCTCTGCTCCCTGCCATACCTTCATGAATAGTCCTTTTGTTAAACTTTCCTCAAATTTTCCTATTTGAGTGTGTTGTCTGTTTCTCCTGGTAATATTATTAGACAAAGGGACATTGAAAAAGGATGACTGTTACTTAGAGGATCCAGATCCTCAAATGATATGTTGATTTAGGTAAGAATGACACAATTAGTGGTATTATCAGGTACGGTAGGCTGAATAATGGCCCCTAATGATGTCCAGTACTAATCTTCAGAATTTGGAAAATGTTGTAAAAGAGCTTGAAGATGTGATTAAGTTAATAATCTTGAGATGGGAACATTATCCTGAATTATCTAGGTGGGCCCAGTATAATCACAGGAGTTCTCATAAGAGGGAAGTGGGAAGTTTGGAGTTTGAGAAGGGGAGGTAACAATGGAAGTAAAAGACAGAGCCATACCATGGCAGGAACCAGAGCATGAGCCAGGGAATACAGGGTAGGCTCTAGAAGCTGGAAATGGATTCTCCCCTAAAGCCTACAGAAGGAATGCTAACACCTTGACTTTAGAACTTCTGAGCTCCAGAATAAGGTAATAAGTTTGTGTTGTTCTAAGCCACTAATACACTAGAGAATAGGATCAATAGTTGGTTCGTTGCCATGGATTTATGTATTTCCATTTTTACAAACTTTTGAATGTAGGTAAAAATAGAATGGTATAATGACCTCTTCTGTTGTGATTTAAAAACACTCGTAGGACCCAGCTTCTTTTCACCTATAGTGTGTAATCTGTTTTTTTTCCCCCTTCTTCCCAGCATCTGAACCTCTTTGCTGTGTTTCAAGGAATTTAGCATCTTATGTATTCTTGATGGGGGCAAAACCTACCTCATATCAAAGCTGAAAAGTCCCAGTTAGTTGCCTCCCAAACATTTATTTCTGCTGGGCTACAGTCCTAAGCCCTAGACTTGGCTAAGTAGATGCAACATGCCTTTTTTTTTTTTTTAATGTTTGTTTACTTTTGAGAGAGAGAAAGACAGAGTGTGAGAAGGGGAGGGGCAGAGAGAGAGGGAGACACAGAATCTGAAGCAGGCTCCAGGCTCTGTGCTGTCAGCACTGAGCCTGACGTGGAGCTGGGAATCATGAACCATGAAATCATGACCTGAGCTGAAGTTGGATGCTTAACCAACTGCACCACCCAGGTGCCCCATCCATGTCTTTCTTTAGAATCTGTGATAGAAGCCAGGGGTAGCGGTTGCAGATGGAGGGCCAGCCTGGCAGTGGTGATAACTGCAGCCAGAGCTTCTGGGTGACAACAGCAGCAGCAGCTTACTCACACACCAGTTCTGCTGTGTAGGATTTGGTATTTTGTTGCTAGTTGTATAGCTATGAGCCTAATTTTCCAGACTGTGAATGATTTTGACAAATTATCTTTGTCCTTAAATGAGCCAGAGTTGGTTCATTTGTTTATGTTTCCTGAAACAAAGAACCTGGTTAATAACACACTTTTCCATTCTGCCATCCTTATTGTGTGAACTTTGCCTTCAAGCACTCTTTCCTCTTGACCTCCTGATAGCTGTGGCTGTTATAGGTAGACATGATAACCTTCAGAGGGAGAACAAATCACCTATATTTGTTTCTTTCTTAAGGGGGGAAGCCCCTTTACGTCAAGACTCTTAGCTGATTTTCTCTTGTGTCTCAAAAATCAGAACAACATATTCAGTTAGTATATAACAACAATCACTAGCGTGGGGAATGGCAACCCCATGACGATCAGCTAGATCAGTGAGAACCCTACTATATGGCTCTGGAGGTGGGTGAATACGGGTGCAAAATCAGCTTTGCTTGAAAAAAAGGGTGGCAAATGCATCTTGTGTAATAAATCAACATCCTCACCCACAAAGTTTCTGCGAAGAATAAGGACAAGGTGTATAAAGCTTTTCACTGTACCTTGCATACTTGAAGCATTCAAATACAAACATCCAACACTTATAACAAATCCCTTGGGAAGCTTTGTAGACTACATACAACTCAGACTTCAAGACCCACTGAAATAAAATATTTAGACGTAGGCCCTAGTTATCAACATTTTAAAAATGTCCTTAGGAGGGGCATTTGGCTGGTTCAGTCAGAAGAGCCTGTGACTCTCGATCTTGGGGTCATGAGTTTGAGTCCCACGCTGGATATAGAGATTACTTAAAAAAAAAAATAAAAATAAACTCACATCCTTTAAAACAACAACAAACAAACAACAATTTAGGAGATTCTCCATATATCCCTGGTTTAAGAGTCACCAAACAGGAATGATGGTAATATTTTAAATAAGATGGACTACTATTTCTTGAAAGCTTATTTTTTTTATTTTTAAAAAATTTTTTTTAATGTTTACTTTTGAGAGAGTGAGAACATGTGAACATGGGAGGGGCAGAGAGAGAAAGAGAGAGATACACAATCCGAAGGATGCTCTAGGCCCTGAACTGTCAGCACAGAGCCTGACATAGAGCTTGTATTCACAAACTGTGAGATCATGACCTGAGCCAAACTTGGATGCTTAACCGACTGAGCTACCCAGGGGCCCCTATGTTTGTTTATTTATTTTGAAAGAGAGAATGCTAGCAGGGGAGAGGGGTAGAGAGAAGGAGAGAGAATCTTAAGCAGCCTCCATGCTCAGTGCAGAGCCCAATGTGGGGCTCAGTCCCAGGTCTCTGAGATTATGACCTGAGCCAAAATCAAGAATTGAACACTTAACTGACTGAGCCACCCAGGTGCCCCTGGACTAGTGTTTCTGTTAGGGTAGTTCCTTCGAGCAGAATGAGAGACTAATTCATTGCACATGGTATTATACTGTAGAGGGCTGATGACAAAGGGAATCCAGAAAAAGTGACTCTAGTAATACCTCATCTTAACAATGAGAGTTTTAGAGCTATTTAACAAAGGGGGATTTTTTTCCAGGGGCCTTCTACTTAGGAGAAATTTCCTACTGCTACTTTCACTTAGGTCATCGGTTAATGTTAAATACCTGGCAAATTTAAGACTAAATAGTAAAAGAGATCTGTCATCATAAAGAGCTGTTGAAACTAGAGAAAAAAAATCTTGAATTGCCTTTAGGCTAGGCTTATCACTATTCTGGGAAAGATGGATTTGTTTTCTGGTTCTTCAGAGTTACTCAGCTCAGTGGTTTTTAATTTAACTGGCACCTTTTTCATTGGCTGGAATTGTTGTTCAGGGTTTCACCTGGAGATCTAGTACAGGAGACTGGTAGCAGAAATTGAAGCACTGGCTGGGAAAAAATGCCTTTAACTTTGTTTTCTTTGGACATGGGTAACCCCCATGTTACTTGCTGATCATTAGATAAGTAAAAGTTAAAGAAGTGATAAAATTATACATTTAGTGAAAAATACAATACAAGGCAAATGGACATGGTGACAAAAGCAATCATATTAAAGGATCTCAAGTTTGAAGATAACATACCCATGTGGAGGGCAGCAAGTGTTCATACATGGTTTTGGAGTGTTCAGGACATAAGCCAGGTTCTGGGTTAGAAATTAATAGGAGAAATGGATATAGCAACTCTAAACAGTGAATATAATTTTCCAAATTAAAAATGAAGAAATAGGGACGCCTGGGTGGCTAAGTTGGTTCAGCGTCCAACTCTTGATTTTGGCTCAGGTCATGATCTCATGGTTTGTGAGTTCGAGCCCCACATTGGACTCTGTGCTGACAGCAGGGAGTCTGCTTGGGATTGTCTCTCTCTCTCTCTCTCTCTCTCTCTCTCTCTCTCTCTCTCTCTCTCTCTCCCCCCCCCCTCCTGCTTATAGTAATGTGCTCTCTTTCTCTCAAAATAAATACATGAACTAAAAAAAGTTATCTGAATACATTATACCATGGAATATATGTACTTAATAAACACAGATAAGTAATTTGTTAAACAATAAAACAGAAAACACCACAATTACATGCAATAAGAAGGTGCACAAGCGTGACATAACTAAAATGGTATCTCCTGTATTTGCGACAGGCATGTCACATCTCCATATGTTTGGCTCTGCACCAACAGCACAGAGCCTACTTGGGATTCTTTCTCTGCCCCTCCCCTGTGCACTTTCTCTCTCTCTCTCTCTCTCTCTCTCTCTCTCTCTCTCTCTCTCAGAATATATAAATGGAAACTTAAAAGGAGAAAAAAATGAAGAAATATGATTATTTGAGAATTAAGAGGAAGGGTTTTAAGATGTGAGGAACTTGATGCTTAAGGCACCTGACAGGTTCATTAGAAAGGCATAGAGGGCTGATATAGAACATCAAAGGAAGTATTTATAGTATGAGTTCTGGAAAAGGTTGGAGGAGCAAGGGTATATGTGGAGGGGTGGGTCTTATCTGGGAGGAGCAGAGCGTCCCTCCTCTGGTCACTGTGTGTGAATGTTCTTAGATTTTGTTTTATGATGTGAAGTCAAGGGAGTGTCTATATGGCCATAATTTTTCTGTGAAGAAGAGCAAGAGATCATTTGAGAATGAAGGGTGAGGTAGGGAAACTTGGGATTTCAAGACACTGGAGAGAGTTTGAAATATCTCTAGGACAATGGGGAAAATATTACCTAAAGAGAGTAGTCCTATTTAAGGGCAACATTGAGGGCTCAGGTGAGTTGATGGCCACAAATTTATAGAGCCATCAATCTGCCCTATGATTAGTTCAGTGGTTTCTGCCCATAGTACACAGGTTCCTTGGGGCTGGCAGCAAGAGGCCCATATTTGGGCTCATGAAGGTGTGAGTTTTCACAAGACAGGTTTGAGGAAGGAAAAAGTTGAGGTTAGGGGCATTGAAATGATGGCATATAAACAGGATAAGGAAGGGGATGAGAAGTGGAGAAGGCAGAACAAGAAAGAAGTGCTAATGTGATCAAGCGGAGAGGTAGCTTTGCAGAAAGAAATGTAGAAAACTGTAGTTGGAAAGTAAAATCTTTAATGCATTATTTCTCAGGTGATAGCCAGATTCACGGTGTGCTTATGAGAATGAGTTGCTGCGATATTGTTAAAGATGAGGTGATCAAGAAACCAAGTGGTCATAGTGCTATACCTTAAAGTCTCTCAGGATCATATGAGCTGGGATGGAAATGATATTTCCTAAATAACACCTACCTGAAAACTCTTCAGTAAATGAGGGGGAGGTCTAGGAGGTGAGGTAGATGATAGCAATGAGGAGAAATAAGGTATGTTAAAATAAAAAAATGTGAGCCTCGGGAGAACAAAAGTTTTAATAAAAAAGTCTAAAAGTGGAAATAAGGCACATGGGTGATTCTGAATCACTGTTGGACCTCAAGGAATAAGGGATGTATGAGAATAAACAGATTCCCCTTGAAGTCACTACGTAGGAAAAATACTGCCTTGACGGACAGTCGGGTTTCAGTTCTCATGAGGAGGTGGTATGTCTTTTTTTCTCCTCCTCTATATCCTGTCTGTAGAAAATCCTATCTACTCCCATTGCTTCAATTACAATGTAAACAATTCCAATACTAGATCTCTAGCTCAAGACAATCTTTTGAGCTCCTCCAGACCTGATAACCTGCTTGCTGAACATCTTCATTTGATGTTCCCTAGTCATATCAAAATTAACATTTCTAAATGTGAAATCATGCTTGGCTTTTCTCTCCTTCACTATTCTATAATTGTATAATCCTACCATCAACCCAGTTGCACACACCAAATCCACGGTAAAATCCTTGGCATTTATTTTACTCCTGTATCCAGTTTTTCATCAATTCCTGTCAGTTCTGTTTCGTGAATCTAATCTCACTGCCACCACTTTTAATCCAGGACAAAATTCTTCCCTCCCTCCCTTCCTCTTTTCCTTCCTTTTCTTCCTCTTTTCCTTCCTTTTCTTCCTCTTCCCTCGCTCCCTCCCACCCTTCCTCCCACCCTTCCTCCCACCCTTCCTCCCATGCTTCCTCCCACGCTTCCTCCCACCCTTCCTCCCACCCTTCCTCCCACCCTTCCTCCCTTCCCTTCCTCCCTTCCCTTCCCGCCTTCCCTTCCCGCCTCCCTCCCTCCCTCCCTCCCTCCCTCCCTCCCTTCCTCCCACCCTTCCTCCCACCCTTCCTCCCTTCCCTTCCTCCCTTCCCTTCCTCCCTTCCCTTCCTCCCTTCCCTTCCCGCCTTCCCTTCCCGCCTCCCTCCCTCCCTCCCTCCCTTCCTCCCTTCCTCCCTCCCTCCCTTCCTCCCTCCCTTCCTCCCTCCCTCCCTTCCTCCCTCCCTTCCTTCCTCCCTCCCTTCCTTCCTTCCTCCCTTCCTTCCTCCCTTCCTTCCTTCCTCTCTTCCTTCCTTCCTCTCTACCTTCCTTCCTTCCTCTCTATCTACCTCTCTTCCTTCCTCCCTTCCTCTCTTCCTTTCTTCCTTCCCTCCCTCCTTCCCTTCTTCTGAATTATTTTGCAGTCTTCTCACTGGTCTCTGCATCTAGATTTTTCCCCAATTCATTTTTTATACTATAGCCAGAGTGATATTGCAAAAAGACAAATCTTTAATTATGTTACTACCCTACTTAAATCTATCTGTGGCATTCCATTTTCCTTAAGAAATGGAACCAGCACTAAACCAGCACTGTCCAACAGAAATATGAGAACCACATATGTAACTTAAAATTTCTAGTGGCCACATCTAAAAACTAAAAAAACAGGTAAAATTTTAATATTTCAGATATAATGGATTAAATAAAACTTATTACCAATTTGATAAGTAACCAATGTCAAAAATTAAGATAGTACAAACTTGTTTTAGTAAGTCTTTGAAATCCTGTGTGTATTTTACACATACAAGTAATGTCAGTTTGGACTAACCACACTTCAAGTACCCGATAGCCACACGTAGTTGAAGGCTACCATATTGGATAGTGTATGCCTATACTCTTTCAGCCAACATATCAGCTCTTTCTGTGTCTGACTCCTCAAATAGTTGCTTAGTCACCTTTTTCTTCTACTCTTTGTTTTTAATTATGGGCTCTCAGAACTGAGTTTTATACTTATAGTCCCTATCTAGAATGTAATTCCTCTATCAGGGTATTTTTGCTTAAGTTCTCCTGAAAACTAGTCTAAAACAAAGACTAATGAGCTTCCTTCCTTCCCCACAGGGGAGCAGGAATGAGGGTGAAATGGAGAAGAAAGAGGGAGGTCCAAAGAAGTGAACTGAAATCTCTCTTCAGGGGGTTGGTTGCTCAGAAGTGCTAAGACTAGACAGCCTTCTGAGAAGCTAACTCCTTCTAGGAAAGTCCATAGGGTCTTTTTCACTGGACAGAGTTTCACCTCATGTGCTCTCAAATCCTACATACTTCAGGTTGTATGTATATAGTCAGAGAGTGTGTTCCAAGTGATCAGCAGGGAAGCCCTAGAATGGGAGCTGAAACTTGCAGGGCTGAGGTGAAGCAATTGAGGTTGAGAAATTGGTCAGAGCCTATCAAGAGCTGGTCATCTCTGTGGCAGCTGGAACAAGAGCTGGGTGAGGTTGAGAGCATCTGAAATTGTGCTTAAAAGGGTACACATTGGGTAACCCCTACTTATCCCACAGGGATTAGCTCAGGTCACTTCTTGGGGGAGCTTTCCCTGATGCTGAGATAAAAATTAAATTCTTCCAGTATGTTCTCATGGTCTCTTATACTTCTCTTCCAAAGATAAAACGTATCATATATTATTGTTGTAACTTCTGGTATTGATGATTTGTCTTCTACATAAAACTGTAAGTTCTGTGAGGCCAGGTTATCACCATCTTTCCCTATGAGATTTCCCTGTCTCCTTCCCTGTGGTGCTTCACACAGTTCACTCTCTTCTTCTTTAGGTGCCTCAACAAATACTTGTGACATGAATGGATCAAAGTTTGAATTTGTAAAACATCTTGTGTTTTTCAGAGCAAGCCTCTTTAGCAGAAGTACCTTCAGAATATAAACATTACTAAAGGTTAGTTTGTTGCCTTGTTAAGCCTTTCATAGACTGTCAGACTTTAAGCTGGAATAAAGGCACTGGTAAAATGCTCTCTCTGACCAATGAGGTGCTCTGTGTTCCCTTAAGTCCATTTGTTCTGCAAACAAGATTTGTCAGGTTAGGAGTTCAAATGCAAGCTCTTTTTTTTTTTTTTTTTAAAAACCACTGCTCTTTCTCACATTCTAATGAGAGCTGTAGCACCTGGATTATTGCATCAGTATTCATATCTAATATGAAAGAAACTGAAAGCTAAAAGGAAACCTCAGGGCTACAAAACAGCAGGTCCATCAGGCAGCACTCTCAGCCCTGTTTTGTTTTGTTTTTAATTAAAATTTCTTTTTTTAATGTTTGTTTATTTTTGAGAGAGAGGGAGACACAGGACCTGACGCAGGCTCTGAGCTGTCAGCATAGAGCCGGACACGGGCTCGAACCCAGGAATTGTGAGATCATGACCTGAGCAAAAGTTGGACACCCAACTGACTGAGCCACCCAGGTGCCCCTCTCATCCCTGTTTTTAAGCTGTGTCTTCAATGAGAAAAGGCTCTGACTACTGCATTGTGTCCGGTGGGGAAAACTGGGTAAAGGAGATGTAGCAAAGAGGAGTAGTGTCAACTTACATTGCGAATTTTTCTTTGCCATCTTCAGTCAACTTATGTCCCAGAGAAGTTATGCTGCCCAACTAATGATACTCCCATCTGGGGACCCATGGTTGAGTAATGTCCTTGATGCCAGTTCATAAATTCCAGCTAATTCCAACCCTACTCAATATTCCATATCTTTCTTGGAACCAATGAAGCTAATGGAAAAAACAAACTAGAACTTCACTTTACCCAAGGAGTCATTCAACCAGAATTTTTATGACAAAGAAGGAACTAGAAGTGAGGTGTAATATACAGAGCCTTTAAATTCATATATAAATGATTCAAATATGAAATTGAATGAAGGATTTACCTTATCCTGGAGAGGACTGACCTAAGAAGTCACTTGCTTAGTTTAATAGCCTTCATTTGCCCAGTAAAGGCATTTCATTTTATTGTTCTGTAGATACTTTGAATCTTAGATTAAAACAAAAATTTTAAAAAACTTACTGAAAATAATAAAGGTACTGAGCTCAAAAAAAAAAAAAAACCCAAAAAACAAAACAGTGGAAGATTGTAACGTGGGAGTTTTTCACTACCTAATGGATAAAAAGAGAAAATGACAGTAAATTATAAAAATATAGGACTCCATATAAAGTTATATCAAGAAATGTTAAATTATTGAGTGAGAAAGCTTTTTTTTTCCTGGATCACTAAGACTGCAGTTTAATTACAAAGTACGGAACCAATATGCCCTTCCAGACACACACATTTAGCAGATGCTCAATAAATATTATTGACCCACTTATTGGCCCAAAATGATCTTGTTTGTAAAAATAGCCTCAGAAAGAAATTCCAAGATAATGTATTTCAGTTGTTAACAAGTGTTTTTATCTAGACACAAGTGTTTCTGCCATCTTTTTATTTCAAAGCACACATTTATGTACAGCTGATACAAAATTAGCTAAACTCTCAGTTGCCTATTGCTTTAAAGCACAACAAATCAGAGGATAAGATCTATCCATGAGATCTTAATCAAGACAGCCTTGCCAATGAACTTCTTATTCAGGATGTTCTCATGGACTATAAATAAGAGTGTGAAAAGATAATTAAAATTTTAATATTGGTTGTCACACACTCAAAAATTTCACCCTTGAGAGTTTTAAGGAAACTTAAAACTCGTTTCTTTCAGAAAAACTCATTTTTCTTTCAGAAGGAAAACATTCATTTTTAAGATGTAGGCTATTTACTACATAGTAAAAGGTTGATATATAAACACATCTTCGGGATTGAGAGGGAGGCCACTGACTTGGAGCCTCATGTCTGGGTGAAATGAACAGCTTTGGCATTCTCTAACTATGAAGACTTGGGAGGCTTGTTTCTGTGCAATAGATACAATACTGAGTTTATTGCAACTATATTAGCATTTGTAAGGTGTCTGTTCTGGACTCTGTTTAGTGCATGGTTGGTATTTAATAATATCTAACTGGTAATGATTGTGACTGGTGATTATTGGGGGGCGGGACCAAAATGATCTGTCTTCTGTCATTAACTCCATGTGGCATTTGCTAATTATAACTCCTTTCCTTTGTACTAAGTAGATGGCAGGCATGGTGCTGTGTATTTGATGAGTGTGATTTCTTGCAATCCTCCCAGCAGCCTTAGGAGGAGGTACTATTCTGCATATAGCTTTGTGGCTGAGGGAGCTGAGGCTTAGAGAAGTAATGAGACTTGCCCAAGATCACAAGGCAAGTAAATAGCAGAACGTAGTTTGACAGCAAAATAGTTTTAAACTTAGATTCCTTGGCTCACTCCATTGGAGGTTCTGTTTCGGAAGCTCTTCTTGGTCTGAGATCAAGTGCATTTAATGCAGTCAGAGAGATCTGGAAATGGAGGTCACATAAAACAGTTAGAATATAAAAATATTTATGATTATCTGCTGATTAATTAAATATTATTAAGATTTTATGTAGTAAGCATATAGGGTGCAAGAGTTAAAATACCTTGGTAATTCAATCTTCTTTTGGTGTTTTGGGAGCTGTTTCCACAGTGAGAGGAAAAAAAGTAACCTTAAGCCAGCAACATTCTGTTAGGACCCAGAGTATTAATAACAATATCTGTTAGTAGCCACTTGATTGATGTCTTTTTATGTTATGTCTGGAAGATTTTTTAAAAAATGAAGATAGCTTAAAAGCTGTGTTGAAATAACTTTACTAATAAGATTTTGATGACTCACATCAGTTTTTCCTTCTCAAGGCTCTGTTCAGAGACTAATCTATTGCGTTCAGAACAATCTGAACCAGACCACTTATCCAGACCTGGCGTAGGGAATGATCTATTTTATTAAGATCTGGATTTCTTTCCTTGCTTTGTCCAAACACTGTTAATTTCCTATTTCTTGTTTTATACCAGCCTGTGCAGTTCTTAATCTTTGTTTCTGTGTTTACTGAGAGTTTTCTTGAAATATGATCATGATCCCTTAGGTTCTCAGAATCCTGTTACCAAATGTTTACTTAAGAGTAGCCTTTCTTATTCTTCCTACCTCTACTTTTGAGCTGAGTGCCTGGTTGTATTCTCCTGGGTGTACCTCCCACACTGTCTTCTCTGCTGGAATGACACAAAGGGTGATTTCGTAGACATCTTGCCACTCCTTTGGTTACTCAGTAAACATCCTTATGCCTGAAGAAAGAGCCTAAAACCCAAAGGGTGTAGGATATATCACTAAAGTAAAATATGACATCTTTTAAAACATGTTTTTCCATTACCAGGAAAAATGTAAGTGAGAATATATAGATTTAAACTAACTTGTCATTTCAGGAAAACTTTGTGTCTGTTCCAAGAGGAACATTAAATTGCTCTAAATTTTACTTTCTGTTTTCTTATCCAGAGTGCTGTCATTGAGATTCATTGGTCCCTTAATAGATTCATACATTTCTTTACATTTCCCCACTGCATCTTCTAGAATGGTCTCCACACCAAAGACACTCACAAATTTTATTGACCCACTGACTGACTGTTTGGAACATGACATGGGCTGACAGATGTTTTACCAGCCATCTAGGGATTGTATACCACTAGTAGAAATTATTAACTTGCAGAAATCAATAGCTGGAGTGTGCCATAAGCACTTACTTTCAAGCACAGGTTTTATAGAAAGGAATTTCATGAATTCAGATGTAGTAATAATTTACATTTCATTACTTTATTTTACAAATATGAATGTTATAGTTTTCATTGCCATCTTTTTATTACTTCAAAATACACATTTTATGTACTGATAACACAAAATTAGCTACATTCCTAGTCATCTAGTGCTTTAAAGTACAACAAATTTGAAACAGACTGGTGTAAGGTTTTCCTCTCTTCAAAAATTTTCATTGCAAAGAATAGGATTAGTATTGGAAGAATGAAGATAGGTAAATGCTCCTTAATTTTTAAGGGACAAGAAGTTTCCCATAAACTATGGTCTAGGCAAATATGTAAGATTTTAGAGTTTATACTTAAAGAAATGGTGAATAGCTAACAAAGGAAGCCATGATACCTGGAGACTAGTATGTGTTTATTAAGAAGAAATGTCATCAAAGTAATCCAGCTCCCTTCTTTGAGGGAGTTATTACATCAGTAAGTCAGAGGAATGCACAAAATAGTGTATTTGGGCTAAAGCAAGACACTGGTCAAATCTTTCAAGCTACCTTTGTGTAAAGATGGTGAATGACTAGCTAAGTGTTCATAATATTACATGAATGTTTGAAAGACTATATCCAAAGAGGATTATTCAGTGCATCAGTGCCATCAGGCAGTTTTCATGAAGGCATATTTTAGAATTCTGTCCTTGAGCCTATTATATCCATTTTTTAAATGATAGAGGCAACATGATATATGTAGTTACAGTGATTAGGGCTTAGACTATCTGAGCTCACATCCTGATTCCACTAGTTATTAGAGTGTGTAAGCTTGGGCAGGTTACTGAATCTCTATAAGGTACAATTTCTTCATCTTTGAAATGGCAATACTATCTTTCATTGGGTTCTTGTGAAGATTAAATGGATACATAATGTAAAGTGGGTATCAAGCCAGTAATACCTGGTAAATGCTCAAAAATGTTAGCTATTAACTACTTGGATATGGGTATAGAAACCTAAGTCATCAAATAAGCTAGACAGGATAAGCTAGACAACAGAAAACAGATTTTGCATGACAGGATTTTGATTGATGGCAGATGGCCATACTTATACCCTTGCCCCCCTCTACAATCTCAGTATCCATGTTATTTTAGGACTGGACTTTTGTTTAAGTATTTTCAGGAATATGTTTAAGACCCTTAATACATATCCCCAAACTCAAATGAATGAGTGCTGCATGTAGGATATATAAAAAAGGAAATACAGAAAGATTAAGGAATTTTAATTACCAGATAGCTCAATATGAGTTAGGAGTATATAGTCACGAATAAATAAGCAATAACACAATCCTAAACTGCTTAACCAAAGTCTGTTGCTAGTAGGATTGAAAATACAAAGATTACTGGTTATACCACTTTGAAGGTGTTTTGATAACAATGTTGAGTACCACATTTTAAACAGCAGAGATAATCTGGAGTGTGTTCAAAGAATGATGTCTGAAATAGCCAAAGAACTCAAAACCATATCACAAAAAGAATATTTGAACCAGAGGATGTTTACCTTGGAGACAAGGAGACCTGGAACAAATTAACAGGGGAGGGCTTAGAATTGCTTTTTCTTTAAACTGTTAATTTATTGATTCAATTAAAGTGTTCTTTTTTAAATCTCCTTTACATTCAGTTCTGCTTTAAGTATCACATTTGTAGCATGTTCAGTCTCCAAACAAAAATGTTCATCATTTGTCTAATTTCATCATTACATCACTTTTCTGAGCTTCTGCAATACTTGGTTGGGGTTGTTTTCATGAACACAACCATAAAACTTAAAAGTATATATTAAAAAAATTTTTTTTAATGTTTATTTTTGACAGAGCGTGGGTAGGGGAGGTGCAGAGACAGAGGAGACACAGAATCTGAAGCAGGCTTCAGGCTCTGAGCTGCAACATAGAGCCCGATGCGAGGCTGGAACTCCTGAATGGTAAGATGATGACCTGAGCTGAAGTTGGACACTAAACTGACTGTGCCACCCAGTTGTCCCTAAAAGTGTCCAGTTGTTTTCTTGTCCAGTTGTTTCCCTATTCTTTCCTCTCCATTAGATTTTTATGGTAGAATTTTTGGCATTAGGCAGTACATTTCAAGCTAATGAAAGCATGGGGTGGTTTTGTCGTAGTAAGAACTTTTCTCTCACTATGCTCAAGTTCAGGCTGAAAGCTCCTTTGAAACTGCAGAAGAATTTAAAGTTAACTTGGGTTGGATTGTTAGATCAAATCACCTATAATATTTCTTCTAATCACTCATTCTACAATATGAGCTCATCATAGAGTATTGCCCATTTTAACCATCCAACGTCTCACACCTTATCCTGGGGATAGTTTGAAAGTATAGAGGAAAGAAATGTACATTTTGGGGTAAAGTTAATCTAATTTCAGATGAGCAGTAGATGTGAAAATCTCTGGTTAATGAACTCTTTCCCATTTTACTTAATTTTTAAGGTATATGGATTCATCCATTATTAAAGAGGTGAGATTATTCTTTGTTGAATATGGCCAACTTTTCAAATTCTTAGAACAAATTTTGCATATCTTTCATGAATTTTCTTCCCTGACCAAGAGGTCTAGTAATAAGTGTGTCGATGATATCATACTTTATGTTAATTTGACACATTAACTTTTATACATCTATTTTCACATGCATTGTCTTATTTAAAAATTTCCCCAGCTGAATCTTAGGCAGATAATAAAACTGAGATTCTTTGAGGTTAAATTTTGATTTTTTTTTTTTTTTTTTTTTGTGGCCAGCAAGGGGGCAGAGCCGGGAACAAACCCTCATTCTTCTCACCCTGACTTTAATTATTTTTTTTCCTTTGAGTTAATAGTTTTAGATGTTAGCAATTTTATCACTGGGAAGGGACTTTTCCCTTCAGCTTGAGAAAATTGCCTTTCCCTTTTGTAGCGGCCTTTTGTTTTGTGAAGTATATTTGTAGAGCAATGCTAACTTTGAAATGTCATTTAATTCAGATTCAGAAATTGTGCCCTGCTTTGAAGTGACATGATGATATTTGCCTGAGGAAGTGCATGCCACTATTTGGTATGTGGAGGCCATCAGTGAGCCAGACCAGGTAGGCAGTGTAGGGAGGCTGGTCATATATGTGAAGCACATATATGTGTACACTCTCTAGGGATGAGGCCTTGATAGCCTATACCTAAAAATCATTTCAGAAATAAAGGTTCAGCATGAGTGAATTAAAAAGAGTCATCAGTGGGCATGGGATTGGGATGGAGTATTGTATCTGGGACATCTGATGGCAGATGTGTGATCTAATCACAGAGGCCATGATTCAGAAGCATATCCTGGGCTATTGTCAGGCTCACAGCCAGTGGGAATTAGAGTGTGCAGTGGGAGATGGCAGTTTAGGAAAGAAGGTCTCAGAGGCACCAGTGTTGAAATTTACCAGAGTCAAGACCTTCAGTTGGGAAACAAATCCCCAAGAATGTGAAGAGGTTAGGTGTGAAAAATGAGAGCTACATGACCTCAGTAGTAGGATAGGAAGAATGCGGGATCAGGGAGTTAAATGGGCTATTAAAGCTGAGGAATCAATCCATTGATAAATATGGATTTTTTGGGGTTTTTACCTTGTTTCTAGGTTATTATGTATGTTTGAAAAATATTGATGCTTTTTAATATTAAATAATGAACTATTTGGCCTTTTTGTTTTTTCAAAGAATCTAAGGTAAAGTTTAAATGGGAAAATATCAGGCAACACAATGAAGCATGTTCCTTTTTATAAATTATTTTTCACTTGTTTAAGTGATGCATCAATATGGTAAAACATCAAGACGGAGTTTTCTTGTTTTAAATCAAGTTAATAAAAATAATGTAAGGTCCTCCGAATTCATATCCTAGTAATGATGAATAAAATATTCTGAAGAAATTTCCTTAAATTCATAGCTAAATGTGCAAGAAAGAGAAATCTCCAGCTGCCAGAAATGAAGATAGAAATGAAAACCAAAGCAGAAAGCATCAACTAGGACTGTGCTCCTGTGGTGGGGTGGATTAGAGAATTATTATGTTGGGAAGGACTCTGAAGAAAGCAGAGTGAGACTGAGATCCCAGCAGCAAAATGTGCTGAAAATTACTAGGAATCTTACCTCTGCCTGGGTTATGAGTGGCGGTAGGGGGAAGGTTTCCTTAAAAATCTAAATCTTAAGACTGTGTTTTGAACATAATTCTAGTACTGTGAAGTGATTCTACCAATTCACAAGGATATTAGAAAGATATAATAAATTATAAAACTACTTTGATTTTTGGTATAAATTTCCTGTATAAGTACATAAACAATATAAAAATTACAAGATATTCTTTAGCCAGTTTCAGTGAACATTTTAAGATTCTTATTCTGGACTCTTGGGACTTCTTGTCAACAGAGATGTATGTGTGGGTGTGTGTGTTTGGAAAGGTAAGGTCTGAGCTATTTTTAGTACTTCAAAAAGTAGTACTGTGTGTAAGATGATTTATTTACCAGAGATAAAGTTGCATGGGCTATTAAATAGAATTTTTAAAAATAACACAAAATATCAAAAGTTTTCATGGGAAAATACTTATTAAAAGTGGAGTGTCAAAAGCTTTTAAATCATGAATTAGTTGACATCAAGGGTCTTTAAAGGCAAATACAATGCAAATCCTATTGTCTATCATAAAAGTTAATAGCACACATGGTCTCTGTCCAGTGTAAAGGAAGCCATTAGGTAATCTTTAGTTTGTAGAGTCGAAAATCTACAGAACTGTATAAAAGGGGTAGTGAGTTAATGATCGAGTTATACCCATCATCCCTGGAACTCTAGTATACCATTCCCCCACTGAAAGGTCCACCAATGAGCTGTCAATCAGGGATTGAGTCCATAAAACTCCTGGGACCATCACCTGACAATGAAATTGGACTAGTGTCAGGCGTGCCCAAGGCTCCCTAAACTAGCTTATCCTCTGTTCCTATTTTGACAGCTCCAGAATGGAGTTTATTTCCTGCATTTAATGGATTTGTCATAAACCTAATTGAATCTTCCAGATAAAAGAAACTTAGGACAACTTCAGTAGTCTAGCTTGTAGCCTTGCTAGATTCCTCAACACCTGCATATCAATCCAGGTACTCAGAAGATTGGCTGGGATAATTGCAAGTCATCCTTATCAGGGCCAGGTTATAAATCCTCTTTGGTCTTTTTAAAGGTTCAGAATTAGGATTTTTAGGAAGAGAAGGATTTCAGTAAAATAATTTGTAATTGGAGAATCAAATTTTCTAACCATTTTTTTTTCCTGGAAGAATATCAGATAACATTAAATAATCAAATTTACTACTAAGACACATATTCAGGCAAAAGGCATTTTGCAAATACAACATTATTTTGAAATGACAACCAATCAATTTAAGTTACAATTTTTAGAGTATTTTTTGAGGTTAGAATAACCAAATATACATGCATAGTCAAGATACTGTTTTGTTAATCATGTAAAACTATATAAAATTAGGCAAGATATTGGGATATTAACTGCTACTAAATACATACACCATTTTATTGCTTAGGCTCAATTGTCTGATCAAATATTTTCATGAACTGACAAGAGGATTTGGGGATTCATATATTAGGATCTAAAATTGTATCAAAGAACATCTGCATCTGAAAACCAAGTACAGTCTATTATTTCTTTCCCATGGTCAGTATTTTACCTATTATGTGTGAGAAGAAAAATAGAAGAAAACATTGGAGCTTTATAAAATGTACTTTTTCTATAAAATGCTTGTTTAGTTGGACTTAGAAATCTGGGTATAATCAAATCAGTTGTATTTTTTTTTTTTCAACTTTTTTTTTTTTTTTTTTAATTTACTTTTGGGACAGAGAGAGACAGAGCATGAACGGGGGAGGGGCAGAGAGAGAGGGAGACACAGAATCGGAAACAGGCTCCAGGCTCCGAGCCATCAGCCCAGAGCCTGACGCGGGGCTCGAACTCACAGACCGCGAGATCGTGACCTGGCTGAAGTCGGACGCTTAACCGACTGCGCCACCCAGGCGCCCCAAATCAGTTGTATTTTTGACAGTTGTTTCTGAAGTCCTGTTATGCAAAATCAAGAATACTAGGGAATGGGAAAAATGCTAGCAAAACAGAGATGACTGATGTAGAAAATTGATACCAAAGGATACAGGGATATTTTGCTCTTATTTATGACTTTCTGAAAAGGCAATTTCATTAGTGCCCTTCTGCTTCAAATAAAACAGTTGTGCAAAATATTCAGTTTCGAGAACAACTTCCCCTGATGTTAAAAAAAAAAAAAAATCCATCTGTCAAAGTTTCAGTACTTGTTTTGAAATTAGGCTGACTCTACAATTGAGTTATTTCATTTTTGTCCTTTATTTGTCTTGGCCACTGAACTTTCACTTTTTATTTATGTTTTCCTATTTTATTGGGAGCTATTGAAGTTATTTATAAGCAGAGACATTTGGAGATTTCATAAGAGTAAGAACTGATAAGTCTCATTTTTTTTTTTTTTTTGCTTGTTTGCAAACCTGCCTTGGCTCTTCTACAAAAATTATCTTTTTAGTTTCTATGATGAAATTAATCACATGCTTTTATAATTATCTATTCATAAATCTGTTTCTCTTACTAGACGATGAGCTTTTCCAGAGAAGGTAACATGTTTTAAAATATATGTATCCCAACAGAAGAATGGCATCTGGTCTATAAAAAACTAAGCATTTGTTGACTATCTGAACAGATAATAAGGAAGAAGCAGGATTACTTATGGTTAGTAGGTTCTTAGAACCATTTGTAGCTATTATAGTATTAAGAATTGGGCTAGGCTAGATGGGCATAATGGAATAAACTCAGAAAAAAATGTCTTTATTTTTAAACTTGAATGATCTGCAAAATGTTGGTAACAATGACATAATTAATCTTGAACAATAATATTAAAAACTGAAGTAACTTTTTAATATACTGTCAGGCTTGTTTTGTCACCCAAATATGAGATATAATTATCAGTATCATGAACTAGATCAGTAATGATGATTTGGGAGACAAGTAATAGGTAACCCTGACTCAAATAGGGTTAAAACAATAAGGGAATTTATTGTTTTTCATAATTAGAAGTCCAGAGGCAAGATGGATCCCAGAAATTAATAATATCATGACCCTTGCTTGTTTCCTTTAATCTTCTCATTTTCTTGTCCTCAATATTTTTATTTTATAGTTGTTTTTTGGGGATCCCAAGAAGTTTACTGTAGATTCATGTACCAATTCAGACATGACAAAGTCCAGAAGAAGAAATGCATCTTTCTTTGGTTTTTATTTTTAAGAGCTAGGAAGGTTTTTCCAGAGTTGATCTAAAATATTTCTCTTCTGTTTAATTGGGCTATGTTGAGTCTCCTGCCCCTTCCTAAAGCAATCACAAGCTATATGGAAATGGGATTATCTTGATTGGTTTGATTTTTGTGGTTTTCAACCCTGGATGCACTTTATCATGATGAAATTAAAAAAAAAAATCAATGCTTGGGCTACACCAACATTAGTTGAATCAGAATTTCTGGGGGTATATTGAGAATGATGGACGTGGATAGAGTCTGAAGGAGACTGGTGACCATGATCACCACAGTTAATTCTCTATACAAAAGAGGCTTTTGGCCTCCCTCTGGACTTTGGGCTGAGATGAAGAAATGGCTTATTTGCATTTACTGTCACCCAGCATCCCTTGTGAATATCAGTATATATGTACAAGACAGCTGACCAGTGTTAGAATTTGTGATCTGTGGAGACAACTGGATTGAGCAAGAATTAAATCCAGGTCTTTGCTTGTGTTAGCAAAGAATGCTAAATTGCACCAATCAGTCAAGGATGTCCCCAAAAGGTTTATAAAAAATTCATGCTCTCTTCCCTGTGTGGCATGTTATACAGAAGCATTTAGGCCAGATATTCAGATAATCTCTTTAATCCCTCTTCTCAGTGATATGTTCTCTTCCAGTGGGGATGAGTACCTTATACAGGCTTAGGGGTCAGAAAATGCCTGTGTAACTGGGGCTAGTTTTAGAAGTTCTCTCAGCCTCATTTTACTTGTTTATAAAACTGAGATGGTAACTCCTATCAGAGAGTGATTTTAAAAATTAAATCAGACTATAAAGGAAAAGCACTTTGGGCATAGGAAAAGAACAGAAGATGAGCTGATGATCTGCCTTTGGTAGCTAATCACTGACAATCCATCGTTAATACTAATCCAGAGAACATATTTATGTTTTCTCTCTCTCCCAGGACTTTCCCCCCACTTCTATTATCTAGGTGTCTACCTTTTTTTTTCTTTTGGCACTTTTATCCATACATATGATTTCTTTTTATATAATAAATTCAAATCAAATTTAAATTATGAAATTTCTCCCCAGTTTCATTTACAAAATAAACTATTCAAATTTAATTTGTAGGCTTTTCTTCCTCCCTCTCTTGTTCTCTGATGGGACTTGTGTAGGTAGTTTTTTTAGAAGGGGGTGGGTGGGGGCTCTCTGATTAACCATGCTTATAGCCAACATACCCACTTTGCTCATTTAAAAAAAATACTTTATTTTTGCCAGAATCATATATTTTCAGGTTGACTTGATTGTTTTCTTAGGATATATTCTAAGGATAATATATCTTAGGATATATTCTAAGATCCCATTATAAAAAAAAATAAAGACTGCATTTATCATTTCATCAAAAATGAGGACTATGATTGTTTGAAAAAATCTGTAACACAAACAAAACCCAGGAATGCCATTTTTCCGAGGACTTTTCATGCTACTCCCCAATAACATTTACTCCCTGGCAATGCTGAACTCCTTTCATTCCCTTGAGCCTTCTGTGTGTTCTTCCTTCTGGACTTTCACAGGCTGTGCCCTTTTTCACCTGGCTACCTTCTAACTCTCCTTTCTCACCTGGACTTTTGCTTCCCAATCAAAAAGCCTTTTCAGTCTCTTGTCTCTGGAGGGAGCATCACTTCTAATGACCTCCTTGGCATCTTGTATCACAGTTGCATTGTTGTGCCACACAGTACTGCTTCACTGTTTTCTTCTCTGGACTCCACACTCAAAGAGGGCATCCTTGTGGCCCAGTGCATAGCATAGTGCTGAGCCCATTCCCAATTTAAATGAGAAAACAAAACCAACTTTTGGTATCCTCTAAGGACTACATCCACTTCAAAGGCCTGTAGAATTAGAGGTAGGTAGAGGTAGGTGATCATGCATGTTTAGCATATTCTGTTTGCTTATAGATCTACTTCCCTAAGATCTCCACAACAGCAAGTATCCATCTAATTTTATTTAAAAAACAAAATAAAAAACAATGCTCCATGTATTGATATAAAACTTACAGTTTTGTTTTGTTTACTTTTATTTAGTACAACAGGTCCCCCCCACCCCCCACTCCACCCCTTGTTTCAGGAAGCATCTTCCCTCTGGTAGATAGAATTGTATTTCTTGCTTTTTAGTACTTTTAGTTTAATCCCATACTGCCTTTGGTAAGATTTGTGTTTCCCTGCTTAATGATGTCTTTTGAACCTTTGCTATGAAGTGCAGTAACTTGATTTTGAGATTTCAAATACAGTGTTTTAATCCTATGCGCTGGATTTAGCAGTATAATCTTAGCATGCTTTGCCCACTCCGCTGCCATGTTCTCTTTTCTGTTCTTTTCTTGCTGAAGGCATACAGATTTTACAAATATATTGGGTCTTTGAACATAACCATCCAAACCAGAATTCTCAGGGAAGAACTTGAAATACAATCATTTTTAGGTTAATGAAATAATCCATTTTTACTACTGACTTAAATATTTTCCTGTTACCCTTATAGTCTTGTTTTCTTTAAACTATATTGCTTACTAATTTTCATTGTTTTCTTATATACTGTTATTAGATTTTACTTCTGATTTCATTAGGACATGATCATATTTAAAATAATCTTGTGTTTACTGCCTTTTACAATGTCAGAAGACTTGTGATAGAAAGGAGAAAACCAGCATTTAAATTATTTGGATGACCAAATGTAGAAGTTATTAAATAAAGAAAAAGCATGTGGGAGTATTGGTTTTCAGTAAAGTGTATGGTAGATAATTCCCTGAAATTTCACTTACTAAATAAATTAAAATGACTAGGCTAGAAACATCAAAAAATAGATAGAAAATTGGCCGAAGTATCACAAACCAGATAATAGTACATATTATATGTTGAAGTGGGTAGTCTAGATTATAGTTAATAGAAAGCTCAGCTTTGTTGGGTGTTTGGGTGGCTCAGTCAGTTGAATGTCCAACTTTTGATTTTGGCTCAGATCATGATCACAGGGTTGTGGCATTGAGCCCGTGTCAGGTTCTTCCCTGAGCATGGGGCCTGCTTGAAACTCTCTACCTCTGCCCCTCTTCCCTGCTCATGCATGCTCTCTCTAAAAACAAACAGACAAAAAAAAAAACACACCTTAGCTTTGAATTTTTCATAACATTTTTATGAATGTTATGGAACTGGAAATGGATGAAAATTTCAGTTTAGATATATGTATACTTGAATAACAATAGAAAATATCACTAAAATCTTGAAATTTAAGGATGTTTTTGTGAATTGCTATAAATATCATTACAGAACAAGAAAAAGTCAATGTGGAAAAATGGGATTAAAATGAGGAGGATAGTATTTTAGTTAGGACAACAAAAGATAACTTAAAGGAAGGGTGGAAACCAATACTTGAAATGGTCCAAGTTTCTTCTTCTATTCTTCATCTTTTTCCTTGTGATTCCAAATGAGAACTCAGGTCTTGGTCCCATGCCCCTTTCCCTTTCTCTCTCCTAGAAAAGTGATCTATTCTGGAGACTTCAGAGAACACATCTGGGTTGTTAACTTCTCTCAGGTCTGCAATACCATCTCAAAGGTTGGGTCCTTTATCTCTATCCACCAATGGTATATATTCTCTTTTAGGATTCTGTATTCATATCAAACTCAAAACTCTTAAAACTCTTCGCTATTTACCTTGTATTTTACACTTAGGGTTTCCCTCCTCCACTGTATATTTGCCTCTTTTTCTAAAGTCTCCTACAGGACTGAAATAATCTTACTTTTAATTTCTTTTTTCATCATTTCCTATATCCAATCCATTCCTATAATAGATCCTGTCACTTCTTCCACAGTGTATTTTTCTCATCAGAGATAGCCTTAGTTTTATAGCAATTGCCTCGTGTGAATTTTGTATAATAGTTTTCTAGCAGTTTTCTCTGCCCCAGGGTTATTCTTGACCTCTTTAATCTTTAACCATTTTTGAGTTAAATTATATGGTGGACATATTTGTTTCAGTCTAATTACTTGGAACTATTTTCCCCTAATCTCCTTGAAATGACCAAAATTCATGTAAGCCTGCATATATGTATGCATGTGGGGGGCAGGTTATGTGTGCTGTTAGTGCACATATTATGTGTGCTGTTAGTGCACATATTTCTCTGTTAAAACATAGAAATGATTTTGAAGAAATTGTGGAAAGCATAGTGAAGATAGACTTGGACTGAAGGAAGTTCCATTTTGTCTATGATTCAACAGAGGTAAAGGAAAGAACCAGGCAAAGTAAGTGGGCTTCCACAAGAGCACAGTGAACCACTCAAGTCAGACCAGCAAAGGCTGAGAGAATGGTGGAGAGGCAGTTAACACACCAAAGGCTGGGGACTTTACCAGATCCTAACTGATCGTGGGAGGGGATGTTGTTTACCCTGAAGCTTCCTTTGACAATAAAGGTGGGATTGTAAGCCTGGATGTACTGTAATGGACCAGTAATAAGGGTAGATAAGGGTGTGTTGTGAGAGGAGGTTCTCTTTGGTCTGTCTTCAATCTACCATAACAAACATAGGGTTTTCTTTTCAGGCCTCAAATGTAACTGGCACAACATGGCCCCACTGAAATGCAAGAGAGGATAGAAAGGAAATATGTCCCCTTGCCAGCCTCTATAGTAGGAGTGAGAAAGGGAATGTGGGCAAAACTACTGCCAGTTTGTCCCCACAGGAATCCAGACTAATAGCAACAATAGTGAAGGCAATGGAGAAATCTGTCCAAGAACTATCCCCTCATAAAAGCATGAATCTCAGAAAGATGTAGAGTTCCCCCAATACATATTTTAAAGAAATAAGATAGGGGCACCTGGGTGGCTCACTTGGTTAAGCATCTGACTCTTGGTTTTGGCTCAGGTCATGATCTCATGGTTCATGGGTTTAATCCCCACATCGGGCTGTGTACTGATGGTGCAGAGACTGCTTGGGATTTACCTCCTCCCTCTCTCTCCGGCCCTCTCCTGCTCAAGCGCTCTCTCTCTCTCTCTCAAATAAATAAATGTAAAAAAAAATAATTCCAGTCTTTATCAAAGTCTTTTAAAATATATAGAATTAATAAGAAATCTCTTATTTTATAAAATCTAACAGAAAATTGCATACTGATATAATTTATGAATATAGAGAACACATTTAAAAATATTTTTAATAGCATTAAATTAGAATGAAGCCATATATTAAAGAAATACTCTAATGAGATCAAATAGAATTCAGTATGATGGTGTAGTGTGATTCAGTATTAAATTTCTATAAAAGGTTTCTAAGGACTGGAAGTTGCACTTGGGTAAATGTGGACAATGTAAATAGCTAGAATGAACTTCCCCTTCTTTTGACATGGTTTTAAATAGTCCTTTATGTGGCAATACTTAAAAGCAAACATTTGCTGAGCATTTTCTTTGTATTAGAGACTTCACAGGTATAATATTCAATACTCTTAAAAACTTGAGATGGGCATTATCATGTGTCCTTTATTACATATGGGTACACTAATGCTTAGGGAGTTTAATTAGCTTTACCTTAAGTAACTTTGTCAGATCTTGGATTTGATTTTGCCCTCTTCAGAAGTAAGAAGTTAGGTTGTTAATGTTTCATAGGTGCTGGCTGAAGGAATGAGACTCCTGGGTCAGAGACCAAGTACCTTATTACTCATGGCACATGAGCATCATTGTATTTGTATTGGTTGCTCTTCTGCTGAAGTTCCATGGGGAGTGATAGATGAGCTACACATAATAGGTTTGTGCTGCAGTTGAGCAATACTGAGCTTGGGGAATCCACTCTGGTTTATAGCAAGAGTAAGCTAGTCTTTGTCGGAGCAGGGGAGAGGATAAATTACTTATGCTTTCAAGTAATCAGGTACATAACCATGAGTAATGGATTGGGTAAAAGAGTGGTCTGGGCCTTGGAATCTTGGAATACCCAGCAAGATATGCCAACAAGCAAGAGTCCAAGATGACTATCTCTCCCAACAACCTTCATCTCCAAATTCACTCACCTCAAATCTTAGCGATCTTAAGTCTTTCGCTAATATCTTATGCTTATTACGAAAATGATTTTTGTTTAAATGTATTGATTTTATAAAGATAAAAACGTCTTATGTTTTCCTGAATTTATATTCTAATGCTGTGTATATTGATTTATAAAGTAAGGAGACAATTCAAAATATTTAGAAAAAAATTTTTGAAATTTCTTTGACATTTCTAGACTCTGAGTCCAAAAATGACATCTAGGCTTTATTGATCATGATACTGCTCATTTCACAGAAAACAAAGCATTGTGAAGAAAAGTATAAAAATTCATTTTATACTTTTTGCAATATGCAAATGCAAAACCAATGGCTGCATCACAATATTGAAGAACAAATAGACATGTGGTATTGTCTAGATTTTAGACAGGCAGTATGTCTATGTCAGTAAGCAATACACTCTTTGACACCTTTCTTAATATCATGTCCAACAAACTTTTCTACTTTTCAGGTAGGAAGTCTTATGGGTCCACATAAATTTCTTCAGCTTTTCTAATTAATTTTATTTAAAAAAAATTCCCTTCCTTTTGAAAGAAGGTGTCAAATTAGCAATTTAGAGAACTAGTGTAACAAAGAAAAATGTTGAAATTGTTGGAAAACTAAATAGGATTCAGAGGTAAGACTTGCTCATTGAAAGGGTTCTTAAAAACAAGCATGTTTAAAATGATACTTCTCTCAGCTTTGCACGAGAAGAAGTAACATCTGTCCTGCTGTTGGCCTTAGAGTCTGTCATATGACTTATTTTGTCTTCTCAAATAAGCCACTTTGCTGAGGCAGGAATTTGTTTATCATTTCCAGTCTGCAACTAGTATTAGTCCTTTACCTAATCTTCACTGGCTCTTGATGGCTCGGGTAACAACTCTAATGTAATTTCTGGGTTGCTGTTTGCATTTAATAGGTATTAAATTGAATGTGCAATTGGTCGGCTGGAGATAAAAGTATCATTGAGCTTTTGGCAAAAAAGCTGAAACATATATTACATTCCAATGGGAAAACCATTAGCTTTAATAACTGGATATGAATTGTTGGCATTTATTATCCTTGTCAGTATGCTAATGTTCATTAGATTTTTAATGAGAGGATGGCAATAAAAACATGGCATAGAGTTAAAAATGGATATTAATTAGAGTATTAAAATGTCCTTATTTATGTAGTTGTGAAGAGGAAAGCTGGTAACTGAACTTTGATCATAAAAACATTTCCTCTATTCCCTTTCCCTACTGCATCTAATTAAAATGTTAGACAAATAGAGAAATACAAAAAAAGTAAAAATATAGTCACTTAGCAGTGAATCTTTAAGACCCATCTCTTTGGCAGGTAATTATATAGATGGTCCCCGATTTATTATGGTTCAACTTTGGATTTTTCAACTTTACAAAGATGAGAAAGCAATACACATTCAGTGGAAACCATACTTCAGATTTTGAATTTTGATATTTTCCTGGGCTAGCGATATGAAGGTACAGTACTCTCTTGTGATGTCGGGCAGTGGTGGAGAGGTTGCAGCTCCCAGTCAGCCGTGAAGCTGAACAACCCATTACAGCCATTTTGGTATCCATACAAGCATTCTGTTTTGTGCTTTCAGCACCATTTTCAGTAAGTTGCATGAGATATTCAGCGCTTTATTATAAAATAGATGTCGTTTTAGATAATTTTGCTCAACTGAAGGGTAATGGAAGTTTAAGTTTTCATTTTAATTCCCGTTAATCCACAGCATTATATTAGTTTCAGGTGTACAATGTAGTGATTCAACAATTCCATACATTACCTGGTGCTCATTACAAGTGCGTTCCATAGTGCAGACCATCACCTATTTAACCTATCCTCTCACCCACCTCCCATCTAGTAACCATCAATTTGTTCCCTGTAGTTAAGAGTGTGTTTCTTTGCTTTCCTTTCCCCCCATCCAGGTTCATTTGTTTCTTAAATTCCACATAGGAATGAAATCATACAGTACTTGTCTTTCTCTGACAGACTTATTTCACTTAGCATTATACTCTGTAGCTCCATCCATGTTGTTGCAAATGGCAAGATTTCATTCCTTTTTAAATGCTGAATTATATTCCATTATGTGCATATACATATGTGTATGTATATATGTATATACATATATATGTGTGTGTGTGTGTGTGTGTGTGTATTTTGTATTCCTTGGGTAAATACCCAGTACTATGATTGCTGGATCTCAGGGTAGTTCTATTTTTAACTTTTTGAGGAACCTCCATACTGTTTTCCACAGGAGTTGCACCAGTTTGCATTCCCGCCAACAGTGCATAAGGATTCCTTTTTCTCCACATCCTTTCCAACATTTGTTTCTTGTGTTGTTGATTTTAGCCATCCTAACAGGTAGGAGATAATATCTCATTGTAGCTTTGATTTACATTTCCATGACAATAAGTGATGATGAGCATCTTTTCATGTGTCTGTTGGCCATTAATGTGTCATCTTTGGAGAAAAGTCTGTTCATATCTTCTGCCCAATTTTTAACTGGATTCTTTTTTGGGTATAGAGTTTGATAAGTCCTTTATAGATTTTGGATACTCTTTATCCAATATGTCATTTGTAAATATCTTCTCCAATTCACTAGGTTGTCTTTTAGTTTTGTTGATTGTTTCCTTCTCTGTGCAGAAATTTTTATTTTGATGTAGTCCCAATAGTTTATTTTCACTTTTATTTACCTTGCCTCAGGGAATCTACCCTGATTGCTATGGCCAATTTCAAAGAAGCCATGGACTGTGTTCTTTTCTAGGGTTTTTATGGCTTCAGGTTTCATATTTAGGTCTTTAATCCATTTTGAATTTATTTTTGTGTACGGTGAAAGAAAGTGGTCCAGTTCCATTCTTTTGCATGTTGCTGTCCAGGTTTCCCAACACCATTTGTTGTCCTTACCCATTGCATATTCTTTCCTGCTTTGTCAAAGATTGACTGTATAATTGTAGGTTTATTTTTGGGTTTTCTGTTCTGTTGATCTATGTCTATTTTTGTGCCAGTACCATACTGTTTTATATAGCTTTGAAAATAGCTTGAAATCCAGAATTGTGATGCCTTGAGATTTGCTTTTCTTTTTCAAAATTGCTTTGGTTAAAAGCATAAGAGACTCTTAAAAACTGAGAACAAACTGAGGGCTGATGGGGGGTGGGAGGGAGGGGAGGGTGGGTGATGGTTATTGAGGAGGGCGCCTTTTGGGATGAGCACTGGGTGTTGTATGGAAACCAATTTGACAATAAACTTGATATATTGAAAAAAAAAAGAAAAACAAAATTGCTTTGGTTATTCATGGTCTTCAGTGGTTCCATACAAATTTTTTACAATTGTTTTAGTACCATGAAAATACTTCTGGTATTAAATTTGCATTAAATTTGTAAATTGCTTTGGGTAATATAGACATTTTAACAATATCTGTTCTTCCAATCCATGAGCATGGAATGTTTTGCTATTTCTTTGTCATCTTCAATTTCTTTCATGAGTGCTTTCTATTCTAGTTTTCAGAGTACAGATCTTCTACCTTTTTTCATTAGGTTTATTCCGAGGTATCTTATTAATTTTAGTGCAATTGTAAATGGGATTGCTTTCTTAATTTCTTTCTGCTGCTTTATTATTGGTATATAGAAATGCAGATTTCTAGACATTAATTTTGTAAACTGTGACTTTACTGAATTCAGTTCTAACAGTTTTTGGTGTAGTCTTTAGGATTTTCTATCTGTGGTATCATGTCATCTGCAAGTTACTTCTTCCTTGCCAAGTTGGATGCCTTTCATTTCTTTTGGTTTTCTGATTGCTACGGCTAGGATTTCCAGTACTCTGTTGAATGAAAGTGGTGAAAGTGGACATCCTTGTCTTGTTCCTTACATTATGGAAACATTTCTAGTTTTTCTCCATTAAGAATTTTGTTACCTGTGGGTTTTTCACAAATGACCTTTATTATGTTGAGGTATGTTCCCTCTAAATCTACTTTCTGGAGGGTTTTTTATCATGAATGGGTGTTGCACTTTGTCAAGTGCTTTTTCTGTGTCTATTGAAATGACCATATGGTTCTTATCCTTTGTCTTATTGATGTGATGTGTCATGTTGATTGATTTGCTAATATTGAACTCCCTTGCAACCCAGGAATAAATCCCACTTGATCATTGTGAATGATTCTTTTAATGTATTGTTGGATTCAATTTGCTATTATTTTGTTGAGGATTTTTGCATCCATGTTCCAGCAGAGATATTGGCCTGCAGTTCTTGTTTTGTTTGTTTTGGTTTTGGTTTCAATATCAGGGAGATGATGGCCTCATAGAATGAATTTGGAAATTTTCTTTCCTTTTCTATGTTTTGGAATAGTTTCAGAAGAATAGGTATTAACTTTAATTATTTGGTAGAATTTGCCTGTGAAGCCATCTGATTCTGGACTTTTGTTTGTTGGGAGTTTTTTGATAACTGATTGAATTTCTTTTCTGGTAATTGGTCTGTTCAAATTTTCTATTTCTTCCTATTTCTACCTTTTGGTAGTTTGTGTATATCTAGGAATTTGTCCATTTCCTCTGTTGCCCAATTTGTTGATATATAGTTGTCCAATTTGTTGATGAATAAGTTTTCATAATATTCTCTTGTAATTTTATGTCTGTGACTTTGGTTTTTATTTCTCCTCTCTCCTTTTTAACTTTATTTATTTAAGTCCTGTCTCTTTCTTGATAAGTGTCACTAGAGGTTTATCAATTTTGTTGATTTTTTTTTTCAAAGAACGAGATCCTGGTTTTATTGATCTATTTTTTTAAATTTGTGTATCACTTATTTCTGCTCTAATCTTTATTATTTACTTCCTTTTTCTGGATTTTCGTTTTGTTGTTCTTTTTCTGACTCCTTTAAGTATAAGGTTAGGTTGTTTATTTGATATTTTTCTTCTTGAGGTAGACTGTATTGCTATAGACTTTCCTCTTAGAACCACTTTTGCTGCATCCCAAAGGTTTTGAACTGTTGTTTTGATTTTCATTTGTTTCCATGTACTTTTTAATTCTTTCATTATTTCATGGTTGACCAATTCATTGTTTAGGTGTGTGTTATTTGACCTCCCCTTTAGTCTTTCTGGCAGGGCTGGTTTAGTGATCATGAACTCTTGTTTGTCTTGGAAACTCTGTCTCTCCTTCTATTCTGAATGATAGCCCTGCTAGATAGAGTATTCTTGGCTGTAAATTTTTCCCATTCAGCACTTTGAGTATATCATGTCACTCCCTTCTGGCTTAGAAAGTTTCTGCTAAAAAAGCCTCTGATAACATTATGGGGTTTTCCTTGTATATAACTATCTTCTTTTGCAGCTCTAAAAGTTTTTTTCTTTCTCACTAGATTTTTTCCATTTTAATGACAATATATCTTGGTGTGGATCTGCTTTTGTTGATTTTTGGGGGGGGTTCTCTTTGCATCCTGAATATGGCTGGCTATTTCCTTACCCAGATTAGGGAACTTTTCAGCTATTTCTTCAAATAAATTTTCTGCCCCCTTTGTTTCCCTTCTTCTAGGACTCTTATAATGTAAATGTTAGTAGGTTTGATGGAGTCACTGAGTTCCCTAAGGCTGTCCTCATTTTGCATAATACTTTTTTCTCTCTTTTGTTCACTTGAATTACTTTCCATTGCTTTGTTTTCTAGGTCATTAATTTGTTCCTCTTCTTATTCCAGCCTGCTTTTCATTCCATCAAGCATGTTTCTCATTTCATTTATTGAGCCCTTTATGTTCTTAACTCTGTGTTAAGGGTCTCACTGATGTCTTCCACTCTTAAATCCAGTGAGTATCTTTATGATCATTACTTTAAATTCTCTATCATACATGTTACTTACATCTGTTTCACTTAGATCTCTGGCTGCGACCTTGTCCTGTTCTTTAATTTGGGACAAATTCCTCTGTCTTCTCATTTTGTCTAAGTCTCTGTGCCTGTTTTTATGTGTTAGGAAAGTCACCTATTTCTCCTGTCCTTGAGGTTAATGGTCTTTTGAAGAAGAGCTCCTGTAGTGCCCTGCAGTGTATCATCCCCTGTTTCCCAGAGCCTGGCACTTGAGAGAGTATCTCCAATGTGTGCTGCATGTGCTCTGCTGTTTTGCCCTGGCTACTTTTATCCTTTAGGCTAGTTGTCCGCAGATGCTCTCTTTGCCTGTTGTGGACAGTGTTTGCTCCCTAACCTGAACACAGTGCGTTTTAACTAGGTGTGCTCTGGTCTGCTTGTGAACTGAGTGTTACCACTGCTGCCAGAACTGGGGCTCTGCAAAACTCCCAAGATGGGAGATGTGGTGTGGGCAGGGGTTTGGGTTGATCTGAGGAAGGGGGCCCACTGTTGTGGGACTGAGGCAAGAGTAACTGGGAAAGGCAGTTCCACTGGAGTGCAGGGGGGTAGAGCTTGGTGTAAGCAAGTTAGTGTTAGCACTATGCTGGTTCCTGCAGTAGGCTCTGTGCTTATGCTAAGGGGCAAGGGAGGGAAATGGCACTAGCTAGCTCCTTTGTTCCTGGAGAGGTGTCTCTATGAATGCTACCTCTCAGGGAAGTGGTCTGAGGGGGGTGAATAATCTCCCCACTGTGTGCCCCAGGTGGTCTTCAGATTGCTATTTCCATTGTGTATGTCCTTGGCTTCTTTGCCCTGCCTTCTCTCCAAAAGCTTCCCCAATGCCTTTGGGCTGTCCTCAAGCCAAAACTTCTGACCTTTAGAACTCCAGGCTTTAAGCCCCACTGGTTATAAGAACTCAGGAAATTCAGTCCCTCTTGCTTTTCAAGACAGTTGCTATGGAGAGTCATAGCTCTATCTCCAAAGTAGCTGTCATGATCGATTTCTCTCCCAAACCGTGTCTCCACACCTCTGTTTCTTCAACGTGGCCTCTTCTCTACCTTTAGTCATGGAGTTTGTTCTTCCAGTCTTCACATCAATTTCTGGGGTATGCAAAATGATTTAATAGTTTTCTAGTTGTATTCATGAGATGAGGTGAGCTTAGGATCCCCCTACTCTGCCACCATCTTGCTTACTCCTAACATAGGTTGTCTGAGGACATTTAAGGTAGGCTAGGCTAAGCTATGATGTTTGGTAGGTTAGGTGTATTAAATACATATTTGAGTTAGGATATTTTCAACTTATAATGAGGTTATTGGGACATCACCCTTTTGCAAGTGGAGGAATATGTGCATATATGATGCCAGACAAATATAGGTTTTAACAATGTATAAACAAAACTATAATACAGCAATGTGTAAGTTTGCAAATGAGAAGGCATGCAGATTATGAGTGCTTCTCTCTTAAGAGGCTGTATAGTGTAGGATTAAGGTAATAAAAAATGATAATAAAGTTGCCTGGATTTAATTCCTGGCTTCGCTACTCACTGGCAATGTTACTTAAAGTCTCTTAATTTTCCCTTTCAGTATGATGAGAATGACTGTTACGTCCTCAGTTTCTGCGTCTGTAAAGTGGATAATGATAATGATACCTCACAAAGTGGGTGTGAGAGTTTGATAAGATTATGTGTAAAATTTGCTTGGCACAGTACTTGACATATAATAAGTATTATGGAGTTCATTCAAAGAAGAAAATTATTTTTACTTTATCTTTTTAAAGAAATGTGACAAGCAGAGTTTTGATGATTGAAGGGTCCTTCTCAGAAATAATTTGTCTTGAATTCTTCACCCTTAGAGGACATCAACAAAAATGACATAATGTATGAGACATAGAAATGTTTATTGGAAATGTAATTTTGAATGATCTTTTCATGTAACCCCAAATTTACACTGCAGGATTTTAAAATTTTATAGGAATATTAACAAATACATTTGAGATTTTCAAAGAGGAATGTATGAAATATCTGTGGAAGCATATGGTGCCGAATCAAAAGAATGAGAGTAGTTCAATGGATCCTAGCAATGTTCATTAAAGAGACAGAATGACCATACAAGATATGTAGATATTTCTTTCTAAATGAGCTGAGAATTGTTGAAAGTTTTGAATGTGTTGTATCAATAAGATTAGGTACTTTAAAATCTGAACTGATTCTTTTCACATCATCTACAGAGGCCCCCTGGATTCTGGCTGTATTAGCTATTTGCCATGGTTCTTTTACACAAATCTTCACCTCTATATACCTGTGGAAACTCCCATTCCATCTTTTGAGATACTTCCTGGAACCCTTAGCTGATCTATTCTAATTATTACAGGTAGAAAAGCATATGAGTTGTTACTTATACCCTGCACCTGCCCCTATTTTAGCAATAATATTAGTAATAGCTGCACATGTTTTGCACACTTACTATGTTCCAGGCATTACATTCAGGATTTCATGTTGTTTTCTCATCATTCCTTGCAAGAACCCTTAAAGAGCAACCTGAAGGGGCTAGAGTGACCCATTCCAAATAGTTATAATCTTATAAAGAGCACTGACCTTTTCTTCAGGGCATAGAAAGAATGCTTGAGCCAAATCTATATACTTCAGGTATAGGAAGACACTTAAGCACATATAACTTATGTAAATTATGTACTTTAGGAATAAATTACAGTCCCTGGTTTGAGGAACTCGTATTCTAGGAAGTGATCCAGACAAATGAACAACTGTTGGGTTGAAATGTGAAAATTGTCATGTTTGTAGATCAAAACTGGTCAAATAAAAACAATTTCTTATGTTTTGACTTCATATTATATAATAATTCAGGATGCAAAAGCATCTGAATGTTTGCTTTAGGAACCTAATGAAAATAAGAATAAGAGAAATGTTTCCATAGATCATAATGCAATTGTCTATTTTACAAGTGTATATGAATTTAGTATTAGCAAAGACTTAGGTGTAATGAGAAAAGTTATTTATTTTAAGGGAGGAATATAAAACTCTGAAACCATAGTGTTAATTTTATATGAAGATGGGAAAAAAAGTGATCCATATCAAATGTTTTTGTTACAGAAGATTTGTAGGTTGAAATCATCATTTGATTTTCATATTTGTTCCCAATCTGTTACATATTGATTTTAGTGATTTCCAGAGGAATCATTTTTGAAGACTATTTTATACACACATAAATTTACATGTATATGTATAAATTTTAAAATTTAAGGGGGGCAGTGGCCATAAGAATTTCTGTTCTTCCATGGGTAAAATGGTAGGTTAAGCATTCAAAATAAGGTATTGTGACTATTGTATTTATGAACACATTTTTCACATACCTTTATTAAAAGAGCTTTAATTTAGCTTTCTTAAGCTAAAGCTAAGCTAAGCTTTAATTTAGCTTTAGATACGGATAGTACTTAGATAAGAAGAGTGTGCTCCTTATCTAATACAGTTGACATAAAGTTAAACCAGGGCAATAGCAAAATATCTATGTGGAATATTGAATGTTAATAAAACAGTAGGAGACAAATAGAATTTCCAGAGGTTAAAATGTTATAAACTTAGCAATATTCTAAGCCTTTCACAATTGCATCAATGCCGAGTATATACTCTATAATAGATGAGATTCTGTTCATAAAGCTAAAAACCATAGCTCTGTGTTTGATAATAAAACCATAGTGTCCACCACTGGCTTATTCAAAAAAGGTGCTCAGCCAGGAGCTGTTGCATGAATGGATTAACCAATGAAATATATCAAAACCTGGACTTTCAAATGTAATGATTAATATTTTTAAAAATTAGAAAATTTTTACTGGTGTGAAGGTGTTTGTTCTATTTGTGGAAACAAGTCAGTGAAGATGAAAACTCTTGTTAGAGGAAGAAATAAAAAAAAGGAACCAGAGTCTAAGATTAAATGCTTAGTTTTATTCATTTCAGTGCACATTAATGAGTATGATCAGATTGATGTTGAAGACTGCACATTTTATTTGATGGTTAAACAGCTGATAAATAGGTCTTTAATCTCTTATAATTCATGGATATGCTAAGAAAATATTTGAGGGAAAAGTGGCAACTTCTCAGGTTTTAACTATATCAGACTAACCAGAGTTGCAGGGGGAGTCAGAGGCTCAGTGGATTGAGAATGGAAAGAACCTGGTTTCACTTCATCTTTCTTTTGATTAACTTTGTGATATTGGGCCAGTGGCTTAAAAAAACCTAAACTCTTAGCTGCCTACCAACTCACCTTAATCCAAATATTGCAAATGCAAGTGTAATGTACAATTTTACATATTAAATTTACCATAAAAAGAGTAATTCTTTATTAAACTAGGTGCATGTAAGAGAAGTAAGGTTTAAAGTTGACTAAGAAAGTGACTAAGAAAGTGGTAGATTTTCAGGTGTCCATTGTATAAAATTTGTAATAGTCTCCTAGACCACAAGGTCTCAGTCACACTGTACTCTGGGAACTGAGCAGCAGGCCTACTGAGAGAAGATAACTATCAAGGAGAAGAAGGTGTTTGTCATAGTTCTGAGGCTAGCCTTCCAGAAGTTGCCATCAAATGGAATTGTAAGATTAAATTTGGCAATTTACAGAGGAGACTTAGTTTTGAACCAGGCTATTGTCAGTATCAAAAAGATGAAGCCACAGAATGCATGGACCTAGGGGAGAAGTTAATACCATGATTCCAGAAATATCCACCAATTTTTCAGGGATAAGGAATTCATGCACTAGGCCTTGGAGTAAGGGGAGCTGGCAAGATCCAGGTAAGGGGTCAGGGACCCAGTCAAATGTGGGTTGAGTATGTTTAACTGCCCCATTTATGTTAGGTTTGGTCATATAAGTTATTTTGGTCTGTCGAAGATTAGCAGACGGGCACAAGCAGAGGCTTTAAAAGTTCTTGCTCCATTTTGTACTCTACTTATCCCCCATAAGATCCCTAGGTAGGGCTAGGTTATCAGTCTTACCTTGGGTTGAACATATGCAGTGCAGATCTGAATCCAACCCACAGCTTGAGTAAGGCTTTTCAGCCAGTTAAGACTAACCCAAATCACCAGAACCACAACTGATCCTCATACCTATGCTTTTGGGAATACATCCCTGTGGTTGTAAGCCATTCAATACCAGATGGTCTTTTTTTTACATCATGTTATTGCAGTTACCAAAGGGGTGTGTGTGTGTGTGTGTGTATGTGTGTGTGTGACTTCCTCTCAAAATTTCTAACATCATCCCTGAATATTAATGCTTATTAATATGAATTTTTCTAATTTTTCATCACCTGTGGTTTTATTCTTGAGTTCTCAGACACCAGGGGAAAAAGATTTTAGTTTAACACCCTTTTAGTTAGTCCCTTGCTATTTCCAAAAGATTTCATCTAAACACAAATGTACTTACTAACCCAAAATTCCAAATGTTATCAACTCGTGTACTTCCTTTTTGGAGAAAAAGACAAGACAGCCCACGTGTTTTGGTAAAAGCACCTGAGAAATTTGTTTCCTTGAAGAATATTTGCTGAACAATCTTTCAAGTAATTTTTACCCAGAAGATATTTTCATATTTTTATACCACTATAGGAAGCAATTATTTTCTGTAGGAAAGGGTGGTAATCAAAACTGTTCAGTATAATATATAAAGCCTAACCAGTATGTGAATCGTTGGTATATTTCTGAACTGAAAAATTCTGTTTGAGGGGCACCTGGGTGGCTCAGTTGGTTGAGTATCCAACTTGGGCCCAGGTCATGATCTCTTGGTTTGTTAGTTTGAGCCACGCATCTGACTTACCACTCTCAGTGCATAGCCTACTTCAGATCTTCTGTCCTCCTCTCTGTCCTCCACTCATGGTCTCACTCTCAAAAATAAATAAAACATTTTAAAAATTTAAAAAAAAATGCTGTTTGATATGTTGATGCGTTTTTGTTTGCTTGTTTTAGCAGGACTGATTTTGAATTGGAATCCGTTAAAAACATGAGTAATTTCTTTTGAGGGCAAGAAAAGATGAATTTTAAATTGTTTTATCAATTCTTTCTGTAAATTAAATATCTGCCCACAACGGAATTTTAAAATCTTTTAACTTGAAGCTACTTAACTGTCCTAGCTTTTTTGTATCAATGCCATGAATTTTCTTCTTAATTTTTTTTATTGCTTATATACTTTTGAGAGAGCGAGCGAGTGAGAAAGTGAGTATAAGGGAGGCGCAGAGAGCAAGGGAGACATAGAATCCCAAGCAGGCTCCAGGCTGAGCCATCAGCACAGATCCTGACACAGGCTCGAACTCACGAACTGTGAGATCACAACCTGAGCTGAAGTTGGATGCTTAACTGACTGAGCCACCCAAGTGCCCTGTGAATTTTTTTTTTCTAATTCCCAGTGTATACCATCAAGTGATTGTCATTTATGTATTTAATACTTCTTGTATCTGGAATTTGTATTTTTCTGCAGAATTATTTTTCATTTTAAATATTTATAATCAGGGGGCGCCTGGGTGGCTCAGTTGGTTAAGCGGCCGACTTCGGCTCAGGTCATGATCTCGCGGTTTGTGAGTTCGAGCCCCGCGTGGGGCTCTGTGCTGACAGCTCAGGGCCTGGAGCCTGTTTCAGATTCTGTGTCTCCCTCTCTCTGACCCTCCCCCGTTCATGCTCTGTCTCTGTCTCAAAAATAAATAAACGTTAAAAAAAAATTTAAATATTTAAAATCAAACTTCTCTTCTAACTACTAAGAAAACATAATAAGGCAAAATACTATTCCATAGAAATAATAATAATAACACAAAATGAGACACTTCTTGAGAGCCTAGTATTATGTATTCTAAGAGTTTTACATGTATTAACTCAATTACCCCTCAAAGTACTAGACAGGTGCTATTATTATCCCTATCTTATAGATAAGAAAAATAAGGTACCGAGTGTTTAATTAACTTTTCAATGTCACACAGAGAGTAAGTAATAAAAGAAAGATTTCAACCCAGGCAATCAGGCTTTAAAGCTTGGATTCTTAACCATTTATATTAGTCAATTACTAATGTGATAACTTTAAAGATTGCACTAATTAGGATGCTCCTTGGTCATAATTTCTTGTTCAAGTCCCTGAAGCTTCTGAAATTCATCTTCAGTAACCAGCAAGGATCACTTTATTGGCATAGTAAAAGGCCAGGATATTGGCAGATGATAAAATATTATACTTAGAGGTTGGTAACCCAAGTCTTTAATATGCCTGGGACTTTGAACCTGACTAATTTTTTTCCAGAACCCTTTGGGAGGGAAAATCAGAAAAATGGAAGATAATAAATTTTGAATATAGTGGATTAAGTGCTGCAAAATTGGGCACTTTCTTATATTTTAATGATTTTATATATCAAGCTACTAAAAACTCTTAAGGTTGATGAATGGTACTTTAAATTGTGGTTACAACATCAAAATTAGAAAAACAATTCTATAGGCAGAGACCATATGTTCTATCTAACTTTTGTAACAACATGGAAATGAATGTTGCTTGCATACTTGGTTGATCAAACACTGTTCTGGCCTCATTGTCAGCTATTAGGGTGGTATTCAAAATAAATCCCTCCATCTCCATGACTGGCTAGAGAAACTTTGATAATCAATCCATTTTATCAAATGTGGTGGTTAATGTCATTTTGGAAATGAGTATCTTAGCATGTGAAGCATTTATTGAAAGACGGGACTTGGCATATTTCTTGAAACCTATACCATGCTACATACAGACTTAAATTCAACTCAAAATAATGATGGGACTTATTACTTTCCTCTTCCGAGCTCCAAAATTCTGCAGAGAAAAATAATACGATCAGAAAAGCCTATTTATAATCATGGCTTGATGTGAAATAAAATTGGACATTTTGGACAAGGCAGAATTCCATCAGAGGTTGAACACAGATACAATTATGCTTTTTCATAATATTAGATGCTTTAAAGAAAAGAAAATCACAAAACTAGATGCTCACAGAGTATTCAGATCTTAATTTTAAGATTAAGTGGATAGATCAGCAAATTAATAGTGTTGAATAATAATATATATCTGATTATAGATGACCACCTATCTCTGTTTGCTTGGGTTAATGTGAGGGATTTTCTGGGATGTGAGACTTTTCAGTACAGTAAAACCTTGGTTTGTGAGCATAATCCATTCCAGAAACATGCTTGTAATCCAAAGTACTTGTATATCAAAGCAAATTTCCCCATAAAAAATCATGGACACTCAGATGATTTGTTACACAACCCAAAATATTCATATAAAAATAAAAGGATAACAATACTGTAAATATAATAGGAAATAATAAAATATAAAGAAAAATAAATTAACCTGCACTTACCTTTGAAAACCTTCATGGCTGGTGTGAGGGAGGCAAGAGAGAGAGGAGGGTTATTGCGTAGGACTACTTTCACTCTCACTAACAGACTCGGTGAAATCTCTTTCTTTTCTTGCACTGCAACTTTAAGAAAGAACCTATGCAATGACACTTGCTTTTGCCTCCTTTCGAGAATTTCATGGAAATTTGACATTGCTTATGATGATCAACTGCAATCTGTGTAGAGAGAGGAAAAGAAGAACCATTGGCTTAGTTGTGATCATGTGATGTTTGGTGTCATGTACTATTCATATTGCAAGACATCATTCATTTATCAAGTTAAAATTTATTAGAAATGTTTGCTCATCTTGTGGAACGCTCGCAGAAAAAGTTACTTGTAATCCAAGGTTTTAGTGTATATGTTACAATGCATAGCATCTATGAGAATCTCTATGAAAAGTCACATGTATTACATTCCTGCCCCCAGTCCCTGCCAACTTTTTTTCTTAAGTTGATTGTATGAAGTAAATGGAGGGAGTACTTATTTTTTTTTAATGTGTGTGGGATTTTTTGTTTGTACTATGCCTAGTATTAATGATAACTAAATCCTTACCTTCAAAATGCTTATTACCTAGATTAGTTGAAAATTTTAAAAATCTGAAATAAACCAAATGAAGATGTATAAACTATGAAAACATTGAATATGAAATTGTAAAATTCTTGATATTGATGTTTTTAAATACTATGATTCTCTCTGGCATTTTTCTTTTTTTTTTTTTTTAATTTTTTTTTTCAACGTTTTTTATTTATTTTTGGGACAGAGAGAGACAGAGCATGAATGGGGGAGGGGCAGAGAGAGAGGGAGACACAGAATCGGAAACAGGCTCCAGGCTCCGAGCCATCAACCCAGAGCCTGACGCGGGGCTCGAACTCACAGACCGCGAGATCGTGACCTGGCTGAAGTCGGACGCTTAACCGACTGCGCCACCCAGGCGCCCCTCTCTGGCATTTTTCTATTGACTTCTATTGAATAGCCAAGCAGATTGCAACCATTTATATATTGTCTTTCCACTTAGTTACCTCATAGTCTCTGTGAATTCATTTCATTGACTTGTGGTTTTCCAGATCCAATTTGAGTTAAGTGATTTTTTTTTTTAAGCTGTTTTGTTTTAATGAATTCTTATTCTGCAGAAGATATTCTGGCAGGCTTTTTGCTAACTTATTTTTAGAGTTCCATCTACTTGAGCATGATGAATGCTATTAGGATCAAGGAAGCAGTTACATTAGATAAAAATTACTTACAAAATGTCGGGTTACTCACATGCAAACACACTACAGGCTGTATGCATGGCCTTCAGGTGGATGGTGTGAGAAGCTTTCAGTGGATGTGATGGCCTGGGAGGACTGCAGAAACTGAAACAAAACCCACTGCTCTGAGGCTGCTGTTAGGTTTGCTCACTTGTTCCTGAAGCACTCACTGTGCTCTAAGTGCTGCTGGTATTCCTGTTCCATGGTTGAGCTTTCATGGGTGGATTGTATCTCAGAACATAAAACAAAGTGTGGAACATACTTGCCATCAGTCTTCTAACATAATTTATTATAGGATAAAGATAAATTTATAGGGTAAATATAAATTTAATTGCATTCATGACCCCCAGAAAGGGAGTTTTACCTTTTCTGCCCCCACATGTATTCTCTTGTGATAAACACTTTTAACCCAACCAGGACATGTTGTTTTCCTCCTTTCTTCCTTTCACGAATAAAGTTTACAATGTTTTGAGAAAATACTGTGGAACACCTTTAAAGATTCCTATAGATTTTATAAGGAAATTAAATGGTTCTATTTTTACTACTTGTTAAGTATTCTACCCTGGAGAATTCAGAGATCTCTAAATATGTTGGATCTGTGCTAAAATTGTACCTTTTAAAAGCAATTAAAGATTGGCTGGTAATTATGTTAGGAGGAGGCAGATGATGAAAATAATAACCTTAATTTATTGAGTACTTACTAAATATCACCCATTGTTCAAAGTACTTTATATACATTATCTTATTGTAACAGCAAACTAAGAGATTACTACTGTTATCGTTTCCACTTTGCCAATGATGAAACTGAGGCTGCTACTTTAAATGACTCTCATGGTCACTCACCCAGTGTGGGTCAGCTCCACAAATCATCTCCCAAACATAGGGACATAAATATGGGAGGGGTGGCCTTCATTTAGGAGTGCTGCTGGGAAGGAAAGCCCTTAGGTTTCATATTAGCCCAGAAGGTGAAAAGAACATTCACTAAAGTATTATGTTGATCATACAATGAGCCTTCCAAAGTGTGTGAAGGAAAGTTTTGAGAGGAAGAAAAGTGGGAAGTTGAGTCAAGGGGATGGGGAGAGAGCACAGAATATTTTGTGAACGTGAATACTTGGAGGGGACTGCTTGTATGATGAGTAAGGGTGTCAGGAGGCAGAAGCAAGGTGTATTTACCTAGCTATGAGTTTTCCAAGAGGAGTGCGCAGTGGAAATGTATAGGGAAAATGTAAAACTTTCTGGGGTTGACTTCAATCTGATGTATGCTGCTGGATCTTAAATTCTAAAGTAGTGATCAGAGGTCTGATTTTTAGTGCTGATGCTGGCTGTAGGAGGCCCTAGTAATCAGAATCTGGGCCTGTGAAAGCAGAGGACTGTGACACGTTTTATAAATCCTCATTGCAGCATGTATTTCTGGGTAGTGGTGTGTTTTCATGAGATTGCATAGTCCTTGTGTGCTGGGAATTATACTTTCCTAGGGACAAAGAGTTACCATCTATGTAGGATGAGGAGTCATTGAAGGCAAGGGAGAATAAAATCTTTCACAATTAGTGCAAGGGAATGCAGGCTGGGAAAAAGAAATAGTTTTGACTTGCCACCCTAGTGGCATATACATTTTATTCTAATCTTGAAACAATATATGGGCTTGATAATACTATTTTATAGTGAGGAATAAAATTTGGGACTTAGATTTTAAAAAATCACCCAAGGTCATACAAATCGGGAATTAAAGTCCAGCACATCTGATTTTAAATATTGTACTTTTTACATTATAGCACATGGCAAGGCATTTTTATTTATTTATTTATTTATTTATTTATTTATTTATTTATTTATTTATTTTTTATTTATTTTTGGGACAGAGAGAGACATAGCATGAACGGGGGAGGGGCAGAGAGAGAGGGAGACACAGAATCGGAAACAGGCTCCAGGCTCTGAGCCATCAGCCCAGAGCCCGACGCGGGGCTCGAACTCACTGACCGCGAGATCGTGACCTGGCTGAAGTCGGACGCTTAACCGACTGCGCCACCCAGGCGTCCCAACAAGGCATTTTTAGTAGTAGACATCTATTGCCTGAATCTGCTAAATATAAACCTCATTTCTGAATCTTGTCTCTGTTCCAGACCTTTTGCCAAGACACATAGCCAACATCTGTGACCTATAATGTTTTTCATTTTCCTGAAGTTTGTCTCCATATTCTATGAAATCCCAGATTGTATAGCCAGCTTTCATTTAAGATTTTTCCTTTATCAGTAATGGATAGATGAAAGGGAGCCTAAATGGTGGGATTAAAGTGAGAGTTCAGTTACTTTGGGATAAGATCTTAACTTCTGTTTATTCAAAGATAAGTTGGCAAATCTCTGCTCTGACTTAAGAAGTGTTCTTAATTCCAACACTCAAGTTGTCTACACGGCCTGAACTAAGTCCAAGCCTTTTAATTAGAAGCAATAAACTAAGAGATGAAGAAAAAGGAGTTTCCAATATTATCCCACTCCACTGAGAGGACTTTCTACAATCATTGCTGCATTGCTACAGTAGTTTCTCCATGGACCTAGCATAGCACTTTCCATATAACATTATAAATCTGTTTCATCCTCAGTAGAAAATAAGATACTAAGGCGGGAGCACTGTTCTCATCCCTGTGCATTCCTAATATTTTTATTCTTTTTATTTTATTTTTAAATTTACATCCAAGTTAGCATATAGGACAACAATGATTTCAGAAGTAGATTCCTTACCCATTTAGCCCATGCCCCCTCCCACAACCCCTCAGCAACTCTCTTTTCTCTATATTTAAGAGTCTTATGTTTTGTTCCCCTCCCTGTTTCTATATTATTTTTGCTTCCCTTAAGCTCATCTGTTTTGCATCTTAAATTTATCATATGATTGAATTCATATGATAATATTTCTTTCTGTGGCTAATTTCACTTAGCATAATACCCTCTAGTTCCATCCACATAGTTGCAAATGGCAAGATTCCATTCTTTTTGATTGCTGATGAATACTCCATTTTGTGTGTGTGTGTGTGTGTGTGTACGTATGTGGATGGATATATATATGTGTATATATATATAAATTTTATATATATTGATTATATATTTTATATATTATATATATGATATATATTTTATATCTATTCTATCTATTTTATATATTATATATTTATTAATTATATGTATTAGATATATATTATATATTTTTATATATTATATATATTTTATATATATATTATATATATCATATATATATAATATATATATCACATATTCTTTATCCATTCATCCGCTGATAGACATTTGGGGTCTTTCTATACTTTGGCTATGGTCAATAGTGCTGCTATAAACATTGGGGAGCATGTGCCCCTTCAAATCAGCACACCTATATCCCCTGGATACATATGCATAGCAGTGCAATTGCTGGGTAATAGGGTAGTTCTATTTTTTATTTTTTGAGGAACCTCCATACTGTTTGCCAGAATGGCTGCACCAGTTTGCATTCCACCAGCAGTGCAAAATAGATCCTTTTTCTCTGCATCCTCACCAACATCTGTTGTTGCCTGAGTTTTTATCTTTTTAACATGAAATTTATTGTCAAATTGGTTTGCATACAACACACAGTGCTCATCCCAAAAGGTGCCCTCCTCAATACCCCTCACCCACCCTCCCCTCCCTCCCATCCCCCATCAACCCTCAGTTTGTTCTCAGTTTTTATGTTTTGGCTCCCTTCCTCTCTAACCTTTTTTTTTTTTTTTCCCTTCCCCTCCCCCATGGTCTTCTGTTAAGTTTCTCAGGATCCACCTAGTAGTGAAAACATATGGCATCTGTCTTTCTCTGTATGACTTATTTCACTTCACATAACACTCTCCAATTCCATCCACACTGCTACAAAAGGCCATATTTCATTCTTTCTCATTGCCACATAGTATTCCATTGTGTACATAAACCACAGTTTCTTTATCCACTCATCAGCTGATGAACATTTAGACTCTTTCCATAATTTGGCTATTGTTGAAAGTGCTGCTATAAACATTGGGTACGTGTGCCCCTATGCATCAGTACTCCTGTATCCCTTGGGTAAATTCCTAGCAGTGCTATTGCTGGGTCATAGGGTAGGTCTATTTTTAATTTTTTGAGGAAACTTCACACTGTTTTCCAGAGTGGCTGCACCAGTTTGCATTCCCACCAACAGTGCAGGAGGGATCCCATTTCTCTACATCCTTGCCAGCATCTATAGTCTCCTGATTTGTTCATTTTAGCCACTCTGACTGGTGTGAGGTGTGGTTTTGCTTTGTATTTCCCTGATGAGGAGCGACATTGAACATCTTTTCATGTGCCTGTTGGCCATCTGGATGTCTTCTTTAGAGAAATGTCTATTCATGTCTTCTGCCCATTTCTTCACTGGATTATTTGTTTTCCGGGAGTGGAGTTTGGTGAGCTCTTTATAGATTTTTGGATACTAGCCCTTTGTCCAATATGTCATTTGCAAATATCTTTTCCCATTCTGTTGGTTGCCTTTTAGTTTTGTTGATTGCTTCCTTTGCTGTGCAGAAGCTTTTTATCTTCATGAGCTCCCATGAGCTCCCAGTAGTTCATTTTTGCTTTTAATTCCCTTGCCTTTGGGGATGTGGCAAGTAAGAAATTGCTGCAGCTGAAGTCAGAGAGGTTTTTTCCTGCTTTCTCCTAGGGTTTTGATGGCTTCCTGTCTCACATTCAGGTCCTTTATCCATTTTGAGTTTATTTTTGTGAATGGTGTAAGAAAGTGGTCTAGTTTCATTCTTCATGTTGCTGTCCAGCTCTCCCAGCACCATTTGTTAAAGAGACTGTCTTTTTTCCATTGGATATTCTTTCCTGCTTTGTCAAAGATTAGTTGGCCATACTTTTGTGGGTCTAATTCTGGGGTTTCTATTCAATTCCATTGGTCTGTGTGTCTGTTTTTGTGCCAGTACCATGCGGTCTTGATGATTACAGCTTTGTAGTAGAGGCTAAAGTCTGGGATTGTGATGCCTCCTGCTTTGGTCTTCTTCTTCAATATTACTTTGGCTATTGAGGGGCTTTTGTGGTTCCATACAAATTTTAGGATTGCTTGTTCTAGCTTCGAGAAGAATGCTGGTGCTATTTTGATTGGGATTGCATTGAATGTGTAGATTGTTTTGGGTAGTATTGACATTTTAACAGTACTTATTCTTCCAATCCATGAACACAGAATGTTTTTCCATTTCTTTGTATCTTCTTCAATTTCCTTCATAAGCTTTCTATAGTTTTCAGCATACAGATCTTTTACATCTTTGGTCAGGTTTATTCCTAGGTATTTTATGCTTCTTGGTGCAGTTGTGAATGGGATCAGCTTCTTTATTTGTCTTTCTGTTGCTTCATTGTTAGTGTATAAGAATGCAACTGATTTCTGTACATTGATTTTGTATCCTGCAACTTTGCTCAATTCATGTATCAGTTCTAGTAGAGTTTTGGTGGAGTCTATTGGGTTTTCCATGCATAATATTATGTCATCTGCAAAAAGTGAAGGTTTACTTCATCTTTGCCAATTTTGATGCCTTTTATTTTGTTTTGTTGTCTGATTGCTGATGCTAGCACTTCCAACACTACGTTAAACAACAGCTGTGAGAGTGGACATCCCTGTCGTGTTCCTGATTTCAGGGAAAAAGCTCTCAGTTTTTCCCCATTGAGGATGATGTTAGCTGTGGGCTTTTCATAAATGGCTTTTATGATGTTTAAGAATGCTCCTTCTATCCTGACTTTCTTTTTTTTTTTTTTTTTTTTTTTAACATTTTTTATTTATTTTTGGGACAGAGAGAGACAGAGCATGAACGGGGGAGGGGCAGAGAGAGAGGGAGACACAGAATCGGAAACAGGCTCCAGGCTCCGAGCCGTCAGCCCAGAGCCTGACGCGGGGCTCGAACTCACGGACCGCGAGATCGTGACCTGGCTGAAGTCGGACGCTTAACCGACTGCGCCACCCAGGCGCCCCATATCCTGACTTTCTTGAGGGTTTTTATTAAGAAAGGTGCTGAATTTTTTCAAATGCTTTTTTCTGCATCGATTGACAGGATCATATGGTTCTTATCTTTTCTTTTATTAATGTGATGTATCACATTGATTGATTTGTGAATGTTGAACCAGCCCTGCAGGCCAGGAAACAATCCCACTTGATCATGGTGAATAATTTTTTTTATATGCTGTTGAATTTGATTTGCTACAATCTTATTGAGAATTCTTGCATCCATATTCATCAGGGATATTGGCCTGTAGTTCTCCTATTTTGCTGGGTCTCTGTCTGGTTTAGGAATCAAAGTAATGTTGGCTTCATAAAATGAGTCTGGAAGTTTTCCTTCCCTTTCAATTTTTTGGAACAGCTTGAGAATAGGTATTATCTCTGCTTTAAATGTCTGGTAGAATTCCCCAGGGAAGCCATCTGGTCCTGGACCCTTATTTATTGGGAGATTTTTGATAACTGATTCAATTTCCTCACTGGTTATGGGTCTGTTCAAGTTTCCTATTTCTTTCTGTTTGAGTTTTGGAAGTGTGTGGGTGCTTAGGAATGTGTCCATTTCTTCCAGGTTGTCCAGTTTGTTGGCATATAATTTTTCATAGTATTCGCTGATAATTGCTTGTATTTCTGAGGGATTGGTTGTAATAAGTCCATTTTCATTCATGATTTTATCTATTTGGGTCATCTCCCTTTTCTTTTTGAGAAGCTTGGCTAGGGGTTTATCAAGTTTGTTTATTTTTTCAAAAAACCAACTCTTGGTTTCGTTGATCTGCTCTACAGTTTTTTTAGATTCTATATTGTTTATTTCTGCTCTGATCTTTATCATTACTCTTCTTCTGCTGGGTTTGGGGTGACTTTGCTGTTCTGCTTCTATTTCCTTTAGGTGTGCTGTTAGATTTTGTATTTGGGATTTTTCTTATTTCTTGAGATAAGCCTGGTTTGCAATGTATTTTCTTCTCAGGACCGGCTTTGCTGCATCTCAGAATCCCAACAATTCTGGATTGTTGTATTTTCATCTTCATTTGTTTCCATATATTTTTAAATTTCTTCTCTAATTGCCTGGTTGACCCATTCATTCGTTAGTAGGGTGTTTTTTAACCTCCATGCTTTTGGAGGTTTTCGAGACTTTATTCTGTGGTTGATTTCAAGCTTCATAGCATTGTGGTCTGAAAGTGTGCATGGTATGATCGCAATTCTTGTATACTTATGAAGGGCTGTTTTGTGACCCGGTATGTGATCTATTTTAGAGAATGTTCCATGTGCACTTGAGAAGAAAGTATATTCTGTTGCTTTGGGATGCAGAGTTCTAAATATATCTGTCAGTAGCACTGCTATAAACATTGGGGTGCATGTGCCCCTTTGAAACAGCATACCTGCATCCTTGGATAAATACCTAGTAATGAAATTGCTGGGTAATAGAGTAGTTCTATTTTTAGTTTTTTGAGTAACCTCCATACTGTTTTCCAGAGTGGCTGCACCAGCTTGCATTCCCACCAACAATGCAAAAGAGATCCTCTTTCTCCACATCCTCACCAACATCTCTTGTTGCCTGAGTTGTTAATTAATGTTAGCCATTCTATGTTAGCCATGTGAGGTGGTATCTCATTATGGTTTTTATTTGTATTTCCCTAATGATGAGTGATGTTGAGCATTTTTTATGTCTGTTGACCATCTGGATGTCATGTTTTTTTCCCATTTTTTCACTGGGTTATTTGTTTTTTGGGTGTTGAGTTTGATAAGTTCTTTATAGATTTTGGATACTAACCCTTTAGCTGATGTGTTGTTTGCAAATATCTTTTCCCGTTCCATCAGTTGCCTTTTAGTTCTGCTGATTGTTGCCTTCGCTGTGCAGAAACTTTTTATTTTGATGAGGAATAGTTCATTTTTGCTTTGGTTTCCCTCGCCTCTGGAGACAGGTTGAGTAAGATGTTGCTCTGCCAACGTCAAAGAGGTTTTTGCCTGCTTTTTCCTCTAGGATTTTGATGGCTTCCTGTCTTACATTGAAGTCTTTCATCCATTTTGAGTTTACTTTTGTGTATGGTATAAGAAAGTGGTCCAGGTTCATTTTTCTGCATGTCGCTGTCCAGTTTTCCCAGCACCACTTGCTGAAGAGACTGTCTTGATTCCATTGGATATTCTTTCCTGCTTTGTCAAAGATTAGTTGGCCATACATTTGTGGGTCCATTTCTGGGTTCTCTATTCTGTTCCATTGATGTGAGTGTCTGTTTTTGTGCCAGTACCATACTGTCTTAATGATTACAGGTTGGTAATACAGCTTGAAGTCTGGGATTGTGATGCCTCCAGCTTTGGTTTTCTTTTTCAAGATTGCTTTGGCTATTCAGGGTCTTTTTGGTTCAATATAAATTTTAGGGTTGTTTGTTGTAGCTCTGTGAAGAATGCTGGTGTTGTTTTGATAGGGATCGCATTGAATATGTAGATTGCTTTGTGTAGTATTGACATTTTAACAATATTGGTTCTTCCTATCCAGCAGCATGGAATCTTTTTCCATTTTTTTGTGTCTTCTTCAATTTCTTTCATAAGCTTTCTATAGTTTTCAGTGTATAGATTTTTCACCTCTTTGGCTAGATTTATTCTTAGGTATTTTATGGTTTTTGGTGCAATTGTAAATGGGATCGATTCCTTGATTTTTTTTTTTTTCTGTTGCTTCATTGTTGGTGTATAGGAATGCAACCAATTTCTGTGCATTGATTTTATATCCTACAACTTTGCTGAATTCATGAATAAGTTTTAGCAGTTTTTTGGTGGAATCTTTTGGGTTTTCCATATAGAATATCATGTCATCTGCAAAGAGTGGAAGTTTGACCTCTTCCTGGTTGATCTGGTTGCCTTTTATTCCTTTGTGTTGTCTGATTGCTGAGGTTAAGACTTACAATACTATGTTGAGTAAAGTGGCAAGAATGGACATCCCTGTCTTGTTCCTGACCTTAGGGGGAAAGCTCTGTTTTTCCCCATTGAGGATATTAGTGTTGCATCTTTTATATATAGCTTTTATGATCTTGAGGTATGCTCCTTCTATCCCTACTTTCTTGAGGGTTTTTATGAAGAAAGGATTCTGTGTTTTGTCAAATGCTTTCTCTGCATCTATTGAGAGGATCATGTGGTTCTTGTCCTTTCTTTTATTGATGTGATGAATCACATTGATTGTTTTGTGGATATTCAACCAGCCCTGCATCCCAGGTATAAATCCCACTTGGTAATGGTGAATAAATGTTTTTAATGTATTATTGGATCTGGTTGGCTAGTATCTTGTTGAGGATTTTTGCATCCATATTCATCAGGGAAATTGGTCTGTAGTTCTCCTTTTTTGGGGGTCTCTGTCTGGTTTTGGAATCAAGGTAATGCTGGCTTCATAGAAAGAGTTTGGAAGTTTTCCTTCCATTTCCAATTTTTGGAATGGATTCAAGATAATAGGTGTTAACTCTTCTTTAAATCTATGGTAGAATTATCCTGGAAAGCCATGGCACTTGACTTTTGTTTTTTGGCAGATTTTTTATTACTAATTCAATTTCTTTACTGGTTTTGGGTCTGTTAAAATTTTCTATTTTTTTCTGTTTCAGTTTTGGTAGTTTATGTGTTTCTATGAATTTATTCATTTCTTCCAGATTGCCCATTCTATTGGTGTATAATTGCTTTTATTCTCTTATTATTGTTTGGATTTATGCTGTATTGGTTGTGATCTCTCCTCTTTCATTCTTGATTTTATTTATTTGGGTCTTTTCCTTTCTTTTTCATCAAAGTGGCTAGGAGTTTATCAATTTTGTTAATTCTTTCAAAGAACCAGCTTCTGTTTTCACTGATCTCTTTTACTGTTTTTGTTTTGTTTTGTTTTATTTTGTTTTGTTTTTGTTTCTCTGTAAGGTTTAAGGTTAGGTTGTGTATCTGAGACCTTTCTTCCTTCTTTAGGAAGGCCTGGATTGCTATATACTTCCCTCTTATGACTGCCTTTGCTGCCTTCCAGAGGTTTGGGCTCTAGTGTTATTATTTTCATTGGCTTCCATGTACTTTTTAATTTCCTCTCTAACTTTTTGGTTAGTCCATTCATTCTTTAGTAGGATGGTCTTTAGTCTGCAAGTATTTGTTACTTTTCCCCATTTTTTTCTTATTGATTTTGAGTTTCATACTGTTGTGGTCTGAAAAAATGCATAGTTTGATCTTGACCTTTTTGTACATGTTGAGGGCTGATTTGTGTCCCAGTATGTGATCTATTCTGGAGAATGTTCCATGTGCACTGGAGAAGAAGCTATATTCTGCTGCTTTAGGATGAAATGTTCTGAATATATCTGTTAAGTCCATCTGGCCCAGTGTGTCATTCAAAACCATTGTTTCCTTGTTGATTTTCTGTTTAGATGATCTGTCCATTGCTGTAGGTGGGGTGTTGAAGTCCACTATTATTTTGGTATTATTATCAATGAGTTTCTTAATGTTTGTGATTAATTGATTTATATATTTGGGTGCTCCACATTTGGACCATCAGTGTTTACAATTGTTAGATATTCTTGGTGGATAGACCCCATAATTATGATATATTGCCCTTCTTCATGTCTTGTTACAGTCTTTATTTTAAAGTCTAGATTGTCTAAGTATGGCTACTCTTTCTTTTGTTGACCATTAACATGATAGGTGGTTCTCCATCCCCTTACTTTCAATCTGAAGGTGTCTTTAGGTCTAAAGTGCATCTCTTGTAAACAGTATATAGATGGATCTTGTTTTCTTATCCATTCTGTTACCCTATGTCTTTTGATTGGAACATTTAGTCCTTTGACCTTTAGAGTGAGTATTGAAAGATATGAATTTATTGCCATTATATTTGCTTGTAGATCAGAGTTTATGGTGGTCCTTGCTAGTGTTTGTTGCCTTTGATGTCTCCCCAACCCCCCTCATCTTTTCTCCCCTCAGAGAGTCCCCTTAAAATTTCTTGCAGAGCTGGTTTTAGTGGTCACAAATCCCTTTAATTTTTGTTTGTTTGGGAAACTTTTAATCTCTCCTTCTATTTTGAATGTCAGCCTTGCTGGATAAAGAATTCTTGGCTGCATATTTTTCAGATTCAGCACATTGAAGGTATCCTGCCACTCCTTTCTGGCCTGCCAAGTTTCTGCGGACAGTTCTGCTGCAAACCTGATCTGTCTACCCTTGTAGGTTAAGGACTTTTTTCCCCCCTTGTTGCTTTCATGATTCTTTCCTTGCTTCAGTATTTTGTGAATTTGAGTATGATATGTCTTGTTTGTGGTTGGTTTTGTTAAATATTATGGGAGTCCTCTGTGCTTCTTGGATTTTGATGTCTGTGTCTTTCCCCAGGTTAGGAAATTTTTCTGCTATGATTTGCTCACATAATCCTTCCTTCTACCCCTTTTTCTCTCTCTTCATCTCTAGAACCTCTATGATTCTGATGTTGTTCCTTTTTAGCGAGTCACTGAGTTCTTTAATTCTTAAGTTGCTCTCTTTTGCCTTAGTTTCCCTGTTTTTTTCTGCTTCATTTTTCTCCATAAGTTTGCCCTCTATATCACTGATTGGCTGCTCTGTTTAATCCATTGGAGATTGCATCTCAGTTATAGCATTTTTTATTTCATCTTGACTAGGTTTTACTTCTTATATATCCACAGAAAGGGATTATAATCTATTTTACCCCAGCTAGTATTCTTATTATCATGATTCTAAATTCTGGTTCAGACATCTTGCTTGTATCTGTTTTATGTCCCTGGCTGTCATTTCTTCCTATTCTTTCTTTTGGAGTGAATTCCTTTGCTTCATCATTTTGAGGGAAGAAAAGGAATTGATAAGGTAAAAAAAATTAAAATTAAAAAATGAAAAACAACACAAAAGAAAATCAAATAAAGGATCCTAGGTGTGTTTTGGTCTGGCTGTTGGAAGGAGATTGATAGATTAGAGAAAAAAAGGGAAAGGTGAGAAAAGAAAAAAGGAAAAAAGAAAAAAAGAAAATGTTTGAAAATTTGAAAAAGTGAATACACTAAAATAGAATAAAATGATGAAATGAAAATAATATTAAAAATTTACAAAAAGTAAAAAATATAGTAGAAAAAAGGGAAATATATTTAAATTTTTTTTTTAATGTTTATTTTTTTTTTGAAGGCGAGAGACAGAGTGTGTGGGGGGCAGGGGCAGAGAGAGAGGGAGACACAAATCTGAAGCAGGCTCTAGGCTCTGAGCTGTCAGCACCGAGCCCAATGTGGGGCTCGAACCCACAAACTGCGAGATCATGACCTGAGCCAAAGTCAGAGGCTCAACCGCCTGAGCCACCCAGGCACCCCTTAAAGGAAATATTTTTAATAAAAATGGAAAATGATTTTTTCCTTTCTATATTCAAGAATAAGAAAAGAAAAAAAGTAAATAGTTGGACCAGTGAACGGACTGAAATATGATTGAAATTACATCAGTTTCCCCTAGAAGTCGTTATGAAGCCACTTTATAGTTTGTAAACTAAGCATGTGGAGAGACGTGGTGTTCCTGAAAAGAAAGGTTGGCCCAGCTGGGCGGGTCTTCATGTAATGGCTCAGTTCTCCACTAGATGGCGCTGCTTAGCTTACTGGGGTGGATTGTTGTGGCACTTGTAGGTGTATATGCACATGCGCAGGAGGGGTGAAAATGGTGTCACTTGGCTACCCAGTCTCTAATATCGGAACTCTGTTCTTTGCAATCAGCAATTGTGCACCTATCCTTTGTCTCCGGCTTCTTTCCACTCCCTGCTTTTACGCTGTCCGTGACCAAGCCATCAGGCTGCCAGGTAGCACCTCCCTCCTGAGTTTTATCCCCGATATGGCTGTGTTTCCCAGCCCCTCACTTCTGAGGGACTGCAGCTTTAACCTGTTCTGACCCTCTGGAGGAGGGTCTCTCTGAGCAATGGCTGGGTGCCCATCTGCCCCCAGGAATGTTTGTGGGACTGTGCTGCTGCCAATGCCCAGAGATTGTGGCTAGATGCCAGCCCACTCCAGAAAAAGTTCTTGTGATCATGTAGCAGCAGCACTTCAGGGATTATGGTAAATCACAGCACACATCTGGCTCCAGGCTTTACCCTTAACATCCTCACTCCAACGACAGCAAATATGGTTGTCCTCTAGGTTCTACTGGGACCTTTGCCTGTGGAGGCCACACAGACTCTACCAAATGTCCTTCCAGCAGGGGAACTGCTTCTCCCTGTGTGGTCTGAGGACACCAAGGACCTTGCTCTCTGATTTGTCCTTCCCACCAGAGCATTGCCAGGTATTGAGCTGCAGAGTTCCAGACTCTGTGCTCCCCCTGTTTACAGAGTCTTAATGGAATTTAAAGCCTCCTCTTCTTTCTCCTTTCTCCCTTTTTTGTTCAGTCCCTTGTATACTCTTTCTTTTCTCTCCAGCTGCTTTCTGTTAGGGGGGGGTGGGGCTTTCCAATACTTCCCGCCCTGTCTTCATCCTCTCTCCTCTCTCCACAAGCAAAAAAAGCTCCCTTCCTTCTACATCTTCTCTCTCTTCTGGTTCACCTCTCCATGACATGTACCTGCTGAGTTCTGTGGTTCAGGTTGTGAAGTTTGTTGTGTTAATCCTCAAATCACTTTCTAGGTGTGCAAGATGGTTTAGTGTTGATCTGACTGCATTTTACGGATGAGAGATGTGAAAAAGAAAAAAAAAACGATAAAAAGAAACCTCCATGCTGTTCCTCCATCTTGGCCCCTCATGGAATAAGTCCTAATATTTTTATAAGTATGTACAATAAGTCTTCTGTTGAAATGAATAATCAGGTCAAAAGTGAGTACTTGCTAGGGAGGTCAGGCCTGCCTGAAGAGTTTCTCACCTGTAAGTGCTTTATTCTAGTGAGAGGTGATAAGTTCGTAATTAGAGATGTTAAAGCATGGGCAGTAAGAGATGCCTGCCAAGAATGTTGTAGATGACATTAAGTTCCTTTCTCAGCATTGGGTGCTAATTCCAGAGTCTTGGTGCATGTCTCACCTCTGATGTTCTCTGTAATTTTGCATGAAATGCTTGATGTTACTGCTTAGTTCTTTGTTTACTACATAGCCAGAGTACAATTAATAATCTATAAGATTATTTATATTTTAGAAGTTTTTACCTTTATGAAATCCTCTATGAACAATGGATATATTGCTTAGAATAAGTGTAGTCTGTTTAGAAAGAAGTGTACCTTTAAGACCCAAACCTAAATAACTTAAATCATAATGAACAAATTGGAAACAGTAGTGACATTAGAAATCCATTGACTTCAACTTTAATGTCTGACAATATTTAAAAAAAATTTTTTCAGTGGTAGCACGTTTTGAAATGTTTTTAAAAACTTTTCATTGAGAAATGAATGACTGACTCTTCGGTTGGATTTTTATTCACTATCCCTGTTTCTGTGAGAAATCACCTCCTTGGTCTGGTCTTGAGCCGAACTATAGCTTAGACTATATTTAGACCACCTGGCTTTGAATCCTGACTTGCCATTTAATTTCAAGAGTAATCTTGAAAGTTATTTGTGTGGGTCAATTCCCTTGGCGTAAAATGGGCATAATAATAGACCCATCCCGTAAGGTGTTGTGAAGATTCAATTAGAAAATACACGTTAGGTACTTAGGAGAGTGCTTGGCACACAGTAGGCATTTAATAAATGTTAACTATTGTATTTACTGCCATTGTTGTTAACTTGTATTCTGGGTTGGATTTGCTGTAGTAGGGCCAGGGCAACTCCTCTGCTATTCCTCCATCTCCTCCAGGGCAACTCCTCTGCTATGGTGTTTTTGGAAATAAAATGTCTGAGTTACTCATCTTGTGCTGAATGGAAACTCTAAGTCCTATTAATTCCATTTGAATTGTCTGAAACTTCCACTCCACATTTTTCATTTTTCCTGTTCATGTGCTTAGTTGAAACCTTCATCATCACTTATGCTATATTAGTCTCTTAATTGGACCTGAAAATCCTTATTTCTCTAATTCATGTGCCACGTTGCCATCAAATACATATTTTGTCTTGCAAAAGTGACACCTGCTTGAAATTCACTCTAGCCTATAGTAAGTGTTCAATAAAAATGTTTTTTTCCTTATTTCTATTTCCTTCCTAGAGAGGCTATAGGTTGCTTATGAATGAGCAAGCTCTCCAATATTGGTGACACGGAAGTAATGGCTGAATTAAATATGTCAGGGATTCCACAGCAGGGATTTTGCACTGTGTTAGATATTGAACTTGAACAACTAAGTTGCTATCCAGCTCTGGAGAGTGAATAATACTATGGCATAAATGGAGTCTAAGAGAATCATGTATCATTATGAAAGAGTCATAAGATTTAGGCATATTTGTGAGGTCACATCTAGATGTCCTCCTGGTATATGGGAGTTTTAGAAATAAACTTTAATGCCTATGGAAATATGCTTATTATGTTTATAGTTTTATACTTGATGCTTTAGGGGAATCTTTATGATTGTTTTTGAATGTGCTAAAGACAAATAAAAAAGGAATGTTGTTTGATATTGGCGTTTTGGTTATTTTGATATTGTAAAGAAATCCTAACTAAAGCACATGATACTTTCAGATTTTAGTTTTTGCACTATTTATTTATGTGAAACATCATTAGACAAAAATGAAAAAAAGTATATTGTTGGATTGGCTACACATTGAATTACTGTGAAAATCAAACTCTTGCCTTGCTCATATCTGTACTTGTGTAGTTCCTTTGTTATGCATAGTTCTTATTGTATGATTAAGGGATTTTTGCAATGTTGTGCAGCTGGGATTTTGAGCTGACCCATCCCTCCATAGACTGGGATGAGCCCTACACTGAGGATAAGGCCATCATAAGGCCCCCTGCTGTTCACTTAGGGGAGAGGTTTGTCTCTCAGACCAGAAGCTAGAAAGGAATTGGAGGGTACTGCTAGGGCATCAGAGTTAGACTCTTTCTTGGACCAAGGAGGCATCAGAATGATTGTGAGGCTGCTGGGTCCTAGAAGCATTCTCCACAGAAGGTGCTCCGGGATCTGGGAAGAAGGAAATATTGTTTGAAGCTTCTGGGTTAACTTAACTAACCCTTTGACACAAAGATCTCGATGTTTTCTTTTCTTTGTGTCAGGAGTATGGAATGGGCCAAGTTTTAAGAGCAAGGTAGAATTCAACGACAACCATAACTTAAATTTCTCTGAACTGTTTTATTTCCTTGATTTTTTTTACCCCCTTTCTACCTCAGGCACTGAATTCTGTTCCCCTTGTCCAAATTCCTATGTTGAAGCCCTAATTCCCAGTACCTTAGAGTGTGACCTCACGATGGGGCCTGTACAAAGGTGATTGAGTTAAAATGAGGCCATTAATCTGACTAGTGTCAGAGTGGGACCTAATTAATATGACTAGTGACCTTCTAAGAAGAGGAAATATGGGTACACAGAGGGCACCAAGGACCCAGGGATGTGTGCACACAGAGGAGAGACCACGTGAAGACAGAGTGACAGTGGCCATCTGCAAGCTAAGGAGAGAGGCCGCAGAAGAAACCCAATTTGCTGACACCTTGACCTTATACTTCTAACCTCCAGAACTGTGAGAAGTTTCTTTTGTTTAAGCCACCCAGTCTGTGGTACTTTGTTATGGCAGCCCTAGAAACTAATATAGCATCTCATGAAGCTTCTCTTTGAAGCATCAACTAGGTTTGTCAGTGCTGACAGGAACCCACAGAAGGAACACCAGGGGACAGGTAAAATGTATGACCTGTGCATCTCATTTCTTTTGCTCACTAGGCATGGGGGTTCTATTTTATTTTTTAATAAAAAAGACAATTCCCTTCTAATCACCAATTATCAAGTGAGCTGCGAAAGAAAGGAAAGGTGGAGCATTGAAGTGAATTGTACTGACAAAATCATTCTCCCCTTGTAGAGTTTTTAAAGACGGTTGTTTAAAATCTATGTGTGATTAAAAGAATAAAACTGCTTTTGAATTCTGGGGAAATGCTTTCTCACCAACCATTATAATTCTGAGAAGTCAGCTTTTCCTTTAGCAGATATTTTTAGAACCCAGGAGTTGAAACAAAGGAATGGTTCTGGCAACAGTGGAGACTCACGTAAATGATCATATAATCTAGACACCTATAACTTCCTGTTTGAGACTGTTGTAAATTATACTACTTAAATAATATCCCCAGAATTAGGGAAGAGTTTAAAGAAAACAGAGCAGTGTTTTCATTTTTGTACTCAGGAAAGTACTACATGAGACAACTTTATATCACTCAATTATTAGAAAGTAGTTTTGCAGTATCTTTATTTTGTATTACCTATAATATATTTATAGCCTGTCTGTATTGTAATATAGTTCTTCTTGGTTTATTAATAAATTTTAAAACCTTTCTGTTTTCATACAAACTTTGATTTTAAAAATTTTCAGTAGTTTGTATCTTTGTTTTTTGCCTGTAAGAATCAAAGAAAATACATAAATGATGAAGGAAAATATCAATATATCCTTTGTGATATATGTGTTTATTACTCTTCCACCCCTTCAAATCGGGAAAAGGATATCCAAGTTCTAGGAGGAAATATTTTTTCATGCCTTAAGGGAAAAGTCTTTTATTGGCTTAGGCTGGCTACACATTGGTGGTTAACGTTGGCATTTCTATCCTGCCTTTCCACTGTATTATTTTTCTATTGCTGCTATAACAAATTATTACAACCTTAGTGGCTTAAAGCAACACCAATTTATCTTAAAGTTCTAGAGGTCAGATGTCTGGAAGTGGAATTACTGGGTTGAAATGAAGGTGCCTACCAGTCTGCATTCCTTCTGAAGGCTCTACAGGAGGATGTGTTTCCTTGTCCTTCCCACTTTTCAGAGGCTGCCTGCATTCCTTGGTTTCTGGGTTCTTCCTGCATCTTTAAAACCAGCAGTGTAGCATCTTCAAATCTCTTTGACTCACTCTCTGACCTCTGCTTCTGCCATCACATCTCATTCTCTCTTGGTTTCCTCTCATGAAGACCCTTGTTACTACATTGGACCCAATGGTTGAGGCAGGATGATCTTCTATCTTGGAGTTCTTTACTTAATCATATAGGCAAAACTCCTTTTTTTGAGAGAGAAAATTTTATAATAGAATACCTACTAAATGTTTGAGTATATTTGACCCCGTCTTTTTTTCTGGTTTATTTCCATGCACAATTTTCAACCCAATCTTCACTAGACAGCCAATCATATGAATGTCTTTTGTGTATACATGTGTGTATATGTATGTGTTTTCTGATTCTTGGTCTTTCCAACACAATGATATTGTTCACAGTTCCAAAATCAAAAAAGGCTCTAGAAACTGAATACTTTGCAACTCAAGAGGTGGCAAAAACCTGGCATGAACTGATGTAAGGCTGTTTACAGTCTTTATCTCAGTATGAATATTCACGTTTCATTGCAGAAATAGTAATTAATCTAGTTACAAACTGTTTATACAGTTATAAACCACATTACCATGCAAAAATCAAACACATCTGGTCCTAAGAGTTCCACATGATGGGTTGTGGACTTATATTTCCTATGCAAGCTCTCACCCATCAGGTACAGTTTTCATGTCAATAGCAACTCTCCACTAGAGACCCCTATTAAATCTGACTACAATTGGATAGACAAACTCCATAAATTTGACCTTCAAAATTCCAGAGATAGTTAGTTAACACAATTTTTATGGGCCCTGATAGATCCATTCCACAATCAGAAGGGCTTCAGATTATGTGGGTATGGTAGATAAAATGATGGCTTCCCCACAATGTCCCCATCCTAATACCTAGAACCTGAAAATATGTTCCCTAAATGGCAAAAGAGACTTTGCATAGATGGTTACGTAAAGAATCCTGAGATGGAAGATCATCCTGCTTGCCCACCTTCTTCATCACTATTTATCCATGACCCCCACCACCATCTCCACACACACTTGCACACTGTAGTTAATTTGTGGTATATGGGAATATCTGGATGTATAAAGGGGAGAGAATTGGGGTTTATAGTTACATGGGTACTGGAGCCTTGCCTCCAGGGATGTGAAAATGACCCCCCCTTTTTTTTTTACATCTCAAACTGTAATTTACACAATCATTTGCAGATAAGCATTAGCATTTGTTTGATTTTCTTTAGTGGTATTAGAATTGCCCATATTTTGTTCTCCGTTTTAACTGTTGAATATGGATCCCACAGAATTGGCTTGTAACAAGCAATAGCAAAATATAAAGGATTGTTGCTTGCAAGTGTATTAACTTAAAACAGTCTATTGCACATGCAAGGAAATATTATATTTATGAGCTGTGCAGTGTTCCAAGTTTATTTAACAGTAAGAATCTGTGTGGTTGGAGTCAAATGTTAAGTGGTTAAATAAAGTATGCATTACTGGCTCACCATATCCAATTGGTATTGATTAATGCACTGCTACTGAATATTTTCCCCTTACAGATGTTCAGAAAATATCTTCTGTTATTGCTGCCCTTGTATTATAATCTGCAGGTGAGAAATTCTTTTCTTTTTACAGTACAATTGTGTAAAGTGCTTAATCTCACTCTGGTAAGACAAATGAAGACTTTTTAGAGATTGCTGTAAACAGCATATTATACTATCTGCTGTTTTCATGATTTTGGCATTAAGGAGGATGAGTAAATAACTGAGTTTTCTGTCACTCATTTCTTTTCCAATCATCTGGCATGCCACATTTTCAATTTACTGAATTTTATTCTGCAAATATATTTGTGTTCCAATGATTATTTAATATCAAAGTAGGAATATTAATGGCCAGGTGGTAATACTAAGTATTATACTTGGTGTCAGTTAGCCTCTGTGAGCCCTATTTTTATCTGTAATATCAATATTTTAAATCATTCTAAGTTTCACTTTAGTTTGAAAATGATATGATTTGATAGATTCATTATCAATTAAAGATACTAGGAGGCTAGAGGTTACTGTAATTTGGAATCAGACTTTTAGTCACTCAAAATTTTTTTTTTTGTCAACATGGAAATTAATATTTCATTTACATAACCAACACATTTTATAATCTTACTTAGATTCATATGTACAGTATAACCTAACACAGTATGTAGCATGTATGTAATATATACTTGGCAATATGTAATAGACTTATGTGTATTTATGTATAATTTTATTTACTTTTTTATGTATACACAGTAAAACCTTGGATTGCAAGTTACTTGTGCTGTGAGTGTTCCACAAGATGAACAAACATTTTTAGTAAATTTTAACTTGATAAATGAGCAGTATCTTGCAATATGAGTAGTATGCGATGCCTAATGTCACATGATCACAACTGAGCCAATGGTTCTCTTTCTCTCTCTCTTTCTCTCTCACTGTGGGATTGTGGGTGATTGTGTTCCATGCTTGGGTGCTTGGTCTCAGGCTATGATGTTTGGCCCAAATCAGTGTTTTTTCAGAATGTTGGAAGGTTCCCAAAACTGACATTGTGTATTTTTAGTCACTTCAAAGTACCTATGGACATTCCTTTGTGTTTCCATGTAAAAGTAAGCTTAGAAATGCTTTGTGTCATTCTAGGTCAGGCTGCCTGCAGATAAAGACCTTTTCCTCTGCTGCCTTATTGCCAGTTACATTACTTACAATATTTGACAAAAGAGTTTATTAATATGGTACTGTAGTCAATATCCATTTGAGCGTACTATGGCCCCCATGCAGAAAAAGATTCCACTGAGGCAGTAGATAACAGTGATTCTGTTAGTGATAGTGAGTCTTCTTACACAATAACCCCCCTCTCCCTAATCTCCCTCACACCAGCCACAAAGGCTTTCAAAGGTGTGTTTAGGTTAATTTACCTTTCTTTACATGTATTATTTTGTATTACAGTATTGTAGTCACTTTTATATGAATATTTTTGGATTGTGGAATGAATCATCCGAGTTTCCACAATTTCTTATGGAGAAATTCACTTTGATATACAAGTGCTTTGGATTACAAGCATGCTTCAGAAATGAATTATGCTCACAAACCAAGGTTTTACTGTGTATACTTTGTTTCTCCACTATATTGATATATGCAAGTTTGAATTAATAATTTATTAGTTAGAAAGGACAAACAGAAAATAGGTGTACTCATTCACTGTTGAAAAAAATTTTTTTTTATTTTAAACTTATTTCTTTAGGGACACTGAATCGTTTGCCCACAAATTATTAGCTCTTTAACACAGGAGCTTAGAGGGAGGAGGAGCTCCCAAGAAAGTTTAACTTTGAAGTGTTGGGGGTCATTCCACAATGAAGTCCAATCAGATATGAAAAAGGGGCTGAAGATTTATTGCACTCTCTTCAATTGCTTGGAGGATTATTATGTAAAGTAGTAAGTTCATTCTGTGGCTGTAGAGGAGAGCAAAGGGCCAATCGCTGTTCTTTTGCCTGATAAATATTTATCGAGTGCCTTCTCTGAGTGAGATGCTGTGGATGCTTCCTAAATGGCTGCTGTACCTGAAAGTTAGGGTAAGGTGGTTCTTGTTACAATGTGAAGAATGAGACCTTGTGCATCCTAAAAGGGCAGTGAGGTCCCATTACAGGCAGTATTTTGGAAGAGAATGGATTAAAACTTAAGGATATCATAGCTGGGAATTCTTGCATCATGAAGGATGAGGGACTCATTAATTATTGAGCCATTTTTTCTGATTCTGTGAAACTCCTTTGAGAGTACAAGTGATTTAATTTGATGTGGCTTACAGTTCAAAGAATGTCATTTCATTGAATACTTCAGGTAGACATTTGTTGAGATAAGATGTGGTAAACTAACATCATCTCTTTTCTATGAATTAACCCTTAAAGTCATAATTGGCCTGTGGAAAAGGTCAGAGCAATCTCAATTGTGGAATGCTACCTCATGGACTGTTTGGCTATACTAAGAGGTTCTGTGATAACAATATCAATTAGTAATATGCAAATAAGGAGACCAAAAACAACAACTCGAGTTTTTCTAGTTAAATGTTTTTATGCTTTAATAAAATGTCCAAATATTGTGTCTGTTTTACTTTTTTGAAACGTTGAACAAGAAGCATACAGAAGAGGACACATACTTGATACATATTTCCCATTAACAATACCAAAATATTTGTTACTTAGACACTTAATACTTACATTAATTATAGCTATTATAAAATTCTGCTCAAATAGTACTAATACAAGTTTTCATTTATGTTTTCTGGTCCTCATTTGAACCTCATCCCCAGGTATCCATACAATAATACCCACCCTGTGACATTGTCTTAAGGAGTAAACTATATGATAGTTTATTAGCGTAAAGTTCTAGACAAAATGATTTTTGTCTTTCGTAATTTAAAAAATTAATTTGTTAATAACATTTTAGTATTATGTCAACCCAAGCTGCCAATTTAAGCCTGTTTATATTAAACTCTTTGGAACACATATACATGGATATTTACGTTTTAATTATACTTTTTTTTTAAGTTTGTTTACCCTAAGAGAGATCGTGAACACGAGTGGGGCAGGGACAGGGAGAGAGAAAGAATCCCAAGCAGGCCCTGTGCTGTCAGAGCAAATCCTTATATGGGGCTCAAACTCACAGACTATGAAATCATGACCTGAGCAGAAGTCAGACACTTAACCAACTAAGCCACCCAGGTACCCCTAATTATACTTTTTTAACTATAGATTCCCACCAGAAAATTCTATCTTCCAGGCACAAATCCACTAATAACATTCATGGTACTCCCATAAAGGGAGGCTATGCTTTATAGGTAAGAACTAATGTATGTGTTTAGGTGAACAATGGAGAAATTTTTATCAATAACTGATAATGTAATTTGAGGTATAAAGGGATGATGTTGAAGAGCTTAGATTTTGGAATAAATCAGACATGTTTGAATCCAAGCTCTGCCATTTATAAATAATGATGGGTATGTTACTTAATTTCTTTTTATTAAGATTAAAAAAAAATTTTGATCTTTATTTTTGAGAGAGAGAGACTGAGTACGAACAGTGGAGGAACAGAGAAAGAGGGAGACATAGAATCCGAAGCTGGCTCCAGGCTCTGAACTGTCAGCACAGAGCCCAATGTGGGACTTGAACCTGTGGCACGACATCACGACCTGAGCCAAAGTTGGACACTTAACTGACTGAGCCACCTAGGCATCCTGTATTCTTAAGTCTGTTCCCTCATTTTTAAAATTGCAAAATGACAAGCAATTTCTTCATAGGTTTCTGAGGAATCGAATGAGATGATGCTTGTAACTTACTTGTCACTTATATAACGTCATTACAAATAATGATAAAACATAAACATGTTCACAACCACACCTACAAATCTTATGGAGTGGGGTTGAATCTCAGCTCCAAAATGCAGAAGTGCAAGAAATAGAATTTCAGTTTTCTAACAAAAGGCCTTGAAATCTAATCACATTGCTAAAAGAGTAGATCTCCTATCCAGATTTTCATTCCTTGCTCATTGGAGTCTAAAGCTAAGTCTAAATTCTTATCTGTGCCAAGATTGTGGAGAGACATTCTTGGATCATAAACTCCTCTATCGACCCAGGCTACCATTACTATCTTACTTTGGCCCTTTAGTTTCAGTTACTATCTCAATTTCTTTACAGATTTTAGAACACAGGTATCTGTAAATATGTCAGTGGTTCCATCTGCCTATGATTCATACAGACATTTCTTCTCTTGGGTCTGGCCTTGAAGTCCCCCTTGGCTGTTTCAGCAAAAGGCTCTTTTTGTGGACCCACAGTCTTCTCTGATCCTTTTCTTCTTTCTACATCCTTTCTCTCATGAGAGGTAGGGATATTTCCTCTTTGAGGTAGGGAATATCTCTTCCCTGTTTGTTTTATACAAAATAAATATGTTTCTGCACTTCAGATATATCTGCATTCCAGATTCCTGGAACATCTAAAATTCCCATAGGGTCTAAGGGTTTTGGGAAATCTAGATAAAACTATCAAGCAGTTCTCAATCCTCTGTACATGAAGACAAGAGTAAGGGAGTAGAAGCAGAAGTATACCGGGAGAAAAGGAGTGTTGTTAGTTAATTATAAAAAATTTTAATCTTGCTCTGCCAACGTCATGTTTATTAGCATTATTCAAAATTCCATTTTACTACATACTAAGCAAATTCTAGGTCTTTTATTTACTTAGGACTCAGCTAAATGTTGGAGGAGTTACAAAAGCAGATGATTCTGCTACTGAAGAATTTACAGATATTAACGGGGGAGGAGGGGAGATAAAATTATATACACAGGAAAAATTTGACATAAATATGAATTAAAAAATTACAGGCGTGCCTGGGTGGCTCAGTTGGTGAAGTGTCCAGCTCTTGATCTCAGGGTCCTGAGTTCAAGCTCTGCATTTGGTTCCCCTCTGCACATTTAAGTGCAGCCTACTTAAGAAAAAAAAATTGAACAAGAGGTGCTCTCCCAGAGATTTCCTTATAGGAGGAGGGGAAAATGGTTTATATAGTTTGATAAAGTTTCCTGAAGATTTTGCTTTGACCTTTTCTTTATTTTGCAATTACTGTGTAAAAAGCTAAGTTAGATTTCACCAAATATTAATAAGATGGTGGACATTTTATACAAATAAGGACTGATACCATTGAGAAATTTGAGCAAAATGACAAAAAGGAGTAATTTATCTAGAATCACCTGGCACTAGTGACCACTCAGGATCTAATGGAAGAGGAAGACACTGATCTTAGGAATGAATTACATGGGGCACCTGGGTCACTCGGTTGAGTGTCTGACTCTTGATTTTGGCTCAGGTCATTATCCCAGGGTGGTGGGATGGAACCAGTGTTGGGCTCTGAGCTGAGAGTGGAACCTGCTTGAGATTCTCTCTCTCTCCTTTTGCCCCTCTCCCCTGCTCATACTATGTCTCTAAAATTGAAAAAAACAAACAAAAAAAGAATTGCAGAAAATCATAAATGTGAGGTTATGAAGGATGGACTTGGGAGGGGGTGATTAAGACTAAGGAGAAGAAACCTAAGGAATAATCATCAGAGCCAATGTTTCCATAGATCTTATGGTATAGTCCATACTGTTCTGAACACTTCTCATTCACTTACTGAATCTTCATAGCTCTGAGGTAAATACTCTTCATTTCATAGATGACAGGGGGTGACCCAAGTTACACAGGCAAAAGCAGTGACAGCCACACTACCCAGGTTCAAATTCTACTCCTACTGCTCTTGTGCTCTTACAAACTACTTCTCAAGTAATTCCAAATTAAATTGAGACAAACCAACCAACCCAGAACAGGTTAGATCTAGTTGGTAAAGAAGCAGAAGTCAAGCCTAGCTCCCTGGTTTTAATCTTGCATGAATGAAAGATTTATAATAATGATATAAGAAAGTGAAGAAAGGAGTGGAGGCTGATTCATTATTTGCATAATAGATTATGCAAATGTATGTATATTTTATGTGTATAACTTAATTGGTATACAGATTTGGTGAAGCCCAGTTTAGGGATTTCTTTTATAACCTCTCTTCCCAGCCTCCTGAAATACATAGGCCATAGTGTCCATTAGAAGAGAAGTTTTTCTATAATCTAGGTAGTATCTTAGAATATGAAAATTTAAGTTTCTTCTCCTATATCTTTGTGGTTGTTTGTAGCATTTAATTTTATAATTGTCATGTAATGATTTTTTTATTTCTCTTCTAACCATTTTGTGGAAAGGGTATTAATTTGAAATTGAAGTATCTTGAGAAAAGTTTTCAAGAATTTGTCGGCCAGGAAGATTCTACCCATTTGTCTCAAGGTTGTGAGTTTTAAGGTGAATGTGTTTTGGCTTGATCTTTTGATTCCATTTTGTTGCTACCGTTTTGCTTGAACTTTGTATGATTGACAGTGGTATTTAGAGTTTCCTATAATGGCACTCTAATATTAGAGTTTTGAATTACTTTAATAAAAAAGATTCATTGAGTGCCTAAAATTGGTTATTTTGATAAGAAAGATAATAGGTGCATGTTCAGCGAGATCCACTTATGGCAGAATTTCCCTTGCTAAAATGACCTATTTTTGCTACTCTCCCAAAATCGATACCACTTTGGAATGTCATTTAGGCAGCCACAGACCATTTTTTAAAAAACACATTATTCAGTGCACCTTTAATTGCCTAATAGTAATACAAAAAATACATAGTAGTTCATTAGTATTGATAAAAAAAGACCTGCTGTGCAGCTATCCAGGAGGCTGCAGATCACAGAAGCGCTTTAATATACATATGAATGTTTGAACTAGGCTCAAAGATGCTTTTGATACCTTAATCTTTCACAGAACTGGATTTTATAGCTTTAAAAAGATTTTTTTAAATTGAGCTATAGATCAACAAATTTGGTGAAAGGAAGGTGAAACTAAACACAATGAAGGCAGAGACAATGTTTGTGCTGTCAATTCCTGTGTTTCTAGAGCTTAGCTCCTGTAACTGAGTTGAGTATTACACAGATGTTGAGTCAATGAGAGGAGGATACATTGTAAATGAATCCAGAGAAGACCGGAGAATTAAGTCCCAAATGAGCCAGAAGCACACAACAAGGTCTTATTGCCTTTAAATTGCGAATTTTATTAACATAGCTTTTAGATATACTACACAGAATGTCAGGTTTAAGAGATGACACTTTTTGCCACACGGTGGCATCGTTGTAGTTTTGATGGAGTTTTTAAGGAACTCCAAGCTGAAGAAATTTGTTTTGACACCTACCATTAAATGCTTATGTTTTCTTTTTTTTTTTTTTTTTAATTTTTTTTCAACATTTTTTATTTTATTTTTGGGACAGAGAGAGACAGAGCATGAACGGGGGAGGGGCAGAGAGAGAGGGAGACACAGAATCGGAAACAGGCTCCAGGCTCCCAGCCATCAGCCCAGAGCCTGACGCGGGGCTCGAACTCACGGACCGCGAGATCGTGACCTGGCTGAAGTCGGACGCTTAACCGACTGCGCCACCCAGGCGCCCCAAAATGCTTATGTTTTGATGAGACACATATGAGGTATTATGTAGTTGGCCTATACAGGTATGAGAAAACTTTAAATATGTATTTTTTCTGTGAAACTTTAAAAATAACCCTAAATTTAAGAGTAACTTTTCCATTTGTTAAAATTACTCCTTTGCACCAGAAGGCTTCTCTAATCAAGTACAAATAGTTAGATTAAAATAAAATTAGAATAATAACGAGGTAGTTCAAGTAAATTGGAAAAGGCAAGTTAGTGTAATATTGTTAAATTTTGAGAAGAAATTTATTTCTCATAACCATTAAAGGTTTATAGAGTTAAGCTGTTTCCTCTGAGCTAATCTGAGATTCTCATAATTAAGCTGAAATTATGTACTTTTTCTTTGTAATGGCTTTTTAAGCATGTTTATTTCATATTGTCTTTTTTTCTTTAGTGACTATGATGTTTAGATTTGAATTGCTTTGGTTATCATGAGATTGCTCAACCTTCTTTTAACACCACCCAAAATGATCTTAGACAAATGATGAGATTGTCTCTCATGTTAAGACCCTTGTTTGAATTGGGACATTGCCTTACTGTTTAAATCAGGAAAAATTACTTTAAAATATGAATTAAATGAATATTTGTTAGGGAAGCATAAAGTGTCTTTGTGTAAGAGGCATCTTCTTTTGAATAAGAGACTATGCATTCTGGTTCTTACCTTGGTTGATATACATTTAAAATCTCAGTGACAAAGCATAGAATTTAAAAAAAATCTTTATTGACATTAAATCACAATATTGGACTGCCTAGTCGTGTTGTCTGGTCCAAAACATACCTATCGTCAATATTCCACATCTTCCATGCCGTGCTTACAAAATATATTATTGTAATTCTCCATTTTATCTTTTATAGTAATTTATTTTGTCTCATACTTGTTTTATATGTTGAATGCTTTTAGAGACTTTTGTGCAATGGGAATGTAATTTTCTATTTTTCTCTTGTTACATTTATAAGGTATTAGAAGACATTAAATACTTAGAAACCAGTAACTCTTGAGATTGTATGTTTCAGATTTGCAGTTCAGTATTTTTTTTTGTAAGGAATTTGTATTTTATCCAGGGGGTAGGCAAAAGAGGTAAACACATTAATTAAGAAGGTATGAGGACTCCTAGGTTGTGACTTCAGGAGAATTAAGTGGATTATGGTACCAGTGCTTTCCCTGGGGCAGTTCTGAAAAATCTTTGAGGCCTGTGGAAACAGTTTGTGACTTCATAGGAGGCCACAGTAGATACTTTGTTGTGTAGACACAGAAGAATTGGGAATAGAATGAATTTTTCTGTAGGGGGGAAAATAAAACTCTTAGCTGTTTGCCTCAGCAATTTGTTAGAGGCCAAATATGGTAGATAATATTTTTATCCCCACAAAGATTGTAAAAGCTAGTTGCTCAATCTTTGTAGTTCTTGTAAGTTGGTCTTCAGTGTACAAATCATAGCCTAGAGTCCAGGGTACCAATTCCCTACTTCACTGTTGCTCATATGTTGATTAAACATATATAGTCTCATGCTTAAATGTGAATTCAAAAGGTATATTCTTCTTGTAAGCTATTGAAAACTAACTTGGAGTTTGAGTAAATTACATTGAGTGTAAGATTGTCTTGGAAATGTAAAGGAACTATCATATTAGAGTCTTTATTACCACGTATAAATATGTGGCCATGCTGTCTGGGTAGTCAAGGAAATTCTTCTACTTAATGGCTAACAAAAATAATTGTGATAAACAGTTGTAAAAAAATAAATTCTCTGGTTTCTGTCAGTGTGAACAGTCCTGCTCTTCATTGAAACTGCTGGTGACAATTTTAAGTCAGTCACAGGAAGGAAGTATAGAAGTGTTAAAATAGCTGAGCATTATGAAACTCTTAATATTTTGTTCTGCCATCAAGTAATGATGAGCCTACATGTTTCTTCAACTCTTTCCATTTCAAAGTCCACTAAATTTCAGCTAAAAACAACCCTAAACTTCACAATAGCCTAACAAAATTCTCAAAATATTTAAGAGCAAGGAAGTGAAAAGGACTGGGCTACAAAAACACTCTTTTCCCTACCAGTTCAGTCCTTTAGTTTTCAGTATCTATTCCAATAAAATGGAGCTTTATTTTGGCATACAATAGCATAACTGTAATGTATCCATTTAGTCAACATTCTATTAAAATAAGTTTATTTGGAGAAACTAGGTGTTTGGGTTTTTTTTTATTTTTTATTTTTTATATAGTAAAGGAGCACTTTTTGAAACACCTTAAATGTATTTTTGTATGTTTGGAGTGGCATTCAAGGGAAGCAGCAGCAGAAGGAATATGGGGTTGATATGAGAGGACAAGATGGCAGCAGGATGCATTGAACATCTATCCTACTAAAGAGTAATAGAAAATTTAGTTGTGATGAAAAGGATATTTCAAAATAGTGTCTAAGGACATTTAAAAGTGGATATTCTCAGAGTCTTTAATACTCCGTCATTGTTTATATACAGCTGACTCTTGAAAAATTCAGGGGTTAAGATTGCCAACTACCCATACAGTCAAAAATCTATGTAAAATGTTTGAATCCCCAATAACTTCACATAGCCTACTGTTAACATGGCCTTACTGTTATAGCCTTACTGATAGCATAAACAGTTGAATAGCACACATTTCTTTGTGTTTACATGTATTATATATTGTATCCTTACAACAAAGGAAGCTAGAGAAAAAATGTTAAGAAAATCATAAGGAAGGGAAAATACATTTACAGTAAGCACTGAAAAAAATCTGCCTGTAAGGGTGTGTGTGTTTGTGTGTGTGGAACCTGTGCAGTTCAAACCCATGTTGTTCAAGGGTCAAGTGTATTTATTATACTCTTTCATTGGTGATGGCTTTGTACTCACTGTTATTTTTATTTAAGTGGCTTTAAAAACCAACAGCATGCAGAAATTAATGCAAAGGATTGGTATAAGAAGATCTGTCTTCCAGGGGCTAGTGGCATAGAGCCATAGGGAGATCAAGTCTGAAATAGCAGGTCAGCAACAGGCAAGCAATATTTGAATATCCTAGCACATTTAAATGAATAGCAAAGATTTGACAATATATAGGCATATCAATTAGTGGCTCAGGCATTTGCTGTTTTGTATTTTTAATTTTTTTTTTTTGCATTTATTTTTGATAGAGACTGAGCACAAGTGGGGGAGGGGCAGAGAGAGAAGGAGGCTTTTTTGTATTTTTAAGTATAAGGACTCTGATAAAGGTTTCTAATTCTGTACTAAAATGTTTTTTGGAATCTGAGTCTACTTCTGTAATGACACCTATCTTAACCTCGTGTTGCAAATATGATCCTTGAAAATTGATGAATCTTGTTAAATTTTTAGCTGAGAAAACACCTACCAGCACACCCATTCACTTTCCTCAGGTGCTGTGGGACTGCTTCTATAGAGAAGAAGCACCCATTTTGTGTTAAGTGAGGAGACACATTAGAAATCGGTTAGTCAAGGTCGTTCAGTGTGCTTAGGGTAATTCAAACAGACTAGAAGAAGCCTCCGCAGTTTTGATCTTCTTTCTGTATGCATTGAAAAAAAAATGTATAGATGATGAAAAGAAAGATTTTAAAGAAAATAATGCCCTTGGTCAGCTCATTCAAGAGTAGTTTTAAAACAGAGCTAAAGTAGAGAGGTGGTTCCCTCATCTAAGCATTGGACCCTGAACAACTGTTTGCAATAAGCTTATGTAACCTTGGCACTGTGCTATGCTTGTAATTGAAGTTCATCTTTATGAGATTTCAGCAGAGCCTGGTCAAAGAGGTTGGTCATTAAAGGCAGGAAGCACAGCAACTTTAGTAAATATAGTAGAAAGAAATGCAATTTTCCTTAGCAAGGTGTTAAGGAGAGAGCTTTTGAAATTTATCTTAATTTAGCCTTCGAAAGATATGACCTTGCTCTTACATCTTGCTGTAGAGTTGCCTTTTGATGTACTTGCTTTACATACTAAGGCAGATGACTGTGTTACCTTAATTGAGTTTGTGTTCTATTGCTTTCTTGGTAAATTCTATTTTAGTAGCTTTATAAATTGACCATAAAAACCTACACTAGACTGAAATTTCAGGGACCTAGGAGAAAACTATTTCTTTTACTTAAAAAGACATTTATTTATATGACTCAAGGTCATTTAGGTATTAATTTTCTTATTAACTCTTAGAGTTTATTGGTTTTCTCTTCAGAAAATAATATTCTCCAACTTCCAGTTCAGTAAAGGAACACAAATCATTAGTTAAGCAAGCATAGAATATAGTGTAAGAATCACAAAAATTAAAATCTGATTTTAGAAACCCTGGAGAACAGTCGTGCCTTGAGAAGCTGAGTAGCGTAGCAATCTGCCAGGAGGTGGGGATTTCGTGGGGGCAGGTGATGTTTGAGAGCACAGTTCTTACTTCAGAGAGGTTTAACTGAAAATTCCAAAAGTTGCTCAGCTAGGAACAGAAGAGGCTGTGATGAAAAGAGGAAATCATGTCAAACGGGTGGGTTCCTTTTTTTAGCTCTTTGAGTCTCTCACTTTTTTTTTTCTTTTTTTTAACCACCTTTCTAGGGCATGAACTTAGGGGATGCATTGCCTAATTACATGCATTCCCCCAAGTGCTTAGATCTTTCCACATCCAGTCTTCTTTGTGGCCCTCTTTTCCTTATCCCTCTTTCCTAATGTCCACATATTGGGCATATACATTGGCTGAAATGTACAACTGAATATAGCTGTGGTCTTTGGTGCTATGATGATCAAACAAAGATAGGATATAGTAAAGCACAAGTGCCCTTTCCTGCTTCACAGGTGTCCAGACAGCTGGACACTGACCAGTCTTAGCTAAGTGTTAGCTGTTCTCATTTCCCTTTCATTTATAAGTCCCCCACTCCTTTTTTCCCCTATCACCTGGCCCTTAGGCTTATGGTTTTTCCAGGTAACCCTGTCAGTGCACTATAAATTCTATAAAGATACTTATTGCAGACGCCCAGGGAAGACTTGACACACAGAAGAGGAGGCACGTGAAAATAGATGCAGAGATTGGAGCAATGTGACCTCAAGGCAAGGAAGCCAAGGATTGCCCCAGAAACTGGACAAGGCAAGGGCGTGTTCTCCCATAAAGCTTCCAGAAGGGGGTGTGCCCTTGCAGACACCTTGATTTGAGACTTTTGGCCTGTAAAACTGACAGAATAAAATTCTGTTGCTTTTATCCACCAGGTTTGTGATAATTTGTTTTAGCATCCATAGGAAATGAATATGGATTTTGCTACTGGGAAGTGGGGTGCTGGTGCAACAGATGCCTAAAAGTGTGGACAAGGGTTTACAATTAGATGATGGGTAAAGACTGGTAGGATTTTCACATAATAGAAAGACCTAGATTCTAGTGAGTGCTCAAAAGGAAGTAAGGACCACAAATGAGAGAGCTTCTTAGAGAATACATATATTGTCATGAGCGGAGTGCTGATGGAACCATGAAGGTTAAAAGTGTGTTTTGGTGAGGATTCAGAAGGAGATGAGGAACATATTGTTTTAAACTGGAGGAAAGGTGATCTTTTTTATATAGCTGGAAGAAAACGTGGCTGAATTGTGTTCTTTGTTAGTATGCAAAATAGGACTTGTAAGTGAAGGCCTTGTATGTTTAGCTGAGGAGATATCCAAGTAAAGTATTGAAGGTATGGCCTCATTTCTTTTTTCTGATTACAGTGAAATGTAAGAGGAAAGAGAAATTGAGAAGAAGCTATTAAGGCAAAAGCAACCAGCACTTGCTAATTTGAGAAATTTGCAGCCTATCCAGATTGTGAAAAATGCTAATGTTAGGAGATTCACTGTTAGGAAAACATGCTCTGGAGAGAAACTAAGGGTATAGCTGGACCACATGAAGAAATTACACGTGCCACTCATAGATTCACACCTCAATCTCGGCAGAAGCCAGGAGTAGAGATGGAAATATCTGTGGAGGGCCCACTTGTCTAATGACGTGAATCCCCTTGACATACACAGGGGACCAGCCACGTTTGTGAGAATATATTATTTCAGTAGACACATTGCCATTCTGGAATGAAAGGGACAGAGACAGGATGACATGAAAGAAAGCTGTTGGACTTCTCCCCTAGAGCCTCTATAGGTGATGCAACCATGCTGACACCTTAATTTTGGAATTCTCACCTCCAGAACTGTGATGGAATAAATTTCTATTTTTTTTTTAAGTCTCCAACTTTGTGGTAATTTTTTATGGGCATCCCTAAGAAACTAATAGTGTGTCACCTTCAATCTGCTTTCTTTGAGGAGGTGAAGCTAAAAAGGTCATGGTTGCAATTTACCCCTTTGGATTGGTGACAACCAGGCCAACTTCTTGACATTCCCTCCAAGTCAGCAATATCTTCTGGTATTCCCAGAGGAGCTAATTGCCTATAGAAGGACTAACTTTTGTCTCTCTAGCCCTTGTCAATTCCCAAGTTGTTGGGGCACATCCTTATTAGATTCTGTGTCTTTCACTCTTTCTTCTCAAAAAAAAAAAAAAACAAAAAACAACACTTTAGCTTAGTAAAGCACCCACCCTTAGTCTTTACCCTAATTCCTATCACCTGATCAGGGAGATCCCCCTGCTCTTCTCCCAGCACTCTTGCAGCCCAGTCCTCTTTGTAATGTATCCCTGCAGGAATTCAACCATACATTTGCATTTTAATGGAAATATAATTGACTTCCCCTGAACATTTAAATAATTAAGACTTCACATTTACATTTTAATCCAGATACCCTGTAGCCCTTACTTTTGGGGAAAGAGATCTTTTCTGATAGGTAAAAATTGTAGCTATCATGCTCTGAGCACCTACTGTGTGCCACACATCTTGGTAGTCACTTTGTAGATATCATGACATTTAATCCTCACAGTAGTAGTAATTTCAACCCCAGTTTGCAGACTAGGACCAAAGACATAGAGACAGGTGATCTAAGCAAACTCACATGACTTAGGGAGCCATAGTTAGACAGATGATGAAGCTTTGAGGTGAAGGGTTCATGGGGTCCAGAGCCAATGGCCAAGAAAAATTCTTGGATACTGAAAACTAAAGGACTGAATTTGGTAGGGAAAAGAGTGTTTTTGTACCCTTGTCTTTTTCACTTCTTTGCTCTTAAATATTTTGAGGATTTTGTTTGGCTATTGTGAAGTTTAGGGCTGTTTTTAGCTGAAATTTAGGGGACTTAGAAATGGAGAAGCTCCCATGCTCCTCCTAGAGAGAAAAGTAGAGAGAATGTCCATTACCCCAAGAATCTCCCAACACCTGGGTGGTGTCCCACATGCAGGATTTGTCAGAGGTTCCTGGTGTCCCTTGAATGAAGTCATTATGACCACCGACTGGCTGACTGAGGGCCACTGAAGGAGGGATGCATATCTCTCTCTCTGTCCCTCCCCATCCCCCTATTTCCCCATTGTATTCTGGACTATAGATGGGTGCCTGGCATATGGACTGAAATATACCCTGAAGTCCATGCCCTAAAAGGCTGTGCCTCAAAGAACATACCTTTATGGTCACGCCTTGATGACCTAGGCTTTGAAGAGCATGCCTTGGAGGCTGTGCTTTAGTTTCTTGAAGAACCTGCCATTTTTAACCCATGGAAAAACACTTTTAGAAAAGTTTTACAAGGGGGAATTAACCAATTTTGTAATTTAAGTAGTTTAAGTAGTAGTAGAGGACACTGATGGAAAATAACAGAAATCCATCATGATCTAAGTGACATTCCAACACATTAAGTCTTTACAGCCAACTTCCCTAGGAAACAGTCCTGGGTTGGGTTTTAATTCAGTCAGGTACTGGTTCTGGTGGCTCCCAGCAGAGGTCCCGTGGCCAGGCGTGGCTAGACTAGAGATGTGGAGAGGATCACATTAGAGCAAGGAGGAGGAAACCTTACTTGGGAGTCTTAAGACTGGCAGCTGTCTTGGTGACTTAGATGGCTGTCCCATGCCCAAGACAGGTAACTTTATATAAGGACAGGAATAAAGAGAGGACATCAAGTTTCTGGGTCTTATTACCATTCTGACCAGGCTACTGACTTCCAGACAAAAGGCAGGGTTTCTTCTCCCCATAGAGTAGCCATGGGCTAGAGGATTGCAGCCTGAGCAATTGACATGAAAATGCTCCAATAAGACCATACTCCTTAAAAAGCCCCTGAAATGAGAGTAAATGAAGAAAGGAGAAGTACTCACCAAATTTGTATCAAAGCTCAGAGTTCAGATGAAAAGATGCCTAGCTCCAGGTTGGGCACCATATGATGAAGTTTTGGGGTGATGAGGGGTTTGTGGGGTCTGTAGCCAACAGCCAAGAAAGAATTTTTGAAGATGTCTTTGGTGCAAAAAGGTGATTTTATTAAACCATGGGGACAGGACCCCAGGAAGAGCTGCGCTGTAAGTGTGGGGGAATCAGGGGGGATAAAGTCAAGAGGGAGTTTCCAAAGAGACTTTCACATCCTAAAGACTTACTGGAGACCTGGCAATTGTCAAGCTAAGGTGGTTTTTCCCTCTAGCAAAGAATTAGTGTTAAGACAGTAGGGAGTTCCTGGACTTTAGGCTATGATGGGATTGCCTTTTTCTGGTAAAGTGGTGGAGACTCTGAACAGTTTAACCATTTTTTTTTTTTTTCCTGTTTTTGGGTAGCTGGGACTGTCCAAGGAATATCATACATATACCACCTTGCTGTTAGCCTGCACTTTCTCCTCAGGTTGCCCCATGCTCCCTTATCAGAGACATCCAAGATTTTTCTGGTCTTCTACTTATGTTTTAGATTTTATATTCTCTACTGTTAAAGCTTGTCATACAGATTTTTTAAACCTATGTATGTTCTCTCATTTTGGACTATTGCCATCTCAATGACAGAAATAATGGTAACTCACATTTGACTTTATAGAGCACTTATTAACTGTCCAGAAAGCTAGACTTCTCATATTTACTGTCATGTATGATCTTTAACATAGCTTACTAGTTTCCTGATTACAAATGAAGAAACTGAATCTTGGGTTAAATATCTTACCCCAAGTCACACAGTTGTTTTGATGTAAGATATGTATTTGAATATAAATTTGTCTAAATGCAGAGAATGAGTCCTTGGCTAAAGAGCACAATAATCAGGAACTTCAAAGGTAAATAGTGTCTTACTATACAGAAGGTCCCAAGGTATAGTATAATAGCATAACTTTGTAGTACTAGACTGATGTATGCAATAGATGCCTTTTGGTCACACATCATATTAACCATTACTAATCAAATAAATGTCAGAATGTTATTTATATATCATGACCTTTTGAAAGTCATTTGAAACAGCTTTCAGTTAAAAGGTAATAAAAACTAAATCCAAACTCCTGAAACATGAATAATGAGAAGAGAGACCAAAATCTTGAAGCATGTTAAAAACAAGACAAAGAGTCCCAAAATGGTGTGGCCACATCACCAAACAAAGACTTAATTGTAATTTCAACCCCTTTCCCCCCCCAGAAATGGAGTCTTAAACCAGTAAATCGGAAATCACCTGATCAGCACTAGTTAGATCATCCATCAGATTGATAGGCCTCTGCCATCCCATAAAGGAAAACAACTTTGCAATAACTAGCCTGCTTTTTCATAAGTATACCTTCCTTGTTCCTGATCCTTTCTACGTATAAAATCTTGCATTTTGTACAGCTCCTCACAACTCCTTTCTATCTGCTAATTTGCATTCTGCCTGATTCAAATCAATTGTTGCTCAAACTCTTCAAATTTAATTTGCCTCAGTTTATCTTTTAGCAAGCACAATTGGAAAAGGAGAATAGTTGTGGAGAAGCTTGATTGAATAATCACCACTTAGATACGTGACGCATTCTTATTTAAACTCTCCATGAACTGTACTTGGCCTTAGTTAACCCAATCTTTGTTAAGAAGATAGCTTATGTTTTGTCACAGTTTAAATATCAGCCCAATCCTGTAATTTTTTTAAAGCAAAATCTTAGCCACTTCCCAGTTTATAAGATCAGTCTGAAGTTCAAAATAGTTTGGATAGATGTAACTGTGAGTTTTCTGAAGATATAAATCTGCAGAGTTCAAGCTTATTTTCCCATACTTCCTCTTTTCTTCAGGGCCTGCTTTCTCATTTCTGCCCTGGACTGGTGATGTGTGACTAGACTGTGACTGTGTGTGTGGCTGGGAATATCTACATGAATGTGCCCACGAATCAGTGGGAGGCAAGCTTGCTATTCATTCCCTGTTGGTCACTGCTGTACTTGTGTGAGACTGATTATTGATTCTCTGAGTGACCAGAGTCTATGTCCTGACTTTTAGCTGCAGTATAGTTATTGATCCTCTGGGGGCTCTTCTCTGCTTAGTTGTACACAATAAATTGTCCATAGTAAATTGTCTGGCTACCAAAGATTAAAAAGATGAGACCTCTTGCTTCTAGGGTCCTTCTGCACTGTTGAGCACCCATACTACTTCCTCTTGATTGAAGAGATTCTCCTAAATCTTAGCCACGTCTGCTCTCAGCTTTACTTGTTTTTACCTCTCCTGGCAGCTTTTGTGACTCAGCAAATGACTTAGCAAATCAAGAAAAATGCCACTGCTTACTATAGAGCAGTAGGAAACTATGCAAGTACCTCTATTCCACCCCTAACTAAGGGAATGAGTTGAATAACCCTTTTCCTTCCATAGCATGATGAATATTATAAACAGTTGATGATGTTCTACATTCTGCTACTCTAAAAGACCATGGCTCTTATGCTGTCTTGCCCCTTGTATAACAGGATGATGATGTGTAGAATGATCTTTAGAATTTGCTAGAATGTCTTTTTTTTTTTTTTTTTTTTTTTTTAAATTTGAGGCAGTGGCAGGGGGAGGGCGGATAGAGAACACACATGTGCAAGGGAGTGGGACAGAGGGAGAGAGAATCTTAAGCAGGCTCCATGCTTAGTGCAGAGCCCCATACAGGGCTTGATCTCATAACTCTGGGATCATGACCTGAGCCAAAATCAAGAGTTGTATACTCAGCCAACTGAGCCACCCAGGCACCCCAAGGAATGCTTTAATAAGCCCCAAGGAAAGATGGTTAACACACAGTGGGCTTCTGATGTTTTGTTCTCAGATGAAACCATTCCTACAGCAATGTAGGCATTCTGTTTAATTGTTGATATGAGAGGGCTGCATGAATAGTGCTATGTCCTGGCTGAACATTAAACCCACCTGGAAACATTTACAAATTACTCGGGATCCCCTCAAACTAATAAGTCAGAATCTGGGGGACTATTTTCCCAGCACAGTATTTAACCAGTGGGATAGAAGGGAAGCCAGGGAGGATGAATGAATATCCTATAAAATATAATACTGGAAAGCATGAACTGAAGAAGATAGCATAGTTGAGTGAAGGATCTTCATTCTTAGCTTCCAGGTAGCTCAGCAAAGAGAGAAATAGGTTGTACAACTCAGTCTTCAGGGTCTAACTAAAGGATAGTAATTCAGAGTTAAAGCTTCTTCCGTATAGAAGGAATTGATAACATGAGTTTTCATCCAAGGAACATTCAAAATAATAATGGTTCATATCTTAGATAATACTTTCATAATATAAAAATGCTTAGATATATTGCTATGTTATTACTTTTCAATAAGAATTGGAAACTATTATATCATGGTGGAAAGGTCGATGATGATATGATGTCATTAGTCTACTCGGATTTTCCAGGGAACACATTGGTTTATACATGCTAATGGTGCTGTATGCTCAGTGTTTGGACAACCATGTAAATGACCATCTTGGGAAATGCTCATATAGCTCAGATTGGCTTGAACAGTCCTAAGATCTTTTTTTTTTTCTCTTTCCTGAATGGGTTACTTTGAAAAAGCATGATATGTAGATAAGTTGATGAGTTTTGTAATTGGAAAAATGAAGTTAATATCTTTCATAATTTTCTAGTTGTATAATCTTGGAAGAGTTGCTTGATTTATTTGAGACTTAGTTCCTCATTTTCAAATAGTAGTAACACTCTATTTTTTAAAAAAATTTTAAAAGTTTTTAATTTATTTTTGAGATAGAGACAGAACATGAGCAGGGGAGGGGCAGAGAGAGAGAGGGAGACACAGAATCTGAAGCAGGCTCCAGGCTCTGAGCTGTCAGCACAGAGTCCCACGCGGGGCTCAAACTTATGGACTGTGAGATCATGACCTGAGCTGAAGTCAGAGGCTTAATCTACTGAGCCACCCAGGTGCCCCAGTAAAACTTTCTGTAAAGGCCTATTGTGATGATTAGGTAAGAGGTACATACATAGAGTAAGATCATAGAATAATGCTGAGGGCATAGTAGTTACTTTATAAATGTTGATGAGGATTATTGTTACCATTTAAACCGATCTATTGGGGGAAATTATCACTTCCTTTTGGGACTTGAGTATGTAAATGGAACTGAATATTGTATTTTCAGATTCTGACACTAGGCCTTACTCATGAAGTAAATATCAGAATATAGGATGATAACCTTAAAAATTAAATGCTTTGTAATAACTATTTTTTAAAAATTTAAGTTTATTTATTTATTTTGGCGGGGGGGGCAACCAGGGGAAGGGCAGAGAAAGAGGGAGAGAAAATCCCAAGCAGGCTATCCTGTAATGCCCCCGATTTCGAATCCGAGAGACCACCAAGGAGCTGATATCGATGCAAACGCACGAGGGTTTATTTGCAAGCTCGAGCTTGGGCCCAAGTATTCCCGACACAGCGGAGCAGGGACTTGGACCCCTAGGTTAAGAGGCGTAGCAGTTTTATAGGGGCCAGTGGCCAATGAGATGGTAACACACACAGAAAGTTGCATAGTCATGTCAGTCCACATGCAGGTGGCCAATTGAATTACAGTTTACCCTATAGTAACTGTTTGAACTAGCCTATCACTCTGGTCAGAATTGGCACGCAAGTTTGGCGGGCAAAAGGCGGGTTTTACATTCTTTGGCGGTTAGGGGTTCCGCATTCCTATATGAGCCAGTTTCCAGTAAGGGTGTGCTGAGCGGTTTGACTAGGGTTGGGGAGTGTCTTAAGCAATAAGTAGGTCATGTGGGGGTTGTACATGAGATAGTGGGTGTAGCACAAAATGGAGTTAGTCTTGCTCTGCTTGTCCAGGGGTAGGAGATTTTTGTTAAATTCCTTGGGTCCCTTGGGGTGCCTGGGTGGCGCAGTCGGTTAAGCGTCCGGCTTCAGCCAGGTCACGATCTCACGGTCCGTGAGTTCGAGCCCCGCGTCAGGCTCTGGGCTGATGGCTCAGAGCCTGGAGCCTGTTTCCGATTCTGTGTCTCCCTCTCTCTGTCCCTCCCCCGTTCATGCTCTGTCTCTCTCTGTCCCAAAAATAAATAAACGTTGAAAAAAAAAAATTTTTAAAAAATTCCTTGGGTCCCACAATCCCACAAACTGTGAGATCATGACCTGAGCTTAAATCAAGAGCCGGATGCTTAACAGACTGAGCCATCCAGGTGCCCCCAAAATTAAATGCATTGTGAACCTTATTTATTTTTCTGTTGTTGTTTGCCTTTATTTTTAGATACATAAAGAGCTTCACTTTCAAAAAGAGTGAACCCTCAGCCTGTTTGTTTTCTGTAAACACATGAAGTAAAGGCAGAATAAGAATATGTCAAAGATACTTGTTTAATTTACAATAGGGCTGTCATTGGACTACTAAGAATTTGATGTATTATACCATAGTCTCTTTCATTTTATGGGGTTTCTTTGTAGAAAAGAAACATTACTATCTCTTCATGGGCTTTTACTACCTTTTCAATCTACCAGCCCTGCCACAAACATCAGATTACTGTAACTTAAAAAAATATTGTTCCCTTATAGCACAATTCATGCTTCTGCAGATTGTGCAGACTGCATCCTTTATGGATTATACTCCTGAGATAGCACATATGTGGTTAAATTTTCTACAGCTCTGGCACTCATACTAATTCTCTTGCTTTGGCTGGGTTTTGTGTTCAAGGGATTTAGAAGCATGTTTTTCCCCCCTTCACAAATAAGAACATGCATAGCAAATGTGGGTATTTGTTTTTATAAAAATATCTAGATAAACCCATGCCTATAGCTGTCCATCAGCAGTGTAGGAATCAGCCTTAATCTAAGAGCTCACATTTTTATTTGCATAAATTCCTATTAGTAAAAATAGAATAATCAGTACTTCTCTTTGGAGGAAAGAATTATACACCTAATGAAACTTTGTGTTAAATATAAAAAAAATTAATAAATGTACAGATGAAAAGTATCTTAAAATCTATACATTGAAATAACTTGTGGCCCAGTACCCATATTATTAGACCATCTATATTTTGTAATTCACACCAACATGTGATACCTGACTGTGGGTATAAATCTCATTTCCTAGGAAAAAATAAACTTCCAAGGGAAATATCAATTTCACATCTTGGTTTCCAAAACTTTACTGTATATAAAGTCATTTATAATTGTCACTGGTGAAATCATCATCATTTGTTTTCCTGGTGTCTGTGGACTGGCTAAACCCCTTTTGCTTTTCAACTTTATATTCACCTTTTCCTGTTTCTTCTGGAGAGTGAGCAAAAGGAACTTGTAAAAGACATAAAATGAGTCATCCTTCAACAAAAGATTTCTCCTGAGATGGTACTTGTGAGTGTAAATTGCCTTCTTTCTTGTCCGCTCAGAATAAGGACTAAGGGCTGTTTATTCTCTCTACTGCTTTCACTATTGTGCCTATAATCTCCCCCCTCCCCATCTCTGTTAGTTTAGTAGATGGCAATTATGTATTGTTTTTCTAGGTGCCAATTGTAACTGCCATTTTGCTATCTCAGTCGTGGGAGGCAATTGTGTATCCTCTGTCTTTTGAAAAGGGTATATATAATCTGTAATTCTATCTATTACAATGGCAAGTGGGTGGTGTCTACAGCAGACTCTCATTTTTCAAAATAAAATGATATATGTATTGGATGTCCAACTGTTAAGTGAACTAGAAACTTAAAAAAGTCAGAAAATCAAACGATACATTATTTCAAAGTTTCTTTTTTGTTGTTTACCATAAAGAGAATCACATGGAATTTATAGTGAGACTGTATAGAAAGTCAGATATACATTTAAAGTACCATGAAAAAAATTTGCAAAGGTATTTATCTTTAGATAAGCAAATCTGGTATATATTGATTAAAAATTATATTTAAAGTTGAAGATTGGGACGTCTGGGTGGCTCAGTCGGTTGAGCGTCCGACTTCGGCTCAGGTCACGATCTCGCCGTTCGTGAGTTTGAGCCTTGCGTCGGGCTCTGGGCTGATGGCTCAGAGCCTGGAGCCTGCTTCCGATTCTGTGTCTCCCTCTCTCTCTGCCCCTCCCCCGTTCATTCTCTGTCTCTCTCTGTCCCAAAAATAAATAAACGTTAAAAAAAATAAAAAAAAAATAAAGTTGAAGATTGCTCTTCCTTTTTATACTTATAACTTGACAGCATGACAAAATGAATTTTTTTGTTCTTTTTTGTTTTGCTTTTTTAAGAAGATGAGTTGACATAGTTTAGTACAGGTGTCTGTAATTTTGAGAGCAAAGAACCACCCCACGGGTGCATCATAATGTCTCAGAATTGTTTTATACTTGGTTGTTGGCGACTAGAAATAAGCACTCTGGAATAGGGAATTATAAACACTCCAGCTGGTGTCCTAGCAAGTCAACCTCTCTGAACTTCAATTTTCTAATTCTTAGAATGAGGAAAAATACTTTTCTCATAGGGTTATTGGGATGATTAAAGGATACTTAGAACACAAAACACTTAGCCCAGTTCCTAGGATAAGTTAAAACGTGATATAAATCCTCTATCTGTGGTTGTGAGATAGTAGTGATGAAATGTGAGAGAAGGATGGCAGAGGTCTTGATTTTACACAAGATCAGAGATGTAAGGAAATATGACCAAGGTCACCCAGTTGGTGGCAGAGCATTGCTAACTCTCACTTAGTACTTTATGGTATTTTACTATCTTACTCTGCAGGATTTTCCACCAATAACTCAGAATCCCACATGCTGTCATCATAGTGCTGCTATTTCATGATAACTTTGTAAATGGCTATAATCCTGGCTGCAGCATTTTTGGTTATAAGCAGTGAAGAGAAAAAGTGAGAATTTCAAAGAGCAATGGTCTCTACTGCTCAGTTTTCTTTCAGTGAATCCTTGGAATTTGATCTGTGTTGGGCTCAAAGGCCAATCAATAGCAACTAGGGACTGGGGAATGGGTTCATATTCCTTAACCTGACTACTAATGTACATTACCTCTGATCTGAGGCTAGTGAAGAATATTGTCCTACTTTTTATATATCACTTAGACATTGTATATAATCTCAAGAGAAAAATATTTGTTTTCATTTGTAAAAGGAAATCAGTTTTTGACTCTAGAAATCCTTGATTTGTTACAACTTATTACTGAAATATTTACATATAGTAATATCAGTACTTTAAAGGCAAGTTTATACCTCTGTCTGGTGGTATTGGTTTGGATTGATTCACGATAGGTACTAAAATAATTTACTTACAGAGGTCTCATCAATCCGTAGTGCTCATTAATTCCCTATATTAAATGAATACTGAGTAGTTTGATATATAACCATTGTATCCAAATTATGTCCTACAAAAGTTCATGATAAAAAAAAAAAAAACATTGTATTTAGGCTGTATTATTTGGTTAGAATACTTTCTGCTAATGGGATAATGGAAAAGTCCTAATCCCCAAAAGTTTAAACAGAAGAAACCTTGCCATGTAGAGTAGGGATGCTCCAAGGTCAGTTAATTAGGAGATGTAGTGAAGTCATCAAGGACTCAGTTTCTTTCTATCTTGTCTCTCTGCTATTTTCATTATGGTGGCTTCTTTCCCACATGGTTACAAGATGGTTGCTATAGTCCCAGGTATCACATGGAGATAAAATATCCAGCAGCAGAAATGGGGCCATGCTTTCCTTGTGTCTTTTTCTGACCATAGAAACTTCTTCCAGAAGCCTTTCTGTAGATTTGTTCTTCTGTCTCATTGGACATAATCACATGTGTCAATGCCAATGGTGAATGGAACTACTATGATTGGCTAGATTATTCAGGCTCCACTTGTGGCCTAGGGCAAGGACCATTATTTGTTAGAAAGGAAAGGGGCAATGACTGTTGGATAGGTAACCGAGAATGTCTGATATATTAGAGAAAGCTTGACAATAAGTGATGGTAAAACTAGGCAAGAAAAGAAAATAATGGAGAAGTCTGAAAACCATAAATAAAGTTAACGCTTATCTTCTAATTTATCTGGAGGAAAAGGAAAAGAAATATAACTTAATTGTGCCATCCAAATGGTTTCTTGTTCTGGTAAATTGTCCTCCTGCTGTTGATGAAGACAATTATTCCATTCACATATTAGAGTCCTGCTAGCTTAATAGATCCCTAATGAAATTAGCAGAGAGTTTGTGCTTCATTATGCGACTTTATAAGCAAAAAAAAAAAAAAAAGTTATTAGAGACACCTACAATTATTTTCATGCTATGCACTTACATGTTTTTATTTTGCTTTATTTTTTGTTATTAAAGACCATTTGTCTATGGTATTTATAAGAATCCTTCATTTAAAGAGTTGCAAAATAAATTGTATCTTGTGGGATTTTTTAAGCACTTTCTAGCATTAATTTGACATCAGTGTCTGAAATGTGTAGGTGTGGGTGGGTGTGCGTGTGTGTGGTCATCACAGTAGTAGTGAGAATTTGAAGGCAGACTATTAGTGTTTTCAAAGCATAGTAGTTTGGAGTGTGCTTATTATCAAAAGTAAAATAAATGTCTGTTCTATGAAGCCTAAGACATTGAAGATGAAGCTAAGGCACAGGAAAGGGAGATCTAAACACATAAGTAAATCCTGGAAGTAGAAAAGTAGAGAGAGATGGGTGGTTAGAGGGTAAACTACTTGGTAAGAGTTAGGGGATATGGCTAATGCAGTGTGACCAGGATATGGGAAGATAGGTTGGAACAGAGACCAGTAGAAAGTCAAGAAAGTTGACAGCATTTAATCTTGATAAAATGTGGTCTCAGATATGCCCTGTGTTTTTAGAATAGAAAAAAGAAAAAGGATCTAGATACGTTTTTGGTACATGTTCAGTTTTCTTCTCTAGACTTTCTTTGTCCTCATTATCTACTCATGTTACAAGACTTTGCTTTCCCTGATCCCATTGTATCCTGTGGTTTCTTCATTGTAAGCTTACCAAGTTCTATTATAAATATTTGCTGGCTTGTTTGTATACTTCCATGGACTTTGGGAATAGTGCTTCTGCCTCCTTATTCTGTTTCCAGTATGCTGCAAAGTATGACATAGGTATGTAGTCTGCGCTCAATAATGAACGAATTCCTACACTGATGCACAGGTTCTAACTGAAGAAAATAAACTCAAAATATGATATCCTCTTCATGTTTTGTCTTCAGTTTTTTCTTATAAAAGGATTTTTGACCTAGAAGATACTTTTCATCTTTTGAGGTAGATTGACATCCCCAGTTATTAGCTTCCTTTTAATCTTGTCCTGCAAAATCTGCAAAGATTTTGCAAACTCTTACTTTTGAAAGGTTGATCTATTTAATTATCTTAAAGTTGGGCCACTTTAGTAATTTTCTATAGACAATAGAATAGGGAAGAGAGCCATTGTGTCAATTTGGATCCTAGGTCTTAAAAAATAAACTCTTCTGCTCTTTCTTTGAGCTCTGTACCTACTTGTGATCAAGCCTGGGCTGGTCTGATGGAGGATGAAGCATCATGTGCAGCCCTCTTACCACTCCTTTTCAACATCATACTAGAAATTCTAGCTAATGCAATAAGACAAGAAAAGGAAATAAAAGGTATAGAGATTGAGAAGGAAGGTATGAAACTCTGTTCACAGATGGCATGATATCTATGTAAAAAAATATGAAATAATAACAACAAAAAACTCCTGAAAATAATAGGTAATTATAACAGGTTTATAAGATATAAAGTTAATATACAAAAGTCAACTACTTTCCTATATTCAAAAATGAACAAGTGGAATTTGAAATTAAAAATGCAATACTATTTATATTAGTGAACCCCAAAATAAAATAAGTATAAATCTAACAAAATGTGTACAAGATATGTATTGAGAAAACTTCAGCACTCTGATGAATGCAGTAAAAGAACTAAATAAATGGAGAATTATTCCATATTTATAGACAGAAGACTCAATATTGTCAAGATGTCAGTTTTTTTTCTAAGTTGACCAAAGATTCAATGCAATCTCAATTGAAATTCCAGCAATTTATTTTGTAGATTTTGATAAATTGATCCTTAAGTTTATATAGATAGACAAAAAGTCCCAGGATAGTTGACACAATATTGAAGAAGAATGAAGTCAGCGGAATGACAGTACCCAACACCAACACTTTCTATTAAACTACAGTAATCAAGACTGTATGGTATTGGTAAAAGAATAGAAAAATAGATCAATGAAACAAAATATCCCAGAAATGGAACTGTATAAATATAATCAATTGGTCTTTGATGAGGAGCAAAGGCAATGCAATGGAGCAGCAGAGATAGTGTTTTCAACAAATGGTGCTAGAATAACTGGACATTCACATGCAAAAAAAAAAAAAAAAAAGACCACAGACACAGACCTTGCACTTGTCACAAAATCTTACTCAAAATTTATCACAGACCTAAATGTAAAACAAAGTGATAAAATTCCTAGAAAATAACATTCCTAGAAAATAACATTGGAGAAAATCTAGGTAGGAGGAAATCTAGATGACATCAGGCATGGCAATGATATAATGCTAAAGGTGTTCTTTAAAAATCATTGATAAGCTAGACTTCATTAAAATTTAAAAAAATCTGCAAAGGACAATGTCAAGAGAATGAGAAGACAAGCTATAGACTGCAAGAAAATATTTGTAGAAGATGTATGTGATAAAGGAATTTTACCCAAAATATACAAAGAACTCTTAAAACTCAACAATTAAAAAAAAATCCCTATCAAAGAATGGGACAAACAATAGACACTTCACCAGAGAAGGTATAGAGATGGTAAATAAGCATAAGAAAAGATGCTCCACATCTTATGTAATCAGGAAAATTAAAAGAACAATGAAATGCCACTATATACCTATTAAAATGGCCAAAATTCAGAATAGTGACAACACCAAATGCTGGCAAGGATGTAGAATAAAAGGAACTCTTGTTCATTCGTTGGTCCTGGGAATGCAAAATGGTACAGCCACTTTGTAAGAAAGTTTGGCAGTTGGTTGCAAAACCAGACATGCTCTTATCATACAATCCAGCAGTCATGCTTTACCCAAAGGAGTTGAAAACTTATATTTACATAAAAACTTGCACATGGGTATTGGTAATAGTTTCATTCATGCCAAACATGGAAGCAAAGAAGATGTCCTTCAGTAGGTGAATAAATAAATAAGCCATGATACATTCAAACAATGAGTATTGTTAGTAGTAAAAAGAAATGAGCTATAAAGCCATAAAAAGGCATAGAAGAACCTTAAATATGTATTACTAAGTGAAAGAAGCCAATCTGAAAAGACTACATGCTGTATGATTCCAACTATATGATATTCTGAAAAGGCAAAGCTATGGAGATGATGAAAAGATCAGTGGTTGCCAAAGGGATGGGGGAGATGAAAAGGTAGATCACAGTGAATTTGGGGGCAATTAAAATACTCTGGATCAATCCATGTCATTATAAATTTGTCCAAGCTTCTAGACTGTACAACACCAAAAGTGAAAAATAATATAAATTATGACATTTGGGTGATTATGCATTAATGTAGTTTCACTGATTGTAACAAATGTGTCATGATGGTGGTAGAAGTTGATAATGGGGGAGGCTATGCATGTATAGAGACAAAAGGATATATGGGAAATCTGTCCCTTCCCTCAATTTTGCTGTGAACCTAAACCACGTCCAAAAAAATAGTCTTAATAATAATAATAATAATAATAATAATAATAATAATAATAAATCACATGAAGGAGGATCCGGTTGTTTTGTCTGAGGCAATTCTGGGTCAGTCTTTGTTGATCAAACCCAAAACACACACTGGTGTGATACATTTATTATGTTTGAGAAATGTAAGCTCTTACTTTGTCCCTGTAGATTATTACACCTAGAATTTCTTCTCTTTGACAAAATATGCTTGTATGACCAATTTTGGTGGTGTGTATACTTCTAATTATCTTTGTAATCCTGTCTCCTCCCTGTGGTGATTGATAGGATTTGATTGTCAGCCATCTAGTTTAGTTTATATATACATTTTTACTCAGAAAAATGTTGCTGTCTTCATGGTTTTAATTAGGTGCAATATGCAGATAACTAATTATAGGTACATTTATAACCACCATTCTTTATATATATATAAAGTCTACTCAACTTCCAATCTTGTGTATTCCCTTAGTAGATCAAACTCAACATGGACAATGGTTCCTAACCTATTTCTTTTTCAAGCAACCCTATTATTGAAGCTAATCACCCTATAGTTATTTTTGGCCCTATCCTCTCTTTCCACAGAGCCCTACCATTAATAATTTTAAGCTGTGTCCTTCCTTTTTAACAAAATTAAATATAAAGCTTTTATGTATTTTCATTGCCACCTTTCTATTATAAGGTAAGTTTTTTGTTTTCTTGTACATAATTTTGTTTCTGAAACCTCTAATATATTCTATATACTATTGCACTGATCCTACTGTATTATCAGGGAGCCAAAGGAAAAATAAAGGAGTTAACATTCACTGAGTCCCCCACTCTGGAGGAGATGCTGGGCTGCATGTTTTATTCACTCTTTTATTCAGAAATATATTTTTTAAATGTTTATTTTTGAGAGAGAGCACAAGTGGGGAAGGGGCAGAGATCGAGGGGGATAGAGGATCCAAAGCAGGCTCCATGCTGACAGCAGAGAACCCCATGTGGGGCTCGAACTCACAAACCATGAGATCATGACCTGAGCTGAAGTGGGACACTTAACTGACTGAGCCACCCAGGCAGCCCAGAAATGTATTTTTTAATAATAACTACCAGGAAAATTGTAGTTTTAGGTACTAATAATAAAAAGATGTATTGTGTGAAACATATATAATTTCCGACTTCACAGAGCTGTTAATTTGCTAGGTGAGAGACAGACAATGCCCAAGTAAACAAGCCAACAAAAAAAGGTTTTTTAAAAAGAAGGCCAGTTATAAGATCTGGGTAGGAGTACATGCCAAACTCTTCTTATACCCAGAGAAATGATAGTAAAAATATTCTTAAAAAGTTAACTAATACATAACCACTTTTCAGAATGAGAAAGTAAATTCTCCTTGGACTGAATATTGTGAAAACCACCCATGTGGAGTGAAGCAGGTAGGAGTTTCCACAGTAATCTATGGATGGCACCTCAGATGTCTGCTTCATGAGGAACTGATACAGCCAAACTCTGTGGTGAGCCACCAAAGTGTAGGAAAATTCTATTGTGAAGAATGAGCTCACAGCCCCAGATCATCAAACAAGTAATGAAGATCAATGTTAAAAAATGCATTACACAGTAAGAGTAGAGGAACTTGGGCCTAAGAAAACAGAAGAAATTTCTGTACCTGTTTTTGAAATTTAATAGAAAAATGGACAAGGATTAGAAACAGAAAGGAAATTCCACATATAGCTAAAAAATAAGGAAGAGATGCTCAAACATATGGTACTTGGAAAAATGAAAATTAAAAAACAATGGAATATCATTTTATACCTATCAGCAGGAAAAAAAAATAGGATAAATACCAAGTATCATTTGGGACATGAGACTATAGGAACGCTTGTGGGAATGTGGATTGGAGCAGGCATCCTGGAGGGCAATTCTGCAGCACTTGGTCACATTAAATAATGACATTTCCTGTGTTCTATAAACTCCTGGACTTTTCCCACCCAGGGCACCTGGGTGGCTCAGTCAGTTAAGTGACTGGCTCTTGTACTGTCAGCACAGAGCCTGCTTGAGATTCTCTCCTCTCTCTGTCTCTTCTCCACATGCACGTGCGCTTGTGCGCTCTCTCTCTCTCTCCCTCTCTCTCCCTCTCTCTCAAACAAACATTAAAATGTGTGCATATATTTGTTTCAGGCTTGTTAGTGGTAGTGGGGATCACAAGGCAACCAATAGATCAAATACAATAGAATAGTGTGTAGCACTTAGGACCAATGGCTAGATGGACAGAAAACAACATCATTAGAGTTCTAAAACATGTAGCTATAAAAAAGGCAAGAAATCGCATGAAGTCTGCAAACCAATAGCAGTTATGTAAAGTACACATCCATACCCACGAAATAGCACTGCATCTTTAAAAGGACACAGATAGTTATAGAGATACATATCTAAAGCATTAGAATGGCAGGGGCGCCTGCATGGCTCAGTCAGTTGAGCGTCCAACTTCGGCTCAGGTCATGATCTCACAGCTCATGGGTTCGAGCCCAACACTGGGCTCTGTGCTGACAGCTCGGAGCCTGGAGCCTGTTTTGGATTCTGTGTCTCCCTCTGTCTGCCCCTAACCCACTCTAATTCTGTCTTTCTCTATGTCTCAAAAATAAACGTTAAAAAAAAATTTAAAGCATTAGAATGTCAACAGAGAAGGGCATGGAGATGGAATTGGGGAAGAAAGGGAGTTTAAAAAGAGAAAACAGACTAAAAATAAAAAAATAAATGGTCCGATTACTTTAAGCAATAAAAGAAGTAATCATTTCTAAGAAGAACAAGAGATTAGGAAATTGAACCAATTAGAAGTTCTGAATGTGAATATGCACTTGAAACACAAAGTACTGTGAAGGGGACAAGTCATATGCTCTCATAGAAAATAGTGGTGGCAATGTAGGAAATGGACTCTACCTGGTCAGAAAAGGGCTCTCTGAACTGGCAAAGTTTAAGCCAAAACCAGTAGGGAAGAGAAGCAACCAGCCAAGTTAATACTCTTGAGAAGAGCCTCCTGGACACACAGGTTAGTCTGTTCTAGACATTGAAAGGAAAGCGTGGCTGGAGTGAGGTGAGCAGGAAAAGAGTGGTCTAAGAGAAGATATAATCACAGGTTAAGGCATGTAAAGCCTTTAGATTTCATTCCAGTTATAATGAGAAGCCCTGCACAGTATTAAGCAGATGTTAAGATTTGGTTTACATTTTTAATTTTTAAGAGTTTACTCTGATGAGTAGAATAGAGTAGAAGGAAATGACAGAGGGAATAGGAAACTGGTTGGGAAGCATTCCATGAGAAAGATGATGTCTCATAGGGGTGGCCACGGAGATGGAGACCAACAGAGACAAGATATAATTTGGAGGTAGAATGAACAGGGATTACTGATGGTCTCATTGGGGAGATGAAGGAGAGGGGAGAATTAAGGCTTTCAGGTTCTTAGCTTACCATTCACTAGAGAGGAAGAGTAGGTGAACACATATTTCGAGTTAAAATCAAGAATTTGATATTGGATAGACTACCTTTGGCCTCTGGTGAGATATCCAAGTAACGGTGTCAAACAAGGTATTGGATAAAAGAGACAAGAATGAAAAGAATATATTTAAACTAGAGATGTAAATAGGAGAGACAGTTTTCATGTAGACCGTAGTTAAGCTATGGGAAAGAGGAGCCAGACCAAATGTTTACAGGGGAAAAAATAGTTATGCAGCATTCTCATTTAGATGTTTAGTATAGGCAGAGGAGCTCACTAGTAACGAAGACTGAACATGAGTAGCTAAAGTGGCAGGAGGAAAACCAGGGTATTTCACAAGGGAAGGAGCTGTTCTGTCAATTCTCCTGAGAAATAAAAGGAGTACATAAAAATGGGTCCGTTAATTTGGCAACATTGAAGACTTTGGTGATCTTAAATAGGAGTAATTACATGTTGTTTGAGGGACAGAGTGGAATGGATTGAGGAGTGAATGTAAGACAAAATGGAGACCTCTGTAGACAACACTTTGGAAGTCTGAGTAACTGGGGAATAGGTACAGGTAGGGAATGTCGGCTTGAAAATAGTGGTCTGTTTAAGAATATTTACAAATTGTTTCGAAACTCAATATTTTGTTTATTCTAGCCATATCTGTTCGCTCATTCTCACAGGCCAGGCTGAATGGAAGCATTTAGTTTCCTCAAGTAAGATGATTACCAGGGCAGGGTAATAATTTAGCATCCCATAAAACTAATATTCTTGAAGTTATCTCTTCAGCACTGTTGGGGGTGGGGTCTAACAACAAAGATTTTGTTTGCTTGTTTCATTTTTATTCCAGCTAGGTATTTTCTTCTTCTGTGGGAGTAGCATCAAACTATATGTTGAGACTTGAAGAAGTTGAGATCTGAGTCCTTGGCATCATATTTATGATTTATCCTGTTGACAAATTAGGGACTCTTGTACATAGACATTAGGACAGTTTCCTACCTGACCTATCACTTTAATATAGCTTTCTTATCCTAGTTCCTTTGCTTTTTGTTTTATGGAGATAGTAGGACCATCTGCAAGTTCTCATCTTCTCTGCTCCCTCATGCCCTTTTGACTTATATAATTTCTTCCACATCTAGGTTTTCCTCTCTGACCCAGCTATGTTAATGCCCCCCTTTCTTTGGTCTTCTGCCCTTCTTTTTGTCTACAATATCTATTTAACCATTATGTTTGTACTTTACTTGCAAATGTTTTAATATTATTTTTATGTACCTAAATGAGTACTCATTTTTAATACCCAGTGATGTTTTTGATTGGCTCCAGAGGAATTTTTAGGATTGGCATTTATTTTGGCTTTCTCTGTGACACCTATCTATACCCATGTATTTCCTCAGAAAGTATACACAGTGGGTGACATCAGATATTAGACTGGAAAGGAAATTTTGTATAATGACTTCTTTCCCTTGTCTTATTTACATTAAAGAAATTTAAAGACAATTTACTTATTTTCCTCTCACATCCAAAATGTGTCATGCTGACTTCTTAGTAAAAAAAAGGAACAAAAATTTGATAAATTTTTGAAAATCTTGAGTCATGCAGACCTGCTTTAGAACCCTACTTCTGTCTTTAACAAGCTTTGCAGTTTAAGGTCATGTTCATTAATCTTTCTGATCCCTGTTTCTGTCCAGTGGAAATAATAACCTATTCTTGTGTGATACATTAAGTTAACTTTGGAAAGCTCATAATAAGGGTGATCACCATGACTTATTAATTACCATGAAAATAGTAATAAAACAGTCAAAAATTTTGGTTGCCCAAATTGAAATTAGGCCCCCTGGTCTCTCCAGCTTTTTGCCTTTGATATAATCTGGGTGATTCAGATCAAAGGGCTTATTTGACCTATTTTTCAACTTGGGTAGGAATTTTCTCACAAACACAGTGCTTTTTACCACTTGAAGAAATTCAATATGTTTCTGTTGAACTGAATTTCAAGTAATCATTTGGTCTGCAAATGTCTATGTGTGACCTGATGTTAGCATTTCTCCCCCCTGCACTTGTCCCTCCAAAGATGGCTTCTCACTAGGGTATCTAGGGAAAAAAACTTGTATGTATCACGTCCAGTTCTAAGTCAGTTCTATGCTATACTTTAATCTGATCTATGCTAAAAACCTGGGTTAGTACTGGAAACTTCTCACAATTTCTTTACTACCATTTTTCTTCTTATGATGCTGTTACCACATTGACTCTTAATGGAATGAATGTAGCAAAGCCTCTATTCTATTTTATCTTTACTAATTCTAATTTACCATTTTAAAGTCTAAATAGCTATAACAAGCTTAATTGAGGAATTGATAGAGCTACTAGAAGTTACTATGTGGGAGATACAGAAATACATTTTAAATCTAATTTTGAAATATCATAGTACTCCTAAATAATGGCACAATAACAAAAAGGTTAAATCTATTTTAGATCTCACAAGTGTACTACAGAACCTTATTGTTCAGGACCATTTCAAAATATTTCGTTCATGAACACTTCTGCATGTAAGTCTCCATCCCCCTTTAGAAAACCCCACTCTTGTCCTTGTTCCTGTTAAGTGATATAAACGTTTCCCAGAAGTCTGTGAGACTGGGTTTTAGCCCTCCAAATCTACTTCTTTGGAGGACTCTCTCCAGTGAGATATACTCATTCTTCTCCATGGTTTTTCAGTGTCCAATGGGTTATGCACACATGCATAAATACAAGTGGTAAAACCAAAATCCATGTTACAAATGGAAACATTTTCCTCACTTTGATTGTAATCCCATGGAACCACCCTTCAACAAATGGGAGAAAATGAGTCTTTATGTCATTATGTTGAGCAGTATTAGGCAATTTTTGGTTTGTTTTTCCTATTGTGTTTAGGTTGTGTCTCAGTCTTTCCAGTACAAAAATCAGGAATTAGAAAATTGTATCATTACTTGGTGGGCAATGCTTCTTAACTGTGCAAAACCTCTGCACTAACTCTGAGCTTTTACAGATCTTTTTCTTCCCTCCCTCCCTCCCTCCCTCTTTCTTCATGTCAGATTGATTCTTGGCTTATGGTAAATGAAAGAATGACTGCATAATCATTATCTCTCATCCAAGGAACCTCTAGGAAGTTGGAAGGATGTTTTAAAGGAAGTAATCAACTAAAATTTTACCAACTGTAGCTGTAGAACATATCAAGAAAAAAAAGATCAGGACTCACAAAACAAATTATTGTGATAAGATGTCATTTATTGTAGAAAATCTCAAAAAATAGGTTTCTAGACACATAAAGAAGAAATAAAAATAAATCGCATGGTGAAGATATAAAACCACTGTGAACATTTTGGTGAACATTTAGGTCTACCAAACTATTATTTTTTTTTATTATCTGTATGAAATATTGATCAAGTTATATTAATCATTTTATAATTCAATTCTAAATATAATCACAATGATTCTCACATAATAAATATTTCTGAGGACTTAATTTTTTGAGTAGGACATTCCATTCATAAGTATGTGCTATGATTTAAATTGTTTAATCATTTATTCCACAATTAGAAAGCTTTCGAGGGCTAGTTTACTTTACCAAAGTGCATTTTATATTTACTTTTACCACAGTAGTTGACTTGGTATCTTTGAGTCATTTTCTTGCAAAATAAAAATAGACAATTGAGAATTTGAGAAAGTTGAATTTATGACTAAATTCACAGATCTTAGACCAATGAATAAATTAAATTTAATAAAAAAACAAGTTTAACTTAAGTTAACTTATTTCTAATGTTTATTTATTTTTGAGACAGAGAGAGACAGAGCATGAATGGGGGAGGGGCAGAGAGAGAGGGAGACACAGAATTGGAAGCAGGCTCCAGGGTAACTTATTTCTACTAGTAATTTTCTCCCTCAAGACTCTGAAAAATTGGAATTACTATAAGTGTAAATCATCTTCATGTTTGTGTGTGGGGACCTCTGAAGCACCTTTAAAAATAAATATACCATGGGGTACCTGGGTGGCTCAGGTGGTTAAGCATTGGACTTTGGCTTAGGTCATGATCTCGTGGCTTGTGAGTTCGAGCCCCAGGTCCGGCTTGTGCTGACAGCTCAGAGCCTGGAGCCTGCTTTGGATTCTGTGTCTCCTTCTCTCTCTGCCCCTCCCTGTTCACGCTTTCTCTAAAAAATAAATAAACATTAAAAAACATTAAATATACAAGAAAAAAAACAAGGAAATGTTAGTATTTTTCAATGGGTCAGGAATAATAGAGCATGAATTGAGCATAATAATTTTTCTTTGATGAGAAGATTCAATTTCTTTGTTGGTCATTATGTTGGTCTTTCCAGCAGATGGCGTTATTACACCAAAGAATCAAATAATATAGGAAGTCATTCTATCAATAAATGAAAGGAACAGGGAAAGGAATTATTACTTATTGAAGTCTATTAGGTCTTGGTGCTTTTATGTGTGTAATTACACCTACTGCACACAGTGACCCTTATAGGCAAGTATTATTATAAACTGAAGCTGAAAGAATTAAAGGCATTTAGTGTTCACAAAGCAAGTAAGTGACAGGTCCAGGATTATAATCTAGATCTGGCTGATTGAAAATACCTGGATGCCTACTATAATGAAAATATTCTTTCTATAGAAATAACTTAAAATAAATGAGGTTGATACCTTCCAAAATTCAGTGGGGTGGGGGGGGGAAGTTTAGAGTTGTGTTATTGTTTTAATGAATTAGTCTCAAATTTTAAAAACTGTGGAGAGGTATTTCAGTCCTGGTGGAGCAAAGACCTCTGAAAATCTATTCTTTTATAAAAGCAACAAGAACACTGCCCCTACCCCCCAAAAGTGAAAATCAGTGGTGTTCCCTGGCACCATGGTAGTTTTGAAAACCAGCAACCTTATAGCCAAAATAGTTGTGAAATCCAGCAATTTAGAGATAATTAGAGGAAGTATGGGTTTGAATATCTCCCAAATGCTCTATTTCAAGAGTGTTGTCAATATTTGACCTGTCTAGCAGATCCCTGGAAAAGCTCTTCGCAGAATTTGTTTGTATTCAGTCTGACTCGGAGCTCACTCAATGGGAGAAGCTTTTACCTCTGGAGTCTGTCAAAAATCCATTAGCATAAATTATTTAGCATCATAGCTACCTGAGAAAATACCAGTTGACCAAAACAAGAATCTGAATGTAAACAGCCTAAATGAAAATTCAGGGAGATAGAATGTTCACTGGGAGCTTTTAGAAGCTTGAATTTATTACAGGAAACCTTAAAGTCCATGTGCGTGTGAGAGCTATAAGCATACCTGGACAGACCTGAGATAGCACTGATTTCTCACCTCTGGATGAATGTAAAGTTCTACACAGGCTGGAAGCAAAAGCTATGGTAGAGTTGTAAATTGCCAAGCATTGAAGTTTTGCCCTGATATACAGAGAGACCAACAGCAAAGAGCAAGAGATTTACTGGCTCAATGTATTTAAGGAAATATGTCTAGTCATTAGCTTGCCATTCAGCTAATCAAACAGACTTCAGTGGCTGTGGTTATACACACACACACACACACACACACACACACACACAAAAATACAAATAAAGATTATAAAGAATTAGTTCAGGAAAATTCCAAGAAAACAGCAGCTACTACTACAACAAAAACAACAAACAGCAATGGAGATAAATACTTGGAAAGGGGGAATCTCATTTTTAAAGTTACCACATTATAATGTCATAACATCAGTTTTTGTCAAAAACATTAAAAGGCAAGGAGAGAACGGGGCAATAGCATCCATACAAAGGGGGGAAATCAATGAAAACTGTTTATGAGGGAGTCCAAATGATGAACTTAACAGAAGTGGAATTTTACTATGAATAACTTTAGAGAACTAATGGAAACCATGTCTTAAAAAATTAAAGTATGGCAATGATGTCTTGCAGATAATAGTGATTCAATAGAAATTATAAAAATACCTAAACAGAATTTACAGTATTAAAAATTAATACTAACTTAGCATTATTTTAGTATTTTAGTATTTAATATTAAGTATTTAAAAGTACAATAATTGAGATGAACACTCATGAGAAGTACCTAACAGCACATTTAAATTGGCAGAAGAAAGCATCAGTGAACGTAAAGATAGGTCAATCAAGATAGGATAGTCTAGGCAACCAAAAATTAGAGTGAATCAAAATTCAGAGCCTCAGAGACCCATGGGACACCACTAAGAATACTAACATGTAGGGGGAGGAGTCAACATGGTGGAGAAGTAGGGATACCAGAATTTCCCTTGTCTCTCAAACAGAGCAGTATTGGTGTCAGAACACTTAGAATTCCAGCAATCCAAGCTATAGTCTGCCAGACACATCTCCAGGGGCATTTGGAGACAGCTGGATGGTTCAGAGGTTCATCTTTATAAGTGGGAGAGATAAAATAGGTGCAGTAGATGTGGGGAGCCACTTCAGTGGAGAAGCAGAAGAAAGAGAAAGAGAAGTGGTAGAACTGTGGGATTGTATTTGGATAAGAGAAAAACCCCTCTGGACCACAGTCTGGAAAAGGAAGAAATTGAAGAGAGCCAGCCAGTTTCTAGTTTGCAAATAGCCTTAGGAGCGAGGATTGGCGATTTCAGGGTTGGTGGGGACTTTCCTGGACCTGAGCTGCTGTGGTGCGTTTGCCAGGTGAGGGGGTTGGGGAAGAGGAGAGCCAACCTCTGGCTTGGAAATAGGCTCTGGGGGTGGGGGTGGGGAGCGCACTGCGAGAAAGTCATTCCTAACACTGAGTTCTGTGAGAAGAGGGTTTACTGACTTTCCAAGAACAAAAGACCTTGCAGGCGCCAGCCAGAGGCCTGTTGTCGCTGGATACAATGGCGCTATTTTAAGACCTTGGATTTTGAATCCCAGTTGAGGGCTGGGGAGGTGGGGAGACTGTGGACCAGGGAAACCAGCCTGCCTGCCCATTATATATATTTCCCCTCTGTTCTCATTGCTTAATTAGGGATTTTTACTATATTCCTTTTACACCTTTTCTGTATCTCCTTTTTTATCTTCCTCTCCTCTTTCTGGATTAAGCCCTATAAATTCTTTGATTCTCTGCCTGGTCTTTATACCCACCCCTATCATTTCTTTCTTAGTTTGGAACAGGGTTTCTTTCTACCACCCTATTTATCTTCTCCCAAATCAAAGCACACATGGTAGGTGGTCCAATCCACCACTATGAGTAGTGAGATAAGTAGCCAAGACACAACAACAGAGTGCATGTAACATACTCAAGAAACATTTCCTGAAGTGCCAGGCCCTGGAATGTGTATGACCCCTTTTTAATATAGTAGTACTCATAGGTGCAGGACACATAACAAGCTATTAAAACACGTAAAGGACAGAAAACTTGCCAAAATGATGAAACAGAAGAATTTTCCTCAAAAGAAATTCCAGGAAGAAATGACAGCCAGAGAATTGCTCAAAACAGATATAAACGATATATCTGATCAAGAATTTAGAATAATAGTCATAAGACTAATAGCTGGGATTAAAAAAACAGAAACCAAAATACATGGAAGACAGCAGAGAATCTATTGCTCCAGAGATCAAGGAACTAAGAAATACTCACCATGAATTAAGAAATGTTGTAAATGAGATGCAAAGTAAATTAGATGCAGTGACAGCAAGGATGGGAGAAGCAGAGGAGAGAATAGGTGAAATAGAAGATAAAATTATGGAAAATGAGGAAGCTGAGAAAAAGGAGACAAAGGAAATTACTAGGCCATGAAGGGAGAATGAGAGAGCTAAGTGAGTCGATGGAATGAAATAATATTCATATCATAGGAGTTCTGGAAGAGGAGAGAGGGGCAGAAGGCTTATTTGTACAAATTATAGCTGAGAATTTTCCTAATCTAGGGAAGGAAGCAGCATCCAAGTCCAGGAGACACAGAGAAGTCCTTCAGAATTAACAAAAACAAGTGAACACCACAATATCTCATAGTGAAACTGGCAAAATACGAAGGTAGAGTATTCTGAAAGCAGCCAGGGACAAATGGGCCTTAACCTAAAAGGGTAGACACATAAAGCTAATAGCAAATTTGTCCACTGAAATTTGCCCTTCCAGAGCAGTGCGGTGCAGGCAGGCCAGTTTTCCCTGCTCCACAGGCCAGAAGGGAGTGGTGGGAAAAATTCAATGCACTGAATAGGAAAACTATGCAACCAAGAATCCTTTATCCAGCAAGGTTGTCATTCAGAATAGGAGAGATAAAGGCTTTCCCAAACAAAAACTAAAGGAGTTCATGACCAGTAAACCAGCCCTGCAGGAGATCCTAAGGGGCACTCTGTGAGTGGAAAGCAGCAAAAACTACAACAGACCAGAGATAACACCACAAGCATGAAACTTATAGATAACACAATACACTAAATCCTTATCTTTCAATAATCACTCTGAATGTAAATGGATTAAATGCCCCAATCAAAAGACATAAAGTATCAGAATGGATAAAAAAAAAAAAAAAATCCATGTATATGCTGCCTACAAGAGACTCATTTTAGACCTGAGGACACCTTCAGATTGAAAGTTTAGGTCTAGAGAACCATCTGTCATGTTATGGGATGTCAAAAGAAAGCTAGGGTAGCAATACTTATATCAGACAAACTAGATTTTAAAACACTGTAACAAGAGATGAAGAAGGGCATTATATCATAAGGGATCTCTCCATCAAGAAGAGCTAGCAATTATAAATGTTTATGTCCCCAATGTGAAAGTAACCAAATGTATAAATCAATCACAAACATAAATGTATAGATAACAATACCATGATTGTAGGGGACTTTAATACTCCACTTACAACAATGGACATATCATCTAGGCAGAAAATTAGTAATGAAACAATGGCGCTCAATGACACATTGTACCGGATGGACTTAACAGATATATTCAGAAATTTTCATCCAAAAGCATCAGAATACACATTCTTCTTGAGTGCACACCAAACATTCTCCAAAATAGATCACGTAATGGATCACAAAACAGCGCTCACCAAATATAAAAGGATCATACCATGCTTTTGAAACCATAGTTTCAGATCACAATGCTTTGAAACTTGAAAGCAACCATAAGAAAAAATTTGGAAAGCCTGCAAGTACTTGAAGGTTAAAGAACATACCACGAAAGAATAAATGGGTCAACCAGGAAATTAAAGAAGAACTTAGAAAATATATGCAAGCAAATGAAAATGAAAACACGACAGTCCAAACCCTTTGGGATGCAGCAAAGGCAGTCCTAAGAGGAAAATACATTGCAATCCAGGCCTATCTCAAGAAGCAAGAACAATCCCAAATACAGAATCTAACCTCACACCTAAAGGAACTAGAAACAGAGCAGCAAAGAAAACCCAAAGCCAGCGTAAGAAGAGAAAGAATAAAGATTAGAGCATAACAGACAACATAGAATGAAAACAAAACAGTAGAACAGCTCAATGAATCTAAGAGCTGGTTTTTTGAAAGAGTAAACAAAATTGATAAACACTTAGCGAGACTTATCAAAAGGGGAGAGGACCCAAATAGATAAAATCATGAATGAAAGAGGAGAGATCACAACACCACAGAAATACAATTATTAGAGAATACTATGAAAAATTATATGCCAACAAGCTGGACAACCTGGAAGAAATGCGCAAATTCTTAGATACCCACACACTACCAAAACTCAAATGGGAAGAAATAGAAGACTTGAACAGACCCATAACTAGTGAAGAAATTAAATTGGTAATCGAAAATCCCCCAACAAGTGAGAGTCCTGGGCCAAATGGCTTTCCAGAGGAATTCTACCAGACATTTAAAGCAGAGTTAGTACCTATTCTTTTCAAGCTGTTCCAAAAAATGGCAACGGAAGGAAAGCTTCTGTTCTCATTTTATGAAGCCAGCATTACCTTGATTCCCAAACCAAATACCCCACTAAAAAGGAGAAATATAGGCCAATATCTCTGATGTACATGGATGTAAAAATTCTCAACAAGATACTAGCAAATCGAATTCAACAGCATATAAAAAGAATTATTCACCATGATCAAATGGGATTCATTCCTGGGCTGCAGGGCTGGTTCAATCTTTGCAAATCAATCAACGTGATATGTCACGTTAATAGAAGAAAGGATAAGAGCCATATGATCCTGTCAATTGATGCAGAAAAAGCATTTGACAAAATATAGCATCCTTTCTTAATAAAAACCCTCAAGAAAGTTGGGATAGGAGGTACATACCTTGACATCATAAAAACCATATATGAAAGGCCCACAGCTAATATCATCCTCAATGGGGAAAAACTGAGAGCTTTTCCCCTGATCAGGAACAGGACCAGGATGTTCAGTCTCACCACATAGTGAATTTAACATAGTACTGGAAATCCTAGCCTCATCAATCAAGCAACAAAATGAAATAAAAGGCATCTAAATTGGCAAGGAAGAAGTCAACCTTTCACTTTTCACAGATGACATGATACTCTACATGGAAAACCTGAAAGACTCCCCCAAAAAATCATTAGAACTGATATATGAATTCAGCAAAGTCACAGGACATAAAATCAATGTACAGAAATTCGTTGCATTTATATACACCAATAATGAAGCAACAGAAATCTCAAGGAATTGATCCCATTTACAATTGCACCATGACCCATAAAATACTTTGGAATAAATGTAACCAAGAGGTAAAAGATCTATACACTGAAAACTATAGGAAGCTTATGAAGGAAATTGAAGAAGACACAAGGAAATGGAAAAACATTCCGTGCTCATGGATTGGAGGAACAAATATTGTTAAAATGTTGATACTTACCTAGAGCAATCTACACATTCAATGCAATCCCAGTAAAAAAAAGCAGCAGCATTCTTCTCAGAACAAACAATCCTAAAGTTTGTATGGAACCACAAAAGGCCATGAATAGCCAAAGTAATGTTGATAAAAGAAAACCAAAGCTGGAGGCATCACAATACCAGACTTTAGCCTGCACCACAAAGCTGTGATAATCAAAACAACATGGTATTGACACAAAAACAGACACATAGACTGATGGAATAGAATAGAGACCCCAGAATTGGACCCCCAAATGTATGGCCAACTAATCTTTGACAAAGCAGCAAAGAGTATTGAATGGAAAAAACTTTCTTTAGCAAATGATGCTGGGAGAACCGGACAGCAACATGCAGAAGAATGAAACTGGACCATTTTCTTACACCATACACAAAAATAAGTTCAAAATGGATGAAAGACCTAAATGTGAGACAGGAAACCATTAGCATCCTGGAAGAGAAAACAGGAAACAACCTCAATGACCTTGGCCACAGTAACTTCATACTTGATACATCTCCAAAGGCAAGGGGAATAAAAGCAAAAATGAACTATTGGGACCTCATTAAGATAAAAAGCGTCTGCACTGCAAAGGAAACAGCAAAGCTAAAAGGCAACCGTTGGAATGGGAGAAGATATTTGCAAATGACATATCACATAAAGGGTTAGTACCAAAATCTATAAAGAATTTATCAAACTTAACACCCAAAAAATAATCCAGTGAAGAAGTGGGCAGAAGACATGAATAGACATTTTTCCAAAGACATCCAAATGGCTAACAGACACATGAAAAGATGCTCAATATCACTCATCAGGTAAATACAAATTAAAACTACATTGAGATACCACCTCACACAGGTCAGAGTGGCTAAAAATTAACAGTTCAGGAAACAACAGATGTTGGTGAGGATGTAGAAAAAGGGGAACTCTCTTGCATTGTTGTTGGGAATGCAAACTCGTGCAGCCACTCTGGAAAACAGTGTGGCAGTTTCTCAAAAAATTAATGATAGAACTACCCTACAACCCAGGAATAGCACTACTAGGAATTTTTCCCAAGGATACAGGTGTGCTTATTCATAGGGGCACTTACACCCCAATGTTTATGGCAGCTCTTTCAACAATAGCCAAATCATGGAAAGAGCCTAAATGTCCATCAATTAATGAATGGATAAAGAAGATGCGGTTTATATATACAATAGAACACTACTCGGCAATGAAAAAGAAAATCTTGCCATTTGCAACAATGTGGATGGAACTGGAGGGTATTATGCTAAGTGAAATAAGTCAGAGAAAGATATGTTGTCACTCATGTTGAAATTGAGGAACTTAACAGAAGACCATGGGGGAAGGGAAAGAAAACAAAAAGTTACAGAGACTGAGGAAAACCATAAGAGACTTTTAAATACAGAGAACAAACTGAGAGTGGAAGGGTATTGGGGGGCAGGCAAAATGGGTGATGGACATAGACGAAGGCACTTGTTGGGATGAACACTGGTTTTAAGTGATTAATCACTCCCGAAGCCAAGAGCACACTGTGTACACTGTATGTTAGCTAACTTGACAATATAATGGGAGTCCCAGAATAAAAGAAGAGAAGGAAAGGGGTAGGAAGAATATTTGAAGAAATAATGCCTGAAAGCTTCCCAAATTTGATGAAAAATATGAATCTACACATTGAAGGAACTCAAAATCCAAGTAAACCCAAAGATATTCACATGTAGACACATTGTAGTCAAACTGTAGGAAGCTAAAAACAAAGAGAAGTGTCTTGAAAACAGGAAGAGAAAAATGATTTATCAAGATATCTTCCATAAAATTAACAACTAACAGCAAGGAAAAGGATATTTGAACAGCAATTAAACCAGTTAGACATAAATGATATCTATACGTAAAGAACAAACTAAACCCATAGGTGAGTAGAAGAAAGGTAGTAATAGAGGTTGGAAAAGAAATAAATGGATATTGAAGGCAAAAAAGAGAATCCAGAAGACAAATATTTGGTTCTTCAAAAGATCAACAAAAATTACAAATTATTAGCTAGAATAAACAAGAAAGAGCTAGGCTTGTTACTAGAGTCAGGAGTGAAAGTGGGTGTCATTACTGACATTACACATCTGAAGATATTCATAAGAGACATTGTGAACAACTATGCCACAAATTTCATACCCAGGTGAAAAGAAAAAAAGTCCTTAGGAAGATACAAACTACCCAAACTGACTCAAGATGCAATCTGTGTTCACAGATCAGAAAGCTTGTTAAGATGGCAATACTCCTTAAATTGATCTACAGAGTAAATGCAATCTCTGTCAAAATCCCACCTGCCTTTTTAAAAAATGGTCCTGACAGTCATATGGAAATGCAAGGAAGCTGCCTTTTTTGAAAAATGGTCCTGAAAATCATATGGAAATGCAAGGAATCTAGATCACAAAAACATCTTGAAAAAGAACAAAGTTGGAGGATTCACATTTCCCAGTTTCAAAACTTTCTACAAAGCTAAAATAATGAAAACAGTGTGTTTCCTGGCACAAGGATAGATAAATGGAATAGAATGTACATTCCAGAAATAGCTTCTTACCTTTGTCAATTGATTTATAAAGAGTGTCAAGACAATTTAATGTGAACATAATAGTGTTTTTAACAAATGGTTCTGGGGCAACTAGATTTTTATATAAAAAATGGACTTGGATCCCATGTCACACCATATAAAATATTAACTCAAAATAGATCGAAGTCATGCATTTACAGCCTATATAGCTCTTGGAAGAAACATAGGAGAAATTTTTCATGATCTTGGGTTAGGCAATAGTTTGTTATATTATAAAAAGCACAAGAGACAATATTATATGTCAACTATACTCCAATTACAAAAAATTAAATGCATGAGACAAAAAAAAAAAACTGACTCTACCAAAATTAAGAAAAACTTTTGTGCTTCAGAGGATTCCATCAAGAAAAAGTGAATGGGCAATGTGAAGACTGAGAGAAAACATTTGCAAATCATTATCTGACTTAAAAGATTATGTCTAGAAGGTAAAACTCATAAAACTCAAAAATAGACTACCCAATTAAAAATGGGCAAATGTTTTGAATATATTTTTCTCCAAAGAAGATATAGAGGTGACCTGTAAGTACATGAAAATATGCTTATCATTAATTATTAGAGTACTACAAATTAGAAGCACCATCAGAGATACTATAGCTTGATAGCTAAACAGTTCCACTCCTACACATATAACCAAGTAAAATAAAAACATGTGTCAATACAAAACCCCTGTCAACTGATGTTCAGAGCAGCATTATTCCTATTATCCCAAATGTAAACCACTCAAGTGTCCATCAACTAATGATTGGATAATTAAAATAGGGTATGTCAATGCAGTGGAATATTATTCAGCAATAAATAGGAATGAAGTGCTGGTACATGCTACAGCATGGATGAACTTTGAAAATATTATGCTATGTGAAAAAAACTAACAAGAAAGACAATGAAAGACAATATATTGTAAATTCCACCAATTTGTCCAGAAGAGGCAGATCTATACATCCAGAAAGAAGACTAAGTGATGCCTTGACTTGACATGTGGAAAGAGAGCATTGGACTGACTGCTAATAGGTATGGGATTTCTTTTTGGCTTAATGGTTCACAATTCTGTGACTACACTAAAACACAGGGAAACATACACTTTATTCTTTATTTAATATATAATTTACTGTCAAGTTAGCTAACATGCAGTGTATACAGTGTGCTCTTTGTTTTAAGGGTAGATTCCCATGATTCATCGCTTATATACAACACCCAGTGCTCATCCCAACAAGTGCCCTCCTCAGTGCCCATCACTCATTTCCTCCCTCCACACCCTCATCGACCCTCCGTTTGTTTTCTGTATTTAAAAGACTTTTATGGTTTGCCTCCCTCCCTCTCTGTTTGAAACTATTTTTTCCCCTTCCCTTCCCCCATGGTCTTCTGTTAAGTTTCTCAAGTTCCACATATGAGTGAAAACTGTTATTCATTTTGAGAGAGAAGAGAGAAAGTGGGGGAGGGGCAGAGAGGGAGAAAGGGAATACCAAGCAGGCTCCATGCTGTCTGCACAGAGCCCCATGTGGGGTCAATTTCAGGAGCTGTGAGATCATGACCCCACCCAATATCAAGACTCTATTGCTCAACCAACTGAGCCACCCAGGCACCCCTGAAACATACACTTTAAAAGAAAGTGGACTTTATAATTGTGGGTATTATCTCAGTAAAACTTATAAAAATATATATCACAAATGCAGGGTTTCTTCTCAAACAGGCATAAAGTGTCCCTATCCTTTGGGATGTGTAGAAAGAATATCTAGCATATATTAAATACTTTCTTTGGGTAAATGACTTTACACATGCTATATCTCTTAAAATGACCATCTTTATGATATTATTATCCTTGTCATTTTACAGATAAGGAAATGTATGTTAGAGGTTAACTACTTTCCATAGGGATACATAGTAAATGCTAGAGCCCAAGTCTGTCTTTTTTTGCAAAGCCTATATACTTTTTATTCTCCCTTCTTTGGTTCATTGAAAAGATGTTTCATTGTTTTCATCGTGTTGTATGTTGTTATGTACATATGCATGTTTTTGCTCTAGGAAGGGTGATATAGAAGCACTAACTGCTCCATGGGGCACCTGGGTGGCTCAGTCGGTTGAGTGTCTGACTTTGGCTCAGGTCATGATCTCAGAGTTCGTGAGTTCGGTTCGTGAGTTTGAGCCCCGTGTCGGGCTCTGTGCTGACAGCTCCGAGCCTGGAGCCTGCTTCAGATTCTGTGTCTCCCTGCCCAATCCCCATTCATGCTCTGTCTCTCTCTGTCTTAAAAATAAGTAAATAAATAAAAAATAAGTACTACTCCCTTTTTGATTATTTGCAAAAACAAGTTGAGAAAAAAAGGTGCATTTTCTCTTCTCACACCACTTTATTAATTGCTAATTTCAAAGCTGGCCAGTCTGTTTGGTGTACTAAATAGAATTGGTGCTGTGTCGACAGATGCTTCTTGTCTGTTTGTAAACTGAAATTGGACTCCCAAATAAAGAAGATGAATGTTTCAGGGGAGGAGATTTTCCTTGGCATAAAAATAGAAATTTGCTCTCAAGTTGGTTAATAAGGTAGGCCTTCAGTTCCACAAAGCAGTTTAGAAAAGCATGAAATAATCTTAATTTTCAAATATGTATATGCATTGGTTTTGAGTTGGTATTGTCATATTAAAGTTGAGCTGGTTTTGGGGGGTACCTGGGTGGCTCAGTCAGTTAAGTGTCAGACTTCACTCATGATCTCATGGTTTGTGAATTTGAGCCCCGCCATTGCACTCTGCACTGATAGCACTCACTTGTTCTCTCCCTCTCTCAAAAATTAAAAAAATAAAAATTAAAAAAAAAAGTTCAGCTGGTTTTGAGAAAATTATATACGTATCTATGTGGGGTTTGTTAACATTTTTCAATTATAAAAAAAATTACATTTAGTATTCTTGTAAGAGGCAGACTACCTTAATACATTGATAATGATTCTCTGTACAGAATGTTTGAGGAACAGGGTACTTACTCTCCCTGGGTCTCATTTTCTAAAACGAAGCACTGTATTAGCTAGTCCTGAGGGTCCTTTCCAGCTCTTTGATTATCTAACACTGACTAGCATACAGGCACACCAGCAAACCTGCTGAGAATTCCTCAGAATCATTAATGATTATTCATGGCAAGGGAAGCAGGGGTAACATTGACTCTGAAAGCCGATCCTTCTCACTGTAGAAGTGCGCTCTTGTGTTACAGTGTTTTTGTATATGAGAAATGCCACCTGCCAGTACTTGAAGGTCTCTGAGCACAAGGTATCGACTCAGTGCCCTTCATGTTAAAACATCTCCTGCAAGCCTCGCACAGTGTACCTGTGGTGAGGGCAGTAGTATGGATGCTCATATTGACGTTTTTTAGGAGTGTTTGCTACACATTTCCAGCTTGATCTTTGTATCTTACCAAAAGATTCATGACAAATCAAAGATATCTTTTTTTTTTTTTAGTATAGATTATGGCTGTTTTGCTTTTAAGCACAATTTTTTGAGATACACTAAACTGAAAGTCCTTTCAGTACCTTCCATATATCTTTAGTGGGATTCTATGGTAAAAAAATATTTGAAAGAAGAACAAATGTATGCTAATATTGTCTCAGAAAGAAAAATTATAATTGTTTTACAGAATCACAAGGTTTTTTATTGAACCTCTTTTTGTCATTGTAGGACAGATTCATTTTTAGGGATATAAACTAAAAATTATTCATGAGTTCTCTACCAGTATAACCAATAGTCTAAATTTAGTACAATAGGTTAAAAATTTAGGACAATATTTTAAATTTAACTTTATTTTTAATTAGCAATATGAGATAAAGATAGATTATTTACATTATTTACAACTCAAATTTACTTAAAACATTGTTCTTTTTGTTTCAATTCCAAGGATAGTTTACCCTAGGACCGGGAGAAGTCAAGGTTGCCAAAATGGACAACCATACACTGGAAAGGGTTGAACAGGATTTCTAGAGACTAGTCTTTTCTGTTGCTGGAAGTAGTAAGAGCTAGCTATGTTCTAAATTATTGTTAGTTATAACTTCAACAGCTTCAAGAAACAGAAACCAATAGCACCGAACTAAAGAGACACCATTTTGAACCTTGGAACTGTTTAGAATTCACAAACCATGCTCTCCCATAATCACATCTTATAGTTAAATTTTTTTTCCCCCTAAGATAATAAGAAAAATATACACTTAATGCAAAAATTTTGGAAAATACAAAATACAGAAGAAGATTAAAAATGTTCTTGCTAACATTTTGGTATGTTTCATTCTAGCTATGATAGTCTTTTAATAAACTTTTGTACTTTATGAATCTGGCCTGTATTTGTGAGGAATTTTGCCAAAACACTAATGTGAGGTAATTCTGGGAGAGTTGCATCAAATGGTTCTATATACTTACAGAAGCCTGTGTCAACACAAAATGAACAAACCTTTTAGAGTTTCTCAAAAAAAAATTTTTTATTTGAGCCCAACTGAGGACAGCTGTCTGGGATACTTCATCTTCACAAAGAAGAGAGTGCTCCAGAAAAGAATGTCTAATACAAGGTTACATTTTTTTTTGTTGTTGTTACATCAAGAGTTACAAATCCTCATGATGAAGGACATTTCAGAAAATTACAAACTTTATCTGATGCGTTCAGTATGTGCCAAGTTGCAGGCTTCAGAAGTGTGGAAACAATTTAGGGAGATTTTTTATTCTTATCTTTAGTTTGAAATGTTTCTTTTAGGTTATTTGCTAACAAAACAGATGTACAATGTGTGCTCAGGGCTGAAATAGAGCCTGTGCTTTGAAGTTTGGTAAAGTCATTTTGACCTTGGTAAAAGTATAGCTTCCCTGGGAGCCCAGGGGCAGGACCCACAAAATATTAAAAGTTGAAAATTTCTTTTATCATGTGTTTACAATCCAAGAAATGTATGATAACACCTGGTTCATCTGTTTTCTGGGCCTTTTATAGTACAAGCTTCTGGGTTGTTTACTTGGGAAAATTAGGTGCAGTTAATGGGCTATGCTTTACAAGGTAGGCAGATACCTTGGCTTTATTCTATGGAGAAAAAGATACTGTAAAAACCAGCACGGGATAAATACAGGCAAGGATGTCTGGAAGGAAACAAATGTTTAAGCAAACCTTGAGATGTTGTCCTGTAATTTAGAAAGACTGTTTGAACTGTGTATCAGACACATCTTTTTCACATTCTCAGATTTTTATGATCTCATGTGTGTGTCACCCTTGGCCACTTGCTCCACCTCAGTCACTGCTATGGTGACATACTTCATGCAGGCTGAGTGATACCACTGCCTGAAGCTAGCAACCACGTACCCAGACTCAGACATTCCCAAATAATTAAATATGCAATTTGGTAAGTATTATTTGGAGCATAAAAGAACACTAAAAGAGGCAAGGAAAGTTTTACCAGGACTTGAAAGTTTAATTTCAGAGTTTATCAGATCAACAAATTGGAGAGGAGGGATTGCCATGGAGAAGAGGACAGACCTGGAGCTCAATTAGAAAGTTGTTGCAGGGGCACCTGGATGCTGATTGAGTGTCTGACTTCGGCTCAGGTCATGATCTCATGGTTTGTGAGTTCAAGCCCCAAGTCAGGCTCACTGCTATTCGTGTGGAACCTGCTTCGGATCCTCTGTCTCCCCTTCTCTTTCTCTCTGCCCCTCCCCCACTCATGCTCTCTTGGTTTCTCTCTCAAAAAAAAAAAAGTTGTTGCAATAATTCTCATACCAATGAAATAAAACTATGAGTGGCTTGGGAAATGGAATAAGAGAATTAATCTGAAACAGAATTATGTGATAGAATTGACAAAATTTATGAGCTTTGAAAGGATGTAATAGGAGGTGAAAGCAGGTGAGAAAAGGAATAGCTAAGAGGAATCCTAGGTTCCTGGTTTAGGCAATTAGGTTGATAATGCAGCTATTAATCATGGTATTTAGGTAGAAAACTCTTTAGGTTACAGTGGTAGTAAGATCATTGTTTGATATTTTACATTCATTATACTTGTAGCATATCCAAGTGGAAGTCTGTAAGGGGCAGTTAGGCTATAGAGAGAAATAGGGGGAAAGATTAGAGCTAGGACCTTTGACTTCCAGTTAATTGGAGACTGGGTCTGTATAGGCATGGAAAAGAGAATATAAAATGAAAAGGGGTATATAACCAAGGATGGAAATTCTAGGCAGCACTAACATTCATGGTGCAGGAAAAGGAGAGTGAAGTAAACTAACTGAAAAGAAGTAAGGAGATGAAAAGATAATGAAATGACAGAGAAATTATTTAAGAAGTGCTAGTATCCAAGGAATTTGAGGGTCTGTGTTCTCATGATAAACTGTAAAATTCTAAGACCAACAGGAATTGCATATTAAGATAAATTATTCCCAGTTCTTGTAAGAATACTTCAGGATATCTGTTGCTGGTTATGGAGGGGCCTTCTAATAATATCGGTTTCTTAGGTTTGAATACTTAGTGGCATAAACCAAGTTATTTCCATGAAGCTTTTATACTGTCTCTGTTGGTGACTGGAAGCTTCTTTGTGTTACATTCCTATCACATTTACATTCACTTGACATTCAACAAATGTTTATAGAGTGCACACCCTGTATGAGAGATAGGATACAGTGGTGAATTAAAGAGGCAAAGACACTTGTCCTTGAGAAGCTAACATTCAAGAGACAGAACGAAAAATTAGCACAATACATATTTTTATACAGGGTGATAAGTGCTATGAAAAAACTAAAATGGAATAAGTAAGATCAGAGGTATAGTGGGCAGAGAGGTTTGCAGCTGGGCAGTTTGCTATATTAAATAGTGTGGGGATCTCACTGAGAACGTGAGGTTGATCAAATACAAAGAGGAGAAGGAGTTAGCCAAGTGGATACATGAGGATGGAGTATTCCAGGCTGAAGAAAAGATACAGCAAATGCTCAAGATAGGTGCGTGTCCAGCTTGTGTTGGGATCTGGGAGAAGATTGTGGATATAAACAGAATAAGCAGGGAAGAGAAGGTAGATTACATAGGGCCTTGTCTGACTCTTATTAGCAGTAAGAAAAGAATCATTTGCAGGTTTTAATCAAAGGAATGACCTGATCTGACTTGCCTTTCAAAGGATTATTTGGCTGCTCTGTTGAGAATAAATTTGTTTGCTTTTTTGGAGACTTCCATGGTTACTTCTTCTCTGTGATGCATGAAAAGAAATAGGAGACCTAGGAAAAGATTACATACAGATAAAAGATGATAATAATTTCAGGGTGATATCAGTGAAATAGTGAGAAATGGATGGACTCTGGACGTATTAGGTATATAAATTCTATAGTGTTTCCTTTGTAATAATGCAATCTTGTATAGTAGTCAGCTGTTCCAAACATTTGGCAAAGGACCTTATGAAAAAAATATTTTGTGAGGTGTTTTAATCTAGTGCTAATATGTTACAGTCAAATTCACCTTCTTCCTAAAATTTATCCTAACTGGCATTGCAATTATTGCTGTTTAAGTCACTAGACTCAGTAAATATGTGTTTGTTGGGTTTCCTGGTATGTAAAAAAAAGATGACTTATAAAGTGATAGGAATTATACCTGTAGTTTTTCAATGGCTTTAGATCTCACAGATTCTGTACTTCAAATCTCTGAATATCTAAATAATTATCTTGATATGACTCTCTAGGTTATGCTGGTCCAGTTGGTATACTTTGCATGTTGCAAACTATAGTCATTTTAAGTTAATGCCTTTAAATTATGAGACATGTAGTATTGTATTATTACTGGCCAAGGCCTTTGTGAGAGGCTGTTATGAATGCAAAATTTGGTTCAATTAAGAGGCACATTTGGATGACTTCATAAATATTGATTAAAATACATGCTGGTCCAAGAAAATTACAATTTCCATGGTTTGAACAAATAATGCAGTTCTGCAACAATGTTGATTTTATTTGCCAAATTTGAGTTTTCTTCAACAGAAAGCATTTGAATGCTCTTCTGTTTAAAGTTAGACGTGGCACCGTATTGAATTGTCCCCTTATCTTTTAATGGCATCTTTACTACAAAACAGGTATGATAAGCAAACCTTCAAAACAAGTGTTTTTACTTCTATTTTACTAAAATAAAAAGAGTAAAAACTACTTTTGGCTAACAATCTAAATTGTTACAACATACAAGCAAATGAGCACAATGTATATGTGCATGTACATGTGCACACTGATGAGTGTTTGTGTACACATACACGTATACAAGCCCATGATGTTTAACTGTATCACCAGCTAATGGAATTAAGCTCAACATAGCTATTAAATTTGTATCCATTGTGTCATGTGTTTTCATTAAGTACAATTAAATGATGAGATGCATTGGTTTTCTCTAGTTAGTAACCTAAGGCCTAAATCTCACATTTAACCTGAATATTATGAATATTGGTTTTTGATTAAGGGCATGACAAATGTATCATTTGTTTTAAGGTTAAAAAGAGTAGAAATTTAAAGATGTTACATGAATCAGCAGGTCACATTTCTTGTGGTTTGTAATATTATAAGCGACTGAATTATTTAATTACCTACATTATACTTTCTGAGACAGATTTTGCAATAGCATGGTTATCAAGGAATAATATTAAAATTTTGAGTTAACTTTTTGTTAATAACTCCATTTTGTTTGGGTAACAAAACAGAGCTGGAGTGAAAAACAGCTATTTTAAAAACACAATGGAAGGTCACTGCTCTGCCCCTGTGGGAGTGGCGTAATTTCTCTCCTAAAGTACCTGGACATTTTTTAACAAGACACCTTGAGAGACCTCTTTATGTTGGAAAGCAAGAGCCCTCCAGGGTATGGTTTGAAGGAGACTGATGGCTGGACTGCTCAGCATAAGAAATAAACGGTTACTTGAAGGTGGGAGTGACCCAGGAGAGAAAAAGAGAGGGTCAGAAACACAATAGCAGGTAGGGGACAGTAGAGAAATATCAAGACTGAGAAATTCCTAGGAGAGGGATGGTTAAAGGACTGTCCTTGTTTTTGGTGTTGAATATCAGGAGCGTAATCCTCCACATCTTGCTCTATCACACACACCTTTAGTAGTGTCTGCTCTATACACAATTTCTTGACTGAATGGTGTTTGATAAAACAAAGGAAAAGGTTGTATATCTGTGATGGTTGCTGAACAGAGAAAGGAGAAGAAATATGTTGGGTCAAACATAAGTGAGAATTTAGCAAGAGAAGAAATCAGAATTAGAGATAACAAAAGACAAGCTTCTAGATTTGGGGAAAATTCTCTCTAAGGAGATTTCTTCTCCCTGAACATGAGATAGGAATTAGAGGAAATCATAAAGCAGAGGATGACCTCAGCTGATATCTGGATTACATTTGCCTTGGTTGTTGCTTTGAATCTTCACACAAGTCACTTCTATATTCAAAAAACTTAACCAACAATTTTGAATGTAGAAGGATTTGTTCTAACCCCATTAGTGGAGGCAGCTTGACATTCCTGGGCCCCTTGCAGTTTGGGAATCTCTGAGATATTTCAAACATTCAAAAATTCTAACAAAAGTTGAATAGCTTCTCATGATGAGGTGACATGAGCTAACGAATCTGTCAAATATCTCCTCTGTAATAGAATTATATCCACTCAGTTGATAATTGTGTAATGGTATCTCATGCCTATCAGAAGCTCTGATTAGCAGTTAGATGTCTTTGAAGGAAAAGGAGGAGAAAACAATTATTAAAAATTTCAATTCTATTTCTGCTCCTTCCTCCTGGGTTGAGGTGAGCTTTTTCGTTTTGAAGTCATCTGTGTTCCTTGAGCAGACAATAAGACTACAGAACTGCAGCAAAGACAGAGGTCTGTTAACTCCTAAACCCAATCCCTTCTTAGAAATCTATTTCACTGTGAAATGGGTGGAAATGGCCCAGCTGTCTTGTTAACTATAGGCAGCTTCTCAAGGAAGTTAATAAAACTCTCAATAGAAGTATCTACAAACTTATGGTGGTGGCTGCAGACACAGAGCCCTTGGAGATTTCTCACATCTCCTATTGTGGTTTGAAGAGTGTGCTTCAAAGGACCTGAGATGATCATTGTCTAGTCACCAGCAAAAAAAAAAAAAAAAAAAGATATGTGCAGCCAAAAATATTCAGGCCATCCTGCAGTCCCGTTGTCTAAAACACAGATCTCAGCCAAATCTCCTACCGATTTCCACCCTTCCAACACTGCCAGAGAATTATGCAATATGCATTGTCTTTGAATCAGTCATTGATGTTTTGTTTTGTTTCAAGGTTCATTCTTTAAAACTGTAGTCCAGAATCTGACTAATTGATTTTTTTAAATTTATATTTATAAATGATTTTGGTGGATAAAGAACACTTTTTTTAAAGTTTATTTATTTGAGAGAGACAGAATGCAAGTGAGGGGAGAGGCAGAGAGAGACGGAGAATCCCAAGGAGGCTCCTTGAGGTCAGCACAGAGCCCAATGTGGGGCTTGAACTCACAAAACCATGAGATCATGACTTGAGCCAAAATCACAAGTCAGATGTGTAACTGACTGAGCCACCTAGGCACCCGTTGATTTTTTTTAAATACAATTTTCACACAGCTATTTTAAACATTAGATAAGAACTAGAAAGCATCCTTGGCCTAGGAAAGATATCTGGTCACAGTTTTCATTAACTAGCTTTTATTGAACACCTATTATATGTGAAATTCAAGAAGGTGCATAGTGATACTTTAGGGACTATTTTCACCCTCTAAAATTTGACGGCCTTGAGAATAAGCATCATCAACTTAAAAATATTTTAATGTTTGTTTATTTATTTTGAGAGAGAGAGAGCACTAGCAGGGATGGGCAGAGAGAGAGGGAGAGATAATCCCAAACAGGTTCCATCCTGTCAGCACAGAGCCCCATGTGGGGCTTGAGTCCACAAACTGTGAGATCATGACCAAGCATCATCAACTTTTTATTCTTTGCCTGACACAGTGTTCCATACATGTGAGATGGATGAGGAGGTTTCCTTTTTCCTTTCTAGAGACTTAGGGAATGAGACTTTGAAGGAAGAGGAGGAGGGACAAGGTATTAAAATGGAGGATTTGGGGGAAAGACTGACCCCTAGCTACAGCCAACAACAGATCTTGAATCTGAGGAAATATCTCTGTGACAATTCGTTACCTCATTTGGGACATTTATATCAACTTGTAGAGCTCTTAGAAATGAATCCTGCCAAAATATAGATCCTTCACTGAATCAGAAATAGAGTGTCAAGTGACTCATTTATTCTTGTGAGTACCCTGGTTAAGAATTATATTCTAATTTGGAGGTGTTTTTCAATTTCTGTGATCTCTTTCAAAACATGTTGATAGAGTTCATGGAGAAAATTCATTAACAAGATACTTGAAATCAGCAAATCTGACTTCATCACTAATTAGCAGTGTCTGTGCTGACATCCCATTGATGGTGTTTTGAGGACCATAACATGTTAAAGTTTTGTTATAAATTTTAAGGTGCTGTAAAGGTTCAGATCTTGCATATTATAGAATAGTAGTTAAGATCCTGGTACTTGAAGTCAGATCCTAGATTTGAGTCTTATTTCTGCCTTGTGTTAATTGTATAGCTTTGGGCATGTCATTTAGCCTCCCTGAGGCTCAGTTATTTTATTCCCTGACACCTACTGAGTGTCAGGTATTATTTATAACCATGGTATTGTTTTTTCTGTTGCAACTTGTTTTAAGGCAAATTTATTCTATAAAATAATATAAAGAATCTTGTGCTGTCAGTCATTTTTTTGGGGCAAGCATATAGGGCTAGTTTTCTTGGGACTGCATTATAAGGTGATTAATAGCATGATTTTGGAAAAAAAACAAAACTGATCTCAGAGCAAAGAGTAGAGAGTCTTCTATATTGGGTAAAAAACAAACAACAGCAACAAAAAATAAAAAAAACAACAAACAACAGACAAAAACAAAAACATTACACTAAATTTGTCTAAGACGTACACAAAATTCTACTGTGGTACATAAACTATTCAAACAACATGCATTAACATCTTTTCGTACATAGGGACTTTAGGAAAAAAAGAGTTTAGAGTAACAGCCAAGTTATTGTATATTTCCTTACAGATAAAATACTGGCAACAAGGAAATGAACGCAAGCAAGAAAAATCCTGCCTGTGCCGGCTGAGGTGTCCAGAACAGCCCTGTTTCCTGTACTGCCAATTGTGGTAAGTAATGGCTGTGGTACAGGCAGTGGTGTGTGTGCAGAATACTATTTCACCTGTCTGGGTTTATGGAATTGCTGGAGAGCAAGAAAGCAGCTGTATTTAGGGAAAGGTCTTGGATGTGAGCAAGATTGGTGTTAGAAAGGTTTTGTTTGACTAAGAGGACATATTATTGACAATATGTGAAGACAATTATTTGGGTTGCCCTGAGAATCTACATAAATGCATACTATGAAATAAAATTGAAGAATCTTGAAGAGTTATGTGAGACAATGGTCTTAGATTTCATGGCTCTTTAGTATGGGAAGTGTTAAGGAAAGAATGGAGTTATATTATTAGGCAGAAGCTCTGTCAAGTAAAGCAGCATGTGTTTTGAGGGATAGTGCCAATTCCTGGTAGATTTGACAATATTCTCTGATTTTTATAAAAAAACAAAATCTTCCAAACTTCACAAAAGATGAATTTCATTGTATTTAAAAAAATTTTTTTAATGTTTATTTCTGAGACACAGACAGAGCATGAGTGGGGGAGGGGAAAGAGAGAGGGAGGCACAGAATCAGAAGCAGGCTCCAGGCTCTGAGCTGTCAGCACAGAGCCCGACACGGGGCTTGAACTCACAAACTGCGAGATCATGACCTGAGCCAAAGTTGGTTGCCCAATAGACTGAGCCACCCAGGTGCCTTCTTTTTTTTTAAAATGAACTTGACATGTTTAACTGATATGAAGGTGGTAACTAAAGAGAACTCTCAATTCAATATTAGGAAACATCATTGCCCTTTTAAAATGCAAATAACCATTTTGTTTCCTTAGTCTCCCTCATTCCTTCTTTGATCTGCTTCTTTTTTTTTTTTTTTTTTTTTTTTTTAAATTTTTTTTTTCAACGTTTTTTATTTATTTTTGGGACAGAGAGAGACAGAGCATGAACGGGGGAGGGGCAGAGAGAGAGGGAGACACAGAACCGGAAGCAGGCTCCAGGCTCCGAGCCATCAGCCCAGAGCCTGACGCGGGGCTCGAACTCACGGATCGTGAGATCGTGACCTGGCTGAAGTCGGACGCTTAACCGACTGCGCCACCCAGGCGCCCCTGATCTGCTTCTTAAAGGTGGATGATTCCCATTTTTAATTCGTAGTCTCTCCATCTTCCTTCTTTCTTTTTTTTCCTAGTAATTACATTGTCGTTTAAACATTATGTTAAATATTCAAGGCACCATTAGTTATAAACAATTAAGAAGACATGATCTTTGCCCCAGGGTTCATGTGTTAGGACAGAAAGGTAAGACAATTTGTAATAATATAATGTGATAAAGGCTACGTGATTTGGAAACACAAAAGAGGTGACATTTGAAGTTCCATAAAATCTAAATGAGTCTTGAAGAAGGGAGCATTTCAGGAATGGGGAATGTGCAAAGACTTAGCATGGGGTGTGAAAATGCATAGTGTCTTGGGAGACCCCTAAGTCATTTTGTGTGTTTGGAATATAGAATGTATGTTGGAATGTGCAACAGCTGAAGCTAGGTAAGTGGTTAACTAATCATTTTCCATGTTCTCCTGCAGGTAGTGCAGAGTAATAAGAGGTTTTTAAGCACTCAGTGGGCTATCTCATTTCTTTTCATGGCTTAACCAGCATCCCTAAGTTAGTTATTCTCAAATCTTTACCTGCAGTTCTGACTTTGTTCCTTAGTGTCATAATCATATTCAAAACTGTTGCCTTATTATTATCCTGCTGTTACTCAAACGAGTCCACTCAAAAGAACTTACTTTGCTCCTTTAAATTCTTCCTTCCTTTCTGCTCTGTTTCATGTTGCCGTTTCTCTCAAGTCAGTCAGGCTGAACATCTTAGTGCCATTTTCACCTTTCCTCTTTATTTCCATTTCCTCATAGTCTTTTGTTAACCAAACCCTATGATTTTGCTCCCAAGCACCTCACACCCATTTCCCCACTTCTGTTCCTACTGACACTTCTACAGGGCTCAGACTCTCCTTCCTTCTCATCCTGACTTTAACAATGGCTTTAAATGACTTTAACATTAACTTTAAATGATTTGGTTATTTTCTTTTTCATTTCTAATCCATTTTGAATATAATGGCACCAGAATTTTCTCCCAGAAATGTGTATCTCATAATTCCTATGCTCAAAAACATTTAATGGTTCTTCACTTACGGAATAAAGTACAGATTCCTTAGGGTCACATTCAGGGCCCATGATCATCATCTGTGTTTTTTCTTTCTAAAAATATCTTCTTCCCGTTTCCTTCTCCTTTTTCTAACCTTCCTCATAAGTATTTCTTGTCATAAATCATCATTCTTGGTGCCACCATAATATCAAAAAAACAAAACAAAACTCTTCTTACATATCTTACCTTATATTAAACTTTATTCCTTTAATTGAGTATGTGTTTTTAGAAGAAAGAGTATATTTAGTTGTCTATTGCTGTCTAACTAATTGCCCCCACATTTAGCCCCTTAAAATAACACACATTTATTATCTCACAGTGTCATCGGGTGAGGAATCAGGTACAGTTTAACTGGGTCCTCCTGCTCAAGTCTCTCAACAAGGTTGAAATCAAGGTGTCAGTTGGAGCTAGAATCATCTCAAGGTTCAGTTGTGGGGGGGTGGGGGGTCTGCTTCTAGCACACTCACTTGTTGCAGAATTCACTTTCTTCCAGGTTGTTGGACCAAGGGCCTCAATTTCTACCTTGTTGGCCAAAGACCGGCCTCCATTGTTTGCCATATGGGCTTCTCCATAGGGTAGCTTTTAACATGACAGCTTGTTTTATCAAAGAAAGAGGGAGAAAAGGAGGGAGGGACAGACAAAAAAGGAAGTCCTAGTCTTTCATAATCTGATCTTGGAAGTGACATCCCATCCTTTTTGCCATATTCTGTTCATTAGAAGCAAACAGAAGTGAAATGAGGTGAAACCTTCTCACTTCATTTGGTCAAGATGGTCACAACCCACTAGAAAGAGAGAGAGAGAGAGAGGATAGTGTGAGGGAGATTACCCCATGATACCATTTTCTTGAATTTCACTTGAGGTCAACAGTAAAAGTACACACTGGAAATCAGTTCCAGGTAATTTCTAATTTTTTTCAATATTTTAGGTTTCTTAATTTTTATGTAGTTGTTTCTTTAAGCATTTTAAAATTTAAGGAATTGCTAAGTTTGAAGTGATTTTTCTCTATAAGGTATAAATTTGAGGTATTAATAGTTTTGAAATTTAATACTGTTTACTTAAAAGTTTTAGAAATACTATGGTTTTTTTTACATTAGTTTAAAATAGTTAACTTTTTATGTCATCTTTAATAATAAGCAAAAGAATATTTTGATAGGTATTATAGCCCCAACTCTTGGGGACTATTATTATATTATAGTTACTTCATTTTATAATTCAGAAATATTATACTTTGACTCCAATGAATTATTTTTATATGCCTTTTCAATGTTATAAACAGATTAAGAGAGTATAATGTGAAGAAGAGAATAAATTCCTTTAGAAATATTCCTGGTTTCGCTTAAGGTTTTATTCATTACTTGGTTCAAAATAACTTTGGCTTGATCTTTTTCTATGTGTGTATGATCTATTTTTGAGATGTTTGAGACCAAAAGAATAAAGCTTAAGTTCCCAGGAGCAGCCAAATAATTGCATTTTGAATTTGTAAAATCCTTTCTTTTTAAGCTGACAATAGTGATGAAACATTTGCATTTGAACCTAGCAGCATGTAGATTTGAAAGTTTGTAATGAATAAAATTGTGAATTAAATGAGGGAGAGAAATGTTACTCTTTTTAAAAAAAACCTTTAATGGAACCATTAAATATGGATTATAAAGCAATTTATTTTTCAAGCAACACATTACATTATCAACTTTTTCAGATCTTTATAAATTTGTTCATATATTTTCTTCCCTAAACTTCTCTCTTCAGGAGCAATTTTAAATGCATGTTTTCAGTTCTGTTAAGGAATATATTGTCAAGTCCTAAAACCAAGCCTGGTTATATATATTTGCATTTTGTACCTCTTCCTCAATTTGAGCTTAATGATAAAGCCCATTTAGAATTTAAGAATTTGGAAGATAGCACAAAAATAAATTTTAAGTTGATTACAGGTAATGCGTATTTTACCACATTGCCAACTGTTTCTCCCTAACGAGAGATTAAGGACAATGTCAAATATGTACTAAATTTGATACTTCTTAGTGGAAAGTGAAAATTTGTTTTCTAAATATTAATGATTACATAGTTACCAAATTATCAGACTGGCTTTGAGATACATTTGATCACACTACATTTTGAAGAAACATAAGAAAAAAAAGAATATCCATAAAAATCTGTGTTGATTTTCCTCAACTGACCTGACAGTTCAGTTGTTCAAGTTTATAACATTAGCTAAGAGTATAGAACATATATGAAATATAAAGTTTCAAAAACAAATATAGTATTTTTTTGACAATGGATAGTTTGTCTTCATCCATTCTAAGAAGACATAAATTAATTGTTTTGAAATGTCACTCAACCAGATACATTCAAATTTATTTCAAGATTAGGAAAGCATATCAAAGCAGCATAAAGCTTGACCAAATAATTCCACCATTCCCCAATTTTAAAATATCAAAATGATTTTCATAGCCTGGTGAGTTATAAAAATGGGAAGAATAACTGTAAACTGAATAGGTATGAATTGGAAATAAGAAAAGGAAGCACCATGGCGAGACTATGAAACTATTTATTGTATTTCCCTGTGGGAGTTACATTGGGAATATAAGTATGATTCTAACCTTTATTCTCCACTGAGAATTTTGTTATGGCATGTGTTCATACATGTATACATAATCAAAATGTGTAAATTGCTAAAGAGGGTACAATTGACATCACACAGTTCAGAGACATGGAGATAATTCATCCAAAAGAATCTGGTGGTAACTTGGTTTTATGAACTATGTATCAAAAGAATGTGGTAATTCAGTACCAATGACTAGCTATGTGATCTTGGACACATTACTTAGAATCCCTAAGCCTGTTTGACATCTGGTAAAGACATACAATCATAGCTTATCTCTCATGGAGGCTGTGGGGAGTTAGTAAAAATAATATATTGCATTATGACTAGCCTAATCCATGACAAAAGTAAGCAGTCACTAAATGTGGGTTATTATGAGTCCTTTCATCCACAGGTTTTATTCAGCACTTACATATGCCATGCAGTACTCTAAGGTCTGGGGATACAACAGTCAACAAAACAGATGAATGGTAAAGTACAGTGTATATAAATAACCAAGATCAATAAGTAAAATAAATGCTAGATTAGATACTGATAAGTACTTGGAGAAGAATAGGGCAGAGAAGAGAACTAGAAAGTACATTGAGATAGAGGTTATAATTTTGAATAGTTTGGCTAGAGAAGGCATCACTGAAATTATGGCATTTTAGTAAAAACCTGAGGGAGGTGAGGGAATAAGCCATGGGATGTCTGGGAGAAGAGCATTCCAGGGGGAGGGATTGGGCATGTACAAAGGCCCTGAGGTGGGAACAATAAGGAATCTATGTGGAGTGAGCAAGGGTAGAAGAGTAAGAGATGAGATAAAGAGATAATGGGGGCCAGATGTGAGCCCAGAAGAAGGCTGCTAGGACTTTGACTTTTTCTTTGAGAAACTTGGGAAGCCATTGGAGGGTTTTGAGTAGAGAGATGTGACCTGTGATTAACAGCATCACTCTGGCTGCTGTCTTGAGACCAGGCTGAAGGGAGATGGTTGGAAGGTTATTGTCAGTCTAGGTGAGGATTGTGCATTAGAGATGGTGATAAACAATGGAGGTTGTGAGCAGTGGTAGGATAATTGATATTTATTGAATGTTAAGACAATAGGTTTTATTAGAAGATTAAGTTTAGAGTATATGAAAGAAGGGTCAAAGATGACCCAAGGTTTGTGGCTGAACAACTAAAGAGTGGCATTATTACTGAGAAGGAAAAGATAGAGTGTGTATGAGTAGGGAAAGATCTGAAGTTCAATTTGATGAATGTTATGTTTGTGAATTTTATTAGACATTTAAATGAAGTTGTGGAAATGTAGTTGGATTAATTCCACTGGAATTCAAGAGAAAGATCTGGGCTGGTGGTAAAAATTGTAAGAGTCTTATGCATGCAGATGGTTTCTAAAGCCATGAGACAGAGTGAGATGCCCAAGGGAGTGAAGTGGATAAAGTAGAAAAGATGAGGAACGAGCAAAGAAAATTGAGGGTGAGGATATTGAGGTAGGAAACAAGACAAAACAAAAGACAGGATGATATGCTAGAAGCTGAGAGAGGAGGAGTGAGTGAAATGCTAATGGGTCGTGTAAGCTGAGGACCAAAGAGTAACCATTATATTCTACAACATAGAGGTCATTGGTGACCTTATCATTAGTCTGATTGATTCTGCCCTCATCCAGCTGTTGTAACCTTTTTCTGAACCATTTTTTTGATCTGTTTTTTCTGCTTCTGGACTCCTGTTCATCACCTACTCTCATATAGATTTTGATTATATTGTAAAAGACTTTGTTTTCATTGTGTCATGGAATTCTGTCTTCACATCCTGGTGCCTTTCTGTACATGGGTTTATATAGCTCTTGTGAGTGGAGACCTTGTTCCACTCTGCCTTTGAGATTCCCTATGATTGTTCTACATACAGTATTAGCATTAGCATTGGTATTAGTAATATAGTATTAGTATTAGCATTGTTTTATTGCCACCTGCTGCTTGTAACTCAGCAGTTTGTTTATTTGTTTATCTTTAAGCAAAAACCTTTTGTCTTCTGGTGCTAATGCTATTCATCTAATTACACGCCCTGTTACCGCCTCAGTACCATTATCTCCTGGCATTCCAAACTGCTACCCACAGTTATTGGATATTTCGCTGTTGTGAGTCTCAGGCAATTTGAATAATTATAAATGGTCCATTAGAAGAGCTCATAGTTTGTCAAGTGTTTATTACACCATACATATATCCCTCATATTGTCTCTAAAAGACAACACTCGGGACACCTGGGTGGCTCAGTCGGTTAAGCATCCAAATTTGGGTTAGGTCATGATCTCACAGTTTGTGGGTTTGAGCCCCACATCGGGCTTTCTGCTGTCAGCACAGAGCCCACTTTGGATCCTCTGTCCCCCCCCCCTCTCCCTCTGCCCCTCCCCCACTTGCCCTCTCTCTCAGAATAAACTTAAAAAATAAAAATCAATAAAAGACAACACTCATTCACATTTATACAGTCTTCTGTGACTTACATACACATCTCATTAACTTTAAAAATACACATTTCATTGATAGCAGATGTAGAGACAAGATACTTGATACATTATAAAAGAAAATTCCATTTAGTTCTATAAAAATACTCTAAGTACCAAATATGTGCTAAAGTTTAAACTAGGTGGTAAAGCTTCAGAATGAGTAAGACAGGGTTTTTGCCCTCAGGGAGCCTGTGGGGTGTGTGTGTATGTGTGTGTATGTGTTGTGTTGTGGGCTACACAGCACTGAGATAGGCTAGAGACAAATACATGGTCAGAATCTGACGCTTGTCTGCTACGTGCATGAAGAATTCAGGTGATCTAATTAATTTTAACCTTTGTTGGCTACTTCAATACCTCACACCTTAGCTATCTCTAGTCTGGTTCCCCTCTGTTCCTGGCACTAGTTGAAAATTAGGTGAGCGGCATAGATGTGGGGGTGCTCTCGCTGACACAGGGTTTGATAAACACAGGGACTGGGAGGAAGGAGAAAAGGAAGGCTTGGAGTGGGAAAGTACTGACTACTGAGTCAGAGAGGGGAAAAAGTGTCTTAAAGTTTCCTTCCTCCTACACCTATGAAGAGTTTTGAGTCAGAAAGAGAAGTGCCTGAGGAAGAGGTCAGTAGAAAGCAGCAGATAAAGAAGACTTAATGGAAGCAGCTGGTAGGGAATATAGGTATGTATAGGAACATGGCTGGTCAGAGGCAGACTGAGCCTTTTACTGTAACTCCTTTTATTTTTTTTAATTTTTTATTTTTTTTATTTTTTTTTCAATATATGAAGTTTATTGTCAAATTGGTTTCCATACAACACCCAGTGCTCATCCCAAAAGGTGCCCTCCTCAATACCCAGCACCCACCGTCCCCTTCCTCCCACCCCCCCCATCAACCCTCAGTTTGTTCTCAGTTTTTAAGAGTCTCTTATGCTTTGGCTGTCTCCCACTCTAACCTCTTTTTTTTTCCTTCCCCTCCCCCATGGGTTTCTGTTAAGTTTCTCAGGATCCACATAAGAGTGAAAACATATGGTATCTGTCTTTCTCTGTATGGCTTATTTCACTTAGCATCACACTCTCCAGTTCCATCCATGTTGCTACAAAGGGCCATATTTCATTCTTTCTCATTGCCACGTAGTACTCCATTGTGTATATAAACCACAATTTCTTTATCCATTCATCAACTGTAACTCCTTTTAGAGATTGCTTTGTATATGCTAAGGACTTGACATATAGTTGCTAATTTTTAATTTTTTTAAATCTTTATTTATTTTTGAGAGAGAGACAGAGTGTGAGCAGGGGAGGAGCAGAGAGAGAGGGAGGCACAGAATCTGAAGCAGGCTCCAGGCCCCGAGCTGTCAGCACAGAGCCCAACGCGCGGCTTGAACCCACGAACTGTGAGATCATGACCTGAGCCGAAGTCAGACGCTCAACCGACTGAGCCACCCAGGCGCCCTATAGTTGCTAATTTAATTATTGTTAGGATGCTGAGTATATCTCCACTTTACAGATGGAGATTTAGAGATTATGTAATTTCCTCAAGATCACGTAGTCCTGAAGTGATAAGTCATGACTCTGACACAGCATCAGTATGCTACAGAGTCATGCCATAGAGTTAGCTCTTTATCATACTAGTAATGAGGGAAGGGTACATGATTCAAGGGTCCTTGAGCAGGGCACAGCATGAATGAACAAGTAAACTTGATGGGTATCATCTGTGTGTGGAGAGGAAGATGGCTTAGGGGCCATTTGGTGAAAGGAGCTTAGCTCTGAGGACAGTCCTGCTCATCATTCTTCCCTGAAATGATCAGTCCTATTCTCTTATTTCCACATGAAACAAATAATTTCATCTGAATTTGGAAGATTTGTTGTTCAGTTTTCTTCCTCCAACAGTAGATGATGTTACTGTACATTAGTTGTCCATATGCATGTATGAAGTCTTCTGTTGTGTTTCTTGTCCCTGGAAATGAAGCACTTTTCCATGACTTGTATGTGAAACACTGATTCAAGGGTAGATGCAAAAAGCCTCTCTTGGGTTGTTCTCTGATGCCACACTAGGGACAGACTGTTTACTCAACTGTTACTGAATTGGTATTCTGCTTCCAATTCCAGTATTGTTCCATGTGAACATAGCTTTAGGATTTGCTTCCTTGTGGAGTGGGGTGAATGATAGCACTAAAACCACCCAATCTCTACTCTGCACCCCTCAGGTAACTCTTAAAGGCAGAATATGTTTTGCATAAAGGTGGAAGAATAATGGTTGGAACCTGTGTAGCGTGGAAATAGGAGAATGTTCAAATTGGTTCTCTCCTAGACCTGTGGTACTTTGGGTACTAGAATTGTGCAGTCACCATCTATGAGGCTACCAGAGAGATGGTGACACTGGGTGAGTGAACATTTTGATACAGAAATAGAAGCAACAGGCAACTCATCTCAAAATCCAGAGGTTATCTGCCCCTCTTTTGCTACCTTCGTTAGGAAGTTAGTTTTTATAATAGGAGTCGGAGATATATTTTCTAATTGTCAGCATATACTGTATGACATTAATAGTGTTATTCTGAGGGGTGCCTGGGTGCTTAGTCAGTTGGGTGTCCGACTCTTGGTTTTGGCTCAGGTCATGATCTCACAGCTTCGTGGGTTCAAGCCTTGTGTCAGGGTCTGTGCTGACAGTGAGGAGCCTGCTTGGGATTCTAACTCTCTGCCCCTCCCCTACTCACGCTGTGTCTGTCTCTGTCAAAATAAATAAATATACTTAAAAAAATAGTGTTAATCTGAAAGTCAAGGTCAAATCACATTAGTTTTAACCTACTCTATGCAGAGAGTATTCAGGAATACTGAATACTGTTGTAATGGATGTTTGTTCATTTTTCTAACCTTGATTATCTTTACAACAGTAGCGCAGCATTGATTTGACTTTCTGTTTTGAACTGATATTGTTAAATCTCTTAAAATGTCTTTTGTTATAGGCAGTAAAACATTTAATAAACATTTTTTAAAAAGACAAAATCGGAAACAAAATATGAAATAAAATCAGTATAAGATCTAGGTCTTATACCAGGGTCAGGGACAAAGTTCGGTTCAGTAGAATTCAAGTTATTTTTATAGTACTGTCCTTTACTTTGTGAAATGTGTATGTGTTCCTAAGAAACTGCATATGCAGTGCCAAACAAATGTTTTAAAATTGGAGGACAATGTTCATGGAAGAAAAATCAAATTAGCAACAAGTTTTAATATTTTTAAAGCAAATAACTTGAAAAGTAAGGTTATGACCTTGTGTAAAAGTATATACAGTATATTAGAAACATCTTAATATGTGAACATATCTAGCTACCACATAGCTGATATTTTTTAAATAAATTTTTTAAATTGAGTAAAAATACTCAATTTTGATTTCATGTATGTTTCTTTTTAATAAAGGGGATTTTTAAAAGTATGGTATTAAAGCAATGAAAAATATACATATGTCTATGATAATGCTGCAGTGTGTTTCTGGGTACTTCAATGAAAGTTAACAAAAAGTTAACAAGGGCTTGCAGCACAGCAACTAACCAATGGCCATTAAGAGACCACGTTTGGCTACTCTGCAACTGGTGTGGCCTGAATGAATTTCAGAAGTGCACTTTTATAATGATGCCATTTTTAGAAATGCAATTATTGCATAACTTGACATCCAAAAGTAAGTGAATGTAATAATTTTTTTTATATGTAAGCACATGCTCAGTTTCATCATATTCATGAAAATAAGAGAAAGAACACTGGACTAAAAATGTGGCAGCCCTTATTTGTAAGCGTTTAGACTAGAGAGAAAATATAATAGGATGTAAGGTCGCTGACACGATTCCCAACTCCTGGCATTCATATCCTTGTGGTGTCCCTCTCCTTTAATGTGATGGGACCTGTGAATTACTTCTTATCAATAGCATACACAGATGTGATGGAATATATGTGATTATATTACGTAAGATGTAACTCTGGTATTGCTGGAGTCACTCACTCCCTTGTTGAGTATGAGGAAGAAAGTTGCCACGTTGTGGGTTGCCTATGTTGAAACATCCATGTAGGAGGGAACTGAGGGTGGTCTCTGGCCAACAGCCAGCATGACTGAAGCCCTCAATCCTACAACTGCAAGAAACTGAATTCTGCAAAAATGGAATGATCCCATTCTGCAAAAATGGGATGATTCCCTGGTTGAGTCATTTATTAGACACCACAGCACCTGCCAATGCCCTGATCCCAGTTGATGGGACTCTACCCAGAGGACCTACATGATATGCCAGTCCCTCGCCCACAGAAATGGAATAAATGTATGTTGTTTTAACCTAATATGTTTGTTAAACCTAATATATGTTTATATTTATACCTACATCGTGTCTATATCTCTATGTATATCTACAGCTCACAGGTATCTGTATTAGTGAAGGTTTTCCAGAGAAGCAGGACCAAAAGGATGTGTGCATGTATGTATACCCAGCATATATGTGTGCATCCACATATCTAGAGAGATTGATTGATTGATGTACCTTAAGGAATTGGCTCTCATGTTTATGGAGGCTTACTGAATCTAAAATCTCCTGGTGTAGGCCAACAGGCTGGAGGCTAAGGGAAGAATTATAGTTTGAATTCCAAGACAGTTTCCTGGAAGAATTCTTTCTTGCTCAGGGAGGGTCCGTCTTTGTTCTCTAAGGCCCTCATCTGATTAAAAGGGGCTCACTCACATTATGGAGGGCAATCTGCTTTACTCAAAACCCATTAGTTTAAATGTTAATCTTATCTAAAAGAACACCCTCACAGAAACATCCAGAATAACGTTTGACCAAACCTCTGAGCACCATGGCCCTGCCAAGTTGACACATAAAGTCAACCATCACAGCATGCAAGATAGAATCTCTAAAAAGGGATATAATCTTAAACCTTCTCTGCATATGTGCTATCTACATAAAACTGCTAAGTGAATGAATGGAAAATAAGAGCCCACAAATTAAGATAGTTCCAAAGAACACTACACACTCCATCAAACATGAGTAAAAGTGATATTTCTATCAAATATAAATTGGAACAAGTGTTTTTGTATAAGTCTTCACTTGTGGATAAAGTAATAGAAGGATATTTAAGGACAGTGGTATAAAATAGCAATGTCTGTTGGAAAGAAAAAAAAAAGTAAATAGAAATGTCTTTAAGTGGAATAAAAATAATAAAAATCCTAAATGTGATCAATTTACAGATTAAGCTGATTACAGAATAATAAAAGGATATTAAAAATAAAACTGGAGGGTGCTTGGGGGACTCGGTTCAGCATACAACTCTTGACTTTGGCTGAGGTCATTATCTCACAGGTTTCTCTCTCCCTCTTTTTCTGCCCCTCCGCCTGCTTGCATGCATGTGTTCTCTCTCAAAATAAATAAACTTAAAAAAAAAAAGACCAGGATTGTACCTTATCAGTACTTGGACCCAAACCACTTCTTCTTATGTGCAGTCTAGGATGAAAATTAGGCCATCCTCTGACTACCTCACCTTTTTAAGAACCAATTTACTCCAGTTCAACTGAAGTGTGTGGATCTTGCATTGGAAATTGGTGCTGACTTCAGGAATTGTGTTGATACCACCATTCAGTGGTAGCTCTTTGAATACTACCCTGTGGAGGATAGTTTGTCTCATGCTTTGAGGCCTGGGTCTGTGGAGCAGCTGGTGCTTTATAGCTATTTATTTTGTGTCTAATGGCTGCTTTTGAAGAGTAAGGAAAGATGTGAGATGCCTGTTTACTTTCCTGCTTAGTACCAACTCTTGCCCAGGGTTCTATTGCTTCTGGTCACCTTAGTTAATGCCTTCTTGTAATTGAATTGACTTTTCAATACCTGTATAGAATGCCTCGTTCTTTGTCCTTCCTCAGCTTTATAGTGGCTTGTCCTCACAAATCTGTTTTCTCTTTGAGATCACTTGCTGTTTACTTTCATCTGTCTTGTGGTAGTGCTGGGGGTGGTATGGTTTTACCTCATTCTGGAAGCCAATGCCAGGGACATATCTTTTTGACCACCAAAATATAAGGAAAGTTTTGGGGTGCCTGGGTGGCTCAGTCGGTTAAGCGTCCGACTTCAGCTCAGGTCACGATCTCGTGGTCCGTGAGTTCGAGCCCCGCGTCGGGCTCTGGGTTGATGGCTCAGAGCCTGGAGCCTGCTTCCGATTCTGTGTCTCCCTCTCTCTCTGCCCCTCCCCCGTTCATGCTCTGTCTCTGTCTCAAAAAAAAAAAAAAAAAAAAAAAAAGTTAAAAAAAATACAAAATATAAGGAAAGTTTTATAATAAGTTCTTTATTCTATGGAATCTATTTTTTTAGCCTCTTGAGTGATAATCCAATGGTTGGAATTTGAAGATCAGTAAACTTGAAATAATACATACTCCAATAACTATCCTAAATAAAAAACTTAGAGCTGGTTTTCCTGAAAGCATTATTACTCTGTATTTTCCTCTTGAAACCTTTAACAATTATGCATTGCCTATTCCTGAGATATGGTGTGAAATTTATACCATGTTCCCTGCTCCTGTTATTTTCTGGAATGTTCTTTTCCCATTCTTTCACCTCTTTTAATGTGTGCACGTGCACACACACTTATATACACATCCACTTCCTCTTTCCTTCCCTCCTTCCCTTTGTCTCCTGAGGGTGCCACCTAATCTTTAAGGTCCCATTTCATTTTCCATGTTCTCTATGAAGCCTTTCCAGATTCCCTTAAGTAAATGTTACTCTCTTTTTTTTCAACCTTCATTGGTTGATTTGTTCCTCTTTTATGGTGCTTCTCTTAGTCTTATATTAGTGGTTTGTTGTCTTTATTAGATCATAAGCTATTTGGAGCAGGGATTGGACAGTTATGATCCTTATATTAGGATTTGGATCAGTGCCTTGCACATAATAGATAGTAAATGGTTACTGAATTAAAATGAATGAACTCCTTTAAGCTGTGGTGGAGGCCTTGACAAATATGACCTGATGTTCTATTGAAAAGGATATCCGGGGCACCTGGGTGACTCAGTAGGTTGAGCATCTGACTCTTGATTTTGGCTCAGGTCATGATCTCACGGTTTGTGCATTTGAGCCCCGAATTCTGTTCCACGCTGACAGTGCAGATTCTGCTTGGGATTCTCTCTCTCTCTCTCTCTGTCCCTCCCCTGCTTGTACTCTCTCTTTCACTCAAAATAAATAAATAAACTTAAAAAAAAAATTAAGAAATGGATATCCAGTACACTTGGTCATGTAGTTTTCACTCGTATGTGGCAAAATGAGGAAATAAGGTGGTGAGTTTTCCATAAAGCTAAATTTATTTAACATATAGGAATGTCTTTTGTGTTGCTATCATTCCTGCCTATTGAGAATTAAAATTTATCCTTTCTTTTGTGTTGGTGGGAGGTGCTAGTTAGAAGAACAAAGGAAACCATGTGTTAGTCTTTCTCATTTTATTTTGTTTTATTTGTTATTGATCAGTGATATATGAAGTTTTAAGAACTTGTGACCTAGGGTGTTTGTATATTCCAAGGTCAGCAAACCAAAGGGTTGAGGGATTCTGGTGAAACTAGATATGGTGAAAAAACAATGAACTAAAATATAGGACAAGTAGTGGCAGCAGTAGCATTGTCTCCACTAGTTGTGTGACATTCGTGTCAGCCCTGTGTAGTTATAAGATTACCTTTCAAGGTAGTTGTGAGACCCAAGTAGATAATCAAGTTGTGTAATATTTCTGTTTTTAGTGTAGTCTACAAGGAAAGGGTTGTGTTAGTTATTGATAGTGCTTCTTTGTATCTTTAGTGTCAACTCTACTTCCTTTAGAACACTCTATAACCCAGAGAAAGGGCATGTCTTTCCTAGAATCAGTATTACAAATTGTTCCTCATCCTTCTGGTGACATTGATTTGATTACATATCATAAACCATCCAGCAGGATTTTTATTGTCAGATTAAAATGAAATAATAGTGTCAGCATCAGCATGCCAGTGGTAGATATTTGTACAAGTGATTCCAGCTGAGAGGTTATATGGACATTGTTTCAGCTTTTGCTGTGCGCTGGTAGGGTGAAAGGTGAACTTTAAGTCTGAAGCACTCTTATGAGGATATTCTATATGAAAGATTATTTCTGTAATGAAAAATTGCCTTTCACTTTGCATGAATCACATTCAATCAACTGAAAGTGATTGTATTAATGCCTTAAGTGATTGCACATCTACTCGGTGAAGATATGTTGCCAAAATATGCATTGCAGGGATACTTATAAAATTCCAGAGTACAGTAGGGTTAGAGCTAGAAGGGTGAAAGTGGCCACTTATTCCTCTCTGTCATTGTCATTGTTATTAAAATCAAACAAACAAACTGCACAGGCCGCACACATTTTAGAGTTGATGAAATTTACCTCTTGTCTCCTCTATCTTCCCTTAATTCCTGAATGCAGTTTCCTGTAAGCATTAATTATTACTTTTTTTTTCTTACCTCCCAGAACCAGGGGTGCTCTTTGGTTTTGTAAGGACTGCTAATTAGGCCCCACCCCGTGGTGGTTCCTTCCAGGAAGTGAATGCCACAGGCTCCTGAATGCACCTTTTATCCTTTACTTCTGGTCTAGAAGAACCATACTTACTTACTTACTTATTTTTTAACGTTTATTTATTATCGAGAGACAGAGAGAGAGCATGAGCATGGGAGAGGCAGAGAGAGAGAGGGAGACGCAGAATCCAAAGCAGGCTCCAGGCTCTGAGCTGTCAGCACAGAGCGCCACATGGGGCTGGAACTCACAAACCGGGAGACCACGACCTGAGCCAAGTCGGACGCTCAACGCACTGAGCTATCCAGGTGCCCCATAAAACCGTACTCTGTAGGGCAGTTGATCTCAGCTAGATGTTAGGAAAAAGAGCAATAAAATAAATTCACACTAAGACGCCATTGCTAATAGCTAACAATGGGTTAGGCATCTCAAGTTCTATTTGTAAGACCCAAAACTGGACTGGCCAATATTGAAGTCATCTGAAGTCATCCACCAGAGACTAACTTAATCCTACTTGAGATGTAGCCTTTGTTCCTGAGTTAAGATTTGAATGGATCACTGAGTAATAAACAGAGGATGTTCTGCATCGAAAGCAAATTTTGTTGGTAGAGAAGGTCCTTAAACTGGAAGATTAATGGGAATCCAATCTAATCTCCTAGTAAAGACCAGATGAGAATCCTTGCTGGGATTAAAAACAGTAGTCTGACATGGGGTCCTGGTCTATGTCCATTTAAAACAGGTAATAGAAGATCAAAAGAAACAGAAAGGGGATAAAGGATAGGGAATTGATGATTTTATATATATCAAGTCCTTAATTATTATTTATCAAATATATATTAAACACAGAGTAGGATACTAGGGTTTCAAAAGTGAAAGACTTGGCTCAGTCTCTAGGGAGCAGGTCTACAGCCAGATATTTACCTTATAAATGTTGATACATGCTGTGATAAAAGTAAGTACAAGGTATTCTGACTGTTTAAAGTAGTACCTAGTTTAGACTGGAAAGCTTTTATTTGGTATGTTAACATTAACTGAGTTTTAGAGGCTGAATAAAGGTTAACTAGAGGAATAAAAAAAGATCTCTTCCATTAGCTTGTTCCTTATCTTAATTGGAAAGTCATTAACCCTGAATTAGTCCATTTATTTGTTTTTTTTTAAAGTATTTTCTAAGCTCACATGCATATTGCAGGATAAATTAAAGTTTGAAAAAGCAACTGGAGCAAAAAATAAAAAGCTTTCATATTCCTTTTGAATGCCCAACTGTGTGTGCATTTTGGTAATTATAGGCTCAATTACTCATGTGTGCATTTCTACCAGTCCGGCAAATGATGGTTAAAGGAGACGAGCATAGTAAACTCAGAAACTATCTTAAGTGGCTCAACATTCATTAACTACAAAAACTCTAAATTAAAACAAGTGAGGTAAATTATGAATATGAATTCAAGGTGTAGGTATGGATGTGCAATACAATACCTAGTAGGGGTTGTCATACCTTTTTGGGTCCATAGTAATGTGCAAAAACGTTATAGAAACTTCATGATGAAATTTATGTCTATCTAGAGAATCACTTTTACTGAAAGATTTAGGAAAATATAGTTAATGGTAAAACAGAGATACAAAGCAATCCATGTTGAGTTGAGATAATATTTTTATGATATATAAATCTATATACACACATACACATGTATTTCCTTTACTTCTGTGGTTTATTTATGAAGAACAATTTGGGGGAAAAAAACCCAAAAGACTAAAAGACAGAAGGGAATGGCAAAACTATCAGGTATTAGACAGCCTTAATCTTTATTGAATCTCTGTTTCCTTCATTGTTCATAAGTATATGCAAAGCACTGTTAGATTCAGGGTACAAATACTGCATCATAACTCATTTCTCACTCCTTGTAATTGCTGCACTTTAAAGGTCTTTTAGAAAAGAACATTTTGACTTCTCTCAACTCTCTTGGCTGACATTTGCTTTCACTCCCTCTTTTTTTTTTTGTCATTTTCAGTCATCACAAAGGCTGATGGAAAAAGTATGAAAAAAAATAAAGCAAGACTGTTCACCTGGTGTCACTCACACAACTAACTCTTGGCCTAAATTTTTCATTTTTGGGTAGATTATGACATGCATAACTTTGACATGATCCTGAATGTATCTGGGGATTTTTAAGGAACAAAATAACAAAGCAGGGATAGCCACTCCACAATCTTTGACCCAGGGGCAACATGTTCCATTAGCTTAAAGCTATTGACGAAAGCTTTAAGCAGGCATGGGACTGAAAGCAGAGTATTGTGATGTAGTCTTGCTTCTTTCTACATTTGTGCTGTTGAGTGTATTCCATTTGACTCTGATGACCAGTGTCAAGTACCTTTTTTATAATGTATGCAGAATTAGTGATGCCAGAGTTGGGCAGCTCTTCTTGGTTTGTACCATTTTCCAACAATATCTCTCCTATCTTGTTCTAGGTCTTAAAAAGGGAATAAAAGTAAAGAACAGGGAATATAAATATTTACTTAATTGCAAAGAAGTTTCTTTGCTTTCCTTCTCCTTCATACCAAATATCTATACTCCCAATTCAAGTGCAGAAGATTAAATCTGGCTGTGTATTCTGCCAAAGCAATGCCCTTATAACGTTTAACATTACATTGGCAATGGATGAATCCCTAAATTCTGTGCCTGAAACTCATATTACACTATATGTTAACTAAGTGGAATTTAAATAAAAACTTGAAAAAAAATTTGGCAGTGATTAAGAAGATAATTCCATTTAATGTAACATCATAAGTTGTCAAATTTATTCCTAAGTATTGTACTAAGAGTACAAGACTTGTATGATGAAAACTGTAAGACATTGTTGAAAGAAATAAAACCTAAATAAATAACAAGATATCCCATGATACTGGATTGGAAGACAATATTGTTAAGATGGTAATTCTTCCCAAATTAATCTACAGATTCAACATAATCCCTTTCAAAATCTTACCAGGCATTTTTGCAGAAATTGACAAGCTGGACTTAAAATTTATATAGAAATGCAAGAGACTCAGAATAGCCAAATAATCTTGGAAAAGAACAACAGTGTTAGATGATTCAACTTCCTAATTTCAAAACTTACTACAACAATAGAAGAAAATGTAGAGTAAATTTTCATGACTTTGAGCTAGGCTATGGTTTCTTAGGTGTGATAACAAAAACACAGGCGAGGAAAGGAAAACAAAAATTGGACTACATATATATATGTATATGTATATGTATATTGCATATTGCCATCAATAAGGTGAAAATACAGCATAAGAATGGGAAAATGTGGAAATCACATCTGTTACGGTCTAGTATCTAGAATATATAAAGAACTCTTAGAACTCAACAATGAAAAGATTACCCAATTTATAAATGTGCAAAGGAGAGGCGCCTGGATGGCTCAGTTGGTTAAGTGTCCGACTTTTGATTTTGGCTCAGGTGGGGATCTCAGTTCAAGCCCCATAACAGGCTTGGGATTTTCTCTCTCTCTCTCTCTCTCTGCCCCTCCCATGCATGCTCTCTCCCTCTCATATTCTCTCAAAAATAGATAAATAAAATTGGCAAAGGATTTTCATGGAAAGAAAGAAAATATACTTCAAAGAAAATATACAGTTCACAAACCTATGAAAGGATGCTCATGGGGCTCCTGGGTGGCTCAGTTGGTTAAGCATATGATTTCAGCTCAGGTCATGATTTCACAGTTCGTGAGTTTGAGCCCTGCATCGGGCTCTGTGCTGACAGGTCAGAGCCTAAAGCCTGCTTCAGATTCTGTGTCTCCCTCCTCTGCTTGCACTTTGTCTCTCTCTCAAAAATAAACATTAAAATTTTTTTTTTCAAAAGAAAGAAATTGCTAGTCATTAGGGAAAAGCAAATTAAAACTACAATGCAATACCATTTCAAACAACTATGATTACTAAGATGAAAAAGATAATAAAAGTGTTGAAAAGATGTGGAGAAATTGGAATCATCAACATAGCTATTGGGATTACGAAATGGCTAATATCACTTTGGGAAAACAGTTTGGAAGTTCCTAAAAATATTAAACCTAGATTTATTATATAATCCTGCAGTTCCACTCCTGGATACATACCTGAGAGAAATGAAAATGTATATCCATTTAAAATCTTAAAGAGGAATGTTTATAGCAGCATTATTCATAATCAAGAAATGAAAACAAATGTCCAACTGATGAATGCATAAATAAAATTTGATATATGTGTATAATGGAATATTATTAGGTAATAAAAAGGAATCACATATTGATATATGTGATGAATTTACGAACTAGAAATTTAGGCTAAGTGAAAGAAGAAAGTTGCAAAAGGCCACATATTGTACAACTCCATTGATATGAAATGACCAGATTAGGTAATGCATAGAAACAAAAGGTAGATTAGTGGTTACCAGGGACTGGGCGGGGAGGGGGGGGGGGGAGGGTGTTGTAAGAATTTGCCAATGGTTAGAAGGGTTATTTTGAGGGTGATGAAAATATTCTAAAAACCATTGAATTATACACATTAAAAGTGTGAATTTTATGGAATATGAATTGTATCTCAGTAAATCTGTTATAAAACATGTAACAAAAAAGATTATATAAAAATGAGATTAGGATAAAATTCTTTTTTTCTAAGAGTTTACAAATGTATTTGTATTCCTTTTTTCATTTTGATGCTGATCCTTCTAAGCGGCCTGTGAGTTTGAATAGCACATATTATGGGAAAAGAAACATATGCAAAATAGTTTACTTGTCCTATTGGAAAATTTACTTGGTTTTATACGTAAAACTGTGTTTTGCAAATCTCTTGCCTCCTTTAAAAACACATAATTTGATATATCATGAGTCTCCTTTATTCTGTTTAATCAGATTTAAAAATACATTCTAACTTTAAAATACTATAAGGCAGCTTAGTGGTCACTTAATTATTTAACTGAAAGGCCAGAATTATTGACAGTGAAGGCCAGAAGAGTTAGATTCCAACACTTAAGCACATAATCAGTTAACAGATCTGCGTTTAGATGATGGGTATTGTTGTAAGTCTAGTGAAAATATCTAAATTTGAATCTGCGAGTTGTCACTTATTAATTGCTCCATTTGTAACACTGACCTAAACACTTTGAAAGTGCTTTTGTTCAAATTAAACAAAGTATAGATAATTGATATTATTGTTAGAGAACTTCTAAATCTTTTAAAAGGGGAAATGTCACATTAAATTGCCAACATGACATATACTTATGCTAATACACCACAGATATTCATTTTTCCTCATTTATTTAAATCCTAGTATTATCACTTATATTATTTAAATTCAAGTAGGTTAACATACAGTGTAGTATTAGTTTCATGAGAAGAATTCAGTGATTCATTACTGACATAAAATACCCAGTGCTCATCCCAACAGATGCCCTCCTTAATGCCAATCACCCATTTAGCCCATCCCTCACTCAACTCCCTTCTAGCAACCCTCAGTTTGCTCTCTGTATTTAAAAGTCTCTTATGTTTCCCCTCCCTCTCTGTTTTTTATCTTATTTTTCCTTCCCCTCCCCTATGTTCATCTGTTGTGCTTATTCCATGTCTGAGTGAAATCATATGATATTTGTCTTTCTCTGTTTGATTTATTTTGCTTAAGACACTCTAGTTCCATCCACATGGTTGGAAATGGCAAGATTTCATTCTTTTTGTTTGCTGAGTAGTATTCCATTGTGTGTGTGTGTGTGTGTGTGTGTGCATGCACACACACACACATACATACCACCTCTTCTTTATCCATTTATCAGTCAATGGATATTTGAGCTCTTTCCATAATTTGGGTATTGTTGATAGTGCTGCTCTAAACATTGGTGTGCATGTGCCCCTTCAAATTAGCATTTTTGTGTCCTTTGAATAAATCCCTAGTAGTACAATTGCTGGGTTGTAGGATAGCTCTATTTTTAATATTTTAAGGAAACTCCATAAAGTTCTCCAGAGTGGCTGCACTAGTTTGCATTCCCACCAACAATGCAAAAGGTTTTCTCTTTTCTCTGCATCCTTGCCAAGATCTGTTGTTTCCTGAGTAGTTAATTTTGGCCATTCTGACAGGTGTGAGGTGGTATCTCACCATGATTTTGATTTGTATTTTCCTAATAATGAGTGATGTTGAGCATCTTTTTATGTGTCTGTTAGCCATTTGGATGTCTTCTTTGGAAAAGTGTCTGTTCATGTGTTTTGCCCATTTCTTCACTGGATTTGGTTTTTGGGTGTTGTGTTTGAGAAGTTCTTTATAGATTTTGGATACTCTTTATCCTATATGCCATTTGCAAATATTTTCTCCCATTCCGTCAGTTGCCTTCTAGTACTACCAGTTTTTAGCCAAATGATTTTTTTTTTATTTTAGGAAATGATGACATGTCATTTCAAATCCTAGTATATTAGCTCTTCATTTACATTTTCTTTGTTTTGGTTTACAGTAATGAAATCATGTTATAGATGAGCCAAGGCATAATGAGGTCATAAACATATATTTGCTGCTTAGAGAACAGCTTATTTTGAATTTAAATATCATTGAGCCTCATAGATCCAACATATACAAATTAAATTCTTAGATCCTGACTGTGGAAAGGATAGCACTTTGGCCTAAAGCCTCCTCGACAGAATAACACTTATTTCATCAGTTTGTGCATTTCAAGCTTTATTACTTTAAGAAGAAAAAGCACGAACATTTCTATGACAGTGCCTCAGCTATGAAAGGAAGAAGCAAGTTGGTTTTCTTTGAAAATAAAGTCAGCACAAACATCATTTGAAATCTTGACATGGACTTTACCAATGGAGCCACTTTATGATAAAGATGCATCTATGACCAAAAAGAAACATCCTATTCATAACTTATACCCTTAAAATGGAATGTACTCTGGAAGCATGTGAAAGAAGACAAAATACATAAAGAAAGGAAGTGTATCAAGTAGCAGAATGTTGCTGTGGTGGTGCAGGAGGTATAAAGGTGGATCACTTCAGTCTGTAGATTTTCCTTCAAGGGTTAGAAGTGTTAGTGGAGCCATGGCATTTTTAAGTGGTGTGCCTGTGTGTGTATTCTCAGATGTCCAATGGAAAAGAAATGTGTGTGTACATATATATGTCTTTGAAAATTAGACAAGTTAAGTATTAAAAATGTTAATATTAAACATTCATATTTAAAAAATGAAAGCACAATAAAATATTACACTGAAATTATATTTAGAATACACTTAAAGTTATATTTAGAAATACTCCCACATTTATGCATATCTTAGTATTTCAGAAACCCTTATGCTTTTCATAAATGGATGCTAATAGCGGATGCTTACTGAGCACACTAAAGAGGTTAGACATCAAACACTTTCAATGTAGGATATTGCAGTCAACTGTTTTGACTAACTTAAAAGTTTACAGCTGCCATTGACTTTTGGAATTGACCGCATTGGCCAATTTTCTTTATATTTAGTGTTGTTGTAAATAAATATAAATAAGTTCAAATATGCAGATTTGCTTTCTTAATCTATTGCTTATATTTTTCTGTTGTTTCAGTTCTTTATTTGTTGCTGTTATTTTATTTTGCTTTTTTGTTTCATCCCTGTTTGTGTTATCATTCTAGTATTGTTTACAATGGCAGTCCCTTTTGAAATATTTTGCTAACAAGGTTCCCTAAGGCATATTTATTCTAGCTTCCTCTTTTTTCAAACATCATCTTGCTTGTGTTCAATGAAATCAATATAGCTAGCCAATTCTTTCAATATTCTTCATTGTCATGGAACTCATGTTTCATTCTAGAGTTTTCAACTTACACCTCTCTTTTGCTTTCCTCTCAAATGCACAGAGATGATATGATTCCATCAAAGTTCGTATGTTGAATGCATGTATGCTGAGAATGATTTCCTTGGAAACACAAATTTGAAAGCCTTTATATCTGCCTGCTTACCAACTAGTGGATTGACAGCTGTTTCTCTGTAGAAATTGTCAGTTTATTTCAGAACACTATGCACATTAATAGTAAAATGCACAAAAAAATCAGAATTGCTTCACTAGATACAGTAATGAGGAAGAGAAAACTTGATGTACTTCACAGATAGAATAAAACATTTGTTTTAAAACCTTAAAAATTTTATACTGGAGTATGAACTTTTTCTTGGTCTCTTCATAAGGAATTTGCATTCATTTAGATGGATTTGATGGCATAAAATGATTTCCCATTTATTTTTGTCTCTTACCATCATTGATTAACTATAAAATAATGGGATTTTTACTGATGCTTTTTAAAATTGGGTTCTTATTGGAATAAAGTACAATCACAATTCATGCTTATACAACGATAGATTAGACTTGAGTTCTTATGAATTTGTTTATAGATTAAAAACAATGTGAAGTTATTTTAGCCTTTCTTTACTCATTTCATGGAAAAGATATACATGTAAAAGTGACTTTAGAAAACTAGATAGACCTCCTGGTGTTTGCATAGGCTTCTTAATTTTGTAGCTTTGATTCTAGCTTTTTCCCTTTGTCCATCTTTGTTATAAGCTACTGGCTAGACCTTATTCTTTAATAAATTATAGAATACAATGTCAGTTTAGAAAAAACTTAATGTCAAGTGAGATAGTGTCTGTGTAATACAAAATAATAAATAAATAATTTTAATAAACTTAAAAATGCCAAACCAGTTAATAAAGAATCTTCATAAAAAAACTCTTAACAATATATATATATATATATATATATATATATATATATATATATATATATATATATATATATATTCATGTTTCATCTATCTAAAGTGGGAGATAGACCAAAAAGCTGGCCCAGATTTAAAGACTGGTAGAAATGACAATGAGGGCTTGGCTGTAAAAATTTTAAAAGAGTGGTATTTAGTGGATTTTGGTCCATTTGCACTCTTTCATTTTGGTAACTCATTTTACTGATCTCCATTAAGAACAGTTTCTTTTTTTTTTTTTTAATTTTTTTTTTCAACTTTTTTATTTATTTTTGGGACAGAGAGAGACAGAGCATGAACGGGGGAGGGGCAGAGAGAGAGGGAGACACAGAATCGGAAACAGGCTCCAGGCTCCCAGCCATCAGCCCAGAGCCTGACGCGGGGCTCGAACTCACGAACCGCGAGATCGTGACCTGGCTGAAGTCGGACGCTTAACCGACTGCGCCACCCAGGCGCCCCTCTCTTTAACACTTCTAATATCTCTGCTGATGGGTAGTTGTACCATTACTTAGGATCTCACCAGTGCTAAGCAACTTATAGGCAGAAGGGGAAGAGAATTGGTGCATAAAGTCTGAGCTTAATGAGATATTCATAATGCTGCATTCTATGACTCTAAATACAGAGGTTTTCTCAGCTACTACAAACATATCCAGGCAGGACCTGGTTCACACCTGATGTTTCTGTGACTCTATGCTACTTCTTCTCCCATCATCCTTTGTGACAGTCATCCATAGTTTGCATTGCCAGGGCCCTCACAAAGTACCAGTAGGACCGTAATCATTACAAGACCTCAGAGCCTCCCTATAAACTTGACACTTGACTTTTCATAGAGAGTAAAGTAGCGCAGTCTTTCTCTGCTCTAGAACTGGTAACCTGAATTCATTCTCTCTTTGTATCCTTCAGTCAGGTGTTTTTTTGTGCTGGGAAAGGGCCTGAGACTCCCTTCTGAAGATCCCTACTTGTGATTCAGTAGAATAGCCAACAAGTTTGGAATAGGGCCTAGCATCTGCCACAGAAGGCTGAGGTGGGGCTTACCAAGTCATGCTGTTCCCTCCCATCCCCTGGATTGGGTATCCTTAACCATGGCATTGTTAATCACATTATCTAGTCCACATTAGTTTTTTTTTTAATTGTGATTTAATTGACGTATAACATTAATTTCAGGTTTATAATATAACAATTTGATGTATGTATACATTGCAAAATGATTACCACAATCAGTCTAGTTAACACTGTACCTAGTTACAAATCTTTTGCATCATAAGAAATTCTAAGATCTACTCTCTTAACAACTTTCAAATATACAATACAGTATTATTAGCTATTGTTACCATGCTGTACATAACATCCTCAGGACTTATTTTGTAACTGAATGTTTGTACCTTTTGATCACCTTTGCCCATTTGACTCCCCTACCCCTCACATATGGCAACCACCAATGTGATCATTGTATCTGAGTTGTGTGTGTGTGTGTGTGTGTTTCACATATGTGTGATTTCACATATAAGGAAGATCATATGGTATTTGTCTTTCTCTAACTTATTTCACTTCGCTTAATGCCCTCAAAGTCCATGTGTGTGTTGTCACAAATGGCAGGATTTCATTGTGTTTTTTTTTAATAATGCAGTAGTAATCTACTGTGTGTGTGTATCATATTTTCTTTATTCATTCATCCATTGATTGACTCTTAGATCTTTGCCATGTCTTGGCTATTGTACATAATGCTGCAGTGAACATGAGGGTGCAGTTATCTTTTTGAGTTAGTGTTTTTGTTTATTTTGGTAAATATCAGGAAGTGGAATTACTGGATCACATGGTAGTTCTTTTGCAATTATGTGAGGTACCTCCATACTGTTTTCCAAATTGACTGCAACAATTTACATTCCCACCAACAGTGTTTTCCTGTTACTTATTTTCTATATCCTCACCAACATTTGTTATTGTTTTGGCTTTTTTTGATAATAGGAATTCTTACAGGTGTGAGGTGTTCTCTCACTGTGGTTTTGATTTGCATTTCCCTGATGATTAGTGATACTGAGTACCTTTTCAAGTACCTGTTGGCCACCTGTATGTCTTTGAAGAAAGATCTATTCAGATCCTCTGCCCATTTTTAAACAGATGCTTGCTTTTGGTTATTGAGTTGTATGAGTTATTTATATACTTTGGATATTAGATCCTTATCAGATATATGATTTGTGAATATTTTCTCCCATTTAGTAGGTTGTCTTTTTATTCCGTTGATGGTTTCCTTTGCTGTGCAGAAGCTTTTTAGTTTGATGTAATCTCACTTGTTTATTTTTGCTTTTATTTCTTTTGCTTTGGTGTCACATCCAAAAAATTCATCACCAAGACTGGTGTTAAGGAGAGAGGCAGAGGGAGAGCACAAAGATAGCACCCTCCCTCCAAGGTCTATGGAAAAGATTACAGTTGGCTCTTAGGTGTGTGTTTAATTAGAAGCCTGCCCCTCAGGCAGCAGCTGTGAAGATAAACTAATAGGTTTCTTTCACAGAAAAACTGGGCATTTCAGTCTGCTACTTCTCTGCTCTAGGAGGTGGCTACTTAGGAATTCTTTCTCCATTTGTTATAGTCCTATGGGACCTATGAATGTAAACCCAACTGGCCACCAGAGCCAAACAATCAAGGGGCATCCCCTGGGTGGCAGCTGCAAAAATCAGGGCACCAGAAGTGTGCACAAGCTTCTTCCCTGGAGATATCAGTGACCTGGAGCGAGACAGAGGGAGATAGCAAAGATGGTACCTGTGGCTCTCTGTCTTTGAAGAATATTTCAGAAGGCCCCTAGATGTGTGTTAAGTTAGTTGTTTGTTCCTTCGGCCTGAGGCTTAGGATAAACAAATAGGTCTCTATCACTGAAAGACTGTATGTTTCAGTCAGCTGCCTCTGTACTGGATGCTGGGAGGTGGCCAGGTGAGCCTGTGGCCCTTTAAGAACTATTTCTCAGATTACTATAGCCTTGTGGGTCTCGTGAGTGCAAGCCCCCTTGGCTTTCAAAGCTAGATGTTTTGGGGACTCATTTCTTAGGCACAGATCTCAAAAATTGGGGTTTCAGACACGGGGTTTAAACCTTTCACTTATCTGGGAGCAGCTTGGAATTTTGAGTTGCATCTAAATAGTGAGTTGCCACACAGAGTGTGAGGTTTACAGTGAGTTGGTGTCTCTGCCTCTGCTACCCATTTTGTTGTAGGTTTTTTTCTCATTTACCTGATGTATAGGGATTGCTCAGTTAGTTTTGGAGTTTCTTTCAGAGGAAATTTTCCCTTATGTAACTGTAATCTCATTGTGTTCATGAGAGGTCAGTTCCAGATCCTCCTACGCTGCCATCTGGAAATGGAACCCACATTATTTTGAGTTACCTATTAGGCCCAAGTGGAGTGAGACATTACTTGGAACTGTGGTCCAAGAGAGAACCTAGGAGGGAGATTACCACTGCTTCTAAGAACTCCCACCCAAAACCCTCCAAGAAGGGAAGCCAGAAAGGGGAAAGAACAGTAAACCTAAACTTCTGGGCTCTCAGATCCATGGGCATTTGTATGAATCCCACCATAGTTGAAGAATTTTAGGGGAAAGATCCAGCTTATATCCATAATCATCCCTGCATGTAGGCCCTGACCCAAGCCTTTATAACAGGCTTACCTTACCTAGGCTTGGGTGTTCCACACTTGAACTCTTCTGAAAATTCTTCAAGATGATCACAATTTAGTAGCATTGAAATGATGGGTGATGGCTTAAGGGAGGGATTTGGCAGAGGTCTCAAATCTTCTGTCTTAATAGGCTACTTTTTAAATAACCTGTCTTCTCAAAAGCCTTTCCTTACATTCCACAGATCAAGTGACCTTGCTCCTCCTAGTGGGAGTCAGATCTCTGGAAGCCTGGTGGTCTTATCTCTATATTAGCCCTTTCTTGTTCTGTATTTATCATTCCTATTGACTAACAAGACTAGGGCCAGATCAACTCATCAGTTTCGTGTTTGAGAAATGGCTGCACCAATATTTAGGATTTGGTTTATGTCACGTTTAGTTTGGTTTACTCTTATACCTATACTCAGTGAAAAAGATAGGCAAAAATATACTTCAAGAGTATTAAGTCTTAGTATTTCACTTTTCTTTTTTTTTTTTTTTTTTTGAGAGAGAAGGTGCAAGTGAGTGAGGGGCAAAGAGAGGGAGAGAGAGAGAATCCCATGAGAGGCAGAGGGAGAGAGAGAGAGAGAGAAGTGAGGCTCATCCTCACCTGATGTGGGGCTTGAGCTCACCTGAAGCAGGGCTTGAACTCATGAACTGTGAGATCATGACCTAAGCCAAAGTCAGATGCTTAACCAATTGAGCCACCTAGGCTCGCTCCCTTTGTTTTTCTTGAAGTTTGCACATCACAGTTTGGTGGTTTCTGAAACTTATGCAGAGAAAAGCATCTTCCAAGCCAGTTGAATTTGATGTCTTTTATACTATTTTAAGTTAGTGTGGAGTATGTACCACTTGTTTCTACCTATTGTCATTTAAGAGAATTCAGGTATATTGTTCCAAGCTATATTTCTTACAACATTATCAGGCCTACACAAGATGTAGTGCCGTGAGCCTGGCCATGGCTTATCACACATGACCACCTTGGACCAGTCTTTGGAAAGTAGGGTCAAAGGGATTACTTTGGAATAAATTAGGATTAACTGTGGAACTGGGTTGTCCAGTTTTACTTGGAGCATCATACCTGGCAATGCTGGAGATGAATGGATTCTTGATAAAATCAGGAAAGGAAGAATTCTGGAAGGCAACCAAATGAGCAGTGAGGAGCTCTGCTTGAGGATGAAGAGTGCTGGTGCTTGTTTTTAGGCTCAAGATTCTTACCCACACCCATTCTGGATGTGATGCTCCTCCAAATTTCAGCCATATTTCTGGTGCTTTCTTCTTCAGAAAAGGTAGGAAAACAGCATTTGCTCCTCTTAGTTGTAGTATTCTAAAGGTTCCTAATGCCTTTAGGGTCACAGAGAAGGGAAGCCTCTCTTCTAATTTTATAAGTGTACTTTTATTCAGAAGGTTGGGCCAGGATGGGTTCTGTGATCAACATTTAAGTTTTGCTGACTTGGCTATATTTATAAAATATACAGTGTATTAGTAATGCCATAGTACTTATATTTGCTACACCATATGCATATGTTCTCTATGTATCATTATTTCAACCACATATAGATGTTTTCTTTAAATGAAGTGTTTAAATTATTTTACATGAATTTATGCTTTAAAGAATAAAATTAAAGTATATACATACACATGTAACTACATATGCATGCAAAGCATACCAAGACTTAACAAGAATTAAGAAGACACAGCAATCTTGGGGTACCTGGGTGGCTCAGTTGGTTGAGCACTGACTTCAGCTCAGGTCATGATCTCACTGTTCATGAGTTCGAGCCCTGCATCCGGCTCTGTGCTGACAGTTCAGAGCCTGGAGCCTGCTTCGGATTCTGTGTCTCCCTCTATCTGCTCCTCCCCAGCTCATACTGTCTCTCTCTCAAAAATAAACAAACATTAAAAAAATTTTAAAAAAGACCTCTTAAAGGCATTTACTATACCTTGAAATGTAATATATTAATTTTCGTATAGTTTTGGATTAATGGGACTCTACATTTATGAAAAACTTTTTATGTGTTGTTCAAATTTATTTTTTGTTTTCTTAGCAAATAAAATGGTGGCAATTGGAAAGTAGGAATGATTAGAAAGAAATGAGCAGAGCCTAGTAAAAGAGGGGGTAGAAAATGCAGGCTTTCTTATAGCTGAAATGATGGAAAGTGTACGTGAAAAGTATGTTCAACTGGTTTTTGCCCTTTTGTTATTTGCTATCTATCTCCTTCTCAGCTATATGTATTTCTGATTTTTTATACTATTTTTTTTCCAGGTGAAAAACTTTGATTCCTGGGGTAAAAAGATTCCTATTCTTGTAGGTAGTATTAAAATGGATTATCATAATCTTTTTCTTTTATTGTTGGTATCTTTGTAGAAGCAAATGTAAATAAAAGGATTTGACATTTGTAGAAACCAAATACCTGAAATGACTAACAAATCCTGTTTGCAAACTTGAACTAAAGCTGAGACCAATGTTTGTTTTCTTTCTTTCTTTCTTTCTTTCTTTCTTTCTTTCTTTCTTTCTTTCTTTCTTTCTTTCTTTCTCTCTTTGGCTCAACTATTCTTTTCTTGCATTCTTCTCTTATGAACTGGATTATTATAAAAAGATTCTTCATCTCTGAATTGGTACTCTTCCTGTGATTTTGTAGTAAAATCAGATTTTGTCTTACAGTCACGACTTTGTGAGCCATTTCAAAGATGCAAACATGAAGCCATGAAGACTGAGCACAGAGATAGAATGGATTTACTGTTGTAATCAGCTAAAACTCACTCAGGTTTCTTTGACATTTAACAACATATAATACTTACCTGCAAATTAATTCGACATAAATAGTATATGGTTTAAGAATATGACTAGATTAAACCTTTGTTTTAAACAATTCAATTTAAAATTCTATTTTTTTATTTCTAGGTCATTTATATCTAAAAATACTATGTTAAAATTTGTGTCTGATTCAATGTACTGCTGATCAATTTTCTCTTATCTCTGACTCTATTTTATGTGTCTCTCTGGTCTCGTGTTTTTCCACTCTTATGTCCTGGTTGGTTTTTCTCCCCTTGTAACACTGTATTCCTCCCTTAGCTGCATTCCTAAGTCTCTTCTGTCCTGTGAGGTTCCTGGGTATAGCTGCTCTCAACTCTATACTCAATATATCAAATATACATTGAAGGTGTTCTGTGATTTGGGCTTAGGACACAGGAAAAAGCTGATCAGTTTACCGTGGGGTAAATTGGCTGTGTATGGCTAGCCCAAGGATCCTAACACAACTGATACAATTTGTGGCAGAGGAAACAAAGACTGGGCAGAGTGGTACAACTTGAGCTAGATTTAGGGAAAGGACAGCCAAGCAGCAATTATTCAGAAAACCATCCAGAAAGGAAGCTGAAAAATCACTAAAATGAAACAGTGCTGTTTAAGCCAAGTTTCCACACATAATTCCTTACATAACTGGAAAAATGTAATTTGGCTACACTCCTGCCAAAGTACAGAGTACCCTTAAATGGAAAGGAAGAGAATAAAAAAGTATTCTCACAGTGTTGAGACATAGGCTAAACATTTTCTGCAACCTACTTGCAGTCTGCCAAAGTCAAAAGCTATAGCCTGCTCTAATTCTGAGCTTGAAGAACACCTGGTCTACTGTAGTTTACTTGGAATAAGTGATTTTCATAAAATTTAACTTAAATCTAATTTCTCTAATATGCTTCCCAGCAAGCAGTCTGGTTTATGCCTCTTCAAAATAAAACTGAAAAGAACTACAGAAAAACAGGAAATGTTTCATTGAGTTTTTTGTGGGTTTTTTTTTTTTTTAATCCATAACCTGGATTCTCCTTAACCAGTGGAGAAGACCTGGGGAGCAAATTTGTTTTTATATACTATTTTTGTTAATGCAAAAATCAGCCACCTTTTCTCTCTAACAAAGTGAAACAGACATTTGAGGAATGTAACTTTAAATATAGTAATGTATTAGCTTTCCTAGGTGATATTTATGAAACTGGGAGAGAGAAAAAGCCAAGTCTTAGTGACGGAGCTCTGCAGGAACTCTATCGATGTTCAACTGATGAGAAAATAAAGGAGAAAGAGGAATCAAAAATTGCATAAATTGTATTTTTAATATGATAGCTCATAAAGCAAGCATATTGTAGATTCACCAACTTATAAACAACATTAATCTATTAGGGTAAATGTTGGGATTATTGAACTAACACAAGCTATATCAGACTTATGAGAGAAGATGAAACATGTATGGGGCAGTGAACCAAAAGTTCAGAATTAAGGTTGGTTGTGTAAATAAAGATCTGAGTAAAATACATGTAAAGGCCACAGTTTTTAGTTATGGTTTCAATGGATTTCAGTGGTTTCAGAATGACACATTTTCCATATTTGTCAGTCAAGAACTATTTAATGATTACTTACTGGGTGCCAGATACTGTTTAAAGAGATTACATTGCGCTGGATTTTCTGGAATTGATAAGTGATAAAGTAAAATAGGACATACAAGGGAAGGGAGGAGCTTTAGTTAACATGGTTAAGAAAGATATCTTTGAGAAGGTTGACTTGAGTAATATGGAGTCAGTTGTGAAAAGATTCTGGAGAATAGCATTCATAACAGAAGAAATAGCAAGATCAGGGGCCCTGGATATGGGAATGATACCTGCCTATTAAAGGGATAGAAATACAGAGACTGTGGCTGGAATGTAGTGAATACAAAGAGAGAATAGATCAGAGAGGTAGGCAAGGGCCAGATTATATAGGATATTAGAAGCCATAATAAACTTTTATTCTGGTTGCTATGAGATGCCATTGGTGAGTTTTTAGAGAGGAAATAGTGATAGAAGGCCCTCCGCTCCCTGAAAACACTGAAGAGGATGAATCACTGGGGATTAATAGTGGGAGACCAGGAGATTTGTTAGGAAGTTAACATGGTATTCCAGGTGAGAGATGAGATAGTTCGCATTAGGTTGTAGCAACAAAAAAAAGATGAGAAATTACCCAGTTGGGGATACAGGAAATAGATACAGGAAGAGTTAGTGATGCATTAGTTGATGGGTGTGAGACAAAAAATAAAATGTACTCCAAAAGTCAGCCCAAGTTTTTACATTTGAGAAAACATATGAATGTTGTGCCATTTATTGAGATAGGAAAGGTTTGAGGCTTAGTACATTTTCTAGGCTAGAATTTATGTTTTACCTGGGCTTTATTAGGTTACAATGATGATGACCCTTAAGTAATTAATAAATCTGGTGCAGAAGTGAATTGACCAGTCTGGAGATATAACTTGGAAGATCATCGGCATAAATGTTATTTAAAGCCATTTAATGAAAAGTTGCCTATGAAGACAGTGCCAGAAAAGGGTCAAAACGAGTCCTCAGGGTCAGTCCAACATGTCTCCCTCACAAGGGGGAAGGAGAGGGCAACAAAGGCAACTAAAAAGGTGTGTGCAGGGAAGTGGGAGGAAAATCGGAGAACTGTGATTAACCAGCAGTACTTGAAGATTTTTAATAAAGAGAAAAATATCAAGCATGTCAAAGATCATTAAGAAGTAGAAGATGAAGTTGGGGTTCTAACCACTGGCGAATTACCTCTTTTTCTAACATGATAATCTCCCCATCGTGGACTGCTCAATTTCCATCTGTTGGTGGAGCCCTGACTCAGTAAGAGGGAAGCAATCCCTTCTCTAGATCGATCAGTAATTCATGTTATTGCGGGTCTTATTTAACCTTCTAACCTATTGCCTGTTTGTTGTGCTTGTTCCTCAGTGACTAGGGTGACTATATGTCCCCATTTGCTCAGCTAAGTCTCAGATAATGCTTTTTAGTGCTTCACTTTATGATCAAAACTGTGTGATAAATTGTATGGTCACCCTGTCATCAATCCTGAATGAGTCTGAAGCACCAGGGGCAAGGACTCAGTTATAGGGAAAATATATTCTGCTTATGGGAAGTGCAGAAGAGTTTTGCTGCTTTTGACTTCAAAGCAGCTGAGTCCTGTGAACGCTGTAGAGATTTGGTGAAATTCCAGAGGTGAGTGGAAAGTGAGAAGTCTGCCCAGGCCCAGTGAGATAGGGTTTTCCAAACTGCACTTCAGTGAATGGAATTGAGGGTTAAGGAAGGGATAATCTTATGTTCATATTTCTCATGCACAGGCTCAAGACTCAATTTGGCTCTCAATTTGGATTGGTTTCAGTGCCTCCCAATAGTTTTCATGTCATTGCACATATTGAACATGATAGTGTATTTGCTATCCTTTGGAGTAAATGTACCAGACTATGATATGCCTGGAGGACACAAGTACTCAGTACATGAGAAACCCATTCACAACATGGGAATGAGTCATAGCATGCTACGGGGAAAATGCATGAAAAGACATCTTTCAGGTGAGAGGGTCCTGAACAATTTTACAAGAGGCAGGGAAAACAGCCACTATTGACCTAAGACTGAAAATGCCTGCTCATGAGAGGGTGGACACAGTGTTTCTAAGTGGAGCCCCACTGGATTCCATACTGGAAAGGATTGTACTTCTTAAGAAAGAAATACATTTTGAGTTAGAATTAGTGTCATCTATCACCATTATATATAATATTTCCAATGCTAGTCTCTACAAAAATAAGTTGTGTTGGTAGATTCCTACCCCTAAGAAGATAAGATAAACCAGCATAATCAAAATCTTTATGGGCTAGATCTTCCATGTGAGTTTGTATTCATAGCTCTGCATTATTAAAACAAACAAAACTGTTGTAAACTGACTCCAAACTGACTTTCTACCGACTTCTGAGTTTCTAAGCATTGGCCTCTATGAACTATTACCTGTTATAATGGTTCTATGGGCTGGGAATTGGCTTCTTTTCTAAATTTGAAGGCTATGGGCCAGAGTTGCAAAAATCTTGTGTCTTACTAATGCTTTGAACTCTTCAAAGTAAGACTCAAGAGAAATTTATTATTGAATAATTCAACAACGTAATTCCTAAAAGACTATACTGATTCCAGTGAAAGAGCCAAAGCTTCAGCTGCCAAGAGAATCCTACCTGGAACAGCTGAGACGGATAGAATTAGGAGGTTGGGAGGGGGTAATTATTAAACATTAATTAATTCACAGAAGCAAGATATTTTGAATTTGGACATCATTTGGGACTTTAAATTTGGGCTTTAACTTGTAAAATTTAATTTTTAGACTGTTTCTCCCAGAAAATTTTATAATGGAAGAAATTTTATATTCAAATTTTTAGCATCTTTTATGCTGGTGATATTTTGTTGTTGGAATCTCTTGATATTATCATTTTATGTCATTGCAGAACCCTCTAGTAGGCCTTATTGAACAGTGTGGTTAGATGTAATTCAGGATGGGAAATATCATAGTGAAATTTTAGGCCTTGAGTGTAAAGTGGATATGTTACAGAGGATTTCTGATTAATCTTTGCTCTAACATACTTCCTTCAGTGAAGTAATAGCCTTCTGCAATGCCCATCTGCCTGAATGAGACTTCATACTGCCCATGTACCCTTGCCAGCTGACTGTTTTGCTGCTATTTCAAGATACATTCTGATTTGGGATTCAACATGAAATTATAGCTAATGGCCCTTTAACTCAAATACATGCAACTCCTGGCATTAGACTCTCCTTAATGTGGTTATATCAAAGTACTTAGCCTGGTATTAACCCATTGACTTAATTGCATTATGTAGCTTTTTATTTTAGTCAGACCTGGACTAAACTATTCCTTCTCTTCCTTGATATATCCCATTGCTATCCAAGACCTAGCCCTGACACTGATCACATGGTTGTTCTGCCATGATCTAAGCCTTTCAATGTAACCCAAGCCATACCTTAATGTTGTGTGTTTATATCCAATCTGGACTTCTTGAATAAGGCAGTTTGACTTGGCTTATAAAATTTTTGATTTATAGGAATACATGGAATAAAAAGCCGAAAACAAAAAATAAATCCATTGTCTCAACAAAGCAGTATTTTTTATCCCCAGTAGTAAAATAGTAAGAAATTTTTAAAAATTAGGAAATTCCGTATTTTTGAGATCATTTATCATTTTGCAGATGTAATAATAGAACACCAGAGCTGCCAAAGATTTCTCCCTTCCTATTTCTTCCATTTCTCTTTCTACACAGCTGGGATGCAGATTCAAATCATCAGTCTTGAGAACCTGGGCCTAAACCTCTGTGATTCATTACCTTTCTCTATGCTTTATTCCACTTGACCTGCCTCCTCTTTCTGTACCTTTTACGAATTTATTCCTAAGGGTGGGAGACTGGTTTCCTTGAACCAAATGAGAATAGTGAATACTGTCCAAACAGCAAATGCCAAGTGTCATGGAGCATAACTTGGAGGTAAACTATAGAGTCAGGAAAACTCTGGTTACTTCAAATATTATGTTTTGTTTTTTTTACCTTGGATCCCATGCAGGCTGAATGCAGACTTCAGTTAGCAAGATCTGGGTTTCCTTGCCAGATCTTTTACTCATTGTGATCTGTGGAAGGGTACTTAAACTCTTAGGCCTTCAGTCTCTTCATATATAAAGTGAGGAGCTTGGTCTGTTTTCCATAGAGTTTTTGTGAGAATTAAATGAAATGATGCTTAGCACAATGCCGGGCACTAGTAAGAGCTCAATAAATGGGAAACATAGAGTGACACTGCTCTGTGTTCTGAAAAATATGTTGGTTTAAAGTCCATTTTTGAGGAGTATGCTTCCTTTTCTTCATCCTGGGATGTTTTTGTAAGAAAAGTTCCATTAGATGGAGAATTTAGCTCCTCAGGGAGCAGTGAATGCTGGTGCCAGTGCTTACTAAAACTAATCACCTGCTGGGCTTTGTTAGGGAATTATCATTATAAAAATGAGAAGCAGAGAAATCTTCCCTCTGGACCAGACTCAAACTAAATTTTTGTGACTTACTTGAGGCAGCAGGTGCTCATTTCATGCACTGAAATTTTCCTTCCTTCTTCCCTCCTCCCTTCCTCTCTTCCTCCTTTCCTCCCATCCCTTCCTTCCTTCCTCCCATCCCTCCCATCCCTTCCTTCCTTCCTTCCTTCCTTCCTTCCTTCCTTCCTTCCTTCCTTCCTTCCTCCCTCCCTCCCTCCCTCCCTCCCTCCCTCCCTCCCTCCCTCCCTCCCTTCGTGAGATAAGCCATACATACAGAAATACCACAATTTAACAATCCATTTCAGTTTCTTTTGACTATGACCTTCAGGGTTCCTTTATAAAAGGAATAGGACAACTGTGAGTGTTTACGAAATAAAAGCTCTATTATAGAAATAGACTTTACACAAATATGGGAGTAACTTGCAAAGTGAAACTCTAGAGGGGAGAGTTCAGGGATAAGGAAGAGAGAGTGTGTGTCACTTAACAGATCTCTCCTTAAACAGTGTCACAAATAGCAAGTCAAAACTTGCAGAGGAAACAAGAAAGCCAAACACATCTAACCACCAAAATGGGACACGAAGGAGGAGCTTGTGGAGAGGTCTGTGAGTTAGGAAAGACCAGCATTTGATGGTAGACCAGGTGCCAATTTGATTAGCAAGGCCAGCAAGTGGATAGACAGGCTGAACATGAAATACAGAAGAGAGAGACAGCTGGGAGCCTTTGGCACCTCTACATTTCTTTGTCTATTTACTACCTGACCATAATGATCTAAGAATAATGGCAGCTGCTTTGCTTCTTCCTTCCAAATTTCACAGAAGCCCTTCCTTTAGCCACTCTTACATGGAACAATTCAGGAAAAGGGATTCTGAAAAATGTAGTTCCTGGCTTAACTAAATTGACAGAACACAAACTACCACATTAATCTGTGGGTTATTTTCAATTATGGTAAGCAGAAGAATGGTCCCTCGAAAATGTTCAACCACATGAGAATTCCCTTACATGGCAAAATGGATTTAGGACTTTGCCAGCTATGAGTAAGATTAAGGACTGTGTGATGGGAAGATTATTCTGGATTATCTAGATGCGCCCAACCCAATCTCATTCCTTTAAATGGAAGAAACTTTCTGGGATAATCAAGACTGAGTTTGACTATGTAAGAATGATCAAAGATATGCCATGTTGCTAGTTTTGAAGATGATGGAAGGAGGCCATGAGCCAAGGAAAATGGGTGGCTTCTAGAAACCAGAAAAAGCAAAAAAAAAAACCAAACATATTCTCACTAGAGCCTTCAGAAAGGAATGCAGTCCTATTGACACCTTGAGTTTAGCCCAGTGATGCCTTTAAACTATAGAATTACAAGAATAAATTTGTGTAGTTTTAAGCCACTGAGTTTGTGGCAGTTTGTTACAGCAGCAATTGAAAATCAATATGCCAGTTTCTTCTGTGGACAATATTGCTATTCTCATGCTTGCACATGCCTGTACCTTGAGTTCATTTATACAAGGTTATATACAGTATAGTTTTGAATCATATTTCTAGAAATGGAATTGCTGGGTCCTAAGATATATTATTTTCAAATTGTATTCCAAAGCGACATTAACTCTTTATAAAAACAACAGCAACTACCAAAACTTGTTGGGATTTTGATTGGGTTTTCATTACATTATCGACAACTTAGGGGACATTTACCATTTTTGTATTATTAAGTCTTCTAACTCCTTCACATAATCTTTCTCTCTCTTCTCTTATACAAGTACTCAGTAATTTTCAGTAAAATAATAAAATGTTATAATTTTTTGTACAGAAGTCATACACAAATTTTTCTCTTGGCATTTTATATTTGTGTTCTTTTAACTGATCTATTAAAAATTGTAGTAAATCTGTTGCTGGAATATAAATAGCATTGATTGATACATATTGATTTGGAATCTACTGATCTGTCAAAACTTGTACATATTTAATTTGTTTTCAAAACAATTAAAAGTTTTCTTCACAAGCCATCATATCATCTGTGAATAATGATAGGGTGATAGGGGATTTTTTTTTTCTATTTTAATCTGAATAAAATTTGTTCTTTCTGGGGCACCTGGGTGGTTCAGTCGATTAAGCGTCTGACTCTTGATTTTGGCTTAGGTCATCAGGAGGGCAATCAAGGTCGTGTGTCAGCTTGCACTGGATGTGGAGCCTGCTTAAGATTCTCTGTCTCCCTCTCCCTATGCTCTCCCCCCATATGCTTCTCTCTCTCTCTCTCTCTCTCTCTCTCTCTCTTGAAAAATGTAATTAATGAATGTTGAATTATATCTGTCACTTCTTTTCAGCACCATTTACATGATGGCATAACTTCTTTCAACCTGCTAATGTGACAGATAATATTAGTTGATTTTCTTATACTAAATTAACCTTGCGTTTTCTGTGATAAATCAAATTGGTTCTGCTCTACTATTCCTTTTTTATTTTGTTGTATTTATTTTGAGAAAGTTTTTATTAGGACTTTTATATACATATTTGAATTAGAGTAACCTGAAAATTTCTTTTTTAGCATTGTTCTTGACAGGTTTGTAATAAGAATTGTATTAGCTTCACATAGGGTAAAGAGCAGTGTTTCTTCATCTCTGGAGAAGCTCTTATAAGATAAAAATGACTTTTTCTTAAGTGTCAGAAAGTAAGTTTTGGGGGAGATTGGCCATGGAAAAATAGGAATATCCCATTCTTTCTTCAATCTAAAAATGTCTCTTTTATCTAAAAAAAATAATTCCTTACATAAGTTATTTATGATATTCTCTCATCTCTTTAATATCAACAGCATCTATAATTAGCTCCTCTTCCTTTATTCCTTACAGTGGTTATTATCTGTGCTTTCTCTTTTTGTTGATCATTTACTAGAGAGTTTTCATTTATTTTAGAACTTTAGACAAACTAATTTTGGCTTTAAACTTTTATTATATGTTTATTTCTGTTTCATAAATTTATGTTCTGATCTTCATTATTTACTTCTATTTGGGGGGATTTCGTGTACTGTTTCTAAATTTTTTACATAGATACTAAGATCACTGATTTTCAGTCTTCTTATTTTCTAGTGCTTACAAGTATGCATATAAATTTCCTAACCAGGTAGAGTTTTAGCTATATGTAAAAGGTTTTGGTGCTGCAGAATTTTGTTATTATTTAAAACTTTTTTTCAGTTTGATTTCTTCTTTGAGCCCTGACTTATTTAATGGTTTCTTAATCTTAAAAATATGTGGGTTTCTAGTTCCTGTTTGTTATTGATTTTAGTTGCATTGAAGCTAGAGAACATGCCATGTTGATTTCAGCCCTTTGAAATTTCTTGAGATTTGTTTTGTGGTAGGAGTATATGGCCAAAATTTGGATATTTACAAAATTTATATAATGTATACACAAAGTTGCGCGTGTGTGTGTGTGTGTGTGTGTGTGTGTATGTATCCCAACTGAAGTATACGCATTAAATATATGTCTCTCTCTCTCTCAATGTATATATATATTTCTCTCTAACTGGGAAATATGAATTCAAAGGTTGATTCCTAGAGTTTTACTGCAGTATTTGTGGTTAATAGTACCTTATAAGGTCAATGTCCCCTCTAATAAACTTTAAGAGCGGTCTTACAGTGATGTAATTTCCAGGAAACCAGATTTCCAGGCTGTGGGTCGTTTAGGGGTCATGAGGTTTATACTTTTGGTGAATCTCTTGAATTTATTGATGGTAGTCTTGAGTATACACATGTAATGCCCCCGATTCCGAATCTGAGAGACCACCAAGAAGCCGATACCGATGCAAACGCACGAGGGTTTATTTGCAAGCTCGAGCTTGGGCCCAAGTATACCCGACACAGTGGAGCAGGGACTTGGACCCCTAGGTTAATAGGAATAGCAGTTTTATAGGGAACAGTGGCCAATGAGATTGTAACACACACAGAAAGTTGCATAGTCATGTCAGTCCACACGCAGGTGGCCAATTGAACTAAAATTTACCCTATAGTAACTGTTTGAACTAGCCTATCACTCTGGTCAGAATTGGCACACAAGTTTGGCAGGCAAAAGGCGGGGTTTGCATTCTTTGGCGGTTAGGGGTTCTGCATTCCTATTTGAGCCGGTTTCCAGTAAGGATGTGCACAGCGGCTTGACTAGGTTGGGGGAGTGTCTTAAGCAATAAGCAGGTCATGTGGGGGTTGTACATGAGATGGTGGGTGTAGCACAAAATGGAGTTAGTCTTGCTCTGCTTGTCCAGGGGTGGGGGATTTTTGTTAAATTCCTTGGGTCCCACACACATTGAATCTTTACTATATTGGTCTGTATTAGTCTATAAAAAGGCAGAGTCAAGGAAAGGGTGAGATCCATAGATACATGGGGCATCTGGTAACAGGATCACTGTAGTAAATACCTTTAGAAAAAAGACATCTAAGAGGGTTTTATGACTATCATATTTACTTCAACTACCATCTGCATTTAAGAAATTATATTGCTTCCAGAGTGTGCAAAAATTATGAACCACCTCAAAAGCATATCTGTACAATCTGTACACACATTTATATTCTTATTTCCATTGACTAAAAGGTCCAAGTAAGGACTACAATTTCACTAACTTGTGTAGATTTGGCTTCTGGCAGAGGGTTAGATGTGAGCAGGACTGAGCACATTAGATTTATAGTCAATTTAGTAGCCTCCTTGTGGTCAATCTAGAAGAAAAATGGTGAGTGTTTTCAGTCAAGAGTAAGGTATGAGTAACCTGAAAAAGCATGAGATAAAATACATATTTTAAAATGAATTCAACATAGGCTCTAGTTAACTATGCTGCTGCTGCTACTGCACATGAACTAGAAAGGCAAGCGTTAGCCCTGGGGTCAATGAGAGGCTGTGATGAATAACAGGTTTATAATCTCCATTGTGTGGGACATTCAAAACTTGACCTGATCTTCCAGGTACAAACAGGGGGAGGGGGGAAGATTTATAGTAATTTGGGAGTTTAAAGGTAGGTCTTTTAAAGGTAGTCCTTTAGATGCTCTAGGGTCTATTCAAGGAAAGGGTTCAGATGTGTCAGGGATTATCACATCAGAAGACTGTGGAATCCAGTATCTATAGTATCCCATGGGACCAAGAACTGTTTTTAGCAATTATCCAGGTAAAATCATGAATAGCTTCCAGTCTTTGAAGGGAAAGAGACTACCCATTTTGTCTGAAGTTATAGCCTAGTTAATACATGTAGGTCTGACAAAATTGGAATTCATAGGTAGATACTTTGTGTTTCTTTTATGGTAGCATTATTCTCAAGTGAAGGGAATTAAATTCTGTAATACTCTCAGCATAACAGAAGATCATCAACATATTGTATATAAGTGGATTCCTGGGAATTGGATGTCTGTAAGTTTATGATTAAGTATTTGTAAGGAGTAAGAAGGTACTTCTGTAAACTCTAGGGCCTAACTATTCAAGCATATTGTTGATTTTTTCAAGCGAATGCAAACAGATACCATAAGTCTTGGGTGTAAGTATATATTAAAGAATGCTGGGTGTAGATCTAATGCCATAATGTAAATAGCTATGTCGGTGTGCAAGGATAAGACGATATTGGGGCTGGGGATCCCTAAGAAGCAAAGAAGCACAACCTTTCAATGGCTTTTAAAACTTCAACAAAGCAGTAGCTGTACCTATTTACCTTTTTGGTGGGTAGGACAGGGCTAATACAAGGGCTAATACAGAGACTAATGAGTTGTTTTAGGGGATACACAGATATAATGCACAACAGCTCTTGAGTATTCTCTCTCTCTTTTTCTTAAGTTTGTTTGTTTATTTTGAGAGAGTGCAGGGGCACATGTCCAGTCAGGAGAGGGGCAAAGAGAGAGAAGGATAGAGAATCCCAAGCAGACTCTGTGATGTCAGCACAGAGCCAGAGGTGAGGCTCAAACACGTAAACTGTGAGATCATGACCTGAGCTGAAAGCAACAGTCAGACACTTAACTGACTGAGCCACCCAGGTGCTCCAAGTATTCTCTCTTTTTAGTGGGTATTGGGTTAATTTCACTAAGGGCTCAGCCAGGTAGGTTGAGGTCATTAAGGGTTCAGTCTCATTTATGTGTCTGACATCTGAACTGTTTTTACCACAGAAGCTCCTGGAGACAAATTCAGGGAGTGAGAAATCAATACAGGAGGTTTCATCGAATTATAGACCGAATTTTTGTCCAGAAAGTGGCTGTCTGATCCAAATTGAATAAATAATCCCATTTTTAAAGTAGATTTTGTCTTAGCAGATTCACTGGAGTGAAATCCCTAAGCAGAAAAGCCTGATGACTATAGTGCAATGTCCCAGACAGACAGGAAGTAGATGAGTTGAGAAGCTTGAGGGGTATTTGAGATTCTTAGCCCTGAAATCTTCTTGTTATTCCAAGGAAGGAATAACACAACAGTCATAAAGTCAACTAGATATAGAATATATTAGTTATGCAAATTGCATGGAAAGATTTCCTTTTCATGGTAAGGGCAATTTTGGGCAGAGCAGAGATGATTTATTCTTACAGGGTGTTATTCTGTTAGAAAAATCCCCCCGCCCCCTTATTGATTGATTGATTGATATTCTTCTCAGTTAAGGCAGAGTTAATGTTTTTCCATTGTCCTTTTTCTTATGATATGAATGTGTTTTCTTCTACACATTCAAGAGAGGTGACCTTGTTGCTTAATCTGAAGAGGTATTAATTTGATCTACAATTTTTCTTTTTATGTAGTCCAAGTGTCTTCAGAGCTTTTTGTTTTGTTTTTGTTCTTCTAGGTGTTTTTTTTTTTTTTTTTTTTTTTTGCTAGCTTTTGTAATTCAGACAGGAAGCAAATGAACATCTTAATCTTCTGTTTCCTTATTAAATCTGCCACTTCAGCTTTAAAACCATCAACCAAGATGCATAGGTAGTTATAATGTTTTCTCTGATTGAGATTAGTATAGTTTCTAAAGATGGATAAATTTATTTATTTTTCCTGTTTACAGGACCTGATTTTTGACCAATTTTTATAGAAAAGACTTCAGAGATAGCAGCTAAGAGATTTTATACTCTTTTATGTCCTTTTTATCACCTATTTATGTTCAAATTTCGATCAATGCTTTCATATAATTCTTTAATCAGTCTGTCCTCTTTTTTTTAATAAAACCAGATTTTTTTTTCTGGGTCTTACAAGGAGATATATTAATTGGTAAAGATCAGGGAATATCAAATTACATGATTCAAAGAAAAATTTCAATTCTTCATTAAAATTTTGTTTTACAGTGTGAGTTAGAAAAGTTGATTCTATAGGTCTGAACATCATCAATATTTGAAGGTACAATTCCACTGGAGTTGGGGTGATGTTCTTCTCCACTTACCCTTGAAGATATTGTGAGGAGTTATGGTCAGTAAGTGGGTTATGTATATGAAGGGTCAGTAGAGGGAAGAGAAGAGGGTCCAGTGAAGGGACAGCAAGAGGAACAGATCAAGGAGGGAGGAGATAATCAATAAACAGGAGGCAGGCCCTGAGTTGAGTCAGGAGAAGAAGAGAGTTTAAGTTTGGATTTTAGATCCTGATGTTCTTATTAGTCTTCTTTAAGCAGTTTTAAAGAAAGAAAATTTAAATTTCTGATTTTTTACTTTAAAAATATTTTTTAAATGAATGTAGAGTTGACACATAATATCATGTTAGTTTCGGGAATTCAACATAGTGATTCTACAATTACATACCTTTTGAAGTGCTCACCACAGTAAGTGTAGTTACAATCTGTCACCAGACAACGTTATTGACTATAGCTCTTATGCTGTACTTTTCTTCCCAGTGACTTATTTATTGTATAGCTGGAGATTTGTACCTCTTAATCCCCTTCACCAGTTCTGCTCATCCCCCCACTCCCCTCCCCCTGGGAAACCACCAGTTTGTTCTTTACATTTATGAATCTGATTTTGTTGTTTAAGTTTCATTTTCAGATTCCACATAGAAGTGAAATCATCTGGTATTTGTCTTCTTCTATCTGATTTATTTCAATTAGCATAATATTCTTTAGGTCCATACATATTGTCACACATGAAATTTTTCTCTTAAAAGCCTGTTCATATAAATTTGTTGTACGCTGACAATAGCATATTTGGAGTCTTTGTCCACTACACAGTGGATTGTCCTATATATGTATCTCAGGTGCTCCATGGTGGCCACTGACACTCTGAATTGTTCTTGGGAAAATCCTGCCAGAATTTCAAGCATTTGGTGCCATTTGGCCCATGACATTTGTACATGTAGGAAAACTTAACAGTGATGGCAGGTTCATTGAATGACTACAAATTGCCCATTTTGAAATAACGATAATAAATGGTAGACAAACATTTGGGTCCTGAGAATTTCAGGACTACTCCACCTCATTCAGAACTCTGAGTAGTGAAACAAATAAAAGGTTTTCACACAGGGAAATTAAGAGGAATAAAACTTAGACAGTGTGTATGCAAGAGTGAAGCCCTAGTCAGGAGCACAATAGACTCATTGTTCAGTCATTAGGACTTAGGAGAAATGAGTAGGGGCAAACATATATGTTCAGTATGCAGTGTGTAACTGGAGGTTCATATCTTTTTCTACTGCCTCAGAACTTTTCAACCATGGCTGCTCATGAGAATAATCAGAAAAGCTTTAAAAATATGATTATTCTGTCTCTCAAAAAAAAAAAAAGTTAAAAAAGGGGGGCCGCACCTGGGCAGTTAAGTGGTTGGTTAAGTGTCCGACTTTGGCTCAGGTCATGATCTCATGGTTTATGAGTTCAAGCCCTGCGTCAGGCTCTGTGCTGACAGCTCAGAATCTGGAGCCTGCTTCGGATTCTGTGTCTCCCTCTCTCTCGGCCCCTCCCCCACTTGTGTTCTGTGTCTCAAAAATAAATTAAAAAAAAATGAATATCAAGCACTGCCCTAACCCCAGAGTGATTTACAATCAATGTTTTCTATTTTTTTAATTTTTATTTATTTTTAATACAATTTATTGTCAAATTGGCTTACATACAATACCCAGTGCACATCCCAACAAGTGCCCTCCTCAATGCCCATCACCCACTTTCCCCTCTTCCCCACCCCACCCATCCACCCTCAGTTTGTTCTCTGTATTTAAGTCTATTGTGGTTTGCCTCCCTCCCTCTCTGTTTGTAACTATTTTTTCCCCTCCCCTTCCCCCATGGACTTCTGTTAAGTTTCTCAAGATCCACATATGAGTGAAAATATGTGATATCTGTCCTTTTTTGACTGACTTATTTCGCTCAGCATAATACCTTCCAGTTCCATCCATGTTGCTGCAAATGACATGATTTCATTCTTTCTCATTGCTAAGTACTATTCCATTGTATATATAAACCACCTCTTCTTTATCCATTCATCAGTTGATGGACATTTAGGCTTTTTTCCATAATTTGACTGTTGTTGAAAGCACTGCTATAGATATTGGGGTACATGTGCCCCCATGCATCAGCACTCCTGTATCCCTTGGGTAAATTCCTAGTATTGCTATTTCTGGGTCATAGGGTAGTTCTATTTTTAATTTTTTGAGGAACCTCCACTCTGTTTTCCAGAGCGGCTGCACCAGTTTGCATTCCCACTAACGGTGCAAGAGGGTTCCCATTTCTCTACATCCTCGGCAGCATCTATACTTCCCTGGTTTGTTTGGTTTAGCCACTCTGACTGGTGTGAGGTGGTATCTCAGTGTGACTTTGATTTGTATTTCCCTGATGACAAGAGATGTTGAGCATCTTTTCATGTGACTGTCATCTGGATGTCTTCTTTGGAAAAATGTCTATTCATGTCTTTTGCCCATTACTTCACTGGATTATTTGGTTTTTGGGTGTGGAGTTTGGTAAGTTCTTTATAAATTTTGGATACTAGCCCTTTATCTGATATGTCATTTGCAAATATCTTTTCCCATTCCATCAGTTGCCTTTTAGTTTTGTTGATTGTTTTCTTTGCAGTGCAGAAGCATTTTATCTTGATAAGGTCCCAATAGTTCATTTTTGCTTTTAATTCCCTTACCTTTGGAGATATGTTGAGTAAGAAATTCCTGTGGCTGAGGTCAAAGAGGTTGTTGCCTGCTTTCTCCTCTAGGGCTTTGATGGTTTCCTGTCTCACATCCATTTAGGCCTTTCACCCATTTTGAGTTTATTTTTGTGAATGGTAAGCAAGTGGTCTAATTTCATTCTTCTGCATGTTGTTGTCCAGTTCTCCCAGCACCATTTGCTAAAGAGACTTGTTTTCCTTTGGATACTCTTTCCTGCTTTGTCAAAGATTAGTTGGCCATACATTTGGGGGTCTAATTCTGGGGTCTCTATTCTATTCCATTGGTCTGTGTGTCTGTTTTCTGCCAATACCTTACTGTCATGATTATAGCTTTGTAGTAGAGGCTAAAGTCAGGGATTGTGAAGCCTCCCACTTTGGTTTCCTTTTTCAATGTTACTTCGGCTATTTGAGGTCTTTTGTGGTTCCATACAAATTTTAGGATTGCTTGTTCTAGCTTTGAGAAGAATGCTGGTGCAATTTTGATTGGGATTGCATTGAATGTGTAGATTGCTTTGGGTAGTATTGACATTTTAACAATATTTATTCTTCCAATCCATGAGCATGGAATGTTTTCCATTTCTTTGTATCTTCTTCAGTTTCCTTCATAAGTTTTCTATAGTTTTCAGCATACAGATACTTTTACGACTTTGGTTAGGTTTATTCCTAGGTATTTTATGGTTCTGGGTGCAATTGTGAATGGGATCAGTTTCTTTATTTCTCTTTCTGTTGCTTCATTATTGGTGTATAAAAATGCAACTGATTTCTGTACATTGATTTTGTACCCTGCAACTTTGCTGAATTCATGTATCAGTTACATGTCTTTTGGTGGAGTCTTTCAGGTTTTCCATGTAGAGTATCACGTCGTCTGCAAAAAGTGAAAGTTTGACTTCTTCTTTGCCAGTTTTGATCCTTTCATTTAATTTTTTGTCTGATTGCTGAGACTAGGACTTCCAATAATATTATAAACAACAGTGGTGAGAGTGGACATCCCTATCATGTTCTGATCTCAGGGGGGAAGTTCTCAGTTTTTCCCCATTGAGGATGATATTAGCTATGGACTTTTCATATATGGCTTTTATGATGTTTTAGTATGTTCCTTCTATCCTGACTTTCTTGAGGGTTTTTATTAAGAAAGATGTTGTATTTTGTCAAATGCTTTTTCTGCATCTATTGACAGGATCATATGGATCTTTTCCTTTCTTTTATTAATGTGGTATATCACATTGACAATCAATGTTTTTTAACTCCCTCACTTAGCTCCCTAAGTGACTCTAATATGTCTCAAGAACCTCTGCAATTCACCAAGCTTCTGCAATAACTTAAACAATTCTCCTTTAAATAGGAAAATCTGGTTTGGGCTTTATATTTTAAAAGTCTTCTTTGTTCTTCCCCACTGGTTTAATAAGTCAGTTCTTTGACAAGTGTATTATCTTTGTGTGGTTCACCCAAGGAATCTGTGAAAACAGTGTGAAGATTTCCAAATGAGGAAAGCTAAGAATGAAAGTTTGGCAATGATGTCTCTTTGAATATTTGAGCCATTCAGTGCCAGAGTAACTTAGCAAGATCATGGAAGTATACTTTGTTATTTATATAAATTCAAGAGCAGAATATGGTCTAATCTGTTCAACTATTTGAATTTCAGCCCTGCAACAGAATGTCTCTAGATATTTATTTTGGTGCTGATTTTGACTACACAGGATGGATGGTCTTACTAGTTTTTGCTTAATAAGCTCTTCTGACAAATGAATTATTTTTAAAATTGTAAATTTTTAAGAAACACTTTTAAACATCTCTGGTGGCAAAGGAAACAAAAGGGAAAATGAACTATTGTGACTTCATCAAGACTAACAACTTCTGCACAGTGAAGGAAATAATCAACAAAAGGCAACTGACGAAGATGGGAGAAGATATTTGCAGATGATATATCTGATAAAGGGTTAGTATCTAAAATATATCAAGTGGGGTGCCTGGGTGGCTCAGTCGGTTAAGCATCCGACTTCGGCTCAGGTCATGATCTCACGGTCTGTGAGTTCAAGCCCCGTGTCGGGCTCTGTGCTGACAGCTCAGAGCCTGGAGCCTGTTTCGGATTCTGTGTCTCCCTCTTTCTCTGACCCTCCCCTGTTCATGCTCTCTCTCTGTCTCAAAAATAAATAAATGTTAAAAAAATTAAAAAAAAAAAGTAAAATATGTCAAGAATTTATCAAACTGGACATCCCAAAACAAATAATCCAGTGATGAAATGGGCAGAAGACATAATAAACATTTCTCCAAAGAAGACATACAAATGCCTGGCAGACATATGAAAAGATGCTCAACATCATTCTTCATCAGGAAACTACAAATCAAAACTACAATGATATACCACCTCACACCTGTCAGAGTGGCTAAAATTAACAATGGAAACAACAGATGTTGGTGAGGATTTGGAGAAAGGGGAATCCTCTTACAGTTGGTGATGGGAATGCAAACTGGTGCAGCCATTGTGGAAAACAGTACGGAGGTTCCTCCAAAAGTTAAAAATAGAACTACCCCATAATTCATCAGTTGCACTACTAGGTACTTACCCAAAGGATATAAAAATATTAATTCGAAGGGCACATGCACCCAATGTCTATAGCACCATTATCAACAATAGCCATATATGGAAAGAACCTAAATGTCCTTCAACTGATGAATGGATAAAGAAGATGTGGTTATATATACAATGGAATATTAGTCATAAAAAAGAATGAAATGTTGCCATTTGCAGCAACGTGGATGGAGCTAGAGTACATTAGGCTGAGTGAAATAAGCCAGTCAGAGAAAGACAAATAATGTATGATTTGACTCATATGTGGAATTTAAGAAACAAAAGAGATGAACATGAGGGAAAGGAAAAAAAGATGGAAGAAAACTATATGAAACTCTTAAATACAGAGAAGAAATTTTATATATTAACTAAATTAAATTTTTATAACTACCATAGATGTGAGAATGCCAGAATATGAGAAATAAATATAAAAGAGATTTTGTTCTTATTCCCTCTGTAGTGATCAGGAGATGTGTTCTCTCTATGTTTTCTTTTTAAAATTTAGGTATTGAGTCTCCCAGTATATAAGGCATTGATGACACATAGGCCCACTATTCTAAAGGCACTGAAGTAGTATAAACCAAGTTATGTATGTCCTAGTATGCATTTAGTATTTTTTTCCTTTCATATTCATTTTGCTGTGTTACAGGTACCTGTGATGAAGTATTTCATAGTGTATTTGCTCTAACAAAGGACTGTTGTTCAAGGACCACCAATCCCTAGTCTATACGGATATAAAATCTTTAGTAACAATTAAAGAATATTGTTCAAAAAGAATTCTGCTCATTATATAAATATTCTATGTAATTAAATTTAATATTTCCTACATAAAGTTTAGCATGACAAAAGTAAAGCTGTTTTAATGGATAACAGCCATTCTTTTGAAAATTAAAACACTGAGAAGCTTAATGAACCTCCCTCCCTCCCCCTTCTCTCTCTCTCTCTCTCTCTCTCTCTCTTTCTAGACTTTTGACTGAGTTCTGCCCAGTAGGATATGGTCCGAGGTTATGTGCCCTGCCATGATAGTTTTATGTGTTTACTTGAATAGACCCTAGCATCCTATGATTTAATCAAACACTAATCTAAGTTTGCTAATGTTTTGTGGGTGGGGTTAACATCTAATCAGTTGACTTTAAGTAAAAGAGATTGCCCTGATTGATGTGAATATACTAATCCAATCAGTTGAAGGCCTTAGGAACAAATTTCAGTTCCTCAGAGAAAAAGAAATTCTGCCTCAAGATGGAGTCAATGCTTCCCTGAGTTCTAGCAGCCTGACCTATGGATTTTAGACTTGTCAGGCCTGCAATTGTGCAAGCCAATTCCTTAAAAATAAATCTCTTATTTTATTAAAATTATTTATTAAAATACTTTTGTAATGATTAGAGAGACAGAGCACACTGGGGGAGGGGCAGAAAGAGGGAGGCACAGAATCCAAAGCAGGCTCCAGGCTCTGAGCTGTCAGCCCAGAGCCTGATGTGGTGGGGGGCGTGACCTGAGCCAAAGTCGCAGGCTTAATCAACTGGGCCACCCAGGAGCCCCTAAAATTATTTAAATCAATTCCTGATTTGCAGAACAGGATTATCCCTCGTTGCAGAGATTTGGACTAGTTTTTAACATATCACAGCAGGGAATTATTTTGTACATAAATTTAAATTTTTAAGGAATACAGAAAAGGTTTTGAGATTTTTATTTTTGAACAGGAAGATTGAATATTTATTAAAACTTTAGAGCTGGGCATATTGACCAAAGAAATAACATGAAAAGATTAAACACATTGTTTCCCCCTGAAATAAATTCAATGAAGCAGAGTATGAATAAGTGTGTAGTTTAGTTAATAGTAATGTATCAATGTTAATTCCTTAGTTGTGACCAGCTGTACTAAAATAATGTAAGATATTAATAGGGGACCTGGATGAGGGATAAGTGGGAACTCTATACTAAGCAAGTTTTTGGTAATCTAAAATTACTCTAAAATTAAAACTTTACATTTTTAAAGTCAAAGCAAAGATGGCTAAAAAAAAAAAAAAAAAAAGGAATGCAATTTAATTAAATTTCAAGAATAAATCCAACTAGCAAATAGACCATAATTCTTGGCAGAGAGGATCATAATATCTCTATTAAAAAAATAGACAAGTATAGTATCAGGAATTTGGTAGTCATGCAATCAGAACAAAAATATAAGATGATATTTAGTGTTTCTGATACAAGTTTTTCTCTGTCTTCCCTCAATAGATATTTAGACACAGCCATAATGTTCAACTTTGCCTTCTTTAGCCAAGATTCTTGGGTAATAGATCTCCCTTCTCTGTTTCCATGGCAGACCATCTGCCTTTTGTTCACAAAGTAAGTTTCTTTCCAAACAGAGTGGTTAAAATAAATTGAGCTTCCTTTTAAAACATTATAATTCTTTCATTTCTACTTCCCTAAGATTATTCTCAAACCAGTGTTTTCAAGTTTGGGTTGTTTCCATCTCTTTTTCTTTTTTCAACAATGTTTTGAAGAGCACTTTTGTATATATAGCTTTATGTACTTTCCAACTAATTTTAACTATAATTTCTTAGACTCAGGCCAAGAAATATATAAGGATTTTGGTGCATTTTGTTAAATTGTCCTTTGTATTTGTTTCACTTCACATTTCCAAAAGCAGTGGGTAGGAATGCTCATTTCCTGACACACCTGGCAATTTGGTTTCACCATTAATTATGTTTTTGAAAATCGGCAAATTAACAATGGTATCTCTTGGTTTGCCATTTTTCCCCCCTCCCTGTGAATTTCCCACTTCTGTTCTTTGCTCAGGCATTCTGATTTTCAGACATCAGTTTCTGTAATTTGATTAATTTGTGCACAAACTCTTCTTTTAGTGCTGAGAAAATCTGCCCTCTGAGCCTAAAGGCCTACACAGTGGTGAATTCACCTAGCAAGCCATCTTGAGGCCCTGACCTCCTCAGGCAACACATTTCTTTCTTAAACCATGGTCCTTGACATTTAAAATTAAAGAGGAATCACTGATTGTTGCCTTTGTATTGTGCTATACACTTAATGACTTCTTCAAACCTTAGCGTCCCCTCCTTTTTTCTTCACCAAACTCAGAAATAGCTTATTTTCACCATTAGCCATCTGCCAACTTACATTTTTGTCCCCGAGAGCTCGTGCCCATCACCACTTTGGGCATATTGGGCATTGGGTAAGTGTGGCCATTTCATTTTAATCTTCACTCTGCATGTGCCAAAGTGTCCATTCTTCTCCAACCTCCATTCAAGAAACACGGTATATTTTGGTTTTCTCTCTAAATATATATATTTTTAAGTTTTTGAAAACATAAATAATGTTAATTCAAGCTGTTTCTTCAGAGCATATGTGTTGTAGTAGGGTTTTGTTTTAGTCCTTTAGCAAAAAGACTGAACTAACATGCTGGATTTTTCTCATTCTTCTTTTACTCTCAATAATAATAAAATTTATGCCTAAAAAGCTTTTCTCAAAGCTCTTTCTTTTAGGTCTTCTGTGATATATATATATATGTATATATATATATATATATATATATATATATATATATACGCATACACACACACACACACACACACACACACATATATATATATATATATATATATATATATATATATAATCTGTTTCTCTAACCCCTTTCCCATATGGATTTTGAAGTCTTATGAAATTCCTTTTGATGTTTATCTCACCTTCCCTTACCACTTTATGTACGTGACTAGTAAGGAATAATAATTCACAGAATCCCAGAAGTTTCTCAGTCACTGTCTTGAAGCAGAATGCTATTTAAATATATTTCGGAAGAGCTGTTTGTAAAATGAAAATGCATGTCATACCAGGCTTTATGGATGTTCTATTGAGAAAATAGATTTAGCCTTAGAAACCGTAGTGTTACCATTTTCAGGTATTGACTGAGCTGTGGCAAATCTCCATCCAAAAGAGATCATGTAAATGTAACACAACAGGTCAAACTTTGCGACCCTTCAAAGCCCGAGTTTTGTGCTGAACCAGAACTAGCAAGGCATAGTTACCATCTGTACTATGTCCTCCTCTCTTTTACAACAATGGTTAAATTAATCTCTGACTAAGCATTAACCTTAAGAAATTTTCAAGGGAGAGTATTACTCTAGCATGGTGGGCAAGTTTTATATAGTTTTCATTTGTCCTCATCTGTCCTTTCCTGATGTACTTCACTTTCCCATGCTTAATCTTAACACAAACTATGGCAATTAAGACTTGCTTAGTTATTGTGATTGGCAGTTTTTTGGCTTAGGGACTTTAAGCACTTTAAGTAAATGTAGTGAAAGAGTTAAAAATAAATATAAATATAAACATAAATAAAATATATATATATATATATATATATATATATATATATATATATATATATATAGGCATTACACTAATTGAATATCACTCCTATCAGGTCAAATGGAGTGTTTAAAAAAAAAACAAAAACTTTAATTATTCAAGCTTAACATTTAGGTGCACTGAGTCACAAGTCCTGGGTTTATCTGGTATAGTTCAATAAAATCAAGAGAGTCCTAAAAAAAAAAAAAAAAAAGTTCTACTTCTTGGAACCCTTGGAATTAGGCAGTCTATGATTTCATGCTTTTCTCCTGTACTTAAGACAGTTATTTTTCCTGGGTCTTTACTTCGAAGCCTTCTGTGTCTTTCAAAGTTTTTGGCATACAATAGAAATTTCATGTCTTTTCCAAAGGAAGTTTTTCCCTTTAGCTTTGTTAAAAAATTATATTAGGTCACCTTTTATAGAATTCTATCACTTACTGTATTTAACTATTTTAAGCCTAAGAAAGCCTATCACTAAGACATCATGGAGGATATATCAAGGGGGAATGCAAGCTATTATCCTAGACCAATGTTGTGACTATTCTCTTTATTATTGTCTTTGTATCTGTCTTATATCCTTTCAGCCATTTTAGATGAGTGAAAAATTAGAAGACAGAAAAGGTTGGAAAATAGGATCAGATCTTCCAGTAGGAATAAAAGATCCAATTAATTAAAAATAATTAAAAACTTTTCAGAAATTACTTATGTTTTAAAATAAGTCTAGGGACACCTGGGTGACTTAGGTTAAGAGTCGGACTTCAGCTCAGGTCGTGATCTCATGGTTGGCGGGTTCAAGCTCCACGTGGGGCTTTGCACTGACAGCACAGAACCTGTTTGAGATTCGCTCTGTCTCTTTGTCTCTCTTTCCCTCTCCTGCTCATGTTCGCTGGTGCTCTCTCTCTCTCAAAACAAATAAATAAACATTAAATGAGCCCAGATGGCATCTTCTCCTGGAATTCTTTCCTTTCACCATCTGATAATATAACAGAACTTTATAAAACTCAGCTTATATTTGTCACAACTCAATTTTAGTTATTTGTCTCTGTTCATTGAGTGTAGTCTGTATCACATATGACTGTATCCCCAGCTTCTAGCACAGCACTTTTATATGGTAAGCACCAAACAAGGTTTTATAATTAAAAGTAATGGTTATTAAGGGCTTTTCTCTCTGCCATGACATAATTGAGTATAGAGTACTACCTATATGGAAGCCTTATTTAATCCTCTTATACAGCTTAAGTGGGAGGTTTTATTATTGCCCCGTTTTTATGATGATAACCTGAAGCATAGACGTAGAGTTAAGTGTCTTACTAAAAGTCATATAATGATTAAGCGGTAGCATTAAGATTCAAAACAAATAAGTACTCCCATCCCTAATAACCACCATTGTATACTGTTCCTCAGTGAACAAATGGTGCTTCCTGAGTAATTTTGACTAGAATCCTAAGATGCCTCAAAAGTCTAATTTTGATCCTTAGCATATTTAGAAAGTAAATATCTGATAAATGCTATCAGATAAAGCTGCAGCAATATTGAGAGGTCCCCTCTTTTACCTTTGTTGGACAAGCTGATGTGGAATTAAAGATCTGAGAGCTGGGCATCCAGAAAGAAGAGAAATTTATATATATAAATATCACATATATATATATATAAATTTATATAATATATATGTTATATATATGTTTATTTTTTTATTTTGAGAGAGAGAGAGGAGAGAGAGCATGAACAGGGGAGGGGCAGAGACAGAGGGACAGAGAGAGAATCCCAAGCAGGCTCCATGCTGTTAGCGTGGAGGCTGATTTGGGGCTCAAACTCATGAACTGTTATATCATGACCTGAGCTGAAACCAAGAGTCCAACATTTAACTGACAGAGCCTCCCAGGCTCCCAGGAAGAGAAATTTTAAAAGAAACATGGTTATCAGGTAAATCTGATAATTAGCCCTGAATACTCAAACTTTTCTGGTCAACTAGTTTCTCCTACATGATTTTAGCATGCATGCATGGTTTGCATACTTTTAAACTGCACATCACATCAAGGGCCTTTACTATTCTGTGTTTTAGTGTAGTTATCATTGTATTCCTCTTGACCTTTTCTTAAGCTTTCAGTTTAAGTGCAAACTATATCTGGTGAGAACTTTAAGTGGAAATCATTTGGAGTTATAGTACCTGCAATGCCTCTGAAATACATTAAAAAGAACAATAGCTGTGATAAAGTATTCACAGCTTCTAAAAAATGTATTCATTTATGTCTGCTGAGCATTGCTGAACAAGTTTATTTAAAGTTAAATTACCTTTATATTTCCTTGCTTCTGTTCATTTCAAAGCAGTAGGATACTATAGCCAGACTTCCCTTGAGCAACCAAAAAGTGAGAAGCTATATAAAACCCAGATATTTAACTGATTGCTTCAAACAATTGCTTTGAAAATTCAATGGTGTTTTTGATGAAAGGCCAGCAAGTAAAATGTTCTATCAAGCCCATCCTTAGGGAATAAATTTTCAATCATTCATCTAATTTAAGGATATAAATATATTCAGAAAATCCTCAGATGAATTTATGATGCAACCTGAAAGCACAACAGCATATTACAAAAATTACAACAAATAGGGTTAAAAGGGACTTTAGTACCACAATGCCAAAGGAGTTCTGTGTGGGTTCCTAATTAACCCTTTCACTGCATTGTGTCCTTTGCGTTTGCTCATGAGGTGGCGGCTGACTTCATGCTATGCAGAATGGTGATAACTAAGCTCTATTGTACAGTTCTCTAGGCGGCTACTTCTTTAAATTGGACTGCCAGCCGGCAGCTGGGAAGTCAGCTCTGCAATATTTTAAAACTGACAGACTGGAGAAATGGGTGATTAGAGCTCAGCACATAAAGTATTTCATTTTGAGGGGCAGTTTTTCAGAATTTTCTCCTTTTTAATAGTGAATATAAGGAAAGTCACTCTTCCATTATTTGAAAAACAACGGAATCATCTATTAACTTTTTTGCTAATAATTTAACTCTAATTTTAAATATTCCACTCCAGTGTGTTTAAATTCACTTGTGGTGAGGATGGCAGTAACAGTCCAATTGGAAAACTGGGTGAACCACTTTAAAAACACACAAATCTAATTATTTGATTAAATAGTATACATTTCTTTAGAATTCTGTTTTGTATTAAAAGAATAGGATAAATTTTTTGTTTTTGTTTTTTTTTGGAGTATGTTTTGAAAATTGTCGAGACTTTCCTGTTCTACTGAAATCTTATCAGCTAATGTAAATAAACCTAGAGACAAATTTTGACTTTGTTTTTTATCCTATGTACTTGAGAAGGTTTAATATCTAGGTCAAGGTATTGTGTGACTCTGAAAGTAACTTTTCCCTGTTTTATGTGCAAAAATGAAATGACATTTTCTTAAATTGTCAGCAAAGGCAATGGGATATACATCTTTATTAAAATGCTGCAGTCCTAATGAAATTTGAGGCAGATTAATGAAAACTATCAAATATGACATAATCTTTAATCTGGGAGAGAAAACATTGTATAAAAACTGATTCATGTAAACATCGAATATACATAAAATTGATAAAAAAAAGGATAGCTTCATACCTGCCCCCAAAGGTTTGGACTTTATTCTAAACTGTAAACACCTCTAGCTCACCTCTAAATATGAACATTATTTACATTCAAGAATGGCTAATAAGTTTTTGAGCATCCATCTTGAGTGATTAAGGCTGTTTTGACACTAGTTCTAAAATTATATTCAATATTAATGCCATGTTGTAAGTCTCATATAACATATATATATGTCTATAATATATATATAACATATATATGCATATAAATATAGACATATATGTGTATATAGACATATATATATAAATTATTTAAGTGTCATATAAAAGTAAAACTTTAAACTTTATTATTTGATATTTTTAGGTTAGTATTTTTGATTATTTTACCCTTATTAGGCTTCCACTTAAGCCACTGTTTGCTGGGGGTTATGAATTTTTCCTCTATCAGTTCTATTGTAAGTAAAGAATGGCTGATCAGAGGGAATTTGTATTGCACCAGATTGAGTTTTGTTAGAGGATGATCTAGGAGAGTTGATCTGAGTTGACTAGATAGACCAATTGAAAGGACGTGATCTCAGGATGGGGCCCTCTGTGTCCATCCTCCTTTCCTCATCTGGCCACTGTGGCCACGCAGCCCTGACTGCCCACTTAACAGTATGGATCATTAGACAAATGTGTACTAGGATGTTTGCAGTCATTCTCCATCTATGGAGCAGATGTATGTAAGTCCTATACATCTTATTCCTAAATAAATGGAAAAAGCATGATAACTTATTGTAATGCTCTTCTATAGAATGGTCATCAGTCATAAGAGTAAGCCTTGAAGGAGGCACCTGGGTGGCTCAGTTGGTTAAGCATCTGACTTCGGCTTCGGTCACGATCTCACAGTTGATGGGTTTGAGCCCCGTGTCAGACTCTGTGCTGACAGCTCAGAGCCTGGAGCCTGCTTCAAATTCTGTGTCTCCTTTTCTCTCTGTCCCTCTGCTGCTCGTGCTCTTTCTCTCTCAAGAATGAATAAACATTAAAAAAAAAAAAAAAAAAGTAGGCCTTGAAGTGGACGTGGCTGTCTCTTATGCAAACAAAACCTCTGATATTTGTTCACTTTTTAACAGAAAAGTTTGAGAATGAGTGGAAATTATGAGGAAGATGTGCATGATCATTTTTAATAGAGTGGTATTAAGAGTTAACAAGGTGTGAAACAATTAGCTGAATGGCTTTGGGCTTGTTACATAATTTTTTAAACATTATTTTACCATCTGTCAAGTAAGGATAATCATAGTATCTGACAGGATTGTTGTGAGGATGAAGTAAGGCAATATTATAAATTCCTTAGCACAATGCCTAGTATAGTAAGGGCTCAATAAATTATTTAAAAATTTATATAACGTAATAATTGAAATCAAACAAACCAAGAAAAAATTGAATCTCAGGCTTTATACACAAAATGTAATTTCTTAAGCCATCACTATATGGCTATGTAATTATTTCCACATAATCTCACAGAATTAAATAACAAATATTTTTAAATCTTTAAATGTTGTTTTCCCCATAAGATTGTCATTTGAGAGAAGACCGACAGAGTTTCCCAAACCAAAAATAAATAAGTAAATAAATAATAAATAAAATCATCCTTTTAACTATATTTTTCTTCAGATATATAGTTTTAACTACAAATGCAGAATATTGCAGAAGGTATTCTACCTTTTACCATGGTTTTTCCAAACATAGTGTCTATTTCTTCTGAGGAGTTGGTATATTAGCAATGAAGTATATTGTATTTAGTAATCAAACATATTACATAAATATGTATGTACACACACACACACATATATATATATATATATATATATATATATATAATGGCTATGTGAGGTTTTCTTATAAGGCTTTGATGTTAGAAGGAATTTCCAAAAGTAATTATAAAATTCATTGCTTTTCTTGGTATGATGTTTTTATGCCAAAGTTATAAAACATTTTGGCTGTCTGTAACAAGTCAGCAATGTATGATTTAATTTCTATTTTCATTTCTTTGTATTTTTAGGCAAAGCATTTCCTATTTAAATCAGATAAGTATTTTCTAATGTTCTAGGACTTTACTTAATTCACTGGGCATATGGTGGCTTAATTCACCTATTCATCTCCCGCCCCATTTCCAGACCTGTCCTAATAGCAGTCACTGTTTTCCTCATCTTCTAAACTGAGCATCTGAGTCTGTGTCTCCGCTTAAAAAAGCAAAAACAACCCTGTAATAAAATATCCAAACTGCTACGGGAAATGATTAAAATGCTGTAAACAGACTAAGGACACATATTTTTGTATAATCTTTGAAATTGAAACAGCTATTGCTAGTTAAAAGGATAATTTCCTTCTGCTTGCCTTCGAAGATTAGTATTATATTTCAAATAGTAAAAGAGAAAGATTCTTACCTTGCTACTTTTGATTAGGAAAGGCAATTGTGGGCAGATGAAAGATCAGAAAAACCTCTATAAGATTCTTTCTTCAGAGGTAATGGAACTTGGGACCTTTGAACCAATTAAAGATGTTTTTCATTTTAAGATTCTACTTCTCGGGTGTTGGATATCAGTTCAAAGCTGGATTGAAAATCAGAGATGTGCACAAATCTCATACTGGCTCAAGCAGTTCCAAAATATTCCAGCAACTCACTGAGGCATTGAAAGCCATGTTTTCATCTCAGTCTGAGATTCTTAAGCTGCCAAGAAACTACAGGGGGTGGGATTTTATCCCAAGATATCATTCATAACACAGATGCCAGAGTCAGCCGCTGACATCCCTGGCTGGTTCTGTGGAACTCCAGTCAACAGCTGGCTGCTTGCACTGCCAAAACAATCCACAATATTTTGGGCTTCCCAGCTTTGCAGAGAGATGGGAAGCATATAGTCATTCCATTTCCACTGTTGTAATGAAAGCCAGAAGATGCCATTTAAAAATGATTTGCAGCTTGGAAGAAGGAAGATAAACTATCAGTGGTATAATCATGGTCACCAATAGCCTGTGAGCAAATAAGGAAAAGGAGTCCCCCTCTTAGAAGATATAGGCTCTTAAGAGCAAGGCCGAGTCATCAGATGTCATTTTTGTGTGAAAGAAAATATGCCTCCTTCTGTAGGCAGAGAGGAGAGCTTTGTGCACTCCACTCACCATATGACCACTGTAGGTGGTGAACCTGAATCTCATAGGCCTCTAGGGCCCAGATGAATTTCTTTTTTAGGAAGTATTGATGCAGCAATTATAATACCTTTGGGCATTCTTAGCTTATTTACCCAGATTTGCTCTCATCATCATTGCTCAGATATCCACCTTTAAATATCAGAAGGGAAAAGCCCATCAATATATGTGGTTTTCCCCCTAGGTAACACAGATCCTAAATATCAGGTGCATGTAAGAACTAGGATTCCAACATGATCTGATCTGTTATCATACAGTGAGCTTTACTTTAAAAATGTTCTGGGTTTATAAGAAATAATTAAAGGCATGCCAAAATTAGATCCCTACGATCACAATAGTTTGTAAGATCAGTGAAGGTGCTTGTGTTAGTCCTAGCTATACCATCATTTGCTGTGATATTGGCACAAAACATGTGTTTGATGAATCATTATTGGCAGAAAGAAGGAAGTAAGGAAAGGAAGGAGGGAGAAAAGGAGGATGGAAGATAAAGGGTGAAAGTTTTTTAAAAAGCTTTTAAAAGTGTAATATCATTTAGAAAGTAAAGCTGACTGGATTTTTTGAAATTTCTAACAGAATTCTTTTACCTGCAGAAGATTAAAAGACAATTTTAATGTAAAAGATAAAGATTAAAATTCTTGATCCACTTGTTCCTTTTTAAAAATTTTTTAATTTAATTTTTATTTTTTAAGTTTATTTATTTTGAGAGAGACAGAGACAGCATGAGCAGGGGAAGGGTAGGGAGAGAGAGAATCCCAAGCAGGCTCCACACCACCAGTACAGAGTCTGATGCGGAGCTGGCACCCACAAAACTGTGAGATCATGCCCTGAGCTGAAACCAAGAGTTGGACACTTAATTGACTGTGCCATCCAGGTGCCCCCACTTGTTCCTGTTAAAATAATTATTTTCCTGAGTGGAAAACAAATGCACTAAAAACAAAGTAAAATATCATCTGGGTATACTGAGTAAAGCTCATAATATGCAGTGATAACAAAAAACCCACAGGCCAGATGGCTTATAACAAGAAAGATAAAATAGTTATTACAGAGATTAGATGAAAATCAACATAACATTATAGCCAAAAGCCACAGAATTGATGGCAGCAATAATACATTTAGAGAGGGGGAAAATAGGTTTTTAAATGTTGAAACTTTATGATTCAAAAATAATCTATAATTTAGTTTCCAAATAATCTAGTTCATTCAAATTTTTACTTTAAATAAATTATTTCTATTGATTACCTATTAACATATAAAGAACCTGTTTAAAAAAATATGTGATCTGAACCACAAATATATCCGGAGAATTGACTGGAACTTAGAGGCGTTAAGAGTGAGAATATAAATTGTCCCCTTAGACACAAAGCGAGAAAGAATCCAGGCTGCTGCTAGTGTTGTGGGATGTCCTGGGATATGATTTAATGCGTGAAGAAAATGTACTTTGAAGAGACAATGAAAAACTAGTCTCAAGAGGGATTTTATCTATAATTGCATTTTATGTGCTAGAATTATGAGACAAAGGCAAGGGCACTGACAGTGTTGAGTGAGCTGAGGGCAAAATCTGCCTATGACCAGAGTGGCCTTAGGAAACCAGAGTTTGCCAAAACCACACAGTATGGGATGCTGCAGATGTACTAGTGTTTATTAATGATGCAATTGTGAGTGTTCAACATCTTTCCAATAAGAAAATTAAACTGGAACAATGTGAAGTGTCATGAGGAAATAATGATTATGACAGTGATAACAATTGTTATATTTGAATTAGGAAATTTCTTTACATTGATAAGTTGGGCAGATAAAAAGGTAATGGTGTGGAAGAGTGTGTATGTAGAAAATTGTTGTGCAGTAAGGCTAGTTGGTGACAAATTTCAGCCACGCTGTTTAAAGCCAATAAAAAATTGTTTTCCATGCACAGGGGGGTGGAGCATATCTTTTAATGCCAAATCCTGAAGAATAACCAAATTTTTGACTCTCAAGATGCTTGGACCCAAAGTTTCCCATATGCTACTATATTAATTTCTTTCCTTTGTGATTGAGATCTTAATACATTAATAAATTGAGTAGACACTCAACAACACTATAAAAATAAAATACAGAGTCCTTACAGACAAGATTGACTCATACTAGAAATCCAGCTTTTATACAGAAGTCCCTTCAAATAGTAATTAGTGGGGATATTCTTCAGTGGAATGTGATTTGCTTTACTTCCTGCTAGAGTTGTTTATATACATGAGCTTATTAGCCTATATCGTGTAAGCGTGTGCATGTCTATGTGGAAAGGGACGAAATGTTATTTTTTAAAATTGATTAAAGAAAAATCCTGAATCCACTTATGATTTCTCTTAAATTTAATGTCAGGAACACATTAAAATGTAAATACTTCATTTTTAAACTGATGTTTCCCCTTCTGTATCAGTGATGGCCTCTGGCCACCTCAACATAGAACACATTTGAGATCATAGCAATACTGAAATACCACATACTTTAGATTTATCCCATTGAGTAATTTGTATGCCATTTGTATTTTTTTAAATGTTTATTTATTTTTGAGAGAGAGCACTAGCAAGGGAGGGGCAGAGAAACAGGGGAACACAGGATCCGAAGTGGGCTCTGTGCTGACAGCAGCAACCCGATGCAGGGTTCAAACTCACGAACTGAAAGATCATGACCTGAGCCAAAGTCAGACGCTCAATTGACTGAGCCACCCACGCACCCCAATATTTGTATTTTTGAGTGAACACTGCATACTGGCACAGTATTAGATTCTGTGAGGACATCAAAGAAAAAAGATTACTCCTGTCCCAAAGGCGATAGAAGTTTTACTGCAATTTTCTCAAATAAAAATGTAATGTAGCTCCTGAATTGGTCAACTTTTTTGGGAGAGTAGCATGTTTGTTTGTTTATTTGTTTTTTCTAAAGATCTCAGAAAAGATTTTAGCTCAGGGGTGCCTGGGTGGCTTAGTTGGTTAAGCATTCAACTTTGACTCAGGTCATGATCTCTTGGTTCGTGGGTTCAAGCCCCGCATCAGGCTCTGTGCTGACAGCATAGAGCCTGGAGCCTGCTTTGGATTCTGTGTCCCTCTCTCTCTGCCCCTCCCCCATGTGTCCTTGCTCTCTCTCAAAAATAAATAAAACATTAAATAAATTAAAAAATATTTTAGCTCAGACCATCCTACCAGATGGAAGGATTGAATGGAGGCTTTACATGGATTTAGTAGAATGAGGGAGGAAGTTGGGGGAAATACCAAATTCTCAGCACTTCATTGAGAGCAGGAAAGTGATGCCAGTTAAGATATTGAAATCCTGCACAACTGGCTTATGACAAAGGCAAGAACACATTTATTTGTGATTTCTGTTCAACAGGTCCATGAAAAATTTTTGTTGCATTTGTACCGATATTAATGGCTGCTGTAGACCATTGGTTTGAGAATTCAAATCATATTCTCCCTTCTTATTCTTTTATAATTTGTTCAAATGTCTAAGGCAGAAGGTAAAGGTTGGAATAGGGGTTTATACTTTTTAAATAATCTGTGAGCCAAGTTAAATGTGTATTTTTAGAGTAACCACTAAGACGTATCAAGATAATGATTCTGGGTCTCATATAGTGGGAAAGAATAGATAAACTCCCTGTATATTAACACAAAATGGGGTATAAAATGCACTCGTAGACAGGAACTATCTTGTGGATGTACATATTAACAAGACATTATGAGTACATTAAAACATTGGAAGGAGTTTAAGTAGAAGCACGTAATAGGCATTTATTCCCTAAATTATCCTCAGGGTTCAACAAGGAGGGTAAAGGAAGATGAGTCTGGATGTATGAATGGGAGATTATAAAATTATGAGGAAATTTACTAAATTTTAGTAAAACTAGTATTACTAGGAAGGGTCAGAAGCAAGGAAGAGACATAGTAATCAAGTAGGTATACACCTAATACACCTAGTAATCAAGTAGGTACACCCAAGGGAGGAAAACTTACAGTCTGTAAGAGAATGTGTAAGTATAGTGTAAATATAGATTATTTGCACTTAGGACATTTTCTGATTTTCAGAATTCAGCTTTGGCACCTGAGTATAACCTGAGATTTTTTTCTTTATTTCTTCCATCACTTACATTTTCATTAAAAAAATTTTTTTTAATGTTTATTTTTTATTTTTGAGAGAGAGAGAAAGAAAGAGAACATGAGCAGGGGAGGGACAGAGAGAGAGGGAGACACAATCTGAAGCAGTCTCCGGGCCCTGAGCTGTCACGACAGAGCCCGATGCGGGGTTCAAACTCACAAACCACAAGATCATGACCTGAGCCAAAGTCCAACACGTAACCAATCAAGCCACCTAGGCACCCCTACGTTGTCATTTTTAAAAGCTGTAGTGATTGAAGTACAATTTGATAAAATGTTCTTTTCTAAAGTTGTGCAGCCAAAAGCTGAACCCAAAAATTTCTGTATCTCCAATAATTTTGCTCTAAATACTTGGGAAAATGAACTCTTGTTTTGGATGGATGAAGAATGGGGATGCTTCTGGGAATAAAGAGCCACTTGTTACTGTCTCCTGACCAAAATCAAACCAAGTAGTCTGAGACATGCTAGTGTCCATAAGAAGGCCTGTAAAAAAAATAATAATATAGTAGGAAATTTTCACTATGTATTCCAATAGAAAACTCTAAAATAAGATTGTTGTTATGATAATGGATCTGCTATACTGGGTTGTTTCTTAATTCAGTATCTGCCTTAAATGACCATGTTGTTGAAGCTTTAGACCTGGAGTTAATGGTGAGCTCTGCAATAATGTTTTATTCCTGAAAATTAAATAAGACCACTATTTCTTTTGATATAAGATGTTTTTAACTCAAACGTATTTTTTTAGGTAACTATTTATTTTTTAATTTAAACCAAAGTTAACATGTAGTGTAATAATGATTTCAGGAATAGAATTTAGTGATTCATCACTTACATATAACACCCAGTGCTCATCCCAACAAGTCCCCTCCTTAATGCCCATTTCCCATTTAGCCCATACCCTCACTCACCTTCCCTCCAGCAAACCTCAATTTGTTCTCTGTATTTGAGAGTCTCTTATTTTTTGTCTCCCTCTCTGTTTTTATCTTATTTTTGTTTCCCTTCCCCTATCTTCACCTGTTTTGCTTCTTAAATTCCACATATGAGTGAAATCATGATATTTGTCTTTCTATGACTGACTTATTTTGCTTTGCATAATACCACCTAGTTCCATCCATGTTATTGCAAATGGCAAGATTTAATTATTTTTGATCACGAAGTAATATTCCATTGTAAAAAAATACCACCTCTTCTTTATTCATTTGTCAGCTGATGAACATTTGGGCTCTTTCCATACTTTGGCTATAGTTGATAGTGCTGCTAAAATATTGGGGTGCATGCGCCCCTTCGAATCAGCGCTCCTGTATCCTTTGGATAAATGCCTAGTAGTGCAGTTGCTGGGTTGAGGGATAGTTCTATTTTTAATTTTTTGAGTAAACTCCATACTGTTTTCCAGAGTGACTGCACCAGCTTGCATTGCCACCAACAGTGCAAAAGAGATGCTCTTTCTCCGCATCCTCGCCAACATCTGTTGTTGCCTGAGTTGTTCATTTTAGCCATTCTGACAGGTGTGAGGTGGCATCTCATTGTGGTTTTGATTTGCATTACCCTGATGATGAGTGATATTGTAGCTCATACATATGAATTACATTTTGTAATATTTTATTTTTTCCTGCCCCAAAATTTTATTCAGAAAAACGTATTATTATACAGTTAAAATATTCATTTAGGGGCGCCTGGGTGTCTCAGTCAGTTGAGCGTCCGACTTCGGCTCAGGTCATGATCTCATGGTTCGTGAGTTCGAGCCCCGCATCAGGCTCTGTGCTCAGCTCAGAGCCTGGAGCCTGCTTCAGATTCTGTGTACACGCCCCTCTCTCCGCCCCACCCCTGCTTGTCCTCTATCTCTGTCTTTCAAAATGAATAAACATTTAAAAAAAATTTTTTTAAAAATTCATTTATTGGGGGATTTAGGTGAGGACAACTTACAGTTGTAGTATTTAAAATAAAAGTGATTCCAAGCCTACTTTCACACTTCATTAGATTGGAGAAAAAGAGAACACCATAAATTATACATATTTCACAGACACATTTAAAAAATATAATACCAGAGGTTTTTTATGATATCAGAAATTAGGTTCCAAGGGAGGGCTGTTGGAATGGATTTTTGAAAGTCTTAAGCCCTAGAACACATGCATACTGTTACAGTTCATGGCGAAGTGAGCTAATAAATGCTTTGGGAGTCACGAGTGTACAAAATTGTTGCCCCTCCCCAAGTTAGAGTGTAAGAGGGTGAAAGGGTCTTTTTTTGGGTTAACTCTGAACTAGATCTAAACCTTCATAACTTTTTGATGAATAGAATCACCAGGCTGCATTTATCTTCTCTATTAGCTACATTTCTTTTCATCAGTACCACTTCTTCACCCTGGCCCTGCTCCCAACCCATGCAATGACTTTACACAATCCTTAATTGGACATCACACTGAATTGTTTCATTGCATAATATCCCATTATCTTCTGGAGAATTTTCATGAGCATAAAGTTAATAAATAGAAGTTGTGATTCCTATTTCTAAAACAACACTATTAACAGGTGGATTTATTATGAAATAACAAAAAGCTTAAGCTTCAGATCCCTTTGCTTCCCCCTGATAGAGGCCCTAGTAATATATTAATGTAGTTGAATAATTTTATAAATTAAAAGAAATAAGTTTAACTGCAGTTAGTTAAGACCCATGATCTTTTATCACACTTTTTGTTCATTATACTTTTCCTTTTCTCAGGTGGTATTTTGTAATGGTATGTTTCGTTTGCAGCTAAAGGGGAAGAGGAGTTTAGTGGGATATATTTGTTTTATAGTCATTTTGTTTATAATTATTGCTTGCTATCCTGGTGTAAGAACTCCCACACTCACTGCTCTGCTTTACCTGATTTTTGTGAGCCTAAGGTGCAGGGCCAGAAGTCTCATTGCAGTATGATAATGGCCCACGGCAATGGAAATATATGGTTAGTAGAAGAGAAACTGTTTTAGCTGTATGACAGCAGAAGTAATTTATGGAACTATTTCCAATTATTAGCACATTTTCTAATGGGTGTTGTGATTCAAAGAATATTCAATATTTGTTTCAATATAACATAAAATGCTGTGAAATTGTACAGTTTATATATGAAAGAAATGAGATTTTCAAATTTGACAACAATCACAGTTAAATATTAATATGCTATGAACTGAAACATTTCTAAATTATTAGTATTAAAAATTAAATATAATAGAAATTCTCTTTTATTTTTTGAATTCACATATAATTAACATGCAGTGTTATATTAGTTTCAGGTATACAATATAATGATTCAACAGTTCTATACATTACTGAGCACTCATCATGATAAGTACTCTTAATCCCCTTCACTTATTTCACCCATCCCCCCACCCACTTCCCCTCTGGTGACCATCAGTTCTCTATGTTGAAAGTCTGGGTTTTTTTGTCTCTTTTTTTTTCTTTGTTCATTTGTTTCTTAGATTTCACATATGGGTGAAATTATATGGTATTTGTCTTTCTCTGGCTGATTTATGTCACTTAGCCTAATACCCTCTAGGTTCATCTGTGTTGTTGAAAATGGCGAGATTTCATTCATTTTTAGAGTCAAGTAATATTCCATTGTATGTATATACTACATCTTCTTTATCCATTTATCTATTGATGCACACTTGGATTGCTTCCATGTCTTGGATATTATAAATAGTGCTTCAGTAAACACAGGGATGCATGTATCTATTTGAAATAAATTTGTATGCCAACCATGCTGGAGAAAAGAGTGTTATGTCTCAAAGACTAAATTTTCTTTTGATTCTATATAATATAGAAAATGAGGTATTATAATAATTACAATAAAGGATAGTAAGAGTGGAAAAGTTTGCTTGGAAGTTGATAGTAAATGATTTCTAATAGGAAAGTGTCTTGTGTGTGCTCAGAGAGAGAAAAGTCTTCATTTTCATATGTGACTTAGTGATTCTCTTCTAGGAAACACTAGATCAAAAATGTCTATTTACCCATATGCATCTTCAGAAGAAGCAAGCATTGATCTTAGTAGGATTATGGAAGAATATTTGAAAATGAAAATGAGAATCAAAGAAAAATTATGTAGTCAGAATAAAATAGCAAGAAACAACACTTAAGAAGAGTAAGAAAAAGTTGAATAAATAAAACTTGGGAAATAAATGAAAGTACACATTTCTTACTTTTGGAACAAGCCAATTTTAAGTGGGACAGAAAAGAAGGTAGACAGAAAAGAAAGAAAAGAGTAGTATTTAAAAAAAAAAAAAAAAAAAAAAAAGAAAAGAGTAGCATTTTGAACAACTTTGGAGATTAAATGCAAAAGTCAGGAAGAGTCAATAAGCCAGTACTCAAAACTACAAAAGGGTTTTCAAGCACTGCAGTGTCTCCATCACTGAGATGTGTCAGAAATAACTTACTAAAGAACATGATCACTAGACCTGTGTGTACACATGTCTTTTGTCATTTTGTATCTTTTCACTTGGGGAATAATCCTAGAAACACAATGTTGGAGAACAGTAAATGCATGCATAATTGCAGATATTGAAAAGCTTCCCTACTTAAAGGTTGCACAATTTTAGATTGTCACTGGTGATCTTTGAGAATGCCTCTTACTCCTCAGCCATACAGCATGCTGTCAAATTTTTGGGTGTTTGAATATCTAACAATTTATATTTCATGGCAATTTTATACATTTCTCTTATAGTGAGCAAGGTTGATCATCTTTTAATATGATTAGGAGCTATTGACATTTTATTTTATTGAAAGCTATATATTTTATATCTCTTGATCATTTTTATACCAGGTTATTGATTCTTACCGATTTTTTTCTAGTTCTTTATGTAATAGAAGTGCTAATTTTTCTTCTATAATTTAAGGTGCAATATTTCCCATTAGTTTGTTATATATATATATATACACTGCTCACGGGATTTTTTTGACAAGTAAACATTTTTTTAAATTTTTATGTAGTTAAATTTAACTTTTATTTCCCTTATTGCTTCTAGATATTAAAGAAATAGAATTAAGAGAATTTTGCCATCCAAGTTTGTAGAGAAATTCATTTACATATTCTTTTAATATTTGTATGGTTATTTATTTTAAGGTTAAATATATGAATCATTTGGAATGTATCCTGGGGTATGAGATGAGAAATAGATCCAGCATTTTCTTTTTGGTTATTTACAAGCCATTTATTTAAAAAAAATCTTTTCCTTGATAATTAAAGAAACCACCCTTATCACATGTGAAATTTTCATATGCAATTGGGTTTATTTCTGGCATTTTCTATTCTGTTCTATGGTTCCTTTCTTATATTCGAGTACCAGTACATAGTCTTTTAATTATCGAGAATTTTGTTTAATGTTTGATAAAGCTACCCTGCCATCATTTTTTAGTTTTTTGAAGGGTTTCAGGCTATTCTAGCTTATTTTTCTTTCCTTTTTAAAATTTTTCTTTCAAAAAAGCTATGAATCACATTAATTTTTACATTAACAGAAAATACTAGTATCTTTCTTAACTTCCAAAGATTGTCATACCAAAGTTCCATAGATGGATGACTTACTTATTATGTCATAGTTCTGGAAGTGGAAATCCAAAAATCAAGGTGTAGGTAAGTCTGTATTTGTTTTAAAGTCTCTATGGGAAGATCCTTCCTTGCCTCTAACTAGTTTTTGGTGTTTGCCAGAAACTTTGCAATCCTTCATATTCCTTGGTTTTGTAGACTCATCACTCCAATCTCTACCTGTCATCGTATGGCTGTCTTTCTGTGTGTCCCTGTCTCTCCAGACTCCAGTCATTGGATTAGAAACCCTCCCTAAACACTGCATCTCCAGAGACTCTATTTCCAAATCAGGTCACATTCATTCACAGGTTCCAAGTGTTAGGACTTTTTAGGGGACACACTTCAGCCCATAATAGTATCTTGATGATGTTGTCTTACTACCTCGGAAAATGAGGTACCAATTTATTCACTTATTTCACTATTTTAAAGGAGTCCCCTATGATATCTTCTAATGTTTTTTATATGTATGAAGCTTTTTGAGTTTTTCATATTGATTTATAGCTTGCCATGTTAATTGATCCAACTATTTGTAGTAAAATGAAAGTATACAACTGTAGGGTTGAAGTATCTTATTGTTGCAAAATATTATTATTTTGCTTTCTGCATTGCAATTGTAAAGTCTCTCATCCTTTCTTTCTCTAATTGCACTTGTGGATACCTGTAACACAATGTTTAATATTAGCGGAGATATTGGGCAGCCTTTCTTTTTTCCTGACTACAGACTTTTTCATTAAGATGCTAGAAGTCACGATAAGGTGTGTGGGTGTGTGCACATGTGTGCATGTATAATATTTGTACAGTAAGCATTGCTATACTTTTCATTGTCAGAGTTTGAGAACTATGTTACATTCATTACAAAAAGGAAATTTAAATACTTTTTTTATGATCTAGAATAATTAGCATCTGACATAAAAGCATTTCTTAACAATAAGTTACTATAAAGTCACTTGGGCCTGATGCATTTACCTGGGGGAGCTTTTTCACTACTTTCTGTGTTTTCAAACTTTTCGTCATTGTTCGTTCAAACTTTTTGTCTCTACCAGAGTCAATTTTGGAAGGTATTTTTGTTTAAAAAGAAAAAGCAATTTCTTCTGTTATCAACTTGATTTGAATGGAATTGTGTAAAATGAAAAATATATTCCATCTTAACAATATTAAGTCTTCCAATCCGTCTGAACATAGAGTGGTTTTCAACGTATTTAGGTCCTATTTAATTACATATTTATTTAATTACATTTAATTACTTATTGGTAATACATCTTATACATCTTTAATTAAATTTAATTTTAAGTATTGTTTTGCTGCTCATGTGACTGGAATTGTTTTCTTAACTGCATTTCTTATTCATTGTTAGAGCACAGAAATAGATTATTGTATATGAATCTCATATCCTGCAACTTTGCTAAATTCATTAATTAGTTCTGGGAATATTTTTAATTTATTTGTTCTTCAAGATACAAATATCTTCTTTCCTTCGTTTGTTTGTTCCTTCCTTCCTCCTTCTTCCTCTTCCTCTTCTTTTCTTCTTATTTACTTTAGAGAGAGATCGTGAATGGAGAGAGGGGCAGAGGGAGAGAGAGAGAATCTTACATACTCTCTACGTCAATGCAGAGCTTGACATGGGCCTGGATTCCAGGAGCCTGGGATCATGCCTGAGCTGAAATCAAGAGTTGGCGCTCAATTTACTAAGCCACCCCAGTGCCCCCATTCTTCAAGATTTTCTATGAACAACATCATGTCATCTGTGAATACAGATAGTTTTTCTTCCTACGCTTGAATCTGAATACCTTTTATTTCTCTTTTGCCTAACTGCTGTGTCTGGAACCTCCAGGTGAGAGTGGATATGTTGCCTTCTTCCTAATTGTAAAAAGAAATAACTCACCTTTTCACCATTAAATATAATGTTAGCTATCGATTTTTCATAGATAACAATTAGGGTGAGGAATTTCTTTTACTCTCACATGTTTTTAAGCGTTTTTACAATAAAAGGGTGTTAGATTTTGTCAAATGCTTTTTCTGCTATATTGTCCTTTATTAATTTGGTGATTACACTGATAGTCACATATTAAACCAATCTTACATTCCAGGAAAAAAATTGGTCATGGTAAATAATCTTTTTAATATGTTGCTGGATTGAGTTTGCTATTATTTTGTTGAGCCTTTTTGCATTTATATTTGTAAGGAATATTGGTCTGTAGTTTCCCTATGACCACTTTGTCTAGTTCTGATATCATTGTAACACTAACTACAAAATAAGTTAGGAAATGTTAACCTTTTCTAATTTTTGGAAGACTTAGGTAGGACCGGTATTAATTGTTTTCTAAATTTTTGATAGAATCCACTTGTGAAGCCATCTGGATGTTGGTTTTTATTGTGGGAAGTTTCTCTTTTACTGTTTTTTGCTGCTGTGATCACATATTTAGTGGCTACAAAATCACAACTTTGTTATCTTACAGTCTATTAGAAATAGACTTACAGTCTACAGAATATCTTACAGTATATCTTATCTTAGAAATCCAGCACAGGTTTTGCAGAGCTACAATTAAGGTGTTGGCAGTGCTGCTCCCCCTCTAACACACTGGAGGTTCTGGGAATTCAGAATTAATTTCCTTGTCTTTGCCCGTTTCTAGAGGGCATCTGTGTTCCTTGGCTCGTGGCCCTCTTCATCCATCTTCAAAACAAGCAAATTTGTACCTCTCTGATCATTTTTCCATTTTTCATATCTTGGTCTAACTCCAGTCAGAAATGGTTCTTTGCATATAAGGACCTACATAACTAGATTAGAACTACTGATTAGTGAGATAATCTTCCGATCTCAAGTTCCTTAACTTAATCATACATGCAGAGTCTCTTTTTTCCACGTAAGACAACATATTTACAGGCTGCAGGGTTTAAGACATGCGGATTTTGGAGGGACAATAATTCTGCCTGCCACATTTACAATTACTTAATTTCTTTAAATGTTATAGGTCTATTCATTTTTCTATGTATTTCTGAATCTGGGTAATTTTTGTGCCTCTAGAAATTTGTACATTTGATATAGATGATCTAATTTGTTGGCATACATTTTTTCATGTTATTTTATTATAGTTTTTAAATCTTTGAGATTGGTGATGATGCCCTCTCTTTCGTTGCTAATTTAATAAATTGAGTCTCCTCCCTGCCTCCATCCTTCTCTCTCTCTCTCTCTCTCTCTCTCTCTCTCTCTCTCTCTCGTTCTTTCCTTTTGAAGAAATTTCTTGGTCAATCTGAAACCTTACTAATTTTGGTGATCTTTTAAAGAAAAAACCAAACTTTTGTCTTCATTGAATCTCTTCATTATTTGTCTACCTCTATTTCCTGTGTTTGCACTCTGATCTTCATTATTTCCTTTGTTTTGTTTGATATAGGTTTAGCTTGCTTTTCTTTTTTAGTTCTTAAGGTAGAAGTTTAGGTTAACAATTTGAGGTATTTTCTCTCTTTTAAGGCAGAGATTTATAGCTATAATTTCCCTTCAGGAGATACTTCAGCTGATGTAAAAAAAAAAAAAACCAAAAAACATGTTTTATTACTGTTGTTTTGTGGTGAAAAATTTTGTATTTAGATTTAGCTAGCTGGACACAGTTTAGACGATCCTGATTTTGTTGGCAAGATCTGATGCATCATGGTGAGGAGCCAGTGAAACGTGGCTTCTCAACATTGGGCCTGATTAGGGTGTTGACTTTGTCCTTGACAATGTCATAGAGCTTCTTTGTTATTTTTTTTAAATATGAAATTTATTCTCAAATTGGTTTCCATACAACACCCAGTGCTCATCCCAACAGGTGCCCTCCTCAATGCCCATCACCCACTTTCCCCTTCCTCCCACCACCCATCAACCCTCAGTTTATTCTCAGTTTTTAAGAATCTCTTATGGTTTGCCTCCTTCCCTCTCTGTAACATTTTTTCCCCTTCCCCTCCCCCACGGTCTTCTGTTAAGTTTCTCAGGGTCCACATAAGAGTGAAAACATACAGTATCTGTCTTTCTCTGTATGACTTATTTCACTTAGCATAACACTCTCCAGTTCCATCCACGTTGCTACAAAAGGCCATATTTCATTCTTTCTCATTGCCAAGTAGTATTCCATTGTAGATATAAACTACAACTTCTTTATCCATTCGTCAGTTGATGAACACTTAGGTTCTTTCCATAATTTGGCTATTGTTGAGAGTGCTGCTATAAACATTGGGGTACAAGTGCCCCTATGCATCAGCACTCCTATATCCCTTGGGCAAATTCCTAGCAGTGCTATTGCTGGGTCATAGGGTAGATCTATTTTTAATTTTTTGAGGAACTTCCACCCTGTTTTCCAGAGAGGCTGCACCAGTTTGCTTTCCCACCAACAGTGCAAGAGGGTTCCCATTTCTCTACATCCTCTCCAGCATCTATAGTCTCCTGATTTGTTCATTTTAACCACTCTGACTAGTGTGAGGTGATATCTCAGTATGGTTTTGATTTGTATTTCCCTGATGAGGAGCGACGTTGAGCATCTTTTCATGTGCCTGTTTGCCATCTGGATGTCTTCTTTAGAGAAGTGTCTATTCATGTTTTCTGCCCATTTCTTCACTAGGTTATTTGTTTTTTGGGTGTGGAGTTTGGTGAGCTCTTTATAGATTTTGGATACTAGCCGTTTGTCTGATATGTCATTTGCAAATATCTTTTCCCATTCCGTTGGTTGCCTTTTAGTTTTGTTGATTGCTTCCTTTGCAGTGCAGAAGCTTTTCATCTTCATGAGGTCCCAATAGTTAATTTTTGCTTTTAATTCCCTTGCCTTTGGGGATGTGTCAAGTAAGAAATTGCTGCGGCTGAGGTCAGAGAGGTTTTTTCCTGCTATCTCTTCTAGGGTTTTGATGGTTTCCTGTCTCACATTCAGGTCCTTTATCCATTTTGAGTTTATTTTTGTGAATGGTGTGAGGAAGTGGTCTAGTTTCATCCTTCTGCATGTTGCTGTCCAGTTCTCCCAACACCATTTGTTAAAGAGACTATCTTTTTTCCATTGGATATTCTTTCCTGCTTTGTCAAAGATTAGTTGGCCATACTTTTGTGGGTCTAATTCTGGAAACCCATAATTTTGTGGGTCTATTCAATTCCATTGGTCTGTGTGTCTGTTTTTGTGCCAGTACCATGCTGTCTTGATGATTACAGGTTTGTAGTAGAGGCTAAAGTCTGGGATTGTGATGCCTCCTGCTTTGGTCTTCTTCTTCAATATTACTTTGGCTATTCAGGGGCTTTTATGGTTCCATAAAAATTGTAGGATTGCTTGTTCTAGCTTCAAGGAGAATACTGGTGCAATTTTTATTGGGATTGCATTGAATGTGTAGATAGCTTTGGGTAGTATTGACATTTTAACAATATTTATTCTTCCAACACATTAGCATGGAATGTTTTTCCTTTTCTTTGTGTCTTCTTCAATTTCCTTCACAAGCTTTCTATAGTTTTCAGCATACAGATCTTTTATATCTTTGGTTAGGTTTATTCCTAGGTATTTTATGCTTCTTGGTGCAGTTGTGAATGGGATCAGTTTCTTTGTCTTTCTTTTGCTTCATTATTAGTGTATATGAATGCAACTAATTTCTGTACATTAATTTTGTATCCTGTGACTTGCTGAATTCATGTATCAGTTCTAGCAGACTTTTGGTGGAGTCTATTGGGTTTTCCATGCATAATATCATGTCATATGCAAAAAGTGAAAGTTTACTTCATCTTTGCCAATTTTGATGCATTTGATTTCCTTTTGTTGTCTGACTGCTGATGCTAGAACTTTCAACACTATGTTAAACAACAACAGTGAGAGAGGACATCCCTGTCGTGTTCCTGATCTCAGGGGGAAAGCTCTCAGTTTTCCCCATTGAGGATGATATTAGCTGTGGGCTTTTCATAAATGGCTTTTATGATGTTTAAGTATGTTCCTTCTATCCCGACTTTCTCGAGGGTTTTTATTAAGAAAGGATGCTGAATTTTGTCACATGCTTTTTCTGCATTGATTGACAGGATGATATGGTTCTTATCTTTTCTTTTATTAATGTGACGTATCATGTTGATTGATTTGCGAATGTTGAACCAGCCCTGCAGCCCAGGAATGAATCCCACTTGATCATGGTGAATAATTCTTTTTATAAGCTGTTGAATTTGATTTGCTTGTATCTTGTTGAGAATATTTGCATCCATATTCATCAGGGATATTGGCCTGTAGTTCTCTTTTTTGCTGGGTCTCTGTCTCATTTAGGAATCAAAGTAATGCTGGCTTAATGAGTCTGGAAGTTTTCCTTCCCTTTCTATTTTTTGGAACAACTTGAGAAGGATAGGTATTATCTCTGCTTTAAATGTCTGGTAGAATTCCCCAAGGAAGCCATCTGCTCCTGGACTCTAATTTGTTGGGAGATTTTTGATAACTGATTCAATTTCTTTGCTGGTTATGGGTCTGTTAAAGTTTTCTATTTCTTCCTGATTGAGTTTTGGAAGAGTGTGGGTGTTTAGGAATTTGTCCATTTCTTCCAGGTTGTCCAGTTTGTTCGCATATAATTTGTCATATATTCCCTGATATTTGCTTTTATTTCTAAGGGATTGGTTGTAATAAATCCATTTTCATTCATGATTTTATCTATTTGGGTCATCTCCCTTTTCTTTTTGAGAAGCCTGGCTAGAGGATTTATCAATTTTGTTTATTTTTTCAAAAATAACAACTCTTGGTTTCATTGATCTGCTCTACAATTTTTTAGATTCCATATTGTTTATTTCTGCTCTGATCTTCATTATTTCTCTTCTGTCTGGGTTTGGGGTATCTTTGCTGTTCTGCTTCTATTTCCTTTAGGTGTGCTGTTAGATTTTGTATTTGGGATTTTTCTTGTTTCTTGAGATAAGCCTGGATTGCAATGTATTTTCCTCTCAGGACTGCCTTTGCTGCATCCCAAAGCATTTGGATTGTTGTATTTTCATTTTCATTTGTGTCCATATATTTTAAAATTTTTTCTCTAATTGCCTGGTTGACCCATTCATTGTTTAGTAGGGTCTTCTTTAACCTCCATGCTTTTAGAGGTTTTCCAGACTTTTTCTTGTGGTTTATTTCAAGTTTCATAGCATTTTGTTCTGGAAGTGTGCATGGTATGATCTCAATTCTTTTATACTTATGAAGGGCTGTTTTGTGGCCCAGTATGTGATCTATCTTGGAGAATGTCCCATTTGCACTGGAGAAGAAAGTATATTCTGTTGCTTTGGGATACAGAGTTCTAAATATATCTGTCAAGTCTATCTGATCCAATGTAGCATTCAGGGCCCTTGTTTCTTTATTGATCTGTGTCTAGATGATCTATCCATTGTTGTAAGTGGAGTATTGAAGTCCCCTGCAATGACCACATTCTTATGAATAAGGTTGCTTATGTTTGTGAATGATTGTTTTATATATTTGGGGGCTCCCGAATTCGGCACATAGACATTTATAATTGTTAGCTCTTCCTGATGGGTAGACCCTGTAATTATTATATAATGCCCTTCTTCATCTCTTGTTACAGCCTTTAATTTAAAGTCTAATTTGTCTGATATGAGTATGGCTACTCCAGCTTTCTTTTGACTTCCAGTAGCATGATAGATAGTTCTCCATCCCCTCACTTTCAATCTGAAGGTGTCCTCTGGTCTAAAATGAGTCACTTATAGACAGGAAATAGGTGGGTCTTGTTTTTTTCATCCATTCTGATACCCTATGTCTTTTGGTTGGATTATTTAGTCCATTTACATTCAGTGTTATTATTAAAAGTTATGGGTTTAGAGTCATTGTGATGTCTGTGGGTTTCATGCTTGTAGTGATGTCTATGGTACTTTGTGGTCCTTGCAACATTTCACTCACAGAGTCCCTCATAGGATCTCTTGTAGGGCTGCTTCACTGGTGATGAATTCCTTCAGTTTTTGTTTGTTTGGGAAAATCTTTACCTCTCCTTCTATTCTGAATGACAGACTTGCTGGATAAAGGGTTCTTGGCTGCATATTTTTTTCTGTTCATCACATTGAAGATTTCTTGCCATTCCTTTCTGCCCTGCCAGAGGCAGTAGATAGGTCTGCTACTACCCTTATGTGTCTACCTTTGTAAGTTAGGTCCTGTTTATCCCTAGCTGCTTTCAGAATTCTCTCTTCATCCTTGTATTTTTCCAGTTTCACTATGATATGTCGTGCAGAAGACCGATTCAAGTTACGTCTGAAGGGAATTCTCTGTGCCTTTTGGATTTCAGTGCCTGTTTCCTTCCCCATATCAGGGAAGTTCTCAGCTATGATTTGTTCAAGTACACCTTCAGCCCCTTTTTCTCTCTCTTCTTCTGGAATTCCTATGATACAGATATTGTTCTGTTTGATTGTTTCACTTAGTTCTCTAATTCTCCCCTCATACTCCTGGATTTTTTTCTCTCTCTTTTTCTCAGCTTCCTCTTTTTCCATAATTTTATATTCTAATTCACCTATTCTCTCCTCTGCCTCTTCAATCCATGCTATGGCCACCTCCATTTTATTTTGCACCTCATTTATAGCATTTTTTATTTCCTCATGACTATTTTTTAGTCTCTTGGTCTCTGTAGCAATAGATTCTCTGCTGTCCTCTATGCTTCTTTCAAGGCAAGCAATGAATTTTATGACTATTATTCTAAATTCTTGTTCCATTATATTGCTTAAATCGGTTTTGATCAATTTGTTAGCTGTCGCTACTTCCTGGAGTTTTTTTTGAAGAGAATTCTCCTGTTTCATCACTTTGGGTGGTCCCTGTGGTAGCTCCAAACTGCAGTGCAATTCCCCTGTGCTGTCCGGAGAATCTTGCAGTGGTGGTGGGCGGGGCTGCAGTCATACCCGATGTCTGTCCCCAGCCCACTGCTGGGGCCACAGTGAGAGTGGTGTGTACCTTATCTGCCCTCTCCCAGGGGCAGGACTCACTGTGGAGTGGTGTGGCCCCTGCCTGGGCTGCTTGCACACTGCCAGGTTTGTGGTCTGCTTCGATGGGATCTGGCCAAGGGTGTATTAGCCCCGGTGGATCTGCAAGATGCACATGGGCGGGAGGGGCAGGCTTACCTAGCTTTGCTATTGGTGGTCCCCCACAGGAGGAGCCCTGCAGCACCAGAAGGGAGGCAGGCCCGATGGAGGGATGGATCCCCAGAAGCACAGCATTGGGCACTTGCGTGGTGCAAGCAAGCTCAGTGATGGGAACTGGTTCCTTTTGGAATTTTGGCTGGGGGATTGGAGAGGGAAATGGCACTTGCCAGTGCCTTTCGCCTCCTCCTGCCCCCCAGCTCTGTCCTTCTGGGGCTCAAGAACTCTCCCTCCTGGTGTCCTCTCACCCTCCTCTCACTCTCCCTGCTCTCTGAGAGCAGAGCTGTTGACTTTTAACATTCCAGATGTTAAGTCCTGCTGGCTGTCAGAACTCATGCAGTCCGGCCCCTCTGCTTTTGCAAACCAGACTTCGGGGAATCTGCCTTGCCTGGTGGACTCCCCCTCCGCTTCCCGGCTGCCTCCCACCAGTCCATGTAGCACATACCACCTCTCCACCCTTCTTACCCTCTTCCGTGAGCCTCTTACCTACGCTTGGCTCCGGAGTGTCTGTTCTGCTAGTCTTCCGGCAGTTTTGTGGGTTATTTAGGCTGATGTGGGTGGAATCTAAGTGATCAGCAGGACGAGTTGAGCCCAGCATCCTCCTATGCTGCCATCTTCTGTCAACGTCATAGAGCTTCTTTACACTCATTGGTGCTTGTTGGCCATGACTTCCACAATGAACACACGTGTATTGTCTTCTGTTTTCTTCATGACTAACTTGGGAGTCAGGGGGATCTTGATGATAGCAGAATGGTCAAGCCTGTTTCTCCTGGAGGTGCTCTTTCGAGGATATTTGGGCTGCCTTCAGGGATGCAGTGTCTTGGACTATGGGCAGGTAGATGATGCATGGATCTTCTTTTTTTGTGTGTGACTGTAGACTCCTTTTAGCACTGCTTTGTTGGTCTTCAAAGCCTTTGCTTTGGCTTTGGGTGGGGCAGGGACTTCCTTATTTGCCTTCGGGACCGTCTTCATGAAAGGGATTTCAGATGCCATAAGTTTTAATGTACTTTTGTTTTTATTCGTAGCAAAATATTATCTAACTTTCTTTGTGATATCTTCTTTGACCTATTGGTTATCTTTAAGTGTGTTAACTTCCAATATTTGTGAATTCCGCAATTTCCTTCTCTTATTAATTTATAATTATACTGTTGGCAGGAAAGGTATTTTATATGATTTCAATCTTTTGAAATTTCTTGAGTCTTATTTTATGGACTAACATAGGGTCTATCCTAGAGAACGTTCCATATATAACTGAAAAGAATGTGTATTCTGATGCTCTTGAGTAGATGTCTTATTTCTAGTTGGTTTATAGTGTTGAAATTTTCTGTTTTCTTATTGTCAAATATTAATCTTATGGAGGATCCATTTGTTGTGACAAGTCACATACCACAAAGAACACTGTTTTTGCTGATATTCAGCCATTTGTCTTGAATGAGTGGTCCTGGAATTATTGTCATCTTTTGTTAATTTCTAGAGTATGAAAGTGATGTTTTTCATAATTTTTCCAGTGTTCTTCATTCTTAATGGAGGAGTGTGTATGTGTGTGTTTGTGTGTAAATACTTCTTTTAGACATTGTCTACTTCTTTCCTACTACAACCAATATTGAGTCTTGGCCTGTCCCTTGTTGCTTGGCCTGCCCCTTTTCCCTTACTATCTTTATGACTTAAACAAATTCTCAAGTCCTGTTTCAGAATCTCTATTTGTAAAAAGGGTGCAATAATACCCACTCATAGAACTCTTGTGAAGACAATACATCAAGCAATTAATAAAGTACCTGAAAGTAGTACATGAAAAGGAAATGATAGCTTTTAGATGTCACTAGTTAAAGGAACTCCTCTATTTTTCAACAGAGGGATGATACAGAAGTTTCTTTGTGTTCAGATTTCCAGACCACCCAGACTGTTTAGTGATGCTTATTTTAGTGTACAGTGAGAGGCACATGTGGTGCTTGGTCTGTTTCTCACACTTGTGAATTCTTGTGCTGAGTCACTGGTTATGTTCAGGTGGATATTTACCTGCCCCATTCACTGTGGAAGCTGCTGAACACATAGTGTGAGAACTTACAGGTTTTATCAAACAGAAAAAAATTTATTGATTGTTCTTCAGGATTGACAGTTTTTTTTAATGCATTCTACTTTATGGTTTATTTGTCAGAACATATTGGCAGTTGGATATGATCTGCTAATATGCATTCCTAAGTTACCTTATATGTCTGGTAGATTAGCCTTAGTCTTTTATAATTAATGCTTGCCAATAGTCTTGTTACACATGCAAAACTTGATCATTTGTCATTTTTAGTGACAGTTCCTCCCCTTCCTATTTTCCTTCTCTCCCTTAAGTATAAAGTTTATAATAGGGGATTCCCTGTCTTTCATTGTAGAAGCAGAGCAACTCCATCAACTCTCTTATAGAAAGAATATGTGCACTTGATATGGACTTGCTTTTCAGAACATTTATGTCTGGGACTCAATTTGTAGCAGCTGAGGCAAAATCAAAGTGCTAGTTAAAATCTGTCCATTTGTGGACTCAGCAGTTTGCAAAGTAGTGGTGGAAGCATTGTTCTGGGTAATTACTGGTTTTGGCCTTCTAGAATGGCTTTGGTTTCTACTCATTTTCCAAAATGCTTCTTTTTAGTTAATGTAGCTATAATTGAACCCCATTTCATAGAACTGAGAATCCTATTAGATGACAAGATTTGCATAATCTGGCCCAATCTTCTTGGTAGCTTCATCATTTTGCCTGCCATTCTAGCTTAAATACTCTGTGCCTCAGCCATAATGACCTTCATGCTATTGTTTTAAGTGGTAAGTTCACAGTTTTGAATTACATCTGTATTAGTTTTATATTATTGACATAACAAATTACCACAAACTTAATGGTTTAACCAATGGTTTTTTTTTTTTTTACAGTTCTGTAGTCAGAGGCCTGATCCAGATATCACTGCACTAAAACAAAGATCTAAAACAAAGCTGTCAAGAGGGTTCTTCTCCTTTCTTGAGGCTCTGAGGAATGATTATTTCCTTGCTCATTTGAGTTGCTGGGAGGATTCAGTCTCTAGTGGTTGTAGGACTGAGGTCTCTGTTTTCCTGCTGGCTATAAACTAAAGGTCATTCTCATCTTCTACAAGGTCACAGAATTCTTTGGCTACTGGTGCCCCCTATCTACCTTCAGAGTCAGTAATGGTAGGTCAAGTCCTTGTCATCTTTCTGAGTTGTCTTCCATCGTTGTCTCTTTCTTTGACCATAGCCAGAAAAGGTTCTTCACTTTTAGGACTATGTGATTCTATGTATGTATAATACAGGATAATTTCCTCATATCAAAGGCCATCTTTTTAATCACATCTGTAAAGTCCTTTGGCCATATAAGTTGACATATTCACAAGCATCTTGAGGGACCATTATTCTACCTAGCACAGTCCACTTTTTGCCCTCAAAAGATTCACATTTTCCCACATACAAAATAAATACAGTCAAACTCAATATCCACCCCCCCCCATAGTCTTAATGCACTGTAGCATCAACTCTAAGTCCAAAGTCTTGCCTAAACCTTATAAACTGAAAAATCTCAAATATCATTATCAATATCATCCAAATTAGGCATATGCGAGACTGTCATAATCTGTTTTTGGCATATTCTCTTCCCATCTGTGGACATGTGAAACTAAATAACAAATTATTTTCTCCCATAATATATGGTGGGACAGGCATAGGATAATATTTATAGACATCCTGGTTCAAAAAGAGATAAAATGGAAGGAGAAAGGAGTCACCAGTCCCAAGAAATTTTGAAGTCTGGCACACTCCATTAAATTATAAGACCTGGGGATAATCCTTGGTAGTTTGTGTCTCCATCTTCTAGGCTCTACCCTCTGAGTCATTCTTCTTTTTTCATTAAATACAGCAAATGTTGGCAGCTGAGTGTTTTATCAGCCTATTTCCTGCCCTTAGTATTTGGAAAGGAGGGTGGTGTGGTACACAGCTATGGCCTTCTCTTGTTTGGTACTTCTTGTCCCTTTTGGTCTAAGCTGGTGGTGTCTCTGCTTGTGTAAAGTCTCCTGTATATGTTACTGATATTTATGTCATTAGCAAGAGGATTGTCCATTGATCTTTCCTAGATAATCCTATTCCTATTTTTGGCTTTTGCTGAGATGGCTGAGGAATAGTGCCCTTAAGCTTCTTAGATCCTTTCCTAGGTTTAAATGAGATCCATGATCCACACTTTTAGTCTGTTCAGAACCTTTCATGTAATTGAATATGCTGATTCTTTGATCTTTCTGAGGCAAAAGGCAAAAGACACACTCCTGGTTTTTTTGTTTTGTTTTGTTTCTTTTTCTCTAAAGCATGCTTCCCAACAAAGAATCTCTTAATTTTAGCATTTTTTGTAATCTGGATAGTCTGAAAATTTCTCAAATCATGAAGTTCTTGTTCCTATTCACTTAACATTTTTCCTCTTAAATTTTCACATTTTTACTATAAGCCTCAAGAAGATCATTCAATACTTGCTTGGAAATCACCTCAGCTAAATATCCAAGTTCAAAACTTACAAAATCTGTTTTCCACATAACTGTAGGAAACCAAGCTTTCTGCCACTATATAACAAAGGATTACCTTTTCTCTAGTTTCTAGAAACATGCTTCTCATTTCCTTCTGAACTGTCCCTGGAATTACCTTCTGGGTTGATTTTCTAACAGTTTATTCTTGATGATTCATATATCCCCTGAGGAAATTTAGATTTCCCCTACAATGCTTCTTCTTCTTTCATTCTGAGTCTTAAACAACAGTGTCATCAATATCCATATTTCTTACAACTGTCTGTTCAAATTATGCTAGACATTTTCTGTCATGCTCCTTATGACAGATGAATGAGAAAAGAAATATTAACAAATTATACATTTAAAAAATGACAAATACTGTAAGCTTCTGAAAATCCAGAAAATTAACATACTATTTTTGTTAATGAACTGCCTAAAAAAAACCCTGTAATACGTTTCTTCCCCATCACTTGCTAACCTGTTCTGTAGTTATTTCATCATATTCCAATAATTGTATATCAATTATATTGGAGAAAAGAAAAAGATAATTTGGTTATTTCTTTAACATCAATGATTGATTTTTTCCCTTATTTTCATATGTTTGAAATGTTTCTTTAAGAAATGTCTTATAATTAGAAATGCCATGTAAAATTTTAGAACTATTGTAAGTTGGTAAAAGCTTTTTCAATTATTTTCTTATCTGAATTGTAAGATTTCAGGGCACATACAGTTTTTCCTTGTATTTTCCAATCTTAAATAATATTTGAACTGTTAATGGTCATTAATCAGTTTGTCATTGATTCATTACATCTCTATGGGGATTGTTTTATTGTTGTTAATGTCACTATTTTGTGTCAACTGAGAAGTAAAGTTAAATATATTTCCAATATGTTAATATTATTTCACTTCATGAACTGGGTTATCAAAAAAATAGAAGAGCCTATTCAATATAACAACCATTTACTTAATGATGAATATATTTATATAGGAGCTTTATCATTAGAGTATATATATTTTAGGCCATTCAGTTTCAAGGTTGTATTTTTGTAAATCATTTTAAGGAAAAGTAGTCTTCATGAGAGCAAGATACAACAGATATACTAAGATATGACCTCATATACTGGAATGCATAAAATATATGACCTCATACATAGACATACTCCTTTTTGTACTTCTACAGATGCAGCAGTTCTGATAAATTTTATTTTGTATCCTCATAAATATTTGTTGTGATCATAATTGTATAAACTACATCAGTGAATGTAAGTAGGATAGAAGTGAACTTCTGTTTTGAATCGCTGGAAATAAATGTGGAATCTGTTACCAATAATCTTACACATGTGATTAGTGGAAGAACTTTCCCACGGACTAAAATCTGGTTCAGTACATTTCAATCCCCTTTCTCCTTTCTTACCCATGGTTTTATTTCTGAATGCCATAGAATAGGTGCATTTGCACCCCCCACCCCCTCCCCAGCTCTGACCCTTATGTCACAGTGCTAGATGAATCATCACATCAGTAGTTGTGAGAATGGAGACTAGGAGAATGGCTAGCAATAAATTAACTATACATGGAAGTGATAAATATATACCATTAGTCTCAACCTAATTATATTCTCAATTTAAATGATCTTAAGATGGATCCCAGAAGTATCTGCCCCCATTCCAATACCATCAAGTAGGAGGAGAATTACAATGGAGGGGAAGACAAAATAAAGGGAAATAGTAGTCAGCTGATTTTAGTTAAAATATTTTGCTTTGGCAAATTGTACAGAAAGATATGAACATGTGAACATATTTTTAGGACCTCTTCTAGGTCTTGGAAGGGGCATAGGCAAATAAGGGGCCATAAAGCTTCAAAGAAACTCTCTCTTCTGAGAAAACTGATCCATCCTAGGTCTTCTGTTATTCAGTTGATGGCAACTCCATTTTTCAAGTAACTCAGTCTGAAGAATTTGAAGTAATTTTGACTTAGGTCATTCATTCAGTTTCTATATTTATTAGTAAATCCTTCAAAATATACTCAAGACTCCAAACATTTCTTCCCATCCCACTCTATCATTGTGATCTGAGCTGCCATCAACATTCATTTGTATTATTTTAATAACTTCCTAATTCAACTCTTATTTTGCTCTTACTGACTTTCAGTCTACTCTCAACATGGCAATTCAGGTGCTATATTTAAAATTCACTTACATGTAAATCAGATCATGGCACTTCTCTGCTTAGCACCCTTCTATGGAATTCTTTCTTAAAGTAAGAAAGTCATTATTGTCATTATTGTCATTATTGTCATTATTGTCACCTATAAGGCCTCCTTGATCTGACCCCCTTAGTTCTTGACCTCATCTCCCATTACTCTTTCTCTCCCATTGCAGCCATGCTGGCCTCTTCACTTCCTGACACATGCCTGGAACTCTTACAGCTTGTGGTCTTAGCCCTCACCGTTCCTACTGCTTAGAGGACTGTGTCCAGGTATTTCCAAGGCTTGTTTTCTCACTTCCTTTAGGTCTTTCCTCAAAAGTTATGTTAGTAAGGATTTCTCTTGCCATCTTAACTATAATTTCACCCTTGTATTATTTTTTTAAGTTTATTATTGAGAGAGAGAGAGAGAGGGAGAAGGGAGAGAGGGAGAGAGGAAGGGAACAGGGTAGGGGCAGAGAGAAAAGGGAGAGAGAATCCCAAGCAGGCTCTGCACTGTTAGTGCAGAGCCCACTGCAGGGCTCAAACTCACAAATAATGAAATCATGAACTGAGCCAAGATTAAGAGTCGAATGCTTAACCCACTGAGCCACCCAGGGGCCCCTCACCCTCATCTTCTGCCACAGATTCTTCAGATTACTTTTCTTTTCTTAATTTTAGTAATTATTATTTTCTAAATGGTATGTGCTTTATTTTTTTGTTTATATATTTTTTCATGTATAATCTGCATTTGCTCCATGAAGCAGATATATTTGTCTATTTGTTTATTGTGCCTCTCCCTGCAATGGCTAGAAGGGTGCCTGACATAAGTAGGTGCTCAATAAATATTTATTAATGAATATTCATTGAAAAGGAATGAATTTTTGACCTGGGGAATACATAGTCATCTTTTGTTTATCAACATCTTGGATTGCTCCCAAGTCCTTCAAAGTAGAATTAATAGTATTAATGTGTTACAATAGTATTCTGCAATGACCTATAAAACATCATAAGCCTGATGGAATTGTACCTAGTTGTTCAGAATTCTTCTTTAGTCTTTACAATATTGAATTCTCTTAGGTCAGGGTCTGTGTTTTGATCATTTTCATATTCTGAGTGTATAGTCTATTGAGTGTAACTGGTGAGAATTTGAATAATATTCATTAAAATAATCTTAAAACTAAGTGAATATATTGGCTAAATGATAATAATAAATTTTATTCTGAGGCATAAAGGTAAAGGCTGTTCTCTCTTTAAGGGAGAAGTCCAGATTAAAAAAAAAAAGAGTTGACAAGCCAGAATCTTTAATTGGAAAACCCAAGTCAGAGAATCCTTGGAGTTCTATGCTCAGCAAGAAAGTAGCACTTAAGTAGCTACAGAAGTTACAATCAGAGAAGAGTCCATAATGGATAACTCAGTTAAACCAGCTGTTTAGAAATCCTAAAGCATGTAATAAAGGCACTCTTGGGCCTAAAAGGCCTTTTAGTATTTTTCATGTCAATGAAAAGGGGAGAATAACTTGAAATGTTCTGGAGATCCTCTTCATTTGTGGATTGCATTCCAGAGGAGCATCTCTCAAAGTGCCTAAAGAAAATTTTGTTCATAGGATATTGATAAAGTTATGTAATAATAAACAAAAAGGACCTATTAGGTGAAATAAAGTTAAAGTTATTTCTTTACTGCAAGATTTCCCCCAGCCTTTAATATGTGTTGTGATTCACCAAAAAATGGTTATAGAAGCCCTCAGTCTCTAAAAGTTTTTGTTTACAGAACATTTTTATTTTTATTTTTTCTTTGGCACCTTCTAAATATATTTTAGAGGTGTCCCCACAAACAGCAAATCTTTATGGGACATATGGTTTTGGGGAAAAGGTGTCCCTGACAGAGACCCTGGCATTAAGTAATGTTCTTCATGGGTTGACACCATGTGCTGTGACAATAAGAACCAAGAAGAACCAACTTCTATCACACGAACATTTACCAGTCATTCAGACCTACTGCTGAGTCATGTATTTCATGTTGGTATGTTTCTTTCCATTTAGGAAGACATATCAGCTGATAGTTCACAGGATCTTCAAGTGCTACCACAAGGTGAGTCATTCTCTCTATGCTACTTTATACGAGAGTAGTTCCCCTGTGGATTCTAATGGTTTGAAACTACTGCAGTCCCTTTGACAAACACTGTAGGTATTTTCAGCCACTGTGATCAAAATATTTTGCAAATGTGAAACATTTTTCTGCTAACCCTGTTTAGTACTATCTGCATTCTCATTACATTGTTTGGCAGAGGCTGCTTTTTTCCAATGGAATGTTCTCTGTATCTGGAATATTCTTTGTATCCGAAATATTGCACAAGACGGTACAGCAGCTGTGTGAAAAGCTGGTTGATTTCAAAGTCATCTCCAGCCTTGTGATTGTCCAAGTTCCAAAATAGAATGAGTATGATTATAGCCTACATAAAAGGTTACAAGCTTCAGAAGGGCTGGCTCCAAATCAAATGCCAAATGATGCCACCATGTATTGTACTTTAGATTCGTCTAAAGCTGAACGTATAGAAAACACTTGATTTAATTCAACAAATATTTATTGGGTACCCATTATATGCAAAATAGTTTGTTTCATGCTAATCCCTGGAGCAAAATAACAGTCTCAAAGTTTAATCATCAAAGCATTTATTGGACGCCCACCAGGATGCTTCCTTTCAATACCGTTGTAATTCTATGTAGTGAGCATTCAACCAAGCCATATGAGCAGTGAATAGAGATAATTGAATGAGTGTAATTGGGAGAGGATTAGTAATGATGACCTCCCACTCACTGTAATTCCACATCGGGTCCCATTTTGATTACATAAGGAACATCAGACATGGTTTTGACTGGGGTGGATTCTGACCTGAAAATGCCAGGAATTGTATCAATTATAGATCAATTTCCAGGTAATTGGCAACTGAGTGATTAAAACCAAACAGAGAGTGAAAGGTTTATCTAAGCCAAGGTTATCATTTTCAAGAGCTAGGAAGGAAGATAAGAGATAAATCCAATGTTATGAAGGTGAGTGCTCAAATGAGTCCAGGTGTGAAGAAAGCATGGAACTGTCAGATACCATGATGCAATCGGGAAAAGGTTCAGGATTGAAAATGGAATCAAACCATACTTGATATTTGCTAAATATCAACAATTGAATGAAGAGATGAACCCAAGTTAGGACTAGAAACCAAATCAGAAAATCTAGGGGGAAAAAAAAAAAACAACTAAAAACAACATGAGCAAAAGTTAATGTGATTTGAATGACAGGAGAAGAAGGAACTAGGAAGAGGACAACATTAGAGTTTACTTTTTTTTTTTTTTTTTTTTTTTTTTTTTGCTTCCATGTTGAGATTAATGCAAAAAAAGTCTGGCTTTAGAGATTCCTCAGAAAGTTTAGATATAAGACTAACAGATATGATTTTTTTTTTCTTTCCTGAAAATGGGCCCCTGCAAGAAGCAATCTTGATGGCTGTACCATTTCACCAGCCAGACAGAAAAGAACTAGGGTCTAAGGGGTTTGTCCCATCTGTTCCAGTTCGTCTGGGAGTGTGGTAAAAGACTATTCTAGAGAATTGAAGTCAGAAATTTCCTTCAGTATCCTTTCCTCACCTATATTTTGATGCTTGACCACTTTTTCTCTCTTACTGGAGGAGGGCAGTGGCTCTGTGATAAGGTAGATAGATGCTTGTAGAAGAATAATAAGGATCATCTCAGGCTTAATTTGAACTGTGTGCTCTAGTCAAAGTGAAAATTGTACCTAGATCTATTTTTGGCAACAAAGATACAAAGATTGTATTGCCAACATGTATAATATTGTGAGTGTTTTTAGTATATGATGTCTGCATTCAGAGAAAGGTGAGGGGTAAAAATTTAATTCCCCTAGTATTTGATTAAGGTATATTATTACAATTCAAAAAACATTAATCAATAGCCCTGGAAAGAAAAATGAGCATTTATCTTCATCAGAGAGCTTACAGTTTAGTAGCATAACTACATAATTCGTAAAAATACCTTAAGTATTATAAAGGAAAGCTAACCTAGTCTGGTGAGTTAAAGAAATCCTTCCTGAGTAATCAATAGTCACACTGAAAGGTAACAAGCTTCATAGTTTGGTAACAAGCAAGTTGTGATGGAGTGTACTTTTTCTAGGACAGTGGTTACCTGCAAATATACATATAAAATGAATAAGCTGAGCAAAGAAAACTTCGTGACATCAGAAAAAGTCATAATAGCTTCAGTGAATAAAAATCATGTGAAATGAATGTGATGTTATCACTATCAGTGGGACAAGCCGATAGTAACTAACACTCATGGACACTTGAAATATGTCAGATGTTTCTTATACTTTAATGTGTTTGATCCTGTTCATATAGAAGAACATATCTTCTATAGATAGAAGGGGCTGCTATCATCCCCTAGGAAGAGGAATGGATTTTCTTAATGCTGATCATCTAATTCAGTTGGGACTGCTTTCAAATACAGGTCTGATTTCAAAGCTCATAACATCTTTATACCACATTTCTTTGCTTGTGCCTCTTAAGTACACAAATAAGGAGGTGAAAAGAGTTTAAAAGTTGTAGAGCAGATGCCCTTTGAGCTTCACATCGCATCCCTTGGCCACCTCTGATTTCAGCCTGAAGCAATAGTCCAATAGTGCCCTTCAGACACTCATGCTTTCCTGCCTCTGAGCTTTCCCTGAAACCATGGGGAGTTTCTCAGCTTGGGTGAGTTTGTGGGGGTTATAACGCCCCCTGAGTAATCCTTATCTAATGGATGAGGTAGTCTAGTGCCTAAGGCCCCAGTCCTCTTCCCTTCCTCAGAGGGCCTCTGGGGGACTGAGACCCAGCTGTCCACACAGGTAACCAGCTCAGTAAGACATACTTCATTTTTCTTGCTTTTCTGTCTCATTTTCTCCACTCCTTCACTTTAACTTCCTAAGATTATTTCCCAAATAAATCACCTGCATCTCAGTTCTTGTCTCAGGTTTTTCTGTCAGGGGAATTCAAACTAAGACAATGGTTTTAAGCATTGGGTTTTTAATAACAATTTTACACTGCATTCTTGTTGGCATCTGTTAGATCTTCAGCAAAGAGTAATATGTTATGACATTCTACTTGTATTTTACTACCATATGGGAGTCCTCAGGTACTTCATTTAAAAAAAAAAAAAACAAGAGCAAAACATGCATAAAATATGGCATAAAATCTGAAGGAAATTCAACTACCAAAGAAAGTACCATTGGAAGCATCTATTATTATATAAACTAAATTGCATAGTTAAAAATATTAAAGGAGGGGCGCCTGGGTGGCTCAGTCGGTTAAGCGGCCGACTTGAGCTCAGGTCACGATCTCGCATTCTGTGAGTTCGAGCCCCGCATCGGGCTCTGGGCTGATGGCTCAGAGCCTGGAGCCTGCTTCCGATTCTGTGTCTCCCTCTCTCTCTGCCCCTCCCCCGTTCATGCTCTGTCTCTCTCTGTCTCAAAAACAAATAAACGTTAAAAAAAAAAATTAAAAAAAAAATATTAAAGGAAAAATTCTAATAGTACTAAGTATATTTATGAAGCCACCATTGTAGCCAGAAAAATTATTTATGCCAACCCCATGGATTTTGTATAATTGCAATGATATTTATTTGACCATCTCACTGATATTATAAATTAAAGAGTAACTTCTTATAAGCCATTTTTAGTGCATACCTCTTGTAAATAAACTTTAAAATGTAATTTGTGTTATTTAATTCAGCATGTTGTATATATGGTAGCAATGATTTAGAATTTATCTGAAGTGTAATACCTCATGATCTTGTTTCCTTATAAAATGTCACATATTTTTCAGAAATAGTCTTCTAAGCTTTCTATTACTCACATATATTTCAGAAGGAATTGCTGTAGCAAAAGGTTAGTCTTTAAAGGGTTTCTATGTTTTTCTGTATCCTTAAAGTGTCAAATATGGGGACATAGAAAAAGCAACATATTATATTGAATGATCTATCATTCATTGGAAGGTGATGGATGGGGTCAGATTCATTCAGACAGTAAATTTACATCCATTTTCTCAGAAAGCTTTTTGACATAGTTTTGGAAGTCCTCTCTTTATGTAAAATATTATCTCCTCCTTCCTGTTGCTCCTGTATTTCCATTTCCTCCTCCTTCATTTAGAAGGCCATGAAATTTTAGTTATATTGAAGACTTTTTAAAAATCAAACACATCTGATGTGTTTAAAGAAAGCCAGTGCTTTGATAATCTAAAACTTTCCAAAGAAAATGAATTACTTTGAGTTGTCTTCTCATAAAAATCATTAAAATGAGTTAGAAGCAAAGGTAATTATTTGTTTCACACACTGAGAAACAGGTGTAGATGCTATTTGGAGATCCAAATGAACATGCCAATTAGTACATTAGGTTTATGTGCAAATGTAGTCTCACTTAATTGCTATGTCTCAGAAAATTTGGCTTTTTTATAAAGTGAGTTTTGGAAAACAACACTGCTATTCATTCACGAGCTATGATGATAGGAATGCTAATGGGTGAATATAGAATGTCCACACACTGCATCTGGACCTTTTTGGAAATGCCAAATTTGCAATGCCCTGAGTTCTGCCCTGGGTTAACACTTTGCATTATTGCGTGTTCCGCTGAGGTTGTGATCCTGCCCAGAGCACAGAACTACAGAAAGCATTTCTGATAAAAACATATTGGTGCTGATGATGGGAAATAGAGAAAAATATGATGTGTTATTTTGGAGGAATTTAGGCAGGAAAGGGCAGAAAAGCAATGCCTCTCAGATCTGATCATGTATTTCAACAGAAATAACAAAAATTAAGAAACATTTGTTTTATATATCTTGCTGTGGATTAGTGTTAAGATGCCTGATTTTTCCCTTACATTTTTATTTTTAATCTAATGGAAGGGGGGGGAAGGCTAATTTTGTGAATGCTATTATCTGACGTATAAATTGTGATATTTTTAGATCAGGAAGATTATAAATATTCAGCAGAATGAGTTTCCATGAAGCCAGCAATGTATGACAATTTATTATTTAGAAATATCATTTATGCCGTGTAGGCTATTATTTATGGTAATAAGTTAGCGATCTAGAAATGGCACCTCTTATGAAAAATGCTGGTGCTCCAAAAAACCAAGCACTTGTTTGAGCTTCTCTGTGCTTTGTTTACAACAAGAGGTTAGAAGGGGCTGTCCTGGCAGTGATAGGAAAAGACATGCCATTATTTCCTGAACAAATTTATATCAGTTATAGGTACTGGGTTTGCTCAGAGCTTTTTGCTACAAATAATTTGAAATAATTTTTAAATATTTTTGACAATAAAAAAATAGGAAATTAGTTATAAAAATATATAACAGAAACCAAGAAACAGACTCTTAACTATGGAGAACAAACCAATGGTTGCCAGAGGGGAGCTAGGGGTAGGGGGTGAAATAGGTGATGTGGATTGAGGAGAGCACTTGTTGGGATGAGCACTGGGTGTCATATGTAAGTGTTGAATCACTAAATTCTACACCTGAAACTAATAACACATTGTATGTTATAACTAACTGGAATTTAAATAGAAGCAACAACAACAAAACCAACCCCAAAGTATAGAACAGAACATGCGAGTAGAAATTAATATAATCTAATCCTACTGTTCAGGGGATTGTAAAAGCTGGTATACCTGGAAGTTGTTACCTGGCCTGTACAGAAAACAGTATTTTAGAAAGATCCACCATGTAATATGCAGAATGGTTTTTTTCACTCAAAAATATTAAGCATCTCCTTCACTACATCTTGGGAGAAATGAAAGTAAGCTCAACTCTATACTTGGTTCTGCCATCCCTCAACAAACTTGAAGGCATATTCACATGAATAAAACAGAGCATCTAAGAAGAAGACATGAAACTATAGGAGCAGGCTGTGTAATCCACACACATGAGAAATATATTTCTATTATGTAATTAATATTCTTTTCCAGGCAGTTTTTTTTCTCCTCATAACTTCTTGATTGAAATAATGACCATCTTTTCTCTGTATTCTCATTATCCTTTGACTGACATTTCCTAAAAAAAAAAAAAAAAGAAAAAGAAAAAAAGAAAAGAGGGCTTTTAGCTTTTCTTGGTGTTTATGGCTTGACTGTCATACTCCTTTGGTCTAATTAACTGCACACAGAATGAGAAGAGCTTAGAGTATTGTTATCATCAGTAAGTTAATATAAGTCTCTCCTGTTCAACATCTAAATGAATGTATTTTTGTTTCCTCTGGTATTGTTCCTAATCCTCTTAATGTTACACATATGCTTTCGCTTGTTGTTTCTCTCAGCTTAGAGTTAAGTTTATGCTTCCTAGAAAGGAAATATTTGTTGGGGAGTTAAAAATGTAGTAAGCAGAATTTACAGTGGGTTTAAAGTTTGATATCAGTGATACCCTTCATTAAAGAAAACAGATTTAAATATCTATGCAGTCTATATTAAAACTTTGTATAAAGTCTGAATGTCTGTAGCATTTATTTGCCACATTCTAGAGTCACAAGTAAGCATTTTTCAGAGACATGACTTTGTTCTGTTGGTATAAAATCCATTTTGTTAGCCGTAGGTTCCCAGCTGCTTCTTAATGAGATACAAGCATAATTCAGAGAAAAATAGACTAGGAAACCAAGACTATTAGAGCAAACAGTGTAATAAGAGAGAGGAAAGAATATGAGCCACAAAAGGATCTTTTTATCAGGGTATCCTGTGGTATGCTCTGATTGTAGGCAGACACAAACTGAGATTCAACATTATACTCAAAAGTTACCGACTGTTTAATTGTCAACTTTATGATGGTGAGAGGAGAGACTTAAAAATTCTTGGCAGCTCTTAGTAAAAGTCTTTACCTTGATATTTTTAGTGTTTTAACTTTTTTCTGAATAGTTAAAAAGGTTTTTGATGGAAGTTGTTTGATTTTTGATTACTGTCAAGAGTGCTTAAGCTCAATAGATAACTTGGAAATAGTGTAATTTATCAAATGTTACAAATTGATCATTTTATCAGATATTTTCTGGGTTTTTAAGTATGTAATCACCCACAGGCTAGATTTAACACCTGACCAATGCCAAGTATATTTTATTACATATATAAATTGCCAAATAGATAAGCAAACAGAATTCTACTCAGCTGAAAGATGCTAGAGTATGCTATGTCTCTTTTTGTGGAAGAAAGTCTTCATGGATGTCATCTAAAGTGAACGAGGGCACTTGGAGGAGCTCTCTGAGCACAAGCATCCCACGCACAATAAATAGCTTAGCCCTGAGCATGTACTAGGAGATATTATAAATGGACAGTCCCAGGGAAATATCCACCTTTCAAATTATGATGACGTTCAATGGAATTATATAATGAACAGTTTCAGCTGAAATGAAAAGCTAAATACACAATGGACTGGAATCACATAATCCATTTTATTGGAAAGATATTTTTAAATGCATACAATCATCTAGCTACTCATTGGTTTTCTCAGGAGGCTATGCATTTGCTGTGAAAAACTATGAATGACTAACCCATTAGAGGTAATCTAAATTATTTAAGAAAACTTGTCCCCCATTTCATAAAGAATGTATGTGAAAACTATTTTCATTGTATTCGTCATGTATAAGATCTGAGGTCTCTCCTATTTGGCAGTATCAACTTAAATTGAAATAAAAATGTCCTGTTTCTCATACCATACCTATATATCCCCACACATTAATTAGCATTCTTTGTAAGATTTACTGAGTCCTTTAATTTTTATGTATCCCATTTCTTTGGTGAAGAAGACCAACAACTCGGACATAAATTGTCATCCAATTCATCTTTATGCAGATAAGGGAGGTTTTACATTTAATTTCCAAAACAGATGGCTGTTTTCCCTGTAAGAGCTCTAGAATGGAAACATTATGATTTTTTTCAATAGCAATTTCATCATTTAATCACCTTTATACAAGGTGTATATTTTTCATCTTTGTATCTACTATTTAAAAACCTATGTTATAGGTTAACCCATTTTCCTTTGACTCTGAACTTTATCTATCTAGCATATAGCAGCAGAGGCCCCTTGAATCTACTCTTCAAGTACTCGCAGACAGTTTTGTGTCCCTTCAGGTGAAATGCTTCTGTCATGCCGACCATTTTTTGTGTGTGGAGAAGTTCTATGTTGTTTTGGTATATACTAAATAATTTATTCAAGTGGTGCCTCTCATTGTGAAAAACAGTTTTTTTCTCTTTTAAAACCCAAATATTTATTGTATGTTTTCAATAGTTCTAATTTAGTGTGATATTGAGCTACCCTTGAACAAAACACAGAAAATGAGATACTCTTTAGCAGTAACTTCTAGAACTGAGAAAACAGAGGATAGAATGTATTATAAACATTCCTAAACTGTATTTTTGAACTTTCTGGAAAAGAAGTCAGTACATCAGTGTTTAAGTAATTGGTAGGGTGTGTGGGGGCCAGACAGTAATGATGATTTGTTTGAGATTTGAAACCTCTATATGAGGATTTATTATACATGATGGTGGGGGTATCCAAGGACATGAAGAGTCTACACATGAATGCTATATGCCCATGTCCTTGCAACTAATTAAAAAATTGGTAGAGAGATTTGGGGGAGAATTATTTGAGGCCTCATATTGTGCACATTTGGTGTTTTAGTTCTAGTCATGTGCTTTCACTGAGGAGAAGTGATCAGTCTGGTTTTATTTAGTTCATGTTTCTTGTGAAACATGAACTTATTTGGAATAAGCCAAAAATATACTTAAACACACTCAAAATGTTGTCCTATTGTCAATATATGAACACTATTAACTTAGTTTAAAAAATATGCGGAACAAATTTGAAGAAATCCACTGTTAATAAAATATACAAAAGTTATAGTATGTTCTTCATAAAAAAGACAAAAAATTTTTAAAAGAGCATCCATTAAAATAAAGATACTCTAGAAGCACAGTTCAAATAAATAACTTTGCATCTTAAAGTTTAATTTCTAAGCCCCTAGACATAAATTGGATACAAATTGAGAAAGACAACCACCTAATATATAACTTGTCAGATTTGGATGGTTTCTATACTGACAAAATAATTTTTTAAAAAGAAACAGAAAATATGATTCTTGCTCAGAATCACAGAGATGGTTGTGTATTTATACATGCAATAGAATATATATGATGGTTTGAAACCATTTCTATTTAGGATTATAGTATGCTCTGATGCTTTTGCAGATCATGTGCCTCAGTTTTTCAATGAAGAGTTGCCTCTGGGTAGTGCTGGGACTGCTCTGTTTTAATAATCAGCAGCAGCAGAAAGTCAAGAACCATTCCCATTCGTATTTGGTCAGACCAGTCAAAGTGACATAAAATAGGGTTTACTAAAGTAGTCAACGTCTCTGGTTTACCCTGTTCTATTAAATGACATGACAAGTGGAATTGACATGACATATACTAGCTGGAATAATTGCAATCATTTTGTAATCAGATGTTGAGACTCACATGGCATGATGTTAGAGAAAAATATAAACAAATATTTTTTGAGTAGTACGTTTAAGAGCCTTTTATGTCTGCTTTTTGTGTGCAGGCCCATTATATATACTTGATCAAATTCATTTATTTTATGTATTCATTGATACTGCCTCATTCCTAAAGAACTTGAGGTTTGTGTACTTGATACAAAACCAAAAACGCATACATATATCTAGTACTCTAGTCATAAATCCTTTTGTTATTCATTCAGAGGTAATACTTTGGCCCCATGTATGTGAGAAGGATTTTGGCTCTCTGTTCTATTACATTGATGAGCTTTTCAATTCCTATAGTCTGCCTCCTTGACTTTCCCAATAAACTATCTTCAAAACAGAAACTACAGATTCAGGAAGCCCTTTGATATCTTCTAACAATTTGAATGAAAAAAAAAATTCTTAATACAGTAATGCTTTTCTTCAACAATAGGTTACCCTATTTGAAACAAGCCTAGAAAAGGTATATAATACATGGAAGCTGAGCAGGTGTTTGTCTAGAAAGTTAGGTTTGTGAAATCATATATAATCTCATCCTTATTCTATAACCTCACTTAGAGATGTTCTGATTAATGATGTAGCTCATTAAAACTGCTGTGCATGTTACTTAGACTTTTTGGGAATTAGTCACTTTACTATAATACTGACATTGACTTCCTGAGGTCTAAGTTCTACTTATGACTCTGCCACTTTAGTGACGTTGAGTAAATCTTTTCATATTTAGTGGCCTGTGTTTCCATATCTTTAATAAATTATTAATTTGAGGCTGTGTATGTGTCTTTGAGATTGGTTTTGCATATAGCAATTACTAAGTAGAAACTGATTTAAGTTTAAGAAACCTTAAATTTTTGAAGTTCTAAACAAAACTAATTGTTAAGCTTTAAACTTGGACAAAATGTTTATTCTACTTCCAAAATACAACATATTCTAGTAAAACTGTCAAAGGTAGCTGAATAATCTTTTAGAACTGTGAATTATTTACCGTGTGTAAATATAGTATATGCAATTTCTCTTAATATTTTAATTTTCTGATAGTCTCTCTAAAGCACTAAATCTTAAAGTCTAATATATGAAACTATAAATATGGTAAAATTCATTCAATATTCTAATAATTAAGATTGTTTAGTTTCAACTTAAAATCACAAGTTTAAAGTAATAATTTCAATTTTCTGGAGATAATACAAAAATTCAAAGATAAAGACTGAATTCTTATTAAAGTTGCTCTGGGCCTTCCAGGTGGGGGTGGTCACATATTTGCATTTAAGTTGCAGATTAATTACATAATTTTTTTGTTTACCCATAGACTCAAATTGTTCCTATGATTTGATTGTCTGTTTCTTTGACTCTTACAATATATAAATGCATTTTCTAGCCAATTGTATAGTCATTTGCATTTGTTGAAATCTTTATTTTCTTATTTACAGAACCACACTGATTTTGCAGATTTTATAATAATGATTACATTTTAGATGTTTTTCATTGCTCCAGATGATTATTTAATTATAACTTTCAAGTCATCCAAATTACATAAAATAAGATCTTTTAGCAACATTTTCAGCATTAATATTTAGCTTAAAAATTGATTGTGTTTGTACTATGCAAAAGAACATTTCCAGGAATTTGGAGAAAGTTTCATCATGATGTAGTCTTTCAGAGAGCTAAACTTAAAGAAAAAATAAACCCCTTAAAGCGGAATTCAAGTACAAAAAATACATGGTGTTTCCACAGATAAAAAAGGGTACGAATAGAATTTGGGGAAAAGAGCATTTATTTATTGACTAGGTTTCCCTTAGACATCTTAAAGAAAGAAGTTTATGGCTGAGTTTTGAAGAAACAACCGATAAGAGGGTAAGAGGTGGTGTTATGGAAAACTTTAAAAGACCTTGAACAGGAGAACCTGGGTGACTCAGTCAGTTGGGCATTTGACTTGAACTCAGATCATGATCTCTCAGTTCATGGGTTTGAGCCCTACATTGGAGTCTGCACTGACAGAGTAGACACAGCCTACTTGGAATTCTCTCTTTCTCCTTCTCTCTCTGCCCCTCCCATTCTTTCACTCTCTTTCTCTTTCAAAAATAAACATTCAAATATGACCTTGGACAGGGGAGCCTGGGTGCCTCAATCAGTTAAGCATCTGACTCTTGATTTCAGCTATGGTCATGATCTTGCAGTTTCTAGGATTGAGCTCCACGTCAGGCTCCACACTGACAGCATGGAGCCTGCTTGGGATTCTCTCTCCCTCTCTCTCTGCCCCTCCCCAACTTGCATACTCTCTGTCTGTGTCTCTCTGTCAAAAAATAAATTAATTAAAAAATAAATAAAAGACCTTGAACAAAGCCCACAGGTTAGAAGATCACTAGATATATTGTGGGAACAAATGTGTAGAGAAGGAATGAGGAAAAACATTAATGAAGCATATAGATACCTCTATTGAAAATAATTTTGAATACTAGGCAGGGAGTGTGGGCTCCATTCTATATGTGGAAGGAACATAGTTCTGACAGTAATGGACTGGGTAGGTTTCTATGTAACCAGAAACCAAGAACTCAGGAAAAAGAGAGAGGTAGAAATATAAAATGAAAGAATTCTTCATATAGGGCTTTCATCAAAGTAGTGGAACATGGTGATTTTACAAGGAATAAAGTAACAGAGTAGAGAGATCTGATCATTAAGATTCAGGAAAAGATGAGCAGAACGGACGGAGCTTCAAAAACTTCAAAAAGAAGAATCTCAAAATAGCTAGATTTGAAGAAATACAGCCGTGTTTTGCAGAAGCCTAGAGAGAAGAAAAATGAGGGGTAGTGTAAGAGCTATTTCATGCTGTAGAGATGAGATCACACTTAGGTGGGATCAGAAACCAACTTCATGGGTAGAAGAGAGAAGAAAAATAGAAGCTGAAGACAAAAATGCAGTGTTCCCTTTCAGTAAGTTTTGTGTTGAGGAAAATGAAAAGGATTGGATAGGAATTTTTGGAGGGTTCAGTATTTGGGGGGCAGTGGAAGAATGTGAGAATATTTGGAGGTAAGACCCAAGGACCCAGTGAGAAGGGAGTGATTGAATACCAAGAAGGAAGAACTTATGAGCAAATTGAGGAGAAGTTAAGGAAGAATGCAGGTCTAGATAGAGGATATGTCAGGGTGGGGGTGGGGAAGTGATCTGAGACAGGAAATCCACTTCTAAGACTGGAGGGAAAAGAGTAAAAGGCAGGTCCAGATTCTGAGGAATTTGAGGTAAAGAGAAAATGAGAAATTTAGGGAATTTGTATTAGTTGTATTCAATGTTGTGAATGATTAGTCAGAAGAAAGGCATAGGTAAGAATACTTTTCCTTTCTATGCTTATAGGAATAACTGTGTTCTGTTCCAACATATTTGAGAGGCAAAATTATATCCAACAATATGTTTTATAATTGTTTATTAATGATTTTTATGGTACCTCTGGTGGAAATAATTGGGCAGAAACATTCTAGTGCTTAAAACTGAATTAATTTTGATGCCTGAAATGTTATTGTTGTATTCATTTTAAACAATTTCCTTTGCAGTTTGAGATTTTATTATATGTTAGTAGAAATAGTTGAATTTTTTAAAATGCCTTTGAAGAGATGTGTGATATCTATAACATGTTAATCTCCATAAGTCAGTTCACCAATAGCAAAGTTGGGAAAAGTCACAAATAGACTATTCACAAAAGATGAAGTGCAAATGTTCAGTAACGAAGTGAAAATTCAGTTCCACTGGTAAAAAAAAAATGGAAAGTAAATACATTTTTTACCTATTGGCAGAGATTAAACAAAAGAAAACAATGGCCGTGCTCAGTTTTGGTGAGTATAGAATACAAAATACCTCCCTGGGAGAAAGAACACAGTTTGAACAGTGAGGACACTAACAAAGCTCCAGAACCTTTTGTATTTAAGTTCAGCTAACTTGAGTTTGAAAGTTTTACTTGTCCTTTTTATTTTACCTGAAGTCTGAGAATAAGGACAGTAGAGATTCTGTGTAATGAGTAGCATTGTACAAATCTCCTACAAATCTCCCTACAATTTTAGGGAAGTAAGTTTCTCCATCATTAGATAGACAATTAGGAATATCTCAGATATAAAACACAAAGTGAATTATATATATATATATATATATATATATATATATATAGAGAGAGAGAGAGAGAGAGAGAGAGAGAGAGAGAGAGAGAGAAAGCTCATGTGCACGCACCAAGCTGTGATCAGACCTGAAACAGATATATAATGATCGAACATATTTCTGTTTTGTTAGTGTAGGTAATTAAATCCATTTGAAGATGTTTAAAGGAGGTTTTAGACTTGGGATCCAGTTTCTGTCCTATCTTTACAGTCTTGATTAGGTAATAAGAGTGCAGGCCATGCATTAGAAAAATCCTTGGCTACGGCTTTAAAGTTTTCTCATCAATGTAGGATTTTAATAATTTTATCTGTGCCATAATAGTAGACTGAAGAGCTGAATTTGTATGCTGTTGGCTAAAAGGAGGAACTGAGAAAGTAAAATTCTGCTTCACCGTTGATAAGACTGGTGTAATACATGTAGAAAAGGCCCACTGCAAAGTTGATAGAAAGCAATATTTCTCCCAAGAACATGCTACAGCTGTTAAGTGTCATAACTACTTCCTTTTTTGAATGACTGCTACATTTTTAGTCACTGAGAAATGCTGTTCTCCCAAATCCTAAACTGCTAGAAATGTTGCTGTTTGAAATTATATCAATATGGAAAAAGGATTGCACTCTTGCCAAGAGCCTCTATGTTACTTTGACATAAAAAGCTTTGACTTACAAACAAAATGTACAGTTTCAGGTAGGGGATTTCTGGAAACATTCTACATCTATGTTAACTTTGTAGTTTATAAGGTAAAGGAGCACGGATCCACTTTCTTTGATAATTTTCATATTTGGCACTATTTTTTCCATTTTTTCTAAGTTGTTGAATTATTGGCATTAGGTTATATATAACCTATATATAACCCTTATTATCCTTTTAACATTAGTAAAATCTATATTGATGTCCCATCTTTCTAATTCATTGATTTCTATGCTAATCTTTATTATTTTCTCCTTTCTTCTTGGGTTTAATTTGCTTTTCAATAATTAGTTTGTTAAGATGGACACTTACCTCTCTGATTTGTGAACTTTATTCTTTTTTTTTTTTACTATAAGCACTGAATGTTATTAATTTCACTCTAAAGACTGCTTTAGCTACATTCCAAAAAATGCATTTTTATACTTATGTTTTTGTGTATTTTTATAATTTATATGACTTTAATCCTTTTAAATTGTATAGACTTATGTTATGCCTCAAAATGGGGTCAATCTTAGTGAATGTTCATGTACTCTTAAAAAGAGAGTTTATTGTGCTGTCCTTGGTAAATGTGTTTTATTGGTGTTTTCTATAAATGTCAGAATAAGTTGGTTAATAGTGCTTTTCAGTTATTCTACATAATTACTGATATTTCTGTCAATTATAGAGTAGTATTGAAATCTTCAATTATAATTCTAAATTTTTCTCCACTGAAGTCTGTCCACTTTTGTTTCCTCTATTTTGAAGCTCTGATATTAGCTGCATACACATTTAATATACTCATGTCTTCTTGATACATTGACTTTGTAATTATTAACCAATTTCCCTCATTATCACTGGTAATATTCTTTGCTCTGAAATCTATTTTTTCTGATAGTAAAATAGTCATTCCAGCTTTCTTTCTACCTCTGTTTTTCTTCTTTCATTTCCTTTCCTATCTCCCCTCCCCCCGCTCCCCTTCTCTCCTCTCCTTTCCTCTCCCCTTCTCTCTGCAGAGGGAAGAGGAGAGGGAGAGAGATCCTCTCCTCTCCTCTCAGAACAGGGAAGGGGAGAGGGAGAGAAATCTTAAGCAGTCTCCACACCCAGCCAAGCCTGACTTGGGGCTTGATCTCATGACCCTGAGATCGTGACCTGAACTGAAATCAAGAGTCAGATGCTTAACCTACTGACACCCAGGTGCCCTGCAGTTTTCTTTTGTATAGTGGTAGCATAGTACACCTTTTTCCATTTTTTTTTTCTTTCTTTGACTTTATGCTCAAAGTGAGTATTTACATGCTACATTATTTAGGTTTTGCTTTCTTTTTTTAAGTTTATTTGTTTATTTTTGAGAGAAACAGAGACAGTGTGAGCAGGGGAGGGACAGAAGAAGAGAGAGAACCCCAGGCAGGCTCCATGCCATCAGCACAGAGCCTGATGCCAAGCTCGAACTCACAAAACTGTGAGATCATGACCTGAGCCGAAACCAAGAGTCAGATGTTTAGCCAACTGAGCCGCCCAGGCACCCCAATTTGGGTTTTGCTTTTTATCACCTCGCAGTCACTTTCATTTTTTGGAGTGTTTAGATTATTTACATTTAATATGATTATTGATGTGATTGGGCCTGCCTTCTTTTTGATTAATATTATTTAATATTATTTTCTCTCTAAGGAACATTTTTTGGAGTTCTAGAGTTAATATCAATTTTTAACTTATTACAGCTACCTTTAGATAATATAGTATAACTTTTTATGTTGTAAGAAAGTTAAAACAGTATCCTATTTTCCTCCTCAAACTTGTACTTTTGCTATTATACATTTTTGTTTTACATATGTTACAAACTACACAGTTCACTGTTGTTTTTTTTTTTTGCTTTGAGCTATACGTTATCTTTCAAATAATTTTTAAAAAATTAATGTTTGTTTATTTATTTTTGAGAGACAGAGCACAAGAAGGGGAGGGGGCAGAGAGAGAGGGGGGCACAGAGTCCGAAGCAGGCTTTAGTCTCCGAGCTGTCAGCACAGAGCCCAACATGGGTCTCGAACCCACGAACTATGAGGTCATGACCCGAGCCGAAGTCAGATGTTTAACCAATTGAGCCAAACAGGTGCCCCTCAAATAATTTTAAAATAAGAAAATATTTATATTAGTAACATATTTACAATATCCTATGCTTTCCATTCCCTTGGGTAAATGGAAGGTTTCACCTAGTATTTTTTCCTGTATTAAAAACTTCTTTTAACATTTATTTCAGTGCAGGTCTTCTGGAAACAAATATTTTCAGCTTTTTAATTTTTTAACTAGTTTTTTTGTTTGTTTCATATTCACTTTGAAAGATTTTTTTCTCTGAATATAAAATTTTAGGTAAACAGATTTATTTTAAAATTTTAACACATTGAGTATATCATTCATTGTCTTTAGCTTGCCTTACTTCTAATGAGAAATCTGTGATTCTTATTTTTGTTGTGTTTTATGTAATATTTTTCCCATCTGCTTTGAAGATTTTTTTTCTTTTTGGTTTTTAGCAATTTGATTATGGTTACCTTTCCGTATTTTATTGTATGTTTATTCTTCTTTTAGAATGTTTGGGCTTATACTTTTCATAAATTGGAAGTTTGGGGCCTTTATTTCAATATTTTTTGCCTTTCATTTCCCCAGGCCTTGATTGTGTGCAAATATTAACTGTTTGATATTATCCACTCAGTCTCTCATTTTTCTTTTCTCAATCTTTCTTCTTTTCATGCTTCATTTCACATAGTTTCTATTTCTACTGCTTCAAGTTTATGGATTATTTTTCTTCTGAAGTTTTAATCTTGTGTTAAATCTATCCAGCATACTTTTCATCAGAAATTGAATTTTTTATCTCTATATCTTACATTTGGGTAAGATAAGTTATTTTAAAATAACTTCCATTTTTTTCCTATCAGGGTCATTTCTATATTCTTAAGCATGTGAAAAATATTTGTAGTAGTTGTTTTAATACCCTTGTCTGCTAATATCATTACCTCAGTCATTTGTGCCTCTATTTATATTGTTTGACTTATCTCCTGGTATTTGGTCATATTTTCTGCTCTCTTGCATGTTTCAAAATATATTATCAGATCCAAGGTATTGTGGTTTTTATGTGTTAGGGTTTTGAGTGTTAGGGATTTTGCTATGTTTCTTTAAGTAATGTTGGATACTCTTCTGGTATGCAGTTAAGTTACTTGGATCAGTGGTGGTTTGCTTTGAATAATTTTCTGTTGGCCCTTGGTGTAATTAAATCCCATTTAAAGAAATAGCCTTCTGTGAACTTAATTCGATGTTTCATCTCTTATAAAACCTAACCGCTCTGGCTAAGAACACAAACTACTCCTAGCTTTGTGTGGGCTTTGGGAATTTTTATGTCTTCTCATTTTGTTTCCCACATGATGTAGTTTCCACTTACAGATGTGTAGATCTGCACTAAGCCAAAAACTTGAGGGAAGTCTCTGAAGATCTCCAGAACTCTGTCTGCAAGGTTCTCCATTCTTTGGTGCCATGCACCATGTATTGTAGATAGTTCAACCTCTCAAAAACTGATCTTTTTCTACTTTGTTCCCTCAGCTCAATTAGACTACCAGACTTTATGTGGGTTTCTTCTTCCCTTTGTTGAGTGTCTGGGCAATAAACTGATATAATTTTAGGGCTCATCTTAATTTTCCTTCTCACAGGGAGTACAATCCTTAACCACATATTCTCTAATGTTTGAAAGTCATTATTTTATATATTTTGTCCAGTTTATTCTGGTTGTCTTAAGGTGTGAGTATAAATCTAATTTCTGTTCCTCCAACTTGGTTGGAAGTAAGCATTCTCTAAATCCATTTTAATCCTGCTATTAACTTTCACTTTTCTTTAATTCTTCTTGTGTCATCATTCTCCATTTTAATTTTTCTGTGATCTGTAGTTCACAATCTGTTCAGTCCTTAGGGTTTGTTCTTATTTTAATTAATGCCAAGTCTTTTTGCTTTCTAGGATCTTGGATGTATATCCAGCTCTCAACAAGATCATGGTATCAGGGGTGAAGGATTATTAATTAAAAAAAAATTCTGAACAACTCAAGTGAAAACACTTAGATTCTATCAGAGACTCTGTTAAGGACTGACACCATAATTCTATGTAAGTTCTTACTGAGGTTAAGCACATTTAATAAATCAAAGGATTTTTTTTCCTGCCCAAATGTGTTTTAAAGAAAAGCAAAATATTTGCTTTTAATATTCATGTCTTGCTTAGTATTATGTGCCACTGCTGATACACAAGGTTGACCTTTTTAAAATAACCAAGCATCAGTTCACATTTTGTCAGTGGTTCTTACTCTGGACATGGTCCATTGCAGTTGGGGGCTACTTAAAGTCTTGCAAATTGATAGGACATTTTGTGCATATATGTGTATGTACATTAGTTCTATACCTCTCTGCAATGGTATAGGGCCCAGTGATACAAAAAAGTTTAATTGCAAATTAGATTATAACCTAAGCTATTACTTATGCTTGTATCTGTGATATAAAGGAATCACTAAAAATGTTAATGAAGTTATCGATTTTACTTTATCATTTGTTTTATTCACTGCTTGATGTTCTTATACTTTCTGTATATTTAAAATTTATAATTACGAAGAAGTGGGCTTTCAGGCCCTATTAATCTAACTCAGGTCTTCAGATATCAAGATTACAATTTTTTTTAAACTTCCATTAGTATTGTAATGCCTACTATTATTTTAAAGAATGGTTGGGAATAATGACTGGCAAAAAATAACTGGGAATTGTATTTCCCACTGGAATTTCTAAGACTCATCAAAAACTTTGTTACTTCTTTGAAATCTTAATATTATTCAGGGGGAGGTAACTAGAAATAAAAAGTCTTAACTCTGCAATATGCTTTTTCCTCAAGTAATAATGACATGGTGGTCATAGTTGTTAATGTGTGAAGCATACTGATTCAAAGGAAAATAACTTTGAACCGCAAAATGGTAAAGAACATTAAATTTATTTTTGACAGTATTTCACAGAGCATATCTTTGTATTAAAAAATATTTTTAGGGGCACGTGGGTGCCTCAGTTGGTTAAGTATCTGACTTTGGTTCAGGTCAGGATCTCACAGTTCATGAGTTCGAGCCCTGTGTCAGGATCTGTGGTGACAGCTCAGAGCCTGGAAGCCTGCTTAAGATTCTGTGTCTCCCTCTCTCTCTCTGCCTCTTCCCCGCTTGCACTCTGTCTTTCTCTCTCTCTCAAAAGTAAATAAACATTTTAAAAAAATCTAAAAATATTTTTAACACTTTTTTCTTCTGACACTGACACAAAGGAATTGGCCTTTTTTCCATATTGCTGCAATGAAAATATCAATGGTTGGTATACTTTTATACATTTATTGAAGCATAATTTAATTTAAATACCATAAAATTCATGCTGTTTTTGTTGTCATTTTTTGTTTGTTTTGTTTGTTTTATTTTTGTTAGATAGAAAAGGAGAGGGGCAGAGAAAGAGGGAGAGAGAAAATCCCCATCTTGAATGTGGGGCTTGAACTCATGAACTGTGAGATCATGATATCAAGACTCAGATGTTTAACCAATGGAGCAATGTAGGTTCCCCAAATTCATGCATTTTAATTGTACAATTTAATGATTTTTAGTAACTTTAAAAAATTTTACAACCATTACTACATTCTAGTTTTGGAATATTCTATCAACCCCAAATTTCTCTCATGGCAGTTTTCAGTTAACTCTGCTCCCATCCCCAGCCTTGGTAACTCCTAATCTGCTCTCTCTAGATTTTCCTTTTCTGGAAATTTCATAAAGATGGAACCATACAATATGTAATCATATGCATTTGAATTCTTTAATTTAGTATGTAGTATTTTTGAAGTCCATGCATGTAGTAGCATGATCAGTAGTTGGTTTTCTCTTTTTTGTTGTTGGCTCTAGGGTACATTCTAAATCAACATAAAGGTAATAATTACCACTAGGAAGATATTTTTGTCAGTTTATTTTTAAAACATTGAGTATGTATTACATTAGGATTTATTTTTTATGAATACATAATTTATTTTTTATTTTTTTTTAAATTTTTTTTTAATGTTTATTTATTTTTGAGACAGAGAGAGACAGAGCATGAATGGGGGAGGGGCAGAGAGAGAAGGAGACACAGAATCAGAAGCAGGCTCCAGGTTCTGAGCCATCAGCCCAGAGCCCCAGCAGGGCTCGAATTCACGGACTGCGAGATCGTGACCTGAGCCGAAGTCGGACGCTCAACCGACTGAGCCACCCAGGCGCCCCGAATACATAATATTTTAGAAAATACCGTGGAAAATAGTTTAAGGGGAATTTGAAATATGAGTCATGATAAACAATTAAAGAGAATTATAGGTAACACATGTTTGTGGCATACCCACTCTGCTATAAATAATGGGATTACATAGATACTTAAGGCCTACATACTTCCCTGAAGCTGACTCTATGGTAAAACGTGTTAATCCTTGTGCACACCATTTCACGTTCATTCATTTTGTGTAACAAAACGTGCTAGTAAATTAAAGCAGGGTTCACGAACCACTAGCCCATGGGCCCAATTTGGTCCATTGCCTATTTTTGTATGACCCGTGTTTTGTAAAGTGTTTTACTTTTTTTTTTTTTTAGAATTTTTTTACATTTTTTGTTTTTTATTTTTGAGAGGTAGAGACAGATTGCAGGTGGGGGAGGGACAGAGAGAGAGGGAGACACAGAATCTGAAGCAGGCTCCAGGCTCTGAGCTGTCAGCACAGAGCCCAAAACCAGGCTCAAAGTCACGAAATGTGAGATCATCACCTGAGCCGAAGTCAGATGCTTAACTGACTGAGCTATCCAGGCACTCCAAATGTTTTACATTTTAAAATAATTGTTTAGGGATGCCTGGGTGGCTCAATCGGTTAATCGTCCAACTCTTGATATCGGCTCAAGTCAATATCTCATGGTTTGTGGGTTCGAGCCCCATGACAGGCTCTATGCTGACAGTGTGGAGCCTGCTTGGGATTCTCTCTCTCCCCTTCCATTGCCCCCCTCTCTTAAAATAAATAAGCATTTAAAAAAATAAAATAAAGTAATTGTTTAAAAAGTAAAGAAGAAAAAATGTTCTGTTCCCTGGTTTAAACAAAAATTACTATTACCTCTAAAGATTCTGTGGGTTGACTTACTCCAGATTGTTCTTGCTTTGAGTCTTCCATGTGGCGGTAGGCATTTCCTGATTGGGGCTACAACCATTGAGCTTGACTGTTCCTTCACATGGCTGGCAGATGATGCTTGCTATGGCCTGGGAACTCAGCTGGGAATATTTACAGGAGATCTACGCTTGGTCTTTCTGCATGGCTTGCACTTCATACAACATGGCACCTGGATTCTAAAGTGGAGCATACCATGTAAACATTTCAAGAAATCTATACAGAAGATGCAAGGTTTTTTGGGAAGTCATGGAGTGTAATTCTTTTGCAATCTATGGAATATACAGCATTAGCTGTATATTCAATGTAGGTGGTGCCCATCTTTTGCAATATACAGCTAATGTTGTATATTCAATGTAGGTGGTGTCCATCACTTTGGGGAGTGAATATTTGGAGGTGTGGTTCACTGCGAGAGTGGGGTGGTAGTCATTGGAGACTAACTTCCACAGTCCTCCCTTTGGGTTCTAATGATTCCCTTCCCTCCCAAGTGCAAAATATACTCAGTCCCTCCAAAGATTCCCAAAGTATTATCTCATATTATCACAATCAGGTGTAAAGCCTAGAATTTCATTATCTAAATAAGGTCCAGGTGTGAATGAGACGCCTCAAATAAGGTGCTTTTTTATTTATTTATTTATTTATTTATTTATTATTATTATTATTATTTTTTTTTTTTTAATTTTTTTTTTCAACGTTTTTTATTTATTTTGGGGACAGAGAGAGACAGAGCATGAACGGGGGAGGGGCAGAGAGAGAGGGAGACACAGAATCGGAAACAGGCTCCAGGCTCCGAGCCATCAGCCCAGAGCCCGACGCGGGGCTCGAACTCACAGACCGCGAGATCGTGATCTGGCTGAAGTCGGCCGCTTAACCGACTGCGCCACCCAGGCGCCCCTATTATTATTTTTTTTAATGTTTATTTTTGAGACAGAGACAAAGCATGAATGGGGGAGGGTCAGAGAGAGGGAGACACAGAATCTGAAACAGGCTCCAGGCTCTGAGGTGCCAGCACAGAGCCGGACGCGGGGCTCGAACTCACGGACCGCGAGATCATGACCTGAGCCGAAGTCGGCCACTTAACCAACTGAGCCACCCAGGCGCCCCTCAAATAAGGTGCTTCTTAATCTGAATCTGTACATTAAAAGAGACAATTTACCTGCTTCCCACACACTGATTAAGGCCCAATTCTGCCCCCTAGGATTGCTTCCTTCTGGTTTGGGCTCTATCCTCTGGGGTCCAAACTGAATCATTCCTTCTTTTCCGTAAGAAATGCCCAAGCTCTCAGCTGAGTAAATTTTACAGCTTGCTTCTTGCTCATAGAAATTTGAAGGGCCTGAAACATCGTTTTGTTGTAGCTGTCTCTTTTGGTACAAGTTGGCACAAATTATTTTAAAATTTTGTTCATTTTTATGTATCAAGTTGTAAGTCTGTTCCATTGCACATTGTGGACCCACACCCACATTTTTTTTTCTGAGAGGGTACCTTCTGTAGCTCACAATTTTATAGAATCATTGTCTAGTAAACAGTATCTAAAAGATAATTCCTTAGATTCATAGCAGACCTTTTTTCTAGGCAAGAAAATCTAAGAAGCATACCCTTAAGATTTTGGAAAAAATTTTATCTAGCTAAGAGGGTAGAAAAGGCATGCCCTTATTATTCTTAGAAGTCATTTTTTTTTTTTCCTAGTGGAGAAGGTCTACAAGGAACTGCCTTAAATCTTTCTGAAGCCTTAACAAAGGGTTTTACAGATGCTCTCTCAATCTGAAATTTATCCTGAGGCCACATTTTGCAAAAAGAGCCCTGATTTGATCTTTGTCCAGATGCCATTTCTTACTTTGAGAAAGTTGTGCTGTCTGGAAAGGCTAGGTGTGAAACAATTCTATATTTTAAACAAGTCCTTGTTTTTTATATTTCCTTTAAATTCTGATAAAAAATTAATAGTCTCTCCTGTAGTTGTACTTTCTCTCTATATTTTTTTCATATACAGCTAAGATAAAATAAACAGTTGGCGCTTTTCATATTCTTTCAGGAAAAAAAAATCCTGAGCTATATTTAATATCCCATTAAGTAAATTTTTGATACCACAAATAGGAAGCACTATGGGGAAAATGGTCAGAGCAGTGTATCCAGAATGCAGGCAAAAGGGAGTGCATTATCTGTGAAGTTAAAAATATACTGAAACTATCAAAAGTCATTCTTTATATTATCATTGAACAGCAATTCTAAACAATGTCACAGAAAATTCTCAGCTGGGGCAGACTACTCCACTACGCTCCCTTGTGGTCAGCTTGGGATATCACTTTCATGACTATGTTAGATTATATGGCAAGAGGGGTTTTGCAGATGTAATTAAAGTTTTAATCAATTGAGTTCATCAGAACTAATATCCCGACTGGGCCTGACCTAATCATATGAGCTCCTAAAAAGGCGTTTAGAGGTTAGAGACAGAAGAAGTCAGAGAGATGCAGTCCTGCTCACCTTAAAGAAACACATTTATGTTATGAAGTGCCCATGATAGCCATGGGATTTCAGCTGGGGGAGACCCTGACAGAGAGCCAGATATATAGATATTGTGAGATAATAAACAGATATTGTTTTAAGCCATTAAATTTATTTATTTGTTTGTTTTAATATTTATTTATTTTTGAGAGAGAGACACACAGCATGAGCGGGGGAGGGGCAGAGAGAGAGGGAGACACAGAATCTGAAGCAGGTTCCAGGCTCTGAGCTGCTCAATGTGGAGCTGGAACTCACGAACCTGGAGATCATGACCTGACCTGAGCTGAAGTTGGACAGTTAACCGACTGAGCCACCCAGGTGCACCTCAGCCATTAAATTTATGGTAATTTGTTATACATCAATTAAAAAAAATAATATATTTAGTTTAAATTTTGTTTTGCTATGGTTTTCTCTGGGATAATGGTTAGGAATGTTGAATGATGGTAAGTTACAAAATTCATTGCACTGTAATGTAATTGACAACTGTTTTAAGTGTTAAATTTCTAACAGAACAAAAGTGCACTTGCAGATAAATATAACACTCTTTAGAAATATGGATGATGAAGCAACTACTTATCCCTGAAGGTTTTGAGGCAAGTTGCTTCATGTTGACATTTGAACTAGGCCTTTAAAGATGAGTAACAGCTGGCCTGGCTGACAAAGGAGGAAGCACATTCTAGAAAGAACACCATAAGTTGTCCCGCTGAGTGAAAGTCAGATGCTTGGGATTATGGAAAAGAAACAGATTGAGCATTAAGGTGATTTTAATGTATAGTTTACTGCCAAGAATATAATTTTAGAGGATTAAATATTTTGTTTGAGTTTATGGGTAAAGACAAGTTTTTTTTCAAAATGTGGATATCTACAGAAGAAAAAGTGCTGGGGAAAGAAGTAAAGTAAATCTGTTGTGTTTCAGCACTTATTGATTAATATCATCTAAAGTGTCAGGTGGGATGGGTCAAAAGATCTGGAACCAGAAGTAATAAACATTTATTAATCTATGATAATAGTCTTCGTACAAATACTCATATCCAGCTTTAAAAGGCTACATGTTATATAGATATGTATGCTGTCCCATTGAATAGTTTCATAAGTAATCGGGAGATTTATGGTATATATCAAGATGCTACTTTATATGTAAAGTATTTTATTATATATAAACTTTATATGTAAAATGTTGTCAGTATTAACTATATTCACCCTATTTTTTTAAAAACGGTTTATTTTTGAGAGAGCACAAGTAGGGGAGGGGCAGAGAGCAAGGGAGACACAGAATCTGAAACAGGTTGTCAGCTGTCAGCACAGAGCCCCAAGTGGGGCTTCAACTCACGAGCCATGAGATCATGACCTGAGCTAAAGTCGGATGCTCAACCGACCAAGCCACCCCTATACATACCTTATCTGAACATATAACCCATAATAAAAGTATTCCACATTTGAAAATCTTGTATCAATTACAAAGAAATGCATTATTTAGCCATAATGCATAAGAAAACCAATTCAGATTAAACAGGAATTTTGAAATACTTCATTTCTTATTTCATTGTGTATCATTTTTATGTGAAATCAGTCAACACAGCAAAAAATTCAGTGACCAAAAGTTTAACAAGTTCTAGACAGGCAACGATAATGAGATACTAAGCCAAAAGTAATGAATTATTGTGTTTTTTCCCCTCTAATTTAACCACACACACACAATCAGCACAAGGAAACCATGAGTTAGCAATTGTTAAACATTAGGATGAAGCTCTTTCTAGTGGAGGTACCTACTGGGGTTTCTATAACAGAGCTCATATTTTTTTGTCTCTTTATCTCTTTATTGAGATAGGGGTATCCCAATTTTAAATTTGACTGTGTTACTCTTTAGCTTTTATGTCTTCTTCTTTCTGAGATGAGTAAATTGAGGCTCAGAAAACATCATAGGATCAGTGACTCTCATATTTAGAGTGGAACACTGAGGTATCTAAGTTGCTAGAAACCTGGTTTGATGTCCTGGGAATACTGACGATTTCATTACTTCTTAGGGGTAGCCCTTTTAGGTTTGATATCTAGAAAGCATTCTCATCTTGAATCAAAAGACCTTTGGAGGCACATAGATTAAGTCTAATATCTTTTGTATAAGACAACCTGTCAAATATATAAAGGTTGCTCTTACTATTGCAGTCCACAATCCACTAGGCCAATTCTTTAGGTATGCCAGTGGTTGAGTAGGGGCTAAAACTCAGGTTTCATTCTTCCTGTACTTTAATTTTTACCCCCATCCCCCATGCTGTTTAAGGGGCAGTCCAGGATGTAAAGTAGGAAAGGGCAAGTTGACATTGGCTTCTGTGAAAATCTTACCATAAATTTTTACTAATATTTTTATGTAGTTTAATTTTCAAAAAATGCTATATAAATGTTTATATCCAGAAATTACAATAGAAATTGTGATATGAGGAGTTATGTTAGCTTATACAATTTCCAAAAGGTTGAAATGAAGAACTTTACAACTTAGGGAAAGAATCAAAGCTAGTTTAAGTAACTTTCTAGAATAATTGTGTGTATCCCTTCTAGGAAAAAGTGAAGGAATATATTGTATTTAAAACTGCTTCCTATTTGATCAACTCTAACAGCCATGTATTATGTACAAATTGTGCATTTTTTCCACTTTTCTGTAATGGTTACTTATGAAACAATTTAAAGCTACTACATAGGAAAATATCATGACTATGCTTTTCTAAACTGTCCAGAGAATATAATAGTACTTGCAAAGGCATTTTTAGCCAGAATATTATGATAATCTTAACAGGTGACAGATGTGATTTGCTCCAATCTTGTCATGGTTATTTTGAATGGGAGAAGATGTGCCATTAGAGGAGAAGTTCTGCCAGCTAATTAGCACATTAGATGTTCCATCAGCCTTGCTGGCTTCCTGCAAATAATTTGGTTCAGTATATTCAGGTTTATTTGGCATAAAGAAATGGAGGTGTCAGGTACCTGGGTGGCTCAACCGGTTAAGTGTCTGATTCTTGATTTCAGCTCAGAGCATGATCTTGTGATTTGTGAGTTTGATCCCCACACTGGGCTCTGTGCTGATAGTGTGGAGTCCACTTGGGATTCTGTCTCTCTCTCTCTCTCTCTCTCTGCCCCTCCCCTCCTCTCTCCCTCTCTCTCTCTCTCTCTCTCTCTCTCTCAAAATTAAATAAGCTTTAATTAAAAAAAAAAACAACAAATGGTGCCGTTTACATTTGAACTGGTATAGGTAAAAATATATGTTACAATGTGCTATGATCTGAATGTATGTACCCCCCGCCTCCAAATTCATGTGTTGAAAATGTAATGCCCAATGTGATGGTATTAGGAGGTACAGAGCCTTTGGGAGGTGTTTAGGTCAGGAGGGCAGAGCCTGCATGAATGTTATTATGTCCTTATAAAGGAAGCCACAGAGAACTAGCTTGCCAGTTCTGCCCAACATACAATGACAGAATTGTGACTGGAGAAGGCCCTCACCTGGCCATGGTGGCACCTTGATTTCAGACTGTGCTAGCCTCCAGGACATGAGAAATAAGTTTCTCTGTGTTATTTTTTTAAAAAAAAAATTTTTTTTTTAACGTTTATTTATTTTTGAGACAGAGAGAGACAGAGCATGAACGGGGGAGGGGCAGAGAGAGAGGGAGACACAGAATCGGAAACAGGCTCCAGGCTCTGAGCCATCAGCCCAGAGCCTGACGCGGGGCTCGAACTCACGGACCGCGAGATCGTGACCTGGCTGAAGTCGGACGCTTAACCGACTGAGCCACCCAGGCGCCCCTCTCTGTGTTATTTTTAACTAAAACAGTTGACAATTTTATTTTCACATTTCACAGTACAAATGAAAAGTGCTTTTTTTTTTCTGGTCCATCTATTCCCCTGCCAAAACTAGTCTGTCTTTGATAGGAAGAGGGAGAAAGTCTTCCTTGTCACGCTGTTAGCAAACACCCAGAGTCATAGCACCATGATCTGGTGAAGTAGAACAAGGGATACAAAATGGATTGAAAGAAGTTCCCCTCTCTCCTTATCTATGTGATCGAGTCCTTCTTGGGCAAGTAGGCACCATGATGAAACAGCAGGAGGCCTCATCACTGGGGGGGCCTGGTGTCATTAGCATGTGGCTTCCCAGAGGTGGCCTCATTCCAGGAGCAGCTCCCACTGGCATCATCCCAGGAGGAGGAGGGCCCATCATTGGCATCACAGAAGGGCCCCCACAAGGCGTGCTGGCATCAGATGAGGGCGAGGAGGACCAAGGAGACTAGAGGGAGGTGGCCTCATTGCCCCTATAGGAGGAGGAGAAGAGAATGGTGTAGGAGGGATCTTTCCTTGTTTTGTAGATCAGACTCTGAACATGCTGTTCCATCCATTTCTGATTGTGGTCTTTCACATCCTCTTTGTATTTCCTACCACTGCAGTGTGTCTTGCTCACAGATGGAGAGTTGAGGGTGACGTATGGGTCATAGTATCACAATAAAACTTAGGCATGTTGCTCTCATATTTCTGTTTTTGATAAGCCACCCAGTCTGTGGTATTTTATAGCCTAAATGGGCTAAGACACAGTGTAAAAGACATTGTGAATTATGTCCAAGGTAGATTTCTATTTCGTTAACTTGTATTTCATTAATTTTAATGCTTTTAATATTCCTGTCTTTACCTCCCAGTCCAATACAAATGCCCCAAAGTATGTTATGTCTATCAAAAAGCATCAGTTTAAGTCTAGAAAATAATATATTCCCATAATTATATGCTATTTTAGCCATTTCCAGTAAAGAAAAGAGAAATGCCTCATTATTGCACCATATAGTGTGATAAGGGCATTGTAGAAATGCTGTTTCTAAATGATTTTATGTGGGATACTAAAATGGGTTTATAGTAAATCAACAGTTCAATTTTTGAAGTATATAATTTTGTTATGTTCTTGTCAGGGAAAAAGTTGTAAGAGACTACGAAAAAAAGATCACTTCTAGCTCTCTCTGTCTAGGTTCTCAGGAGATTCTTCTAAACACTATAGGCAAAAATAAATACATCTTAACTAGGACTATGAATTGAATATTCTTGTTAATGTTTAATTTTCAAAATAAGCAAATCAATTTGGGAATATTGGTCTACTAGAATTATGTAACACATTATTAACTAGACGGATGTGGAAAGCTGTGGACTTGGGAGATGAGATACACAAAAACCAAAAAAATAGAAAAAGTCTTCAAAGAGTTTATGCAGCTCAGTAGTCCTTTCCCCTTTCATCTCTTTATTGCGGGTAAGGTTCCACAGAGTAGCAATTACAGAGATTACATTCCTCCTCTATCTCTTCTCTGTGGTTGACTCATATCCCATGCTTAAAAACATTCAGAGGCCTCCTTTATCTTAAACAAGGAAATCTTTACCTGATTTTACCTATCACAACCTCTGTCATTAAATGAGACTTTTATATTCACATGCCACACACCCACAGGTTCATAAATATCTTAACCAGCTCTGGCTATTCAAAGCATTATAGCTAACATCAAACTCTTTGCCGGTGTTTTGCATTTCATTTCCCGTCTTTACTTTCAGAAATTGTCACTATTGGTTATCTTGTACTCAACTTTTCTTTTTCAAGTGGAATTATTTTCCCACTAATTGAAAAAATATATTTTCATGTTTGTGTCCATTAAAAAATCAACACATGAATTAAAGTCCTTTGGTTTACCACCTACCCGTATCACTACCATCTCATCTCCTTCCTTTAAGCACCAGAGAAGTTTTAAGAATTATCATTTTTATTTTTTCAGAATTTCATTATCTCAGTATATCCCACTCCCACTTAATGTCATTGCAGTCTAGCTTCCTGCCCATTTTCTGCCCTGGTACAGCACTCAATGAATTCACCAGTGACCTCTCTGCTGCTCCTCCTGATGGCCGTTTATAGTAACATCTCTCAGTATTTCAGAATAACTTGAAACTGATGGTCACCCTTTCCTTGAAAACTATCCTTCCTGAGTTTCCATGTTAGGGCTCCCCCTTCCTTTTCCTTCTGAATTTTATCCATTCCTTCTGTTTCTTCTTTACATATTACCTCAGCACATCTCTGTGTTTTTTTTTTTTTTAAGTTTATTTATTTTTAGAGAGAGAGGGGCAGGGAGGGAAGGAGAGAGAGAATCCCAAACAGGCTTCACGCTGTCAACATGGAGCCAGATGCAAGGCTCTAACTTACAAAGTGAAATCGTGACCTGAGCTGAAATCAAAAGTCTCATGCCTAATGACTGACCCACCCATGCACCCTATCCCGGTTTTTGTTTGTTTGTTTTGTTTTGTTTTCTAACTTTCTCATTCTTCACTCATTATTCCCTTGGTGGTTTGATCCATATCCAGTGCTCTGACTACCACCTATATGGAGATGCAAAGCTGGACTTGTTATCTTTCTCTTCCAATTCCACCCCTTCCATTGTTGCTTATCTAAAAGATGGCACCATCTGGTGGCATAAGCCAAAAGCACCAGATAAAGCCTGATACCCTTTTCTTTTTCCTTTGTCACCCTTTATTCAGTGCTTTAAGAAGCCCTGCCAAAATTTCCTCTTAAATATTATATGAACTTGCCCCTTTATTCTCCATCTCCCCCATGATCACTACCACCCTATCCAAGCTACCATGATCTTTTGCCTAGAAGATGCCATTCCATCCTATCTACATTCACTCAGCCTTTCTTCAGTTCTTTATACTGCAAATGTTAATTTGATTATGTTGCCATGCTCCCAACACTTAAAATCTTTTGACAATTTCCTAGTCTTTTTGTTTTGTTTTTATGTTTATTTATTTTTGAGAGAGAAAGAGGGAGGGAGACAGAAGATGTGAAACAGACTCTGAGCTGACAGCCCCCTGATATGGGGCTCAAACTCACGAACCACAAGACCATCACCTGAGCTGAAGTTGGACACTTAACCAACTGAGCCACCAGGCACCCTTCCCACTGTTCTTTGGATAAAGAAAATCTCTTTTATATGACTTGTAAGACCCTGCATAGTCTGTAACCACCAAAGAAACTGTTAGTTTCTAGTTTAAAAAAAAATGTTTATTTTTTTGAGAGAGAAAGAGAGACAGAGCATGAATGGGGTTGGGGCAGCAAGAGAGGGAGACACAGAATCTGAAACAGGCTCCAGGCTCTGAGTTGTCAGCACACAGCCTGACGTGGGTCTTGAACTCACGAACCATGAGATCATGACCTAAGCTGAAGTCGGATGCTTAACTGAGCCACCCAGGTGCCCCAGAAACTCTTAGTTTCTTTGTCCCATTCACAAGGCATTCTTCAATCCTTTGTATCCAATATACTTTCCCCAGATACCTCTTTATTTATTTTTATTCTCAAATGCAATTCAAGCATTACTTTCTCAATGTAGCTTTTTCTGTCTCCATGATAACAGTCGTCCCATGATGGACTTTTAGAATCCTGATAACTCTTGTTTTTAACACTTCCTCCAGTTAGAACTTGGCATTTTTATCAGTGATTATTAAATATCTACCTTTGTTAGTCAACTATTAGTTCCATCAGGAAAGACATTAAAATTTTTGTTCTTTATTATATAATTAATGTTCAATAAATAATTTACCATATGATTTAATGAATGCATCCTTATATTATCTTCCAGCTCCTTTCTGGAGAGTATATAACATTGGACTCCATTCCACTTTTATAATCCTGCTTTTGACCCTTTGGTCCTGGCATTTGCTTCTTGTTCACTCTCATTCTTGACTTTAAGCATCCTTCTAAAGATTTGATTGGATTTGTCCTCTGCCACTCTATTCTAAGAAATTGTGGACTAGATAGTGCCCCTAATCTATCACAATTCTAGAATTTGGACAGAGCTTTGTAGCTACTTAAAGCTGCCATTTTCCTTTTCCCATAGGAAAATCTTGCAAATGTGCCTTTTACTCAGTTTACTTCAAAGCTAGACATTTGCTTAATAATATTTTTGAATGTATTGGTTGTCTCTTTATGTCCTTTATTTTTCCCTTTAACTATAGCTACTCCTTAGTCTTTATAGTCCTTTGAATTTTCTTTTTTTTTATCCTTCTGATAACTCGTCTGTAGTTACAATTTTGTTTTTAGCAGCTTTATTAAGATATAACTTACCATATAATCACCATATAAAGCATATACAAGTCAGTATCTTTTAGCATATTCACAGGGTATGTATTCAATATCACAATCATTTTTATGAAATTTTCATTACCCAAAAAATAAACCATGCATTCCCAACCATCAGCCTACAATGTCTCATCTCTTTCTTGAAACTCTAGGCAACCACTAATCTACTTTCTGTTTTCATAGATTTGCCTATTCTGGACATTTATTTTAATTGGGATTGCACAATATGTAGTTCTTTGTGACTGGCTTTCTAGTCATGATTTTAAACAATATCACCATGCTATTTCTCAATAATTTATTTTTAGACCCAACTCCTCTCTGAATTCCAGTAATGAATTGACAAAGTTTTGGTCTATATAAATCATTCTTACCTCAGCATAACATACCTAAGGTAGAACTGGTAAATTTACTTGTCAGATACCTTGCTTGCCTTTATTCCATATTCCTGTCAATGCACCTGACATCACAGGAACTATTTTTCTCTCCCAAACCTCATGCTTACCGTAACCCATTTACTAGGAACAAGAAGTTTTGTCATTTGTTGGCTTAATGCAAAGTTGGATGGTACACTTTCATTAAAGTGGCTCAGAGGAAACAGTTCAGTGTTTCAAGTGTTGGAATATGTTTTTCAGTGAGTTTCGATAAGATCATTTTATTACTTGTGTTTTTACAGCCTGGCTCCAGAAGCTGGACTACTCTTAACAAGGGTGGTCCTATGGATGGAGAGGATTTAGGGCTTCTCTCAGGGCCAAGTAAGGCGGCAGGACCTGCCCTTGGTCTGTGTTGCTGCTGTTATACCTGCTGAAACCCTTTGGCAGCTGAGTTGTTTCTTCTTGCAGAAGCAGCCAGGATCCTTGGGCACTCGTAGACTGCTAGAGTCACTCCCTCCCTAGAAGCTCCCTTATCAGCAGCAGAAACTATAACCCATAGGGAATAACTAGCAATGGTAGTTCTTTTGGACTAGAGCCCCTCCTTTTCCCTAAAGGGTATGGAAAGGGGTTATATATGAATCTATGCTAACTACAAAAAAATCACTCATTTTGAGGTAAGAAGTTAGTTTTTTGTTTTAAGAATTTAGTTTTAATCACACCAACAGACTCTCAGTTGCTTAAATCATTGAAATATTCTTCTAGACCCCTTTACCTTTAATAGAGCTCTATAATCTGGTCTTTATATATTCTTAAAATCCACTTGCCACTTTATTTTGATGTTAACCATCTGATCCAGGAAGAACCATTGCCTCAATGGCCCTTATATAATTTTTTCTTTCTTGCCTTTTCACTTTTTTTCTTTACACAGGGATGCTTTTTTTTTTTTTTAGGTATAATTGACATATAACATAAGTTTCATATATACAACATGATTCAGTATTTGTATATACTGTGGAATGATCACTACAATAAATCTAGTTAAAATTTATCACCATAGTTACATAACATATTGTTTTCTTGTGATGAGGACTTTTAAGATCTGTTCTTTTTTGCAACTTCCAAATATATAATATAGAATTATTAACTACAGTCATCATGGTATACATTATATCTTCATGATTATTTCGTAAGTGGAAGTTTATACTTTTGGACTGTCTTCACCCATTTCATCCTACCCCAACCCCTGGCAGCTCATCCCCTGCCCCGCATACAGGGAATATTTTCCCCCATTGCTATGTAGGTTTCTCTGATAATGGAGGTTTACAATCATCTCACCTTTTTAAAAACTGCAGAATTTATACTCAGCACCATACCCCTTTGGCACTGGCTTTCTTTCCCAATGAGATTATAAAACTCGCAATCGTTTTTATACCTGTTTCTTCCACTAGTGTCTAGCACAGTATAAACATAGAATGTAGTCAATACCTGTTTTTGTACAGATAAACAGATGATTGCTATAAATAGCTAAGAAAAACAGATACCATTAGAACAAGTCTTAGAAGGTTGATTCAAGCAGTTTTACTAAAACTTATTTAAAAAGGACTAATTTTAAAACCAGAAACAGAAAAAACACCTAAAGAACAATGAAACAGTTTATCAGTTAATTGAATTCTGAAATTAATCATTTTTGTATGCATGCAATGTCTCTGTTTCTAGTCTAAGTTCAAGTATGAATGCCAGTGTTGAATTCAAATAGAGCTTTGGTGAATGAGTAACTAACTCAAGGTCAGCAATAGGCTAAACATGCTGCTTGTCTGCTTCCCAGTCAGTATTGTGGAAGTTACAGGTGTAGCTAAAAGGTCATTATGATAACTCATAATTTGCATATTAAGCCTCTGGGAATATGATCTATATTGTGCCATCTCCCAGATTGCTTATATTTCTAATGCAATGAGATTTTATGACCTTGGGAAACCAACTCCTGAAACCTAGAAGAATGACATAATACCAATGACATTGAGCATCCTTCTAGAACACTGACAGGTTTAAAGCTATATTTAGGTGACAGAAACCTACACAGAGATAGATATGACTTTCATTTACTGGATGCTCTTAAATCAATTAATATTGATTAATTTGTCTTGCATCTAATTAAGTGGTTTTCTCTCCACTTAGGTGATATCTTTGAACTATTCTGTGTGTGTGTGTGTGTGTGTCCGTCCTGACAGTAATATGGAGTGTCCATATTACCTCCATGTCTGTTTGTGGTAATGATGTTGAGACCTGTGGTCTCCACTCACCACTAGCTCAATGTGGATGTTTTACAAAGGTAGGAAGTTTCCCTTCTAAGAAAATGTGACTGCAGACCTCTCTTGGGAACTTCTCTTTACCTGGTGATTGAATCCAAGACTGTTTTTGTTTGTTTTATTAGGCGAAATGTTCTGAAACACTGATATGACCACTGTTGGATTTTTTAAATTCATTTTTATTTTATGTTGAATGTGATAAATGATATTATGAATATAATTATAAAAATATATTCATAGTTTTGTCTTGAAGGTGCACACAAGGCATTCTAAATCAGTCACATTATTATCTACTTAAAAAGAAAATCATGATCACATTGTTCTCTACACTCTGATCCTTACCCAAGGAGGGTGTCTATGAAAGCCAGGTCAAATGTCCTATGCATACAGATTTCAAAATCTATCTTGGGTGAGGAAGAGAGAACATTAGATTTTCTTCATTTGTATATAAGAAAGAGACAGCCAACCCTTCATTCTGACAAGGAATAGAAAGAATTCTAGGTTTTCACTCTAACCTTTTGAGACATGAATGCATCTTTCCTAGAGTCCCATAAACCATGGGTGTCTCCTACTTTAGGACCTAGATCTATTTCCAAGTTCTAGATTCATACTTTTTGAAATGTTAACAGAGAGACAGTGTTTCCTCTCACCTTGGGGTTTAACCTAGGGACCTAATTCAGAGCATTGGCACTCTTGAGTTGGAGCAATTATCTATAGATCTAATTCTCATGGTGTGTGAAGAGTAAAATCTTTCTAGGGGAATTGAAAGCATACATTCCTACCTTATGTTATAAACCTTTCCATGTCTTAGGAGCTTATGTCTTTTCACAGGAGCACTGAGAAATATAGGGGTGTTTATCTCTTCCCAGGCTAGAGATAGGTGCTTTCCAGTATTTTACTTGATTTCCCCTGAAGTTTGCATGATAGCTATCACTGTGATGCTTTTTAAAGGTGAGGAAAATGAGACTCAGTAAGTTTAAACAGTTGACCCAAGACTGTAAAGCTAGAATAAATTATTTGTTTGGTGAAAATAAATTTTGCCTTGTTCCAAGCCCATCCTTTTTACACTATACCAGATTAAAGTTAAGGAGAACAATTTCAAAGCATCTCTTGAACAAAGATTTCTTTGACAAATAAAACAGATTTCATTTACTTATTACTTTCCCTTTTAGAAGTTTAAAAATCCAAGGAAATATGAATCTACATTGGTACCTGGGCTCTGGGTCAAACCTAGGAGAAAAAAAAAAACCAACATGAAACTTGTCTCATAATTTTCAAAGGATAATTTAATATCTGATATCAGAAAGAGGACCTTTCTAAAAACAAAAACAACTACAAAATGTGTTATTTGGTGGCTCTAGTTACTTCCTTAAATGGACACATCTTCTCTATCTTTTCAATGTCTTTCTATTTTTCCAAGTTAACATGAGGAGATCCATTCTTAGAGGCAAGATAAGTACACCTAAGACATTATATTTTAGAACATCATAGATCTGAGAGAAGTTTTCCACATATCTTGAGCCTAAAGATAGAATTTAAATACAGGAAACATGCTAAAGCTGGAATTCTAGGTATTATTACTGTACTAAGTGTGCTTTTTCAGCCTGAAGTCAAATGCAGGGCAAAAGATAATATCTTTCTTCTTGAACTAAAGAATTCCTATAGCCTGAGCAGAACAGATCAAGACGCAAACTCCTTATTTCCTTAGTACACATTCCTGACTCTGCAACAAGACAAAAGAAATTGATCAAATTAAGTCAAAACAAAACACAATAAAACCTAGTGGCTTTATAAGATATGACTGATATTTCCTTTGCCTTTATAAAAATGGGAAAAAATAAAATATTCATACACTAATAACTTTTCCAACTTAATTTAGAATCTTAGAAATATTTTTAGACAAATGACTTATAACATTTGATGACCTTCAAAATATAGTTTTATATTTTAATTGTGAGTAATAGGAAAACACTTGTGCAAAGTCGAATGGCTGACAGTTGATTCAAGGACTCATTTGAAAAAGAAGGGAAATAATATCCAAATTGGAATTGAAATCTTTTTTTTTTAATTGGACGTGATTTTCAGGGGGAGAGACAGATGACAAATATGGATATGTGTATATTTTCTTGATCTCTCTTTAGTAAATTACACATGGTAGGGAAAAATAATTAAAAACATATACATCTGAGGTTCTAAAATATTTATTTGTAAATCACTTACCAAGACTGTTTTTAGAAAATGCTGCAAATTGTAAATAGCTGAGAGAATTGTGTGAACAGGGAAATGAGGGAATATATATTTCTCTTCCAGATATGGTAATACTGTACCTAGGCACTTTCCAAATCTACTTTATTGTGAAACTTTACATCACACAAAGCCTCTTCAGACTGTTCTATGCCTCAGAACTTCTAAGTACAAGAATCTGCCTGATTTTTATTCCTCAGGTGTAAGTCCTTAGTACACATCCACTTGCCTTTATCAAAGAGTATATTTAGTTGATTCATAATTTTCAAGTTTTGTCTTTTAGGTTGGAGGTCCCTAGACATCATGCATTTTCTGTTACATGCTGTGTAGCACTACACAAATCCCAGTGGGACTAAGATGTAATTTGCAGAAAAAATTGTTGAAAGTTTTTAGAAATATGAGACATAGTTCACCAGACCTGAATGAAACATGTTTAAGCAATTCACTTAAAAAGATTTCTCCCTCAAAAATATTCTAAAGAAGTGGAGACTAAGGGAAACAGCTTTCATTAAATGTTAAATATATAGTGCCCTTTGTCCTTGACCTTAGGAAAATCAGTATGTCATATTGACAGGTTTGACTAGGCATAACATTAAGAGATCTTAAAATGTTAACATGCATCTGCAAAAGAATGAAAATGGATCACGTTCTTACACTATACACAAAAATAAATTCAAAACAAAACCTAAATGTGAGACCGGAAACCATAAAAATCTTCTAAGAGAACACAGGCAGTAACTTCATTCACATCAGGTATAGCAACTTTTTTCTAGATAGGGCCCCTGAGGCAAGGGAAACAAAAACAAAAATAAACTATTGGAACTACATCAAAATAAAAAGCTTCTGCACAACAAAGGAAACAATCAGCAAAACTAAAAGGCAACCTACAGAATGAGAGAAGATATTTGCAAATGGCATATCCAGTAAGGGTTAGTATCCAAAATATGAGGAACTTACAAAACTCAACATCCTCCCAAAAATAATCCAATTAAAAATGGGCAGAAGACATGAACAGACATTTCTCCTAAGAAGACATACAGATGGCCAACAGACACATGAAAAGATGCTCATTATCACTTAGCATTAGGGAAATGCAAATCAAAACTACAATGACTTATCACCTCACACCTGTCATCACTCTAGCTAAAATCAACAACATAAACAACAGATGTTGGTGATGATGTAGAGAAAAAGGAACCCTCTTGCACTGTTGGTGGGAATGCAAACTGGTGCAACCATTGTGGAAAACAGTATGGAGATTCCTCACAAAGTTAAAAATAGAAATTCCCTATGATAAGGCAATTGTACTACTGGGTATTTACCCAAAGAATACAAAAAAAAAAAAAACTAATTCAAAGGGATACATGCACCCCTATGTTTATTGCAGCATTATTTTCAATAGCTAAAGTGTCTATTGATAGATGAATGGATAAAGAAGAGGTGATATATACATGTGATATATATCACATGTATATATCCCAATATAAATCACATATATATATATATATATATATATGTAAAATTGGAAAAGTTAGTGTATACATACACACACACGATGGAATATTATTCAGCCATATAAAAGGAATGAAACCTTACCATTTGCAATAATATGAATGAAGCTGGAGAGTATTATGCTAAGCAAAATAAGCCAGTCAGAGAAAGGCAAATGCCATATAATTTCACTCATATGTGGAATTTGAAAAACAAAACAAGAGAAAAAAGATAGAAACCAAGAAACAGGCTCTTAACTATAGAGAACAAACTGATCTTTACCAGAGTGGAGGGGAGGGAAGGAGAGAAAGATAATTGATGCAGATTAAGGAGTGCACTTACCTAGATGAACACTGGGTGTTATATGTAATTGTTGAATCACTATATTGTATGCTTGAAACTAATTTAACACTATAATTTAACTAGCTGGAATGAAAATAAAGAAGCAATAGGAAGCATAAAAAAACAATGTTAGCATTCATCAATGCATATCAGTAGAACCATATTTAAAATAACATATATAATATCAGTTAAAGCATAAGATCAAAAATGCTTAAAATCCTCTAGTAATACAACTTTCAAATGATTTATTCACTAACTATACTAAATAAAGAACTTGAAACTGTTTTTCACTTTTCCCAAATGAACAATATCACTACAAGGCACTAAATTATCCCAATTATAATTTGTTTAATTTAGCAATTTAGAAGCAAATGCCATGAGGGAATAAAAGAAAGGAACACATCCCCCAAATATGAGTTAATATAGACAAAACAGACATCAGGGGACCTCATGTGGGTGCTTTTACAGTGGTTATATAATTTGCCTCTCATATATCACAAGATATAATTCCTTCCAAGGAGCTAAAACTACTTTATTTCCTTCTTTCAAATGCATGATAAAATACCATGCACATGAAACCTCTTAAAGACTCAGAAAGAGGGGCGCCTGGGTGGCTCAGTCGGTTAAGCGTCCGACTTCGGCTCAGGTCATGATCTCACGGTTCGTGGGTTCGAGCCCCGCGTCGGGCTCTGTGCTGACAGCTCAGAGCCTGGAGCCTGTTTCAGATTCTGTGTCTCCTTCTCTCTGTGACCCTCCCCCGTTCATGCTCTGTCTCTCTCTGTCTCAAAAATAAATAAACATTAAAAAAAAAAATTTAAAAAAAAAAAAAAAGACTCAGAAAGATTAAAAATAGATCTAAATAGAGTATCAAGATTTCTACTACCAGCATAAAGTGTAATCTATTGTACATTAGGCAATGGAGAAGAGATTTTATGGGTAGGTTTTTCTTTCTGATCTGCACAAGTCACACTGGATTTAGTGAAGAGTTTGCATTATATATAAAGCAGATGTATCTGTCTCTTCACAGTCTAAGGTTCTCTACACCATGAATATTGTATGTCTTTTAGTGCTGTCTACTACAATCCCTCTCCAGAAACAGATCTTAACTAACCTTCAATGATCTTGGAGCTTTACTCTGTCTCTCACCATATTTTCCCAACAATTTGTGGTTTGCCATCTTCTTTTTTTCCTTTCAGAAGGCTAATACTTTGAAACTAGCTCAAGCTAACTCTTATCTACCTAGATCATGTCTAATTCCAGTGCATCTTGCACCATTTATTTGTTAGGAAAGAAAGTTACTTTGAGAGGCAGATGAATAGGGCAGCAAGAAAGTCAGCTGTTAGATAGTCTGTAGTTTGTGGCCTATTTGTTGGTGATGAAAATCACTCTGGAATTCAGTTGTTAGTTCACTTTCTCTGTGCTTCCTTTGACACTGACAAGTGAGAACGTATAGCTGAGCTAGGCCAGACTACAAAGGGGTAGTCTGACTGCAAAGCTTTGCAAGAGACAACTAGTCCCCATTTAAGACTGCTTTCCCTCTGGCTTACTATGGGAAGCAAACACTCAGAATAAAAGATATATAATACATAAAAATTTAAACAAGTGGACACAAAATGAGTGGCCTGCCTTTCATCTTTCATTCCTCTTCATCTTTCTTAGTTCTTCATAGAGGTGATTTCTGTCCTGATTATGCAAATACTGCAGCCTGTTCCCAATAAGGAAAAAATAAAAAGTTAAATCGGAGGTAGAAAGAAACCAGAAGTTCCCTGTGCTTCATATGGATAGTAAGAGTGTATGACAATTATTTTAGGCTCTGCTTCCATATAAGACAATTTGTTTCTGAACCAGTTACATAGCTTTGGTACTCTAATATTTCTAATGACATGAGATCCCATAGCAGGTCTGGCTGCAACGTACCAAAAGCATTTTAGCAACATTGGTGCTTTTGGTATCAGAGTAGATTCTTGGCAGAAATGTCTAAGAATGAGTCACTTACAAATAACTCATCTACCTGGAGAGAAACAAAAGATATCAATGTCCAGAGATGCAAGCACGTTTGTACTTAGTGAATTAAAAAAAAAAAAAGTGAAACTACATTTTGCTTAATTGTTAAACAGTTGTTCTTTCCTTCACTTCCTTGCCTTATCATGCGAACTAGATTCTTTTTTATTTTATGCCATTCCAGAACACTCTGCTTCTTTTGGTTCTGGTCAATTTGCCAAATCCCCATCTCTTGTACATTGTTTTTCATTTTTTTGTTCTCATGTCCCTTTGAGATGTTCCTACTTTTAGATTGTTATGGAAAGTGACATAGTAAATGGAAGTAATTATACTCATTTTTTCCATGGTTAAGTTGCATATGGCTCACTGCTCTTGTTTGTTGCAAATACCTTACCATCTGGGGATCTTCATTCAATTCTAAGGTAATGGACTAAAGTAGATATACAGGTATAACGTTTCTTAATATGACTTGTAAACCTTCTCCAAAACTGTGTTTTTTAAACTTTTCATTTTCTAATACAACTTTCTGATTAAAAACCTTGGGTGATTTTTTAATTACACATTAGATATAATCCAAACACTTTTATTATCCATTTACGATATTTTATAACCTAATCCTAATTTGAAATGATTTCTTCTGCAAGCAATTAATTTTATATGTCCATTATCCATGACTTCACTTCTATTACTTATTTGGAAAATTCTTCCTTTCCCTCTCATCTGATATAAATCATAAGTATTCTTTGTACCCAACTTAAATTTCACCTCTTTGATATTATATTAACTCTCTCCATCTTCTGAACTCCTACATGATTTAAATTTTCTGCTATCCATATTAAGCTTTACATAAAGTCTTATTTATAAACTATGTTCATACATCACATACTTTTTCACTGAATTGGAAATACTATAAGGATACAGGCAATTTTTTTTATTTGTTTTTGTTTTATTACTACTCTAGTATGGCTTTTCTTTTTTTTTTTAAATTTTTTTTTTTCCCAACGGTTTTTATTTATTTTTGGGACAGAGAGAGACAGACAGAACATGAACGGGGGAGGGGCAGAGAGAGGGAGACACAGAATCAGAAACAGGCTCCAGGCTCCGAGCCATCAGCCCAAAGCCTGACGCGGGGCTCAAACTCACGGACCGCGAGATCGTGACCTGGCTGAAGTCGGACGCTTAACCGACTGCGCCACCCAGGCGCCCCTAGTATGGCTTTTCTATAGTAACTTCTTGAGAAATATTTGCTAGACTAATATAGCAGCTTATACTGTACTGTGTATAGTTTACTGTAGAATATCCTTAGTGGTTTCTAGTCAAGGAATAGCTAAAATAAATGGGTCCAGTAGGGCATGTATTCATGTGAGGAGATGGTGATTTACACTTTAGATCTTTTTGTCCAACATGAACCTCATTTCCCTTTGTGTTTTGAGTAGATGTATATATTGAGATTATGGAGTGACTTCTAAAAAGGCAAAGATTAATTTGACATATAGTTATTGGGAAATTTATATTAATCTCATTAGCTAAGAACCTGAATTCCAAGATTTTATGAAGCATTTCTATTTTTGACCAAAACTTATATAGCTCCTAATACCACATCATATAATGTTCCTGCCAAAATTTAGCTTTGTAGGACATATACTTGTTCCACCCATATTGTGTGACAGGGGATATAGAGGGAATGTTAACAAAAGAGAAAGGATAACTCTTTGATTTTTGTCCTAGGATTTCACTCCCATTTACTTTTTGGTAGGTCTTGTTATCTTATGACCTTTAAAACCCACTAAATTCTAAAAAGTAAAACAACAACAAAAACCACGACAACTGTGCTAGGTATGTTGGTGTTAGGGTCTTTTTACCACATCCAATAACAATAGTTACACAGCAGCTAGGGAGTATATAGCTAATAGAGAGCATAATTATCACTGACTTGTTCAGGCCAATAGGCATGGAAAATACAATGACTGAGGAGGTATAACATTGCTCTAACCTGTTGTAGGTACAGCTCCACAAACTGAGCATTTTAGAAAAATCAGACTACCACCCACTTCTGACTTACGCCTTTCTAACATGAATAATTTGAAATTAAGATGTTCATGGAACATCTAAGTGGGGATGAACTTTATGTAATTGAACATATGTATTTGGATCTTGACAAAAGTGTTAAAAGTAACTAACGCTACAATATTTTGTTAGTAGATATACAATATAAAAATACATAAATTGTGACATCAACAACATAAAATGTGGGTGGCAGGTAATGCATAAAATATTTCTATGCAATTACAGTGAAGTTGTTATCAGCTTAAAATGGACAGTTATAATTCTTATAAGATGTATATGAAAACCTCATGGTGATCACAAATCAAAAACCTGTAACAGATACATACATGATAAAGAGTAAAGAATCAAAGTATACCACTACAAAAGATCATTAATTCACAAAGACAGCAAGAGAAAAAGAAAGGAACTACAAAACAATCAGAAAATAATTTAAGAAATGGTGACAGTCCTTACATATCGATAATTTTTCTAAATGTAAATAACTTAAATTCTCTGATTGAAAGACAAAGTACCTGAATGAATTTAAAAAAAAAACAAGACCCAACTATATGTTGCCTACAGGAGAGTCACTTAAGGTTGAAAGACACTTATAGACCAAAGGTAAAGGGATAAAGAAAGATATTGCATGCAAATGGTGACCAAATGAAGCAGGGATTGCTATACTTAGGTCAGACAAAATAGACTAAAGCAGGTTAAGAAGAGACAAAGAAGGTCATCATACAGAGATAAAGGAGTCAATTCATTAAGAATATATAACAATTATATATGCACCCAATATGAGAGCACCTAAATATACTAAAAAATTATTGACAGATCTAAAGGCAGAAATACAATAAAGATAGCAATGCAATAAAAGTAGAGGACTTCAATACCCCACTTTCAACAATGGAAATATCATCTACGCAGAAAATCAATAATAGTGGACTACACATTAGACTAAATGGACCTAAATGGACATGTACAGAACATTTTATTCAACAGCAATAAAATACTCATTCTTCTCAAGTATACATGGAACATTCACCGAGATAGAGCATATGTTAGGTCACAAAATAAATATTAACAAGTCTAAGACAACTGAAGTCTTATATCTTCCAAACACAATGGCATGAAATTAGAAAGCAATAACAGGAGGAAATCTGGATAATTCATAAATATGTATAAGTTAATCGACAAACTTAACATTTGATCAAAGAAGAAATTAAAAAAATATATCCTGAGATAGGGACACCTGGGTGGGTCAGTCAGTTAAGTGTCTGACTCTTGATTTTGCTCAGGTCAAGATCTCACAATTCATGGGATCAAGCCCCACGTCAGGCTCTGTGCTGATAGATATTCTCTCTCTCTCTCTCTCTCTCTCTCTCTCTCTCTCTCTGCCTGTCTGTCTCTCTCTGTCTCCTTGCTCTCTGCCCCTCCCATGCTTGCACTCCCACTCTCAGGATAAGTATTTTAAAAAATACCTTGTTGGGGCGCCTGGGTGGCGCAGTCGGTTAAGCGTCCGACTTCAGCCAGGTCACGATCTCGCGGTCCGTGAGTTCGAGCCCCGCGTCAGGCTCTGGGCTGATGGCTCGGAGCCTGGAGCCTGTTTCCGATTCTGTGTCTCCCTCTCTCTCTGCCCCTCCCCCGTTCATGCTCTGTCTCTCTCTGTCCCAAAAATAAATAAAAAACGTTGAAAAAAAAAATTTTAAAAAATACCTTGTGACAGACAAAAACAGAAACATAACATACTAAAATTTGTGGAATGCAGCACAAACCATTGTAAGATGAAAGTTTATATTGATAAAGACCTAAAGAAAGATCCTAAACAATGTAACATTATGCCTCAAAGGAACTAGAAGAAAAATAAGCTGAAATTTAACAGAATAAATGAAATAATAAATAATGGAGCATAAATAAAAGAAATAGAGATTTGAATAATAATAGAAATGACCAATGAAACTAAGAGTTGGCTTTTTAAAAGATAAAATGCACAAACCTTTAGCCAGACTAAGAATAGAAAAGATTACTGAAATAAATTAATAAGGAGACATTGTAACTGATACTACAGAAATACAAAAGGTCATAAGAGGCTATACTATGAACAATTACATGCCAATAAATTAGATGACATGGAATGTATAAATTCCTGGAAGCATACAGCTTACCAAGACTTAATCTTGAATAAGAGAAAATCCGTACAGACCAATAGCAAGCAAGTAGACTGAATCAGAATAACTGAATTCAGTACATTTGCCAGATAAAAAAATCAACATAAAAAATAAGTTGTGTTCCTATATACTGACAGCAGACTATATGAGAAATTAAGAAAGCAATCCTACTGATAATTGCATCACAAACATTAAAATGCTTAGGAAAAATTTAACCAAGAAGGTGAAATACCTGTACAGTGATAAGAGATTGATGAATGAGAGTGAAGAAAACACATATTCCATGTTTTTGGATTGGAAGAATTAATACTGTTGAAATGTTCATGTACCCTAAATGATCTGTAGATTGAATGAAATCCCTATCAAAATTCCAATGCCATTTTTCACAGAAATAGAAAATGATCCTAAAATTGCTATGGAACCACAGAAGACACCAACTAGCTAAAGTAATCTTGAGAAAGAACAAAGTTCAAGCCTTCCTACTTCCTGACCTCAAACTATTACAAACCTATAGTAACTAAAACCATCTGACACTAGCATAAAACTAGACATATAGAATAAGATACTTAGGAACAGAAAAGAGCCTAGAAATAAACCAATACATACACTATCAACTAATCTTCAACAAAAGTACCAAGAATATATAATGGACAAAGGATAGCCTCTTTAACAAAAGGTGTTGGAAAACTGGATAGTCACATGCAAAAGAACATAACTGGACCCCTATCTTAAATGACTCACACACACAAAAAAGTCCAAGAAGAAATCACAGGGAAATAGTCCCTTGACATTGGTCTTGGTCATGATCAATAAAACATGGATAAACATGGACTTGGATAAAATATCAAAAGCACAGACAACCATAGCTAAAATTAGTAAGTAGGAGTACCTCAAACTAAGGAATTTATGCACAGAAAGGAAACAATCAATAAATTGAAAAGGCAATACAGAATAGAACAAAATATTTGTGTACCATATGTCTCATAAGAGCTTAACATCCCATATAAACAACTCCTACACTTCAATGTCAAAAAGCAAATAATCCAATTAAAAAATGAGCAAAGGACCCGAATAGACATTTTTTAAAAAAAGACATACAAGTAGTCAACAGGTATGAAAAGTTGCTCAACATCACTAATCAGGGAAATGCAAATTAAAGCCACAATGAGATAGGTAGTGGTTCAGTCAGTTGAGCATCTGACTTTGGCTTAGGTCATGATCTCATGTTTTGTGGGTTTGAATCTTGCGTCAGGCTTTGTGCTCACAGTGCAGAGCCTGCTTGGGATTCTGTCTCTCCTTCTCTATCTGCCCCTCCCCCACTCACACACACTCTCTCTCTCTCTCTTAAAAATAAATAAACATTAAAAAAATTTTTTTAAATGTGATTTTGCACTGTATATTAACTAAAATTTAAATTAAAAAAACCATAATGACATACGACTTCATGTTTGTTAGGATGGCATTATCAAAGAGGGAAGAGATAACAAATGCTATTGGTGAGGTTGTGGAGAAAAGAGGACCCTTATACACTATTGGTGCAAATGTAATTTTGTATAGCTATTAGGGAAGACAATATGGTGGTTCCATAAAACATTAAAAATAAAACTACCATATGCCCCAGCAATCCTAGGTATCTGGAGGAAATGAAATCAGTATCTCAAAGAGTTATCTGCATTCCCATGATCATTGCAGCATTATTCACAATAACCAAGATAAAGAAATGACCAAAATGTTTTTTGGAGAATGAATGAATGATTATTAAAATAAATTATCAAAGACCAAATTAAGAGGGAAAATGTGATACACACACACAGTTGATCCTTGAACAACACAGATTTAAACTGCATGGGTTCACTTATATGCATATTTTTTTACGTACTATAAATGTATTTTACTTATATTTAATATTTTCTTTTTTCTAGCTTTATTGTAAGAATATAGTATATAATACATATAATATGAAATATGGGTTAATTGTGCTGTCAGTAAGGCTTCCAGCTAACAGTAGGCTGTTAGTATTAAGTTTTTGGAAAGTCAAAAGTTATACATGGATTTTTGGCTGTAGGGGATCAGCACCCCTAACCTTGTATTGTTCAAGGATCAAATGTATAACAGAATGTTATCCAAGCCATAAAAAAGGAAGGAAACCTTGCCATAAATCTTGCTGGAGAGGATAATGCTAGGTTAAATAAGCCAGAGAAAAAGAAATACTGAACAGTATCAACTATTTGTGGAAGCTTAAACAAATCAACAAAAATAAACTAATTTCATAGAAAAAGCAAATAGAATGATGGTTTCCAGGAGCTGAGGTTGGGGGAAATGGAGAGATGTAGATCAAAGAGTACAAAATCTCAGTTATATAAGATAAATAAATTCTGAGGATCCAATGTATAGGATGATAACAATAGTGAATAACATGGTATTACATACCTGAACTTTGGTGAGAGTAGATCTTAAGTTTTCTCACCACACTCGTGCAAAAAGAGTTAACTATGTGAAGTGACATATATGTTCATTATCTTGATCTTGGTAAGATTTCCACAATGTATATGATATCAAATCATCACATTGTACACTTTAAATATGTGCAATTATATGTGTCAATTATTCCTCTTAAAGGTGGGGAAAAAAGTTTATTTCTAATTCATGAAAAGTCCATGCAATAATCCAGAGATACAGACTCCTTCCGGCTTTTTGGCTGTGTCAGCTTCAACGTGTGGCTTCCAAAATTTTTCTGGTTATCTTCATCAAGCTAACTGGAAGGTCAAAATCACGTAGAATAGATGAAGGAGGTTTTATGGTACTATCCAGGGAGTAGTGTATGCTGTTTGTTCTCACATTGTGTTGGCTAGTACTTTGTCATGTGATCAGCCTGAACCTAGCTAACTGGAAAGGATTATGGGAAATTTACTCTAGCTGTGGATCCACAAATAAGAGGTTAGAGGAACAAATTTCAGATTTCTGCCACACTCACTAATGTGAACTGTTTTATTTCACAGGCTTTAAAACTACATAATTCTAGCTCACATTAGGACTAAATACTGTATGAGGAAATCCTAAAATTTTCAACAGAAACTTAAGATAGTCTTGTGATGGCTTCTGGCATTTTTTTGTAATGAAACACTTTTTTTTTATAAGTGCTTTAGCATAAAATGAAACTCTTTGCCTTTTAAAATTATATATGAAATAATTTTTTTCTACATGAGAAGTATAGTAAAATAAACCAGAAGCACTTTAATCTTAGTTCTTCATTTATTTTTGGTGTTAAAAGGTTGAGAAATTAGCGTTTATTAAATGCTGAAATGCTGTAAATGATAGAATCAGGTACATATAAAGCATGTTGCTCTGTTCTTATGAACTTTTAAATAAATATTAAGAGAAATACAGTTTACATATGACAAAATTGAGAAAAAAATGCTTTCCATAAAGACAAGTGGGCAATAGAGTACTACGTGGCAATGAGAAAGAATGAAATATGGCCCTTTGTAGCAACATGGATGGAACTGGAGAGTGTTATGCTAAGTGAAATAAGCCATACAGAGAAAGACAGATACCGTATGGTTTCACTCTTATGTGGATCCTGAAAAACTTAACAGAAACCCATGGGGGAGGGGAAGGAAAAAAAAAAGAGGTTAGAGTGGAAGAGAGCCAAAGCATAAGAGACTCTCAAAAACTGAGAACAAACTGAGGGTTGATGGGGGGGTAGGAGGGAGGGAAGGGTGGGCGATGGGTATTGAGGAGGGCACCTTTTGGGATGAGCACTGGGTGTTGTATGGAAACCAATTTGACAATAAACTTCATATATTGAAAAAAAAAGACAAGTGGGAAAAGCACATTTGCATTGATATTTAATATTACTAATACAGAGAAAATTTTAATTTAATAGAGATCTATTTTCTATGTTTTTATATGAAATTTATTGTCAAATAGTTTCCATACAACACCCAGTTCTCATCCCAACAGATGCCCTCCTCAATGCCCGGCATCCAGTTTCCCCTCCCTCCCACCCACCCCCCATCAACCCTAAGTTTATTATCAGTTTTTAAGTCTCTCATGGTTTGCCTCCTTCCCTCTCTGTAACTTCCCCCCCTTCCCCTCCCCCATGGTCTTTTGTTAAGTTTCTCAGAATCCACCTAGGAGTGAAAACATATGGTATCTGTCTTTCTCTGTGTGACTTATTTCACTTAGCATAACACTCTCCAGTTCCATCCACATTGCTACAAAAGGCCATATTTCATTCTTTCTCATTGCCCTGTAGTACTCCACTGTGTATATAAGCCACAATTTCTTTATCCATTCATCAGTTGATGGACATTTAGGCTCTTTCCATAATTTGGCTATTGTTGAGAGTGCTGCTATAAACATTGGGGTACAAGTGCCCCTATGTATCAGCACTCCTATATCACTTGGGTAAATTCCTAGCAGTGCTATTGCAGGGTCATAGGGTATATCTATTTTTAATTTTTTGAGGAACCTCCACCTTGTTTTCCAGAGCGACTGTACCAGTTTGCATTCCCACCAACAGTGCAAGAGGGTTCCCGTTTCTCCACATCCTTCCAGCATCTGTAGTCTCCTGATTTGTTCATTTTAGCCATTCTGACTGGCATGAGGTGATATCTCAGTGTGGTTTTGATAAAGCTCTGTTTTCTAAAAGTAACTCCTAAAGTACTAATTAACAAACAAAGGGATAGGAATCTAAGCAGCTAATCAAAAACTTCCATTTTCTTCAGTCATTTATGTAGGAGAAAAAGATCAAGACATTTTTTTTGTTTTATCTCTACTCTTTTATCTTGCTCCCCACTCCCCCACTCTCCCTGTACATACATATAAGACAAGTGAATATCCTGAGCAAAAGAAAATCATATACAATATTTTTTATTTGTTTAAATTCTCACTAAAAAGAACCTTAAATAAAAGAGTAAAAGAAGAATAAATGCCCCCTTATTCTATGACACATATGTTAATTATATTTTTTGAAATCTACTTGAATTTTTCTAGTGACACTAGGTATACAAAATTACTAATCATTGTAGTTGTTATGCATCTCAAATTCCTAAAACTGTGTAAAATAAATGTAGTCTTCTTTATTTTTAATAAGTTAACATCTAAAAAGAGTGGATTTGTTTTTTTTTGTTTTTGCTTTTTTTTAGAAACTAGGGCATCATGCTTGCACTTTGAATATTCAGTTGATGTCCTAATTATACATATTTTACAAATTAAAAGCTATAGGGACTAAAATATAGTGGAGGGAGGAAAGTGACTGAAAAAAATCAGATCTGTGTGCGTTATTGTGAAGATTTTTTCATTAATAACTTTATACATTAAATAAAAAATGCTGCTTAGAGCTTCTAAAAATGTAGCTATATTTAGACATTCTCAAGAAGCCTAAGCATAATGACCAACAGTTTCTAATCAAGAAATGCTATTTTGTATTTCATCATTTCTGTAGTTTTCATTCTAAATTTGCCCTTGAAAACTTTTGCATGCCTCACTCTGAGAGATCACAGTGTTGTGTGAATTTCATCATGCATGTAATTTCATGCTTTGAATTTTATCATGAACAATGTGTTCTTGGAAGGAGAGAGAGAAGGGGAAGGAGAGGGTGGAAGATTAATTAAATAATGCAGGAAGTTTTGCCTGTTATTATACTCAAAGCACTTACGCTCCAAGGAGAACCTAAGAAGGAAAGTAGGAATTTTTCTTTTGAGGGTGGGGCTGGATTGGTGGGGGGTTAGACTGGGGGGAGAAGAATGTCAGTTTCAGAGGGCCTCTCATAGCATGAGTATCTTGTAGCCTGAGGGTAATTTTAGTGTTTGAGGATTCATAATTGAGATACTGATGACTCTAAGTGCCGGTCAAAACTTCCATCTGTTGCCAACTGACAAAACAGCTGTCTGATCTGTTGTTGGAGGAAAAGCTAGCTTTGGTAGCATTATTGAGATATGATGACCTCTGTATTATAGAATTTTTATGGGATAGTCAAAGATATTCCTTATAGTAATTTGATTTATATAAATTTAGTAATTAAGAACCAATTTTAGAGCATTTAGCCTGTGTAAGATGGAATCCTTGGGATGGGATATGTATAGTGCTATATTTTCCCTGATCCGTTTGTGTATTTACATAGTTCCCCACATTAAATGGGTATATTTCTCTTTATTTTTCCAAAGAAAAATTTTTGTCGTACTTTCAGCATCATTAATGTATCCTGTCCCTCATAGCTTTACTTGATTCACTTAAAGTTTCCAGAACCTTGTCTTTAAAAGAGTCACAAGGCAATAAGATGTAAGATGGTTAACCAAAAAAATATACATATATATATTAAACTAGAAACATCAAAAAATTATAAGCTCCAAATATACTGGAGAAAGTTTATAAATGTACATCAAAATTTATGAAATATTTTATATTTCCAAAGACATACAGAGTAGTATCATGAACCATGTAGTGTAGAAATTGTTAAAGCATGGGAATAATTTATAAAGATTTGAGTTTTGAGAAGATATCTCTTACAGTTGGATTAGAATAGCAAGAAAGGAAACCTGGGGAGCTCAATAGGAAGCTTTATGATAATGACAACAGTGGTCATCAAAGTAAGTATCGCAGCTCTTGTTAGAACTGATACTATGCTGGATTTATATATCGTTAAAATATATTTTCATGTCTTAAAATTTTCTTAATATGGTATCATGTAAATGACCTATAAATTGACATGCATGTTTGGATTAATCCTAAAATTTGTTTATTTATAGTTTTTTATTTTCATTTTGGAGATTGCCAAGCCAGATATCCAATATCCAGATATCCAACTCAGAATAAAAGAGGTGTCTGAGAGACTTTGTGGAGACTTAAGGAAATAATTTCTTGCAAGCATTTCCTACTGCTTTTAATATGACTATACTTTTCTCCTATTGACTAAAACTATGGCGTGATTTCAGAATTGATTTTGTAGCGAATTACTAATATTAAAAGCTTTATCCAAAGTGGGTTACAGTGTATATATCATTGGAGAGGCAGAAAACTTCAGTTGTGTGTCTTGTTAAATTTATAGCATATTCATGTAGGTTATTAAGCGGGAAAAACCCACTTCTCCTGTTTGTCTTTCCTTTATTTTCACACTCCAACTACACTCAAACACTTTGTGATACCAGCTGAGTGCCCACTGTCTACATGATGATAGTGTCAGATTCCATAGGCAAAGGGCTCAGACTCGCAAGATGCCAATCACAAGTAGTAGGTCCTTGGGTTACCTACAACTTTTGTCTAACTTGGCTGCAGATCCAAGGTTCCCATGACTTCCTTACTGTCTAATTTGTCAGAAGCGCTCACAGAATTCAGAGAAACATATTTACCGATTTATTATATAATAAAGGCTATGATAAAGGATACAAATGAATAACCAGATGAAGAGATATATAGGGGGATATCTGGGAGGGTCCTGAGCACAGGAGCTTCTGTCCTGGTGGAGCTGAAGTACACAGCTCTTCTGGCACATGGATGTACTCACCAACTTGGGGGGCTCTCCAAACCCCATACTACTGGAATTTATATGGAGATTTTATCATAGGCACAATGCATCATTAACTCAATTTCCAGCCACTCTTCCCTTCCTGGAGAATGGTAGAAAGGGGTGTAGAATGTGGGGCTAAAAATTCCAAGCTTCTAATCATGGTTTGGTCTTTCTGGTAACCAGCCCCATCCAGGAGCCTACCCAAAGTCAACTCATTAGAACAAAAGGCATTCTTATCACCCAGGAAATTCCCAAGGATTGAGGAGCTCTGTGTCAGAAACTAAGGTCAAAACCAATTTTAGAATGAAAGATGCTCCTAGTGCTCTTATCACTTAGAAAATTGCAAGGGTTTTAGGAGCTCTGTGCCGAAAACTGGGAAAGGAGACAAACATATGTTTTTTCTATTATTTTGGTCATGGATTATAATCATGGTTCCTCTATTAGCTTGAATTGTGCACTCTTGCAGTCTTGTCTGCATTACATGACCTATAGGAGTTGCACTGGATGAACCTGCGCTTATAATATAAAGAAGTATGCAGTGACTTACAAGTGTGGGGATAAGGTGACATAGAGTTAGCAATGCTCCTAGACTTAGGTGAATAACGTATTAGCTTTATTGACATGAATATTTGCAATAAGGGAGATGGGTCAAGAAAAGTAAATCTGGTAGTTGAAGTAGACAATATTGCAAAGTTAGTCACATATGTTTTCTTGGTAATCATTTATGAGAAATTACTTGTAGGTTCTTTGGTTATTTAAAAATTAGGTGAGATTTTCAGCATCCCAGCGAAACAGGTTTATGTTTTCACTTTTTAACAATAACCCAATAGTAACAGTAAGGACTCTTCTAAGAGTCACAGAGAAAACTAATGAACTCGGAAACAAAGCTCTTACTTCACTCTTAGGTCATTTATATGTTGCATTGAGAGAAAGAGCTAACCAAACAGAAGTATAAAAATCGGAATGCTCTATTTATGATCCTGTTTTGTTTTCAAATTTACTTTTGAAAAATATTTACTTTCTTATAAACTGAATTTTCACTTACATTTGAATCTCTTTTCTTAGGGATTTATGATTATGAACAAATTCTAATTTGGTTTCACATATTGAGAAAAATGAACCCCTTTCTGAGATGTCACAGTTCTAAATGCTACTGAGAATTCATGTTTTCTGCTACTTTTAGGGTTATATTTTGACAGTGTCACTTGTGAATAAGGCTGAATCCTTAGATCAGTGTTTCTCAAAATATGGTTCATAATCACCTACGCTGCTTAAAGGGCAGATTTGTAGATCCATTGCTGATTAGTTGAATGATAATTTTTGCATGAAGGGCATAAGAATGTGTTGTAACAAGTACCATCAAATGATTCTTATGCTTATTAAAATGGGAAAGTCTCTATCTGTCTGTCTATCTATCTATCTGTCAATCATGAGAATGCACATGCACAAGTCAGGGGAGGGGCAGAGATAGAGAGAGAGAGAGGGAGAGAATGAATGAGAATTCCCAGGCAGGCTCCGTGCTGTCAGTGTAAGCATGACGTGGGACTCGGTCCTATGAACCATGAAATCTTGAACTGAGCCAAAACCAAGAGTCTGGTGCTTAACCAACTAAGCCACCCAGGTGCCCTGAAGTGGGAAAACCAGTCTTTTAAATTATATGAAGTTTTCTTAGAAATATGATATGAAAAAATTCTATCTATGCATAACTTCCACCCATAGTTTTCTGGAAAACATAACATGAAAAATATATATCTATGTATGTTTTCATGCATTTGGGATGTTCTGCTATTTTATTTCAGTATTTTAAGGATATCAGTGTTTATTTTTAATATATTCTTCAGTATTATAAAACTATATCAGTGATATGTATTGAATGCATCATTAGTGGTCAAACAAATGAAAAATCTTAAAAATCCCTCTGGGTATAGAGCTTTGGTGTTATATGTTATGTTAGTGAAAAAGGCATTAGCTGACAATTACTGCAAGTAATATATATGTATATATGTATGTATATATGTATGTATATATACAAGGTATGTGTACATATATAATGGTGCTTTATGCCCATTAAGTGCATAAGTATAAATTTTTTTCCAGCTATAGCACAACCTATGAAATTGTGACATAACCACTATAGTGTTATAGCATCATTTCATTACATCACTCAGCCATAGTTTTGTGGAATAAAAATTTTCTGTGCAACTGAAAAACTTATAATGAAAGGCAATCAAATTAGGCATGCAGAACATGGGTATTTCCTCTGTATCAGATAAATGTGTGTCTGAAATGTAGAAGAAAGTGAATAGATCATTACTAACATTGCATGAATTTCATTCTTGGCATTTCAATAATCTTTAAGTGTAGGAAAATACTTCTTTATTTCTATATTTGTAAATCCAATTATTTTACACTTATCTCAAATCATTATTGCTTTAATTAAGAAAGTGTTTTTTTTCACCTGTTTTGAAAACACATTTTAAGTGTCCCTGTAATAGTCAGTGTTACCTTTAATAGTAGAATTAGGCATGTCAAAATCTGCCTTCATATTTAGTAAATGAGGCAATTTTCTCTAGCAAGAGCAGGAATTATGTAAATAACACATTTTGAAAAGATAAACACATTTTGAATTTTTAAACATTCTAAGATGTCTGGATAGATACATTCACGGAGTTCCTTGGTCTTTTAAAGTATTCTTTCTTGATAATTTTAAAAATTATGTGCATACAGATAGTAAAGCATGTACAGTTCCACAAGTTATCACTACATGGACACACTCATAATGCTTGCTTAGGTTAAAAAATAAAACATTATTGGGGCACCTGGGTGGCTCAGTTGCTTAAGTGTCCGACTTTGACTCAGGTCACGATCTCGCCGTCTGTGAGTTCGAGCCCTGCGTCGGGCTCTGGGCTGATGGCTCAGAGCCTGGAGCCTGCTTCTGATTCTGTGTCTCCCTCTCTCTCTGCCCCTCCCCCGTTCATGCTCTGTATCTCTCTGTCTCAAAAATAAATAAACGTTAAAAAAAATAAAAAATAAAATAAAATAAAACATTATTACCACGAATAGACCTCCCATGTGTTCCTTCCCAATTATAAATTCTGGTCTCCGACACAGAAGCAACTCTCCCGACTTCTAACACCAACATTCAGTTTTGCCTCCTGTATATGTCTGTTGGTTTATGCCAGCAAATAAGTCAAGCATATGTGATTATGTACATGAGATTTACTTGTAGGCAAGAAAAAACAATAGATTGATTTCTTCCAATAAATGCAAAAACAGACTTTATATATAAGAAAAAAGAGGAGTCGGGAAGGAAAAATTACAATTAAAATATTTTTCTTTCCTCCAGTAAGATGCTGATTATCTGGAAATGAGTAGAGATCAGTTATGCTTTTCTGTCTTTGGACATTGAGTGAGCACCAAAGAATTTCAGTTGTAAAAGAACTATCCAGAATATCTTGGTTATTTAACTACATGCATATAAGTAACAGGATGGTAGTATGACGGCCAGTGTCTTTTTGTTTTTCCCCTCTGTCCCTCTAATGCCAGATCTGTACCATTTCCTCCATGCCTGCATACACCTAGGTATGCATTTTTTGTTTTGGATAATGTATTTTAAGAGTAGAAATGAAGTATCATAGGCAATTTTAGTGGGCATTGCCAGTTTTCCAGAATGCTTGTGCATATTTAAATTCCCACTGGTAGTTTATGACAGTGCTAGTTCTCTATCCTTTCCAACACTTTTAATCACCTCTGTAAAGAGTTAGTAACAGTATGTCATAGTTTTAAATTACATTTCCTAATGACTCATGGAACACGAGGTTAGCAGCCTTTCCTCTAGCAGCTTTCCTCAAAGATAGCTCAAGGATTTGACCAGCCATTGAGCCTTCCTTGCAACATGAACTCAATAAATTTATAGTAGTGTATAGTATCTAATTTAAATGTTAGGTACCAATCCAGTCATCCACACCTCACTGTTAAGATTGTTCATTGAGTAGTTAATTACCAGCAAGTGACACATAATTGATGAGGTACAGGTAAACTGGAAAATGGCAGTTAGTTACATAGTCCGGAAGGGGGCTATACGGATAGCCTGTATTTAGAAATGACACCTTTACAGGTGGTTCAAGCCAAGTTGTTTTTCTCCCTTGACTACATGCCACCCAAATGGGGAGTGGGAACTTAACAGTTACACCTGGAAGTTATAATTTTTGTATGCTGTTACTGTGCATGTTGTGTTGCTGTCCTGTATCTTTTCTTGAGGTTTTGATGCTGAGGAAAGTCTGCTATGTCTCATGAATTAGACTGTCCATCAGTAACTACATAGCTGTTGTTGATCAGAGTAGACTTTGTAACTTAGGGGTTGAGAATCTTTCCATAAAATTTGTAGCCACTTGTTTATACTGTTTTAGAAGGTTTATATTCACTTTTCTTGTCTATTTTTTTTTCATTGGGTTATCTGCCTTTTTCATATTGATTTGAAGGAATTTGCTATAATTTTTGTATAAACCCTTTGCCAGTAATATTTATGCTAAAAAACCTTCTTGCTTTTCCTTTTTTTGTTTTTAAAAAAAGTTTATTTATTTTGAGAGAGAGAGAGCACACACATGCACAAGAGCAGAGCAGGGGCAGAGAGAGAGGGAGAGAATCACAAGCAGACCCTGCACTCTCAGCACAGAGCCTGACACAGGGCTTGATCTCATAAACCGTGAAATTATGACCCGAACCAAAATCAAGAGTTGGATGCTTAACCAGCTGAGCCACCCAAGCACCCCAACCTTCTTGCCTTTTCATTCTCTTGTTGAATACTTTAGTCACAAGAAATTCTAAATTTTGACATATTCTAATTTATCAATATTCTTTTTTAATTTCGGTTAGTGCTTCTTGTATCCTGTATAAGAAATAGTTTACTACACTAAGGTCATGAAAATATTATCCAGTGTTAACTTCTAAAGGCTGTGTGTTTTACCTCTTACATTCATATTTATAATTCACCTGTGATTGATTTTTGTGCTATGAAGTAGGAGCAAAGTTTCATTTTTCCTGTGTGGATCCCAAATTAACCAGTGCCACTTATCTGAAAAAATTGTTCTTCTCCCACTTCTCTATAGTACCCTCATTATTGTAGAAGAAGAGTAAGAGTACATATGGATTTGGGTATGTTTCTAAATGCTCTGTTTTGTTCTATTCATTTCTTTTCTTGATTGTACCACAGTCTTAATTACTGCACTTTTATAGCAAATTTTGATGAATAATATGGTGGTTCTTCTAACCTTGTTCTTATTTGAGAGTGTTTTTCTTTTTAAGTGCTTGGCTTTTCTAGGTAAGTTGTAGAATCATATTGTCCACTTACAAATATATGTATATACACACATACACCAACACACAAACATAAGCACTATTAGCATTTGGGGGAGATTGCGCTGAATTTATAAATGATTTTGGGGAGAATTGACATCTTTAAATAACGAGGCTTTCAATGCATAAAAATAATTTATCCATTCAATTATTTAGATCTTTTATACTTTTCCCTCACTTAATAATTTTCTGTATAGAAATCTTGAATATCTTTCATCAGCTGTATTCCTAGGTATTTGATGTTTATTAATGCTATTTTTAATGGTGTATTTTATACTTTTATCTTCCTTGTGGCTAGTATTCACTTGATTTTTGTATACTGACCCTTTGATTTAACAGTCTTCCAAGACCCATTTTAATTCTAACATTTATAGATTCTTTTGGACTTTCTGCATAAACAAATCATAATAATATAATCTATTATTAATCATAACAGTTATTTCTTCCCTTCTTATCTGTATGGTTTTAATCTGTGTTTCTTGTCTATTTGCAAAAACCTGTAGTACAAAACTGGATAGAAGTAGCAAGATGGATTGTAATAGTTTGGGATTTTTTAATTGTAAAATATGCATAACATAAAATTTATCATTTTAACCAGTTCAGTAGTATTAGGTACATTTATATTGTTGTGAAACTATCATAACTATCCATCTCCAGAACTCTTTTAATCTCACAAAACTAAAACTCTGTACTCATTAAATGATAACTCCCATTGCCTCCTACCCCCAGCCCTTGACAACCCAGCCCTTTTTGTCTCTGTGAATTTGACCTACTTAAAGAGAAGAAACTCTAGGTACCTGATATAAGTGGAATCATGTAGTATTTGTCTTTTTTTGACCAGTTTATTTCACTTAACCTATTGTCCTAAGGGTTCATGCATGTTGTAGCATATGTCAGAGTTTTCTTCTTTTAAAAGGCTGAATCATATTCCATTGTATGTATATACCACATTTTGTTGATCCGTTTATCTGTTAATAGATCCTTGGATTGTGTCCATATTTTGGCTCTTATGAATAATGCTGCTGGTATAAGTTTGGGTTTTTTTTTTTTTTTTCAAAAAAAATTTTTTTTTAACGTTTATTTATTTTTGAGACAGAGAGAGACAGAGCATGAATGGGGGAGGGTCAGAGAGAGGGAGACACAGAATCTGAAACAGGCTCCAGGCTCTGAGCGGTCAGCACAGAGCCCGACGCGGGGCTCGAACTCACGGACTGCGAGATCATGACCTGAGCCGAAGTCGGCCGCTTAACTGACTGAGCCACCCAGGCGCCCCAAGTTTGGGGTTTTTTTTTTTTTAATTTTTTTTTCAACGTTTTTAATTTATTTTTGGGACAGAGAGAGACAGAGCATGAACAGGGGAGGGGCAGAGAGAGAGGGAGACACAGAATCGGAAACAGGCTCCAGGCTCCGAGCCATCAGCCCAGAGCCCGACGCGGGGCTCGAACTCACGGACCGCGAGATCGTGACCTGGCTGAAGTCGGACGCTTAACCGACTGCGCCACCCAGGCGCCCCGTTGGGGGTTTTTTAAGCAAAGATTTACTCTCTTCCCACTATGGATTGATTATACTTTTCTGCTCCTATGAATTGCAACACTAGTAGATGTGACACAAGCACAAACTTTAAAAGAGCTTCCTCAGGGGCACCTGAATGGCTCAGTTTGTTGAATGTCTGACTCTTGATTTTAGCTCAGGTCATGGTCTCAGGGTCATGGGATAAAGCCCTGTGTCAGACACCATGCCTAGCATGGAGTCTGCTCAAGATTTTCTCTCTCCCTCTGCCCCTCTCCCCCACTCCCTCTCTCTCTCTCAAATTAAAAAAAAAAATTCGGGCTCCTGCGTGGCTCAGTCGGTTAAGTGTCCGACTTCGGCTCAGGTCATGATCTCACGGTCTGTGAGTTTGAGCCCTGCGTCGGGCTCTGTGCTGACCGCTCAGAGCCTGGAGCCTGCTTCCGATTCTGTGTCTCCCTCTCTCTCTGCCCCTCCCCCGTTCATGCTCTGTCTCTCTCTGTCTCAAAAATAAATAAACGTTAAAAAATTAAAAAAAAATTAAAGAGACTTCTCAGTGGAACCTGCCCTCTTGTACTGAGAAAAACACGCTTCAGGCAGCTTCCTGGTATTGAAGGATACAGTCATGTTGAAAAGACCTAGACAAAATCCCAGAATGGAGACAAACTCATTTGAGCTCACCTTAGATTTGTCAACCCCTAGGTGATCCACAATAAATAAATATTGATTTATTGTTCAAATATCAATAAATAGCTGTTCTTTAAGATGACAGCTTGGGGAGGGGCATGTTTTGAAGCATTATTGTGGCAATACCAACTCCCAATATTTTATCATTAGTGTGATTGTTGTAGGTTTAAAAAAATACTTTTTATTATATTAAGAAAGTCTTCTTATATTCCTAGATTTATATATTTTTCTTTTTAAGATAAATCATGCTGAAGTATATTTCACATATCATAAAATTCACTCATTTCAAACATAATTCAATTATTTTTAGTAACTTTCCTCTTCCTAACTTTCTAGCTTATTCATGAATGGATGTGGTTTTTTTTTTTTTTTAATTTACATCCAAATTAGTTAGCATATAGTGCAACAATGATTTCAGGAGTAGATTCCTTAGTGCCACTTACCCATTTAGCCCATCCACCCTCCCACAACCCCTCCAGTAACCCTCAGTTTGTTCTCCATATTTATGAGTCTCTTCTGTTTTGTACTCCTCCCTGTTTTTATATTATTTTTGTTTCCCTTCCCTTATGTTCATCTGTTTTGTCTCGTAAAGTCCTCATATGAGTGAAGTCATATGGTTTTTGTCTTTCTCTGACTAATTTCACTTAGCATAATACCCTCCAATTTCATCCACGTAGTTGCAAATGGCAAGATTTCATTCTTTTTGATTGCCGAGTAATACTCCATTGTACATATATACCACATCTTCTTTATCCATTCATCCATCGATGGACATTTGGGCTTTTGCCAGACTTTGGTTATAAACATGGGGTGCATGTGTCCCTTTGAAACAGTACACCTGTATCCCATGGATAAATGCCTAGTAGGATGGTAGGGTAGTTCTATTTTTAGTTTTTTGAGGAACCTCCATACTGTTTTCCAGAGTGGCTGCACCAGCCTGCATTCCCACCAATAGTGCAAAAGAGATCCTCTTTCTCCGCATCCTCGGCAACATCTGTTGTTCCCTGAGTTGTTAATGTTAGCCATTCTGACAGGTGTAAGGTGATTATCTCATTGTGGTTTTGATTTTTATTTCCCTGATGATGAGTGAGGTTGAGCATTTTTTCATGTGTTGGTTGGCTGTATGGATGTCTTCTTTGGAGAAGTGTCTATTCATGTCTTTTGCCCATTTCTTCACTGAATTATTTGTTTTTTGGGAGTTGAGTTTGATAGGTTCTTTATAGATTTTGGATACTAACCCTTTATCTGATATGTCATTTGCAAATATCTTCTCCCATTCTCTCAGTTGCCTTTTAGTTTTGATGATTGTTTCCTTTGCTGCGCACAAGCTTTTTATTTTGATGAAGTCCCAGTAGTTCATTTTTGCTTTTGTTTCCCTTGCCTCTGGAGACGTGTTGAGTAAGGAGTTGCTGCAGCCAAGATCGAAGAGGTTTTTGCCTGCTTTCTCCTCGAGGATTTTGATGGCTTCCTGTCTTACATTTAGGTCTTTCGTCCATTTTGAGTTTATTTTTGTGTATGGTGTAAGAAAATGATCCAGGTTAATTCTTCTGCATGTCACTGTCCAGTTTTCCCAGCACCACTTGCTGAAGAGACTGTCTTGATTCCATTGAATATTCTTTCCTGCTTTGTCAAAGATTAGTTGGCCATACGTTTGTGGATCCATTTCTGTGTTCTCTCTTCTGTTCCATTGATCTGAGTGTCTGTTCTTGTGCCAGTACCATAGTGTCTTGATGATTACAGCTTTGTAGTACATGAATGGATGTTTAGATGTTGAATTCCATCACATGCCTTTCTGTATGTCTATTGAGACATATTCATAGTTTTTCTGTATTTTCTAAATGTGGTGATTTCCATTATTTGATATTCACATGAAAACAAGCATTGTAAATGTAATGTAAAGATAATATAGTAATGTCAAATGTCCTCATTTAGGTATATCTGGATTTAGTATTTGTATTTATGAAATGTATAGGATTCTTATTTTTTCCCCTTTTTGTAATGTCCTTATCTTGCTTAGGAATCTTGGCTATTTTGGTTTTATAATATGGGTTAAAAAGCATCACCTTTTGCATGTTTTCAAAGTTTCCTTAAAATTGGTAATATTTCATCCTTAAATGTGTGATAGAATTAATTGGTGATGCCATGTATTTTTTCTGTCAAATAAAGGATGTTTGTGCTAGAACTTCATAAGAGATATATGAAAAACATGCACAAAGACTAATCTTTTGGGTGACTAATTTACAATGTAAATTTAATTCCTAAACATACAGGGTCCATTCGTTACTGTTAGGAAGTATTGTTTAGGAAGTTACTGATTAGGAAGAAACAGCATACTTAATTTAGGGTGGAGTCTGTATTAGGATACCCAAGACCACCCTCAGCCTTGATCATTCACTAAGACTCACAGGACTTGGAAAAAATTGTTGTCCTTAGTTATGGTTTTGTCTATGGTGAAAGGATACAGATCAAAATCAGCAAAGGGAAAGGACACATGTGGCAAAGTCTAAGAAAAATCAGGTGCAAGCTTCCAACTGTTTCTTTTCAATGGAGTCACATAAGACATGCTTAAACCTCTCATAAGTGATGTGTAACACGTGTGAAATATTGTGAATCAAAGAAACTGCTCACCAGAGCTTTGGTGTTCAGAGTTTTATTAAGGGTCAGTCATGTGGACATGAAGCACCCATGTAACTGACTTCAGTTACTCTGGCCCCAGTTCCCCAAAGCAAAAATAAGCATTCACCATAAGTCACATTGTCAGGATAAACGTATCTAGTCATGCTGTCTGTCCCAAGGCTTCAGACACACAAAAATAATCCTTTTTTAAAGTTTTTAATTTTATTTTTTATTTTTATTTTTATTTTTATTTTTTGTGGATTACAATTTTATTTTTATTTTTTTTAATATATGAAATTTATTGTCAAATTGGTTTCCATACAACACCCAGTGCTCATCCCAAAAGGTGCCCTCCTCAATACCCATCCCCCACCCCCCCCTCCCTCCCACCCCCCATCAACCCTCAGTTTGTTCTCAGTTTTTAAGAGTCTCTTATGCTTTGGCTCTCTCCCACTCTAACCTCTTTTTTTTTTTTTTCCTTCCCCTCCCCCGTGGGTTTCTGTTAAGTTTCTCAGGATCCACATAAGAGTGAAAACATATGGTATCTGTCTTTCTCTGTATGGCTTATTTCACTTAGCATTACACTCTCCAGTTCCATCCACGTTGCTACAAAGGGCCATATTTCATTCTTTCTCATTGCCCTGTAGTACTCCACTGTGTATATAAACCACAATTTCTTTATCCATTCATCAGTTGATGGACATTTAGGCTCTTTCCATAATTTGGCTATTGTTGAGAGTGCTGCTATAAACATTAGGGTACAAGTGCCCCTGTGCATCAGTACTCCTGTATCCCTTGGGTAAATTCCTAGCAGTGCTATTGCTGGGTCATAGGGTAGGTCTATTTTTAATTTTCTGAGGAACCTCCACACTGCTTTCCAGAGTGGTTGCACCAGTTTGCATTCCCACCAACAGTGCAAGAAGGTTCCCGTTTCTCCACATCCTCTCCAGCATCTATAGTCTCCTGATTTGTTCATTTTGGCCACTCTGACTGGCGTGAGGTGATATCTGAGTGTGGTTTTGATTTGTATTTCCCTGATAAGGAGCGACGTTGAGCATTAAAGTTTTTAATTTTAAATTCCAGTTAGTTAACATACAGTGTAATATTAGTTTCAGGTGCACCGTATAGTGATTCAACATTTCTACATAACACCCAGTGGTCATCACAAATGAACTCCTTAATAAAGCATACAAAAATACTCTTATCAGGGGCAATATTACAAAGTCTCAGGATAGATCCTGGGAGCTGTCCAACGGCTCATTCTGAAGACAAACTTTTCCTTGGAAAAATGTTTTTCAAAAGAAATTTCTTTAGAGTATGCAAGGTTTGTGCACCCTAGGCCTGCTGGATTAGCCATTTCCTGTATACCTTCTTTATCTCTTGCCAGGGTATCTTGTTTTTAAAATTTTTATTTTGGGGGGTGCCTGGGTGGCTCAGTTGGTTAAGAATTTGACTCTTGATTTCAGCTCAGGTCATGATCTCACAGTTCATGAGATCGAGCCCCACGTTGGGCTCCGCACTAACAGCGCAGAAACTGCTTGGGATTCTCTCTCCCTCCCTACCCCTCTGCCTCTCCCCCATTCTCTCTTTCTCTCTCAGAAATAAATAAATAGGGGTGCCTGGATGGCTCAGTCGGTTAGGCGTCTGACTTGAGCTCGGGTCATGATCTCACTGCTCGTGAGTTTGAGCCCTGCGTCAGGCTCTGTGCTAACAGCTCAGAGCCTGGAGCCTACTTCAGATTCTGTCTTTGTCTCTTTGTCTCTCCCCTGCTTTTGCTCTCTCTCAAATATGAAAAATAAAAAAAAAATTAATTAAAAAAATAAACATTAAAAACCACATTTTATTATTTATTTATTTAGAGACAGAGTGAGAGTGTGGGAGAGGGCCAGAGGGAGATAGAGAATCTGAAGAAGGCTCCATGCTCAATGCAGAGTATGACATGGGGCTCAATCCCATGACCCTGGTTTCATAACCTGAGCTGAAATCGAGTTAGACGTTCAACCGAGAAACCCAGTTTCCCCATAACTTTTTAAATAATATTGATATAGCTGCACCAATTTTTAAAAATTATTATTCATATTGTGCATATTTTTCCATTGGCCCTGATTCCTCTGTGTCTCTCTTAGCTTCCATCCAGGCCCACTTTTCTTGTGCATAAGAAACACTTACTAGCAGTCTCTTCAGTACAAATCTATGGGTGATGAATTCTCTCAGTTTTTCTTTGAATATTTATGATACATTCATTTTTAAATAATATTTTAGAAGAGAATTCTATGTTAGAGGCTTATTCTACCCCATACCCTTAGAGATTTCATTACATTTTATTTAGACTTCTTGGATCTGGAAAAATCTGTTAGTTTTTCTGTTGCTCCTTTAGAGATAATGACTTTTTTCCCATGCAGCTTTCTATGATTTTTTTTTTCTTTCTCACTGGTTTTTCATTAGCTGCATTCTTAAATGTGTACATATGTTTTAATTTCTATTTATCCAACATGGGATTTATAAAACTTACATAATACATGGCTTAATGTCTTTAGTCAGTTTTGAAAATTTCCTAGCATTTACACTTTGCATAGTGTTTTTACACTCTTTTAACCTCCAGTACTTCTGAATCACTCTTTTTTGAATTTTCCACTTTTATTGTGTTTTTGTAATTTACTCTCTATATTTAGTCTGAACAGCTGTTTTAGTTAATTAACTCTGTCTTCAACTATGTGTGCCAATTCATTGAGTATCTTATTTTAGTTATTGTGTTTCAGTTCTAAAACCTTTTATTTCTTGTATAGGGTAAAATTTTTCATCATATTTAATTCCTTGCCATGTTAATCATAGATGTTTTCAAACTTATGTATGAGAACTCTATTCTCCTGTGGGGCTGCTTTTACTATCTGAGGGTGTTGTTTGTCTGCGTGCTTTTTGTTTTCTTCAGTCTGGCCTTTGACTTCTGTTTGCCATGTCTTAATTTCAAGAGTTATTTTAAAGCTACAATAATCAAGAGGCACGTTTTATATTAACATAAAAATAGGTTAATTGATAAAATAGAAAAGAATAGAGTCCAGACATAAACTCTCACTGATATAGTAAATCTCTTTTCGGTAAAGGCTCTGTAGTAGTTTCTTATAGGTACAGTAACAAGTTATCACAAACTTGATGACTTAAAAAATACAATATATTCCCTTACAGTCCTGGAGGCCAGAAGTACCAATTGGGTTTCACTGTGCCTAAATCAAGGTGTTGTCAGTGTTCTCCCTCCAGGGCTCTAGAAGAGGAATTTTTTCCTTGTCTTTTTCTTTTTCCAGTGTCTGCCAATATTCCTTGGTTTATGGCACTTTCCTCTACCTTCGAAGGCAGTGACATTTGAAAATGAGAAGGCAGTCTACAGACTGGACGTAAATATTTGTAAAGCATTTATCTGAAAAGGGACTTGTCTCTAAAATATATAAGGAACTCTTACAACCCAGCAAGACAAACAATTTAGTAAAAAATGGCCAATAATTTCAACATTCATTTAACAGAAGAAGATATACTGATGACAAGCACATAAGAAGATGCTCAAAATCATCTAGCTCTCCCTGTAGATAAGATTTATTAAGATACCTGTTAATAGGATTATGTCTATTCTTTTATATCAAAATTAAATTTCTGCTTTCTTTAACCTCCCCAAATCACCCAACCAAATAACAAGTACTTTCTAGCATTCTCCTACTAAGATTCCATACAGTGCTCATGGTGTGCATTATTCCTCAGAGCAATGAAGAATAAACACAATTTGTTGTCTGGAAGAAAGGCATAAATAGTAGTGATAGTTTCAAGACTGTTTCTGAAGAGACAGAGGAAAAGAGACTTCCAAAACTCCCACTTTCACATTACACTTAACCTGATAGTAACATCAATATTAACACCTTCCAACATAGTCTCTATTTCAGTCCAACAGTAAACACTAATTCCCCTTTTGTGCACTAGAACGTATATTCACTCTAGCCTACTCACGAGCATTATTCTGTCAATTCTCCCCTCAAGAGATAGCATAGAACATCCAGTATCACCATGGACCCTATACCTAGACTGTCTGGATCAAAATATGCCACTATTTGTGTGACCTAACTTAGTTATCCCCTGTGTCTCAATTTTCACATCTTTTAAAAATAAGGATAATAATAATACTAACTTTATAATATTGTGAAGAATGAATAAGTTATTTTTTTTCCTAAGTGATTTACAAGAGAGCTTTGCTTAATTGTTAGCATGATAATGACTTTAATTAATACATCTCTTCTGCATCATCAAATCTCACTCTCTATTCTATTAGATCATTTCTATTAATGCACAAACATTCCTCTCTATTTTTTCTCTCATTTCAAAAACAAGCTGCCTTTTAACTGTACTTTCTCCTCTAGCTACCGCTTCATTTTTTTAAAATTTCCTTTGCAACGAGACTCCTGGATGGGTTAACTTCACTTCTTATCTTCAATTCCTCTTCTACCATCCTCTTGTTTTTGCCCCCACCACTCCTCCGATTTTGCTCTTCTCAAAGTTACAAATCATTGCCCAGCCCCATGTTGCTAAATATAATGGTTAATCCTCAGTTTTCACTGTACTTGAACTATCAGTATTTCGTATGGTTACACAGTTAATTTCTTCCCACTCTTCAAAATTCTTTCTTTACTTGGCTTCCAGTACTCCACACACTTCTGCCAACTCATTGTTCCCTTTTATAACTTATTTCCTTTCTTCCTGGCTTTCTAATATTGGTAAGTATGAGAGCTCCATCAATGGTTCTTTTCTATTAGTGTCCTCCCTCTCTTGGTGAGTTCATATCTTCCCGTGACTTTTAATACCATCATATGTGTATTTCTTGTCCAAACATATCTCAAAAGAATAGTATGTATACCAGTGTTCTGTTGATATCTCCAACTCAAAATACCTATCTATCAGGGTCCAGACCTTCCCTCACCAGGTAGGCTCAGCCCTCCCTGTTTTAGTTGTTATCTATCCTTCCTGTTCCTCAGGATAAAAGCTTGGTGTTCTCTCTTTTTTCCTCATACCCCATGCCAAATCCTATTGCTTTTGCCTTCAAAACATATCCAGAACGTAACTGCTTCTTATCCCATCCAATGTTACCAACTTGGTATAATGCTCATCATCTCCTGCCTGCATTTCCACAGTGACCTGATAACTACCAGCCCTGCTTCTACATTAGGCCATTAACAACCTATTGTCAACAAAATATTAAGTCAGATCACATCACTTTTTGATTCCAACTGTCATCATTTTATCCAAAGCCATTAAGATTACCTATGATTCCTTACTTCTTCTCCTTGCTTCCCTCTACCTAGCCAAGTCATATTGCTGGTTGTTTTACTCCTTCTTCCCTTTACCTACACTCTAGTCATATTTGTCTCTTGGTCACATTATAGGAAAGGACCCATTGTAGGGCTTTTATACTATGCAGTCTGTTTTCCTGCAGTGCTCTTCTCTAGATAGCCACATGGCAATTTTCAAGTGATTGCTCAGATGTCACCTCCACAGTGAGGCCACTTTTCCTCTTATTTAATTCTACAACTGTGCTTTTTGTGCAGATATATTCTTGATACTCTTTTTTTCTGCCTTTTATTTATTTTGAGAGAGAGTGAGAGAGAGAGAGAGCAAGTGGAGCAGAGGGGCAGAGAAAGAGAGAATCTTAAGCAGACCCCACACTTAGTACAGAGCCCATTACAGTGCTCGATCCCATGACCCTGGGATCATGACCTGAGCTGAAATCAGGAGTGGGACACTCAACTGACTGAGCCACCCAGGTTCCCCATTTTTCTATTATATTTGTAATAGGACATAAACACTGTACTCTACTGTAGAGTTGACTTGTTCATTGTTTTTTATCCTTTATTTTCTGTCTTCCCTGCTGGAATATATGCTTCATAAGAGGAGGAATATTTACATCTCTTTCACTGATATATCCCAAGAATCTGATTAGGCACATGTAATAAGTATTTACTAAATAAATGAATGAATAAAAATAAAAGAGTCAAAAGAAAGAAATCTGAAACACAGTCTTCCCCCTCCCCCTTCTATGATACTCTAGTATCTTTGTCTAGGAAGCCCCATGGAATAAGTAAAAGCCTGTAAAATTTGGATGAGCAAGAACAAGAAATGTAACAACTTTTTCATCATTCACTGACAAGTTCAGTCTACTTGTGACTTGATATACATAAGGGTTTATTCTATGTCCTATGAGTTAGTATTCTAAAGAACTATTTTAAATTGCTTTATTATTTAGAAAGATTTACTACATTTCTAAATACGAATAATCGTGGTGTAAACTTTGCATGTTTCTTCAAATTTATTTGCTTCACAGTCTAAGTGTGGAGTATCAAGAAGCCAGTGTGTCATATAAGCATCTTATTTGTGTTTGTGCAAGATAAAGTGATCTCATATCTCAGCTGGGGCAGATAGCTTTATGCTCATGTCTAGGAATGTTTGGATGGCTAATACTCCCTCTTGGCCATGATAAAGATGAAGCAGAGTAGCTGCTGATATTGAATTTTGAAATTCTCCTGGAGACACCCAGGCTAGTTTGTTTACATTGTTTAGAGATCTATTGATGTATTGATTAACAGGTCACAATCTCTGGATTTTCCAGAAGATCCTGCTGGATACATGCCCAAGCTCTGCTGAAACTAAGATTCTTCACTGGTATCTTGGTGGGTAACAATAATAAAATGAAGCACATCCTGTCCTAATAAGAATAGTTCCTAATAAGAATAGTTCCTATGGAACTGCACCCAGATGTCTCTTGGACTTTCCTGTGCTTTCCTTCAGTTGATATGCCACACTTTTTGCAGTTATGAAAGGCTTAGTGTGTGTCGTTAGTCTATAGAGTTTTCTGAATTCTTTCAGTTATACTTGTGTAATTGATATTGGTTATGGAGTTTTTTTCAAGGAATGGATTATAACCTATCTTCACCTCTAATTTATAATTATTTTGCTGTAACATTTTATAATGTTTAATTAAAAATAGATAAATATTTTCACAGATTATCTTCTTTAAAATGTCTAACTTCTCAAGGTGTTTGGGTGTCTCAGTTCGTTGAGTGTCCAATTTTGGCTCAGGTCATGAACTTGTGGTTCATGAGTTCGAGGCCAATGTCGGGCTCTGTGCTGACAGCTCAGAGCCTGGAGTCTGCTTCAGATTCTGAGTCTCCCTATCTCTCTGCCCCTCTCCTGCTCGCGCTCTGTTTGTCTCTCTCTCAAAAATAAATAAACATTACAAAAAAAGTGTAACTTCTCATAAATAGCAATTTTTTTCATTCCTTTGAAATATCATTAAAATAATTAAAGACTTTCAGATGGACAGGCTGCAAATCAGATTTTCATTTTATGAGATGATATGGCTACAGTTTGATTACATCTTAACTTCCATACATCATATAAACTTTTAAGGACAGGCCATATTATTTTTTGAATGTGAGTCTCTCTTTTCCTTTACATAGCAGCATTGGATTATGCTTTGCTCTAGGTTCTGTAACTTCAGTTGTAAAATATATTTATTTTTAGACTTTGCTTCTTTTTAATGATTTAAAATGAATTATTTTTCCAATTTACTCATAAAGCTTAGGAGGAATCCTAGAAATGTACTCTCTGCTAAAGAGCTGCATATTTTGGGGTGATTTTTACACAGCCAGAGAATTCCTAAAATGAACTTTGAGGCAAAGTCATGTCATCATTGATCTCCTGTTCAACAATCCTTGAAGCACTAATAACTCAAAATGGTTACATATTTCATTATCACGGAAATTGGAAGTGATGTCTGTGACCTTGATGTATGAGTTGGTGACCCAAAACATGTAATGGATTCAGAGTCTCGAGGTGCTTGAAAATTATGTTTGTATAACCTTTTGGGATCAAAGTATATTGATCCTAAAATGAATCAATTTAAATCTGTTGGTAAGCTGCATATTTAAAAATAATACTGTCACACTGCTGCTTTTTTTTTTACTTGAATACAGATATAAAATTTCCAATGAGTCTATATCTGTTGAATCAAAAACTATAAAAGCATCTTGAAATAATGCTGTTCTTTAAACGAATGTTTGGATAAAAAAAAAATTAAGATGGAAATAGCTAACCAGCCATGCCTGTTGGTTAGTCTGTAATGTGTGCACTTTTCAAACCGTGTATTTTCTTTTTATCATATTTTTTTTTAGCTGTTGCTTTGAAATAACTATTCCCAGTCTTTATAAATCCTTTTGTGACAAACACTGGCTGTGTGATCACCATAACCATCTCCTCTTTCCAGGCTTCCTTGCAGTTGTAGTGGGGGAATGTGACTGGTGACGGTAAACAGAACACTGGCAGAAGTGATGGACACCATTTGTAGTCCTAGATCTCTCAGGAGATCTTCCATATTGTCTCTTGTTCCTCTCGTATCTCCCACTTGGATGCAGAAGATTCAGCATAGGACTGTATAACCCTAGGGTACAATAGCACCACAAAATTGAAGGACCCTTGATTACTGAATTACTGCTAGCAGGAAAGTTAGACAGCCAGCAACATCCAGACCATACTTTGCATAAATGATACACATACTTTTTTTTTTTTTTTTTCCAACGTTTTTTATTTTTTTTGGGGACAGAGAGAGACCGAGCATGAACGGGGGAGGGGCAGAGAGAGAGGGAGACAGCATCGGAAACAGGCTCCAGGCTCCGAGCCATCAGCCCAGAGCCTGACGCGGGGCTCGAACTCACAGACTGCGAGATCGTGACCTGGCTGAAGTCGGACGCTTAACCGACTGCGCCATCCAGGCGCCCCATGATACACATACTTTTATTGTCTTCACCTGCTGAGATTTTAGCTTTGTTTTTAAAAAAGAAATTAGGATGTCCTGGCTAATACAACTTCATACTTCATATTAAAAACAAACAAACAGGGGCGCCTGGGTGGCGCAGTCGGTTAAGCGTCCGACTTCAGCCAGGTCACGATCTCGCGGTCCGTGAGTTCGAGCCCCGCGTCGGGCTCTGGGCTGATGGCTCGGAGCCTGGAGCCTGTTTCCGATTCTGTGTCTCCCTCTCTCTCTCTGCCCCTCCCCCGTTCATGCTCTGTCTCTCTCTGTCCCAAAAATAAATTAAAAAAAAAAAAAAAAAAAGTTAAAAAAAATAAATAAAAATAAAAACAAACAAACAAAAAAAGATGTGTACCATCCCTAAACTGTCACATTTGTGATAGGAATTTTGACATGGCATGACTTCATTAATTAAAATTTTTTTCTAAATAGTGTCTTTCCTAAAAACACAGTTAAACTGATAGCAGATGTAAAAGGTAAGGTATATTTTGATTTTATTGCTTATTTTGGAGGGAGTAGAGTGAGTAAGGGTCAAGATAATATGTAATTCCTCTTCTTAGCTTTATAACTATAATTTTAATACAAAATGTTATCTAATTATGAAATTCTTCTAAAATGGTTATTCTGGGCTTTCATATTATCCTTAAACATTTTGAAAAGCCAATCTTTATTCTCTTATTTCAATATGTTTTCCTAGGCTATTTTTTTTAAATCATATCCATGATTTACTTTGCTTTGGTAAAACACTGTTAAAGTGAGACTCAATTTCATTCAACATTTCCTTAATACAAACTTATTGGAGACCTACTACCTGCCAGGCAATATGTTAAGTGCTGAGTTATACAATAGTGAAGAAACTGTATATGAATCCTGCTGTAATAAGCTTGGAATCTGGTGAGGAAACAGATTTCCAATAATTAATTATATAAGTAATCTACAATTATAATTACAATAAGTAAATAGACATTGTTGGAGGTTTAAGAATGTACTAAAAGATATCTAATCTAATATAGGGAAATAGAAAATAGTTTCTGAGAAAGGGGCATTTATATTGGGCATTACCAAAAAAAGGAAACGGGTGCCTGGATGACTCAGCTGGTTAAGCATCTAACTCTTGATTTTGATTCAGGTCATGATCTCACAGTTTGTGGTACCGAGCCCCACATTGGTCTCTTGCTGACAGCCCAGAGCCTGCTTGGGATACTCTCTCTCCCTCTCTCTTTGCCCTTTTCCCTCTCATGCTCGCTCTCTCTCTCTCAAAATAAACTTTTTTTTTTGAAAGAAAGGATGGAAAAAGGGAGGGAGGGAGGAAAGAAAAAGAAATAAAAGAAAAGAAAAAGGAAAGAAAAGAAAGAAAGAGGAAAAAAAGTCCCAGACCTGGTTAATTTTATAAGGAGATATTCCTGTCAGTTTAGACAATTATGTCTCTGTAATCTGATCACAAAGCATAGGTCCGTATTATCCAGAGGGGAATTTTAGCTCAGAATTTTTATGATGAAGAAAGTTCCTTGAAGAATCATATTTACTTAATTAATTACATTTTGAATTCTATAATTTGTTAAGATGGGCTCTCCAAATTTCATAGCCCAAGACAAAAACTGATAGCAATAGTGATCACTTTAACTGTCTAGGAATTGAGACTTTTATCAAAGAGTGAAGTGATTTGCATTGTAACTTAAAGTTTGGGATTCAAAGGTGAGAATGTTTTGTTTTTTTTTTTTATGTTCAGTTGGACTTTCACTTAGACTGATACTAGAATCTGTCTTTTAGATTACCTTACCCAGACTGAAAGATTAGAAAATAAGCAGGTGATTTCACATTCGCAAATGTGTGCATGCTCATTTTTGCAGTTCTGTTTCATCAAGGACATTCTTAAGTGAAACTGGCTTTTTTTTTTAACTGCAAGTGCATGACCGTGAAGAATATGATGACCACTAGTACAGTTGGGCACCACTGCCCTGATTTATGCTAAGGTGCTGGCAGTTTTATATATCATTATTTGCACTATCATTCCATATGGTGAAAAAGGCAAATAATGTCTTAGTGTACAATGAAAATGGGTTTATCTTGTGAACCCCCTGAAAGATTTTCAGGGGCCACATTGACCCATGGATTGGTTTATTATGTTTAGGAGTAGCATGTTACCCAATTCTAATCATTGAAAGATGAGGGAGAGTCTGCCAAGGTATTTTTGGATGAGTTTCCTACCTTTTAAGTATATGGAGTTGAGCCTCAGTACTGCTCAACCCAAAAACATGATGGTCATTAAGGCCAAAGAAAGAGCTGACACAGAGAGAATGGTAAAACTAAAGCAAACAAACAAACAACAGTAATAATAAGGAAAGAAGCTGGATCCTTGATGATGTCATTGAGCTACTCTGAATGGACGAACCATAAAGCTGGCTAACTACCGTCTATTGTTACATGAGGTGATAGTCTTACTATTTAACACATTAGGGTTGGGATTTTCTATTACTTTTAGTAGAGGAAATTCTGATAAGTTCCACCTTCTTTTTACCCAAGAAATGGAAAAATAATCACTACATAGTTATTAGAGAAATTCTCTCAGTCACTCAGTATAAAAAGTGTAAACTTAATTTCACAGGAAAATCTCTTTGATTAGAAGTGGGAAATTATATCAGATTGTGATAGAAACAAGTGTCCTTGATCTTAAGGGACTGCTCAATCTCCTTAAATTACCTATGGCTATAGTTAGGGCTATTTCTAGATTATGGGATGGGATTAAATCTCTAGGAACAAGCTAACAGGTTTCAGTTTAAAAAATTATTAGGTATAAAGGTAGGGAAATTTTTAAAAATCTACAAAGAGTTACTAGATCAATTACTGTTACCCACATATTTCAATATTTAGTAACCTGTAGTGTTCATTTACCAGCTTCTACCTGTATCATAAGAAACTAGGATTATCCTAGAACATGCATGTTGCAAAAAAAAAAAATGTCTTATAAACAAATTAGATAACACCTTTTATAAAGTTTAAGTTTCTTTGTGGAACAGCATTGATTTTAATTCAAGTAATACTGATTGCACTCACTCTTGTCTAGAGGTAAAGTACCTTAATGAAACTTGTCAAGTGAATTGATGACCAAAATAAGACAAAAAATACCTACACTGTGAGAATCCTTTGGTTTGCACAGGGGAAAGGTACTTAAATGCCAACATTTCTAGTAAGTGTTGAAATTGTTTTAGGTAACCACATTACGCACCACTTAAAATGGCAAAAAAGGCACATTTTTTTCCTTAAATCATTTCATTGTAAAAACAACCTGTACATGATAAAGAAAATTTAGTAACTAAAGAAAGATGGAAAATTTTCATCCATTATCAAAATACCCAAATGTAATCAGGGATAGTTGTCTTATATTCTCAGTTTAGTCTTTTTTATTTAAGCATCTTTTTACATAGCTAAAATCATACCATTGTATATATAACTTACATTTAAAGCCTTCCATATTATAGTATTATTTAACTGAATAAATTAAAGCACTTGTGAAATGAAACACTGAATGAATTTGCATAGGTGACTTACCTACTTACCTCTTGGTGAATATTCAAACCGTTTCTCAGTAGTTACTATGACACATAGTACTAAGATGAAATACTTTTGGCATAGTTGTAATGTTTAATAAATATGTACAGCCACCACATCATTATGGCTTTCCAAAGCATAATTAACTGATCAAATAATATGAAAAATAAGAGTTATTTACATATAACCTAAATGTAATATACTGTACCTATTACATAGCAAATTTACAGTTTTCATATGCACAACTGTTTTACCAATTTTTCCTCATGGTGTTACAATGTTAATATTTGAGAATATAAATTAAGTAGCTTATATGACTTTACTAGCATCTATAATTTTTACAACCATCTAGACATGTATGTGTAACATGGGAAAATCTTTGGGCTTTTCCAATATCTAGCAGACTATACTGGATTGTTTTATCATTTCTATTTTCATGTTTGTTAAATATTTAAAATTTGGACAATCATGAATGTAGCCACACAGTGAAGAAAAAGTTGTCAGACTGAGCCGACGTGCAGGGCTGCCTCTGCCAGTGAAACAGCAACAGCAGCAAACTTCTCATAGTCTTTATTTCATGTTTGCTGGGTATAAACATCAAAGAATGTTAAAGTATGGGAGGAAAACACAAAAAGCCTCCAGACACAGACCAAACATACATCTGGTGTTTACGTGAAAGCACACAGGGAAGATGTGCAGTTGCAAGGACTGCTAGGCAATTACAGTGGGTCTGTCCCCTAACTGGCTCCTGGGGGATCATGGGACTCTGGATCTCACAGTGCTATTGCGTTCAACAGCCTTGAGACAAGAACATCACTGACGTTTCAGCAATTACCCCATTCACTTTACCATGGCTCACAGTACACTCTTTGGAAATAATTCCAGGGGCGCCTGGGTAGTTCAGTTGGTTAAGCAGCCACCTTTGGTTCAGGTCATGGTCTCAATGGCTGGTGAGTTCCAGCCAGTATCTGGCTCTGTACTGACAGCTCAGAGCCTGGGGTCTGCTTTGGATTCTGTGTCTCCTTCTGTCTCTGTTCCTCCCCTGCTCGCCCTCTGTCTCCCTCAAAAACAAATAAAGATTAAAAAATTAAAAAAAAAATAGTTACTCTATTCCTAAGAATAATTTTTATTTTACTTTTCATCAAGATTACACGATGCGATATATATCCTCATTTAGGGATGCCATGGTCATGCTGGCATAAAGCACTTTATGATTTATCATATATAAAATCATATATATGATTTATTTATTTTTGAGACAGAGAGAGACAGAGCATGAACGGGGGAGGGTCAGAGAGAGAGAGGGAGACACAGAATCTAAAACAGGCTCCAGGTTCTGAGCTGTCAGCACAGAGCCCAACGCGGGGCTTGAACTCACAAACAGCGAGATCATGACCTGAACCGAAGTCAGACGCTTAACCGACTGAGCCACCAAGGCGCCCCAAAAGTAGACTTTTTAATAAAAATGTAACATGACAAAAGCAACCATTATAGTTTATAGAATAAAAAATGCATAAAATTTAAAAATTATCACAAACTTAACAAGAACAATTCATATACCTAAACTAGGCAGATCAGAGAATCCAGTGGAAATTTCTGCAGTGGTGGAAATGTTCTATACCTGTGCTGTTTGACATGGGAACCACTAGCCAGTGTGGCTATAGCCACTTAAAATGAGTAACTCAACTTTACATGGTATTGAGTTTTTGTTAATTTAAATTTAAACTTAAATAGCTTCATGTGTCTAGTGGCTACTCTAATGGATAGATTTAGATCCTGTGCTATGTCTTAACAGGACGAGCTATAATATAAAGTACTTACTTCAATTCACATTAGATCTAAAATGTTACCTGGGCCAGTGGATTTTCCCAAACCCAGTGTCTGCAGTTTAGGAATGAAAGCATATATTATATATCTTTTTAAAAAGTAAGGGACTTAGAAACTAGATGTGGAAGGTTTGGCAAATAGTCTCATCAACCACCTTTTTCACAAATACTTTATATCTTCTGAACGTGTTGCAGGTTATTCCCAGTCTTGTGTGTTTAGGGGCATATTTGCCTCCATAGGATCCTCCTTGGAAGTATTAGAAAAAAAAATTGTGTCAACATGATAATCCCAAAATTGAGGCTAGCTGCAAAACAAACAAACCAAAACCCCACAAATACATTTGTGTATAATTTGTATAAAACAGAGCCTAGAAACCCTATCTTCCATAGTCTGCTTGAGAATTTTCATTATTGGCTCAATGTAAACTTGATGAGCACCTGAGCTCTGTATGATCACAGAGCTAAAGCTGCTATGGTTACACAGGACACCTTGTTAGTTTCTACCCCAGGATATAATGGAAGAGCCCACTGATACAGGAAAGGAAGGACAGGTCTTAGGGGAAATAACTAAGATCCTCTTGTCAGGCATATAATTACATTTAACAGTGTTGACTAATGATATCAGACAGTGACAGTTAATTATCCGAAGTGATTTTAAGTAGCTTGCTTTGAATAATTAGTTTCCTTAAATGATAAACAACATTCGAAGCTCTTTCTTCTGATGGATTTTGCAAATGATTCCTGAAAACTAAAAGAAAGCATAGTCTTTGTTGGTAGACAATAAATAGAACTCTTTATGTGGATCTGTGGACTACTGTTTGTGCTTCTGTGAGTTTCTCCTTGCATCTTGAACAGATGTCAAAATAATTATTTGCATGCTGCAACATGGCCACTATGGATTCTATCTTAAATTAAGAAAATGGTCCACATTGAAAAAAAAATGAAGAATACATGTAAAAGCAAAAAACAGTTTTTAGAAGAAACTATAAAATTTTTTTCATGAATTCAAGGTGGAGAAAGATTTCTTATAAAAGCCGTAAAAGTGCCAACCATTAAATAGTAAACATGATTGATAAATTCTACATTGTTAAGAATACAGTGAATCAAAAGACATGATGAAGGAAGTAGAAAGGCAAGCCACAGTCTGGAAGAAGATATTTTTCATGCATGTAGCCATCAGATAACTATTATTTTCAATATATAAAAAAGTACAAATCAATTATAAAATAAGCCATTAGAAAAATGAGCAAAACACAATAATCCTATTCTAGAAGAGAATATAGGAATGGTCAATAAACAGAAATTATTTTCAATTCATTAGTAATTAGGAAATGCTAATTAAGCCATAGTAACATAGCATTTTATGTAATCTAGGATGGCAAAAATTAATGAGAGCTTCTGAAGTACATTAATGAGAGAAAACTCATATAGTAATGTTGGCGTGTAGTTAGCATGTAGCTAACTATAGCATGTAGCTATACCAGAAAACAATTGGGAATTATCTTGTGAAGCTGAATACAATCATTGGAATGTTCCAGCAACTTCACTCCTAGGATTATAATATATATTCTAGCATAGGTACACTAGGGGATATACACAAAAATGCTCACAACTAATAGTAACTGTATTAGCCAAAATCAAAAATGACTCAAATTATTTTGACAACAGACTGCACACAATGGGATGTTCTACAACAATGACAACTCAATGAACAATTACCTGCAATAATTTAGATACAGTTAAAAAAATGCAAGTGAAATTTTTTTTCTGAAGATGTTATACAGCATTCCTTATTTCATAAGGGTTATAAAACTCCCAAATTAAACAGTAAGTTTTTTAGCACATAATATATACTCTTAAAAAATAACAGGTAGGAAAATTACTTTCTAAAATTGCAAAAATAATTGTTATTGAGATGCACAGAAAAGCCACAAAAGTACTGGGTAGAGCCATTATTGCTAATCTTTAATTCTTTGGTTGGAATTTGAGGTTACAGATTTGTATTTAATAACTGGTGATCTATGTTAATTAAATTTTTGTATTTGCAGGGTTGCATTAAAAATTAAGGTCAGTAAACCTTGGTATATTTAAAACATTTCATTGCTAGATATGAGGCTGATTTGTTTTACCAATAGACTCGTTAGATGACTTACACAGTATACAAGTGCTTCCTGAAAAAGGTCATCTTCATTCCTTTATCTTGATTATTTTCTTTTTCTTTTTATTAAAAACATTATTTTATTTATTTTTTAAAGAATTTATTTATTTTTGAAAGAATTTAGTTTATTTTTGAAAGAGAGAGCATGATGGGGGAGGGGCAGGGAGAGAGAGAGAGAGAGGGAGACACAGAATCCGAATCTGGATCCAGGCTTTGAGCTGTGAGCACAGAGCCAGATGTGCTGCTCCAACTGTGAGATCAGACATGAGCCGAAGTCCAACCCTTAACTGACTGAGCCACCCAGGCACCCCATGATTAATTATTTTCTGAGAGAAACAATATCACGTTCCTTAGTTGTTATGATATCTGAAGATTTAATATATATATGATGTTAACATTAAATATTTACAGTAGTTTTCTATCACATAGATTCATCTTATTTAGCCATTTATATTTATTTGGCCCTTTTCATTATATTTTAAAATCCCAGAAAACTATTCTTATCAGTGTTTAGCTTCGTTGTAATTGTTTACTGACTTCAGAGAAATTAATAAGCCATCTCTGCTAATTTTCTAGGTAAAGGGTACCATCTATATAATTGGGTTCTAAATACATGAACCTAACACAAAAATATGGGGGAGGGAGCAACACATTATTTTGTGATAAAGTGATGTAAGTTTTGTATTTTGTTTATTTTCATGATTTTTTTAAAGTTTTAATTTATTTTGAGAGAGACAGAGACAGCACCAGTGGGGGAGGGGCAGAAAGAGACAGAGACAGAATCTGAAGCAGGCTCCATGCTGTGAAACCCTGAGATCATGACCTGAGCAGAAACCAAGAGTCTGAGGCTTACTTACTGAGCCTCATGCTTCTTTTCATGATTTTGAATATAGCTTGCTGATCCATGCTTGCTCAGGTCTACATTTTTGCTTACCACCCACTTGATATTTCTAGAATAATGTTGATTAAGTGAAAGATTGAAGCATTATTGATATAAACTAAGTAGTTTGCTTTAATTGTACTTTAATGTTTAAAAATTATCATGAAATTTACTAAGTAAAGAATCATTACACGATTTCTTTTTTAGATACAAATTATACTCAAGGATTTTTTCTGCCACTTTTTAAGTATTTCAGAGTGAAAATTTATTACTTTTCAAAATGGAAAAAATTTTTAGCATAGCAAACTAGAAAAAGAATTATTATAATAAATGATTATGCATAAAGCAACATTTAAGTAAAAAAATTCTACTTTTTAAAAAATTTGGTTAAAATTGACAGCATTGGTGGAGTTGCATATAATTCTTCTAGCATATTATTTCAATAATTATATTTTTATGAAAAAAAATGATATAAACAAGATTTCCAAACTATACACTTTTATTAGTCCCATCACTAAAAAAGTCATTAAAATTGGTTCAAAGTAATTTGACATTTCTGTTTTGTAAAAAAAAAACAAAAAAAATAGACTTAAACATTGGGCCTTATCCAGTTGAGAGGAAACTGGCCATTTTCATCTTCTTTGTCCTCTTTTTTATGATTTGAATTTGAACTAGCTAAATATTTTGAGATGAATATTGCTTACAATAAAATGATCTTTCTAGGCTGAACCAACTAGATTAGTTACAGCTCAGGGAATAGTTTGCAAAATAATATTGCTATTGTTGCCTTGTGCTTTCCTATTTGCTGTTTTTATTTTTATATCAGTGAAAGTACATTCCACACCAGAGCTTATAAAAAATAAAAATCATGCCTCCAGCAAAAGTACACTTTGTGTACTTCAGCACCAAGCAGAATATTCTACCAATAAAATCTGATGTTTGTGTTCAGCTGTTAAAAGGACTTGATATTCAGAGAGTGTATTAGAAAATGTATGATTCAAATCAAATGAAACCAGAACTTCATCTAAGTCAAACCTATTTCATCTTCCCATATTAATATTTATTGAATTAGTATATGAAAGTTAAATGAATTTAATCATCAAACTTGATATATATTATTCTGATGTTTATTATATTTTAAATGCCTATATATTTATAATTCATTAGGTTCTTACCTGATCATGTTAGTTAAAAATGCAATTAAAATGCTGTTATTTTAACGTTATAGTCATATAGCCTTGTTTTATATACATCACACCCAATAATCATAAAAAAAACCTGATCCAAATATTTTATTAATTTACCTGGTGAGTTGTAACTTCATTTGATATAGCATTAGCCCAGAAAAGTTTCTTCTGAAAGATACTATCTGTAATTTCTATTAATTGCCTATATATTATGAGACAAAAACTTTATCTCATTAGTGTTTTTCTCATCAGGCAGGCATAATTATCTGCAATTTAGCATTGAAAACTTTAGGACAAAGAGACTGGGAGATTTATCTCTGGACTTAAGCCAAATAAAGGAGAATTCACACTGAATGGATTTGCCTATTAACTCGCTTTGTGGCCTTTTTATGTGACTTTTAACTGACATACAAATTTCATAAGCATTTGATAGGAAATGGAATTCAATGTGTAACATTACTTTGGAAGTTGAATGCCTGCTACATTTTTTATGGTAAAATAACATGCCATTCATTTAACAAATAGAGCAACAGAGGGTTGCCATCTTTATCAATCTGCCAGACCTACCATAAGAAAGTACCATAGATGGGATGGCTTAAATAATGGCAATTTACTTCCTTACATTTCTGGAGGCTGGAAGTCCGAGATCAAAGTGTCAGCAGTGTTGGTTTCTTCTGAAAGTCTCTCTCTTTGGTTTATAGACAGTTATCTTCTGTGTCTTCACATGATCTGCCCCCAGAGCGTATCCATATTCTAAGCTTCTCCCCTTATAATAACAACAGTTATATTGGATTAGCACCATTCAAATGACTTCATTTAACTTTAATTACCTATTTAAAGATGCTAACTCAAGGTATAGTCACATTCTGAGGTGATGGGAGTTAGGACTTTAACATATGAATTTTGGGGTTACCCCATTAAGCTCTTAACATCATCAAAGTTTCTGGCTTTTAGTCTCTATGTTGTATTTTTTCTACTGTGTGGATTAATTATAATGAAAACACATTATGACATTGCAACCTGAAAGAAAAAATTAAATATTTATTTTGAGAGAGAGAGAGAGAGAGCACAAGCAGGAGGAGGGGCAAAGAGAGAGAAGAGAGAGAATCCCAAGCAGGCTCCATGTTGTCAGTGAAGCCTCTGGCATGGGGCTTGATCTCATGAACTGGGAAATCATAACCTCAGCTGAAATCAAGAGTCAGACACTCAACTGACTGAACCACCCAGGCACCCCTGAAAAAAAAATTTTTTTTAAATGAATGTAGTAAAGCTAAATCAAGTAGTCAAATAACATATCACCATATCTGTGTTAAAATATGTAAACTATATGTACAAGAGAAACCAGTCCAGGGAGAGAGGGAAGATGGCGGCGTAGGAGGACGCTGGGCTCACCGCGCGTCCTGCTGATCACTTAGATTCCACCTACACCTGCCTAAAGAACCCAGAAAACCGCCAGAGGATTAGCAGAACGGAGTCTCCAGAGCCAAGCACAGACGAGAGGCCCACGGAAGAGGGTAGGAAGGGCGGCGAGGCGGTGCGCGCTCCACGGACCGGCGGGAGGGAGCCTGGGTGGAGGGGCGGCTCGCCGGCCAAGCAGAGCCCCCAAGTCAGGCTGGCAAAAGCGGAGGGGCCAGACGGACTGTGTTCCGACAGCAAGCGCAACTTAGCGTCTGGGAGGTCAGAAGTTAACAGCTCTGCTCAGAAAGCGGGAAGGCTGGAGGACAAAGGGAGGGAGAGCTGCTGAGCCCCCGGACGGCAGAGCTCAGCTTGGCGGGGAACAAAGGCGCTCGCCAGCGCCATCTCCCCCGCCCATCCCCCAGCCAAAATCCCAAAGGGAACCAGTTCCTGCCAGGGAACTTGCTCCCTCCACGCAAACACCCAACTCTGTGCTTCTGCAGAGCCAAACCTCCGGCAGCGGATCTGACTCCCTCCCGCTGCCACAGGGCCCCTCCTGAAGTGGATCACCTAAGGAGAAGCGAGCTAAGCCTGCCCCTCCTGCCCCCGTGCACCTTGCCTACCCACCCCAGCTAATACGCCAGATCCCCACCACCGCAAGCCTGGCAGTGTGCAAGTAGCCCAGATGGGCCACGCCAACCCACAGGGAATCCCGCCCCTAGGAGAGGGGAAGAGAAGGCACACACCAGTCTGACTGTGGCCCCAGCGGTGGGCTGGGGGCAGACATCAGGTCAGACTGCGGCCCCACCCACCAACTCCAGTTATACACCACAGCACGGGGGAAGTGCCCTGCGGGTCCTCACCACTCCAGGGACTATCCAAAATGACCAAACAGAAGAATTCCCCTCAGAAGAATCTCCAGGAAATAACAACAGCCAATGAACTGATCAAAAAGGATTTAAATAATATAACAGAAAGTGAATTTAGAATAATAGTCATAAAATTAATCGCTGGGCTTGAAAACAGTATACAGGACAGCAGAGAATCTCTTGCCACAGAGATCAAGGGACTAAGGAACAGTCACGAGGAGCTGAAAAACGCTTTAAACGAAATGCAAAACAAAATGGAAACCACGACGGCTCAGATTGAAGAGGCAGAGGAGAGAATAGGTGAACTAGAAGATAAAGTTATGGAAAAAGAGGAAGCTGAAAGAAAGAGAGATAAAAAAATCCAGGAGTATGACGGGAAAATTAGAGAACTAAGTGATACACTAAAAAGAAATAATATACGCATAATTGGTATCCCAGAGGAGGAAGAGAGAGGGAAAGGTGCTGAAGGGGTACTTGAAGAAATTATAGCTGAGAACTTCCCTGAACTGGGGAAGGAAAAAGGCATTGAAATCCAAGAGGCACAGAGAACTCCCTTCAGATGTAACTTGAATCGATCTTCTGCACGACATATCATAGTGAAACTGGCAAAATACAAGGATAAAGAGAAAATTCTGAAAGCAGCAAGAGATAAACATGTCCTCACATATAAAGGGAGACCTATAAGACTCGTGACTGATCTGTCTTTTGAAACTTGGCAGGCCAGAAAGGCTTGGCACGATATCTTCAGTGTGCTAAACAGAAAAAATATGCAGCCGAGAATCCTTTATCCAGCAAGTCTGTCATTTAGAATAGAAGGAGAGATAAAGGTCTTCCCAAACAAAAACTGAAGGAATTTGTCACCACGAAACCAGCCCTACAAGAGATCCTAAGGGGGATCCTGTGAGACAAAGTACCAGAGACATCACTACAAGCATAAAACATACAGACATCACAATGACTCTAAACCCGTATCTTTCTATAATAACACTGAATGTAAATGGATTAAATGCGCCAACCAAAAGACATAGGCTATCAGAATGGATAAAAAAACAACACCCATCTACCTGCTGTCTACAAGAGACTCATTTTAGATCTGAGAACACCTTTAGATTGAGAGTGAGGGGATGGAGAACAATTTATCATGCTACTGGAAGCCAAAAGAAAGCTGGAGTAGCCATACTTATATCAGACAAACTAGACTTTAAATTAAAGGCTGTAACAAGAGATGAAGAAGGGCATTATATAATAATTACAGGGTCTATCCATCAGGAAGAGCTAACAATTATAAATGTCTATGCGCCGAATACCGGAGCCCCCAAATATATAAAACAATTACTCATAAACATAAGCAACCTTATTGATAAGAATGTGGTCATTGCAGGGGACTTTAACACCCCACTTACAGAAATGGATAGATCATCTAGACACACGGTCAATAAAGAAACAAGGGCCCTGAATGATACATTGGATCAGATGGACTTGACAGATATATTTAGAACTCTGCATCCCAAAGCAACAGAATATACTTTCTTCTCGAGTGCACATGGAACATTCTCCAAGATAGATCATATGCTGGGTCACAAAACAGCCCTTCATAAGTTTACAAGAATTGAAATTATACCATGCATACTTTCAGACCACAATGCTATGAAGCTTGAAATCAACCACAGGAAAAAGTCTGGAAAACCTCCAAAAGCATGGAGGTTAAAGAACACCCTACTAACGAATGAGTGGGTCAACCAGGCAATTAGAGAAGAAATTTAAAAATATATGGAAACAAACGAAAATGAAAATACAACAATCCAAATGCTTTGGGACACAGCGAAGGCAATCCTGAGAGGAAAATACATTGCAATCCAGGCCTATCTCAAGAAACAGGAAAAATCCCAAATACGAAATCTAACAGCACACCTAAAGGAAATAGAAGCAGAACAGCAAAGGCAGCCTAAACCCAGCAGAAGAAGAGAAATAATGAAGATCAGAGCAGAAATAAACAATATAGAATCTAAAAAAACTGTAGAGCAGATCAACGAAACCAAGAGTTGGTTTTTTGAAAAAATAAACAAAATTGACAAACCTCTAGCCAGGCTTCTCAAAAAGAAAAGGGAGATGACCCAAATAGATAAAATCATGAATGAAAATGGAATTATTACAACCAATCCCTCAGAGATACAAACAATTATCAGGGAATACTATGAAAAATTATATGCCAACAAATTGGACAACCTGGAAGAAATGGACAAATTCCTAAACACCCACACTCTTCCCAAACTCAATCAGGAGGAAATAGAAAGCTTGAACAGACCCATAACCAGTGAAGAAATTGAATCGGTTATCAAAAATCTCCCAACAAATAAAGAGTCCAGGACCAGATGGCTTCCCAGGGGAGTTCTACCAGACGTTTAAAGCAGAGATAATACCTATCCTTCTCAAGCTATTCCAAGAAATAGAAAGGGAAGGAAAACTTCCAGACTCATTCTATGAAGCCAGTATTGCCAGTATTACTTTGATTCCTAAACCAGACAGAGACCCAGCAAAAAAAGAGAACTACAGGCCAATATCCCTGATGAATATGGATGCAAAAATTCTCAATAAGATACTAGCAAATCGAATTCAACAGCATATAAAAATAATTATTCACCATGATCAAGTGGGATTCATTCCTGGGATGCAGGGCTGGTTCAACATTCGCAAATCAATCAATGTGATACATCACATTAACAAAAAAAAAGAGAAGAACCATATGATCCTGTCAATCGATGCAGAAAAGGCCTTTGACAAAATCCAGCACCCTTTCTTAATAAAAACCCTTGAGAAAGTCGGGATAGAAGGAACATCCTTAAAGATCATAAAAGCCATTTATGAAAAGCCCACAGCTAACATTATCCCCAACGGGGAAAAACTGAGAGCTTTTTCCCTGAGATCAGGAACATGACAGGGATGCCCACTCTCACCGCTGTTGTTTAACATAGTGCTGGAAGTTCTAGCATCAGCAATCAGACAACAAAAGGAAATCAAAGGCATCCAAATTGGCAAAGATGAAGTCAAGCTTTCGCTTTTTGCAGATGACATGATATTATACATGGAAAATCCGATAGACTCCACCAAAAGTCTGCTAGAACTGATACATGAATTCAGCAAAGTTGCAGGATACAAAATCAATGTACAGAAATCAGTTGCATTCTTATACACTAACAATGAAGCAACAGAAAGACAAATAAAGAAACTGATCCCATTCACAATTGCACCAAGAAGCATAAAATACCTAGGAATAAATCTAACCAAAGATGTAAAAGATCTGTATGCTGAAAACTATAGAAAGCTTATGCAGGTAATTGAAGAAGATATAAAGAAATGGAAAGACATTCCGTGCTCATGGATTGGAAGAATAAATATTGTCAAAATGTCAATACTACCCAAAGCAATCTACACATTCAATGCAATCCCAATCAAAATTGCACCAGCATTCTTCTCGAAACTAGAACAAGCAATCCTAAAATTCATATGGAACCACAAAAGGCCCCGAATAGCCAAAGTAATCTTGAAGAAGAAGACCAAGGCAGGAGGCATCACAATCCCAGACTTTAGCCTCTACTACAAAGCTGTCATCATCAAGACAGCATGGTATTGGCACAAAAACAGACACATAGACCAATGGAATAGAATAGAAACCCCAGAACTAGACCCACCAACGTATGGCCAATTCATCTTTGACAAAGTAGGAAAGAACATCCAATGGAAAAAAGACAGTCTCTTTAACAAATGGTGCTGGGAGAACTGGACAGCAACATGCAGAAGGCTGAAACTAGACCACTTTCTCACACGATTCACAAAAATAAACTCAAAATGGATAATAAAGGACCTGAATGTGAGACAGGAAACCATCAAAACCTTAGAGGAGAAAGCAGGAAAAGACCTCTCTGACCTCAGCCGTAGCAATCTCTTACTCGGCACATCCCCAAAGGCAAGGGAATTAAAAGCAAAAGTGAATTACTGGGACCTTATGAAGATAAAAAGCTTCTGCCCAGCAAAGGAAACAACCAACAAAACTAAAAGGCAACCAACGGAATGGGAAAAGATATTCACAAATGACATATCGGACAAAGGGCTAGTATCCAAAATCTATAAAGAGCTCACCAAACTCCACACCCGAAAAACAAATAACCCAGTAAAGAAATGGGCAGAAAACATGAATAGACACTTGTCTAAAGAAGACATCCGGATGGCCAACAGGCACATGAAAAGATGTTCAACGTCGCTCCTTATCAGGGAAATACAAATCAAAACCACACTCAGATATCACCTCACACCAGTCAGAGTGGCCAAAATGAACAAATCAGGAGACTACAGATGCTGGAGAGGATGTGGAGAAACGGGAACCCTCTTGCACTGTTGGTGGGAATGCAAATTGGTGCAGCCGCTCTGGAAAGCAGTGTGGAGGTTCCTCAGAAAATTAAAAATAGACCTACCCTATGACCCAGCAGTAGCACTGCTAGGAATTTATCCAAGGGATACAGGAGTACTGATGCATAGGGGCACTTGTACCCCAATGTTTATACCAGCACTGTCAACAATAGCCAAATTATGGAAAGAGCCTAAATGTCCATCAACTGATGAATGGATAAAGAAATTGTGGTTTATATACACAATGGAATACTACGTGGCAATGAGAAAAAATGAAATATGGCCTTTTGTAGCAACGTGGATGGAACTGGAGAGTGTGATGCTAAGTGAAATAAGCCATACAGAGAAAGACAGATACCATATGTTTTCACTCTTATGTGGATCCTGAGAAACTTAACAGAAACCCATGGGGGAGGGGAAGGAAAAAAAAAAAAGAGGTTAGAGTGGGAGAGAGCCAAAGCATAAGAGACTGTTAAAAACTGAGAAGAAACTGAGGGTTGATGGGGGGTGGGAGGGAGGGGAGGGTGGGTGATGGGTATTGGGGAGGGCACCTTTTGGGATGAGCACTGGGTGTTGTATGGAAACTAATTTGACAATAAATTTCATATATTAAAAAAAAGAGAGAGAAACCAGTCCTTCCTGCACACTTTGCTTACTTTTTATTGTTTTTTATTTTTATTTATTTTTTTTTATCATTTATTTATTTTTGAGACAGAGACCAGAGCATGAACAGGGGAGGGGCAGAGAGAGAGGGAGACATAGAATCTGAAACGGTCTCCAGGCTCTGAACTGTCAGCACAGAGCTCGACACGGGGCTTGAAGTCACGGACCGTGAGATCATGACCTGAGCTGAAGTCGGACGCTTAACCGACTGAGCCACCCAGGCGCCCCTAACTTTTTAAACACACATCTAAACGTATTTGGTTATCTGCCTTTCTTGCTGCAATACAACCAACAAATTAGAAGCCAACTAGAGGCTTGAAAATTGACATTAACTTGAATTTATAGAACTCCAAATGAAAGAGATATATTAACATACACATACACACAAAGCATATACACATGTAGAAGTTTTGGGTCATTTAATATAAAGGCAATCATTGAAATGCCTTGAAAACTTATATAATATTGCTATATTTTCATAGAGGGTAATAACTTATAATGAGCAATAATAACAAACCTGGATCAATAAGAAAATGTGAAGGAAATCCATTGTTAAAGAACCCAGATAATATTCAATAAGAAATAAGACTACATTTATTGAAAGAATGTTAAGGTTTAATGTAGGTTATTTTCATGTTAAAGCATTGTCTTCAAGAGATCTAACTTGGTTATATTATTTTTTCAAGTTGATACACTATTTTGCTAATATTTTGGGAACTTTTAGCATCTATGTACATAAATGTGATTGATGTATATATTTCCCTTTTTCTAGTTCTTTTATGGTTCCATAATGTCATATTTACTGTATTGAATAGCTTGGGTAATATTTTCTCATTTTGTATGCTCTGTAAGAATGGAATAACTTATTTCTTGAAAGATTAGTAGAATTTGCCTTTAAAATTTCTGAGTCTGGGATTTTCTTTGTTGAAATTTACATTACTATTAAAGTTCCTTTAAAGGGATAATTCATTATTCTTTTTGTGTCAATTATCAAAAATTATGTTATTCTAGGAATTTTACCATTTCACCTAAACTTTCAAGTTCATTGTAAATTTTTCATAATCTCCTTTTACTTACTGAATTTTAGTCCACTTAATATACTAGAAACCTTAATGCACAGGATGCTCTCCTGATTTCTATGCTACCATTTTAGTGTTTCACTTCTTTTATATTTTCCATTTGAATGTATTAGTTAGCTATTTCCAAATGACAAATTGCCTTAACACCTGGTGGCTAAAAAGTGACATTTATTTAGTTCACAATTTGCAATTCTGAAATAAATGCTGGACCTTGCCCGTAACTCGGGTCTCAGCTGGACTTCAAGTATCCGCAGTCAGTTGTGTCTGTGTAGGTGTCTCTACACCTGGGGTTAGCTGGTTAATAGCAAAGATGCATTGGCTCTCCTTTGTGTGGTCATCTTCCAGCAGTCTAGCCTTGACTTGTTCACATGGAGTTGGTAGAGTTTTGAGAGAGAACAAAAGCACACAAGGTCTTTTGTGGCCTAGGCTTGGCCTAACACATCACTTCTATATTCTATTGGCTTAAACAAACCACAAAGACAGATCTGATTATGAGAGCTGGAAAGCAATTTCCATCTTTTAATAGGAAGAACATGAACATCATATTGCAAAGGGTACAGATAGAGGGATGGAGAACTCTGACCATTTTAACAATCTAGCATTATCTTAAAAAAAAAAGTTTATTTGTTTTGAGAAGGAAAGGTGGGAGGGGTAGAGAGAGGGAGAGAGAGAATCCCAAACAGGCTCTGTGCTGTTAGCCTTGGGGCTCGATCTCACAAACCGGGAGATCATGACCTGAACTGAAATCAAGAGTCGGATGCTTAACTGACTGAGCCACCCAGGCATCCCTCTAGCATTATCTTTTTAATATCGAAAATGTTTGTTTATAATTATCTGTATTTTTACTCATTCCTTTTGTTACCATTCTTTCATCTCAAATCATACTCCTTAGTTCTCTAATAGAGAACTAGAATGTTCTTCACTGATATTTTTGTTGTTTGTGAATTTTGAAATTGTTATTTATCTGAAATGTCTTCCTTTTGCAACCATTCTTAAAAGAGAGATTTTTCTGGGAACTCTGTTTCATGTTGTCATCTCAGTATTCCTAAGAAAATTTTCAGTGTCATCTGGATTCCATTATTGAGATGTCTAGTTGCCATTCTTTTCTGAGTCCTTTCTCTGGGGATGCTCCAAGATCTTTTTGTTGCTTTTGTGTCCTGTAGCTTCAGTGCAATAGACGAGGGATGAATTTATCTCTGATTTGTCCTGTTTTGTAATTTATAGATTTACAATTGCATGAGTCTTGGACAATTTCCGGCCATTGCCTCTTCATTCTAAATACACTGAATATCTATTCTTAATACCAATTAAATATGTATTATACTTTATCACCTTATTCTCTGAATGTTTCAACTTTCTTTATATTTTTCATTCCCTTGTTCAGTACACTACATTCCAGATAATCCCTTAATGTTTACCTTTAGATTTGTTCATTTTCTCTAATCAGATATTCAAACCATCCAGTTTGTAATTTCAACATTTTTATATATAACTTCTCAAAGTTCTTGCTCATGTTTTCCTGCTGAGTTTTGATAGTCTCTTGCTCTAAAAATCAATATTTATTCAGTTTTTTTATTTTTTGTTTTTATTTTTAAAAAGTATATTACATAAGTTATACTTTAATTAGTACAATTACTGGGTTTGTAAATGTATAATTTGTTTTTTTCTATTGACTGTCACTCATGATTTTATTATTGTGTTTAGTAATTTTATTATTGTAAGCTTATTTTTTTGAAATTCTGTCACTAGAAATCTTGAAAAGCCTGTGCCATTTTCCATGGAAGATTTGCATGTGAGATTCCATGAGATTCCATTGGGGGTCACTGTAGTCTAAGAATCACGTTAGCCTCCTTTAACCTCCCTTGGCTTAATGTGAGAGTCTCTTCAGCCTCTCAATCTTGGAAGTCCCAATGCTTAGAGCCATGATCACTGCAGTGCTAATGTTGACATTTACCCTTAGAGACATTTACCCTTAGAGATCTTCAAGATCTCTATCTACACTTGCTTACAGTTACTATTTCTTCTTGGGTTGTGTAAGTATATCTGTGTGTGTATGAGTTTGGCCCTAGAGATTTAGATTACTTTCTAGTGAACTGAATGATGCAATAAATTACATTTGTTGTACTTCAACAAAGATACAGTTGTATTTTACTGAGGATACTTCAAGTATCTGATCTACCACCCGTCATGAAACACGCATACAAGAAGATTTTCATCCAGAATTGTTACATGCAAAGCATAATTCAAAAAGATAACATATAATTATCAGAAATTTAATTTATGTGACATATTGCATTCATAAGTATTCCATGTGAATAACCTAATCTTCAATAATTTGATATTATTATTTCCATAATTATATCGCTGTTCTGAACAGGATCCCCAATTTTTAGATGTTACCGGGGATGTGATTGAATCACTGGAGTGTTTAGTTTTGAGATCAGTGTGGGAGAAGCAATGAGACACAATAACATGCTCAAAAGTCAGATGACTTAGAAGCCATGTCCCTTGAGATAGTTAAATTTTCTGGGCTTCAAATAATTGTTATTTGATAGGGATAATAAATAAACCCTTTTATTTTTATTTTTATTTATTTATTTTTTCAACGTTTTTTATTTATTTTTGGGACAGAGAGAGACAGAGCATGAACGGGGGAGGGGCAGAGAGAGAGGGAGACACAGAATCGGAAACAGGCTCCAGGCTCCGAGCCATCAGCCCAGAGCCTGACGCGGGGCTCGAACTCACGGACCGTGAGATCGTGACCTGGCTGAAGTCGGACACTTAACCGACTGCACCACCCAGGCGCCCCTAAATAAATCCTTTTAAATGGTGTTTAAAAGATTAATTGAAATGCTGAACCAAATCTGAAACATGGCATGTCTCAAATATTTAATATCCTACATTTGTTAATCACTTGGTGAACATCTGTGTGCTGGGCATTACTTTGCTAGTTTTGGGGGCAGAGTATAGATGCAAAGAATTACAAGATTCTTCAAATTTTTGAAATCTTATTGTAAAGACCATATAAAACCACATAACATTAATTCAAGAAAACTTAGTGCATACTTACTTTAAAAATGCACCATAGATGATATATTCTGATAATAAATTTGAGAAAAGAGGATAACAAAATGTTTTCCTGAATCTTCTTTTCTTGTGGAGTGAAGACAGAATTCAGATTCTGATTTAAAAAGGAAGCAAGGGGTGGGAATGCAAACTGGTGCAGACACTGTGACAAACAGTATGGAGTATCCTAGAAAAATTAAAAATAGAATTACCATATGATCCAGTAATCCTACTACTGGGTATTTGCCCAAAGAATACCCAAACACTAATTTGAAAAAAGACATATGCACCCCTATGTTTATTGCAGCATTATTTACTATAGCCAAATCATAGAAGCAGCCCAAATGTCCATTGATAGATGGATGGATTTAAAAAATGTGATATGTATATGTCTATATACATATAGTGGAATATTACTCAGCCATAAAAAAGAATGAAATCTTGCTATCTACAACAACATGGATGAAGCTAGAGAGTAAAATGCTAAGGTAAATAAGTCAGAAAACACAAATGTCATACCATTTCACTCACCTGTGGAATTTAAGAAACAAAACAAAAAAAGAGACAATCCAAAAAACAGACTCTTAACAATAGAGGATAAACTGGTGGTTACCAGAGAGAGATGGGTGGGAGGATGGGTGAAATAGGTCAAGGGGATTAAGAGTACAGTTATCAAGATGAGCACTGAGTAATGTACAGAATTGTTGAATCATGGGGCACCTGAGTGGCTCAGTGGGTTAGCGTCTAACTCTTGATTTTGGCTCAGGTCATGTTCTCACGGTTCATGACATTGAGCTCTGAGTTGGACTTTATGCTGACAGCTGTAGCCTGTGTGGAATTATCTCTCCCTCTCTCTCTGCCCCTCCCATGTGCACTCTTTCTCTCTCTCTCAAAATAAATAAAAACTTCCAAAAAAAAAAAAGAATTGTTGAATTGTTATACTGTACACTTGAAACTAATAAAACACTATATTAACTATACTGAAATAAAAAATAATAATAAAAAGTCACATTCCTGGGGCAGGTTAAAACTATAAAAAAATAAAAAGGAAACAAGGTATTAATATTTCCTTTTACTTCTCTAGCCCCAGGACAATATTTATGATTCTCTCTATATTCAAACTTCTTAAATGTTTCAATTTATTTTGAAAGAGTACAAGTGGGCGGCAGAGAGAGAGAGAGGGAGGGAGAGAATCCCAAGCAGGCTTCTCACTGTCAGTACAGAGCCAGATGTGGGGCTGGAACTCACGAACTATGAGATCATGACCTGAGCCAAAATCAAGAGTCAGACACTTAACTGACTGAGCCACCCAGACATCCCTAATTTTAATTTTACAGAGAGAGTGTAGGAGAGAGTGATGGAGGGGGAGAGAGAGAGAGAGAGAGAGAGAGAGAGAGAGAGAGAGAGAGAAAGAGAGAGAGAATATCTGAAGAAGGCTCCATGCTCAGTACGGAGCCCAACACAGAGCTCAATCCCATGACCCTGGGATCATGACTGGAGCTGAAATCAAGAGTCAGCCACTCAACCACTCGACACCTTGATTCTCTCTGTATTCAAAGATTGAAAGATTATGACATATGAATTTAAAGTTGTTTACTATTTAAGCAGATATTTTCTATTAAAAGGATTGCAAAAATGTATTAACCTTAGAACTCTATAAATTACACTTCTCATGGAAAAGAATAAAAGCAATTGTAATTTACTGAATATTCTGTCTCTTAAGTATAGCTGTGGATGAAATATGTTAATTTAGTAAATCACAACTATGTCATCATAAGAATTTTCTAAATTTGTGATCCCTGCAAATATTAAGTCTATTTTAATTTCATTTAAAAATGATATAAGGAAATGAGCTCTGTTCAACTTTATTTATTTGTCAAAAATTGCTTTGGGCAAAACTCTCCAGTGGAAAGTAAGAAATGAGATGGAAAGCATTAATGAACCAAAACAAAACTTAAAAATAAAAGAGAGCCTATGGGGTTTCTTTCATTTCTTTTATAAACTATAAATATATTTCATCAGGTGAACTGTAGCAGAATTATAAGGCAGAAAAATGAGATAGTTCCTGGAGGCTTGGGGGGAGGTATTAATTTGGATTTTAACTGGAGTAAGGAGAATCTAAATTTCTATATTGCACGTATTACCCCCCTGCCTTTCAGTTGTATTGCCTCAGGAGAAAGTGCAATTTGATTTCATGTGTTCTCTTAAGTCCATTAGCTTCACACAACCTCAGGTTTACTCTGTTTTTAAAAGATGCATATAAAATATTTTAAATGTCCAATAACTAATGAACATTCTTCCTTGAACATCATGAATATTAGTGGTGGTAGGATGGTGGTACAGAGGGGTAGAACAAAACAATCTTTGGGAAAAAAGAGTATTATTTTATGTAGTTGCTTTTTGCATTATCTTTGCACTTTATTTTTATTTTTTATTTGTGGCATTACTACCCTGATACCCTTTTTCAGAGTACCAGTGCTATAGTCTATTAAAATAAATTGATATTTCTATTTATATTGAGTCAACAAATAAGCACTACAGAAAGCAATGGGTCAGGGACAGATATATGAGGAGGGAGGGAAAGGAATTTTATAATGTACCAAGATAGAAATAGCAGTATTTTATTGTTTAATCCTCATTGTTGAAATAAAATTTACACACCATATATTCAATATTTTAAGCATACAATTTTTTAAATGTTTATTTTTGAGAGAGAGAGAGGGAGAGGGAGAGTGTGTGAGTTGGAGAGGGATAGAGAGAGAGGGAGACAGGATCCAAAGCAGGCAGAGTAGACAGCCTGTTGTGGGGCTTTGAACTCACAAACTACAAGATCATGACCTGAGCTGAACGAAGTCTGAAACTTAACCAACTGAGCCACCCAGGCACCCCAAGCATGCAATTTAGTTTGTTACCCATTACAAGTCACTTCTAATACCTATACCCATTAGAAGTACCCATTAGAAGTACTTCTACCTCATACCCATTAGAAGTCACTTCTTAGTCCCCTTTCTCCCAGCAGGAGATAATTACCAACCTGCTTTCTCTAAGATTTGCCCATTTATATAAATAGAATCAGTAAATAACATGTCAGCTTTTGGGACTGGCTTCTTTTACTTAATGTAGTGGTGTTTGTTTTTGAGGACCATTTATATTATAGCATGTATCACCTTTTCATTGCTGAGTATTTTTCCATTGTATGGATGTATACTAGGTTTTGTTTGTTCAGCAGCTGATAAATATTCTGTTGCTTCCACTGTGTGCCTGTTACTAAATACTGCTTGTGAGTATTTGTGTACAAATTTGTGTGTAGACATATGTTTTCATTTCACTTGGGTGGATACATAGGAGTGGAATTACTGGGTTTATGTTTAATTGTTTTGAGAAACTGCCAGTTTTCCAACATGGTTGCATCATTTTACATTCCTATCAGAAATATATGCAAGTTCAAATATCCCCACATCCTTGTCAATACTTGTTGTTATTTGTTTTATTTTTTTCATGATATCCATGGTAGTGGGTATAAACTATTATCTCATTGTGATTGATTTGAATTTTATTAATATCTAATAATTTGAGCTTGTTTTCATGTATTTATGGGTCATTTGTACATCTTTTCTGGAGAAATACTCAAATCTTTAACCAATTTTTAGTTGGTTTGTCTCTGTATCATCGAAGTATAAGAGGTATTTATATAGTCTGGATATGAAAACTTTATCAGATGCACGATTAGCAAATACCGTCTTCTACTTTGTGGATTATATTTTCATTTTCTTGATGTTTGAAGTTTAAAATATTTTAATTTTGTGAAGTCTAATTTATAATTATTTTTGTTTTATTGCTGCACTTTTCATTTCTTATATCACAATTGCCTAACGGGTTGTGACAATTTACTCCTGTTTTTCCTGAAGAGTTTTACCACTTTAGCTCTTATATTTATACCTATGATTCATTTTGAGTTGCACTTTGAACATGGTATTAAGTAGAGTTCCAACTTTATTCTCTTTTTTAAATTTTTTAATGTTTATTTTTGACAGAGAAACAGCATGAACGAGGGAGGGGCAGAGAGCTAGGGAGACACAGAATCTGAAGCAGACTCCAGGCTCTGAGCTGTCAGCACAGAGCCTGATGCGGGGCTCAAACTCAAAGACCGCGAGATCATGACCTGAGCTTAAGTCGGAGGTTCAACTGACTGAGCCACCCAGGCGCCCCCCAACTTTATTCTTTTGGATAAGGATATTCAGTTGTCCCCACACCATGATTAGCTAAGTATACTCCATTACAGCTTACTGAAGCTTCAGTCTCCCAAAGCACCATTGTTCAGCTTTGAAGCCTCTGTGATCCTTACTGGTATTATGAAGAAAGAAACACATGCATCTTATAAACTACTTCTTTTGGTATATGAAACATCTAGGATATTTACTACATGAAAGTGGGCTTTATTCTTACTCTTGCTAAAGAAGCAGAATCATTTACAGTTTTTTTTTTAATGTTTACTTATTTATTTTGAGAGAGAGAGCAGGGGAGGAGCAGAGAGAGGGGAGAGAGAGAGCATGCCACGCAGGGTTTCCTCTGCCAGTGCAGAGCCCGATGCAGGACTCTATTCCATCAACCGTGAAATCATGACCTGAGCTAAAATCAAGAGTTGGATGCTTCACCAACTGAACCACCAAGGCACCCTACTTTAAGTCTTTATAATATTTTACATTAACCTTGAAGTATGGCGTTAAAATACTAAGATATTTTATAATATGTAACAAACAAACACGATCCTCAGTCTAGCTATGGACTATCAGTAGAAAGGCATAAGATTTTCAATTATTTTTCTTCTTTTAACAGAGAACTGAAGAGGGGCAATACTATCTTAAAGAGGTTATTTTAAAAAGAAAATATCAAGGTTTTTGTATGTTATTTTACAAAGAAAGAGTACTACGAATACATGATTTCCTTAAGAACAAACTTTAATGATTTCTCCTGCTTAGGAGGATATAAATTCTAGGACCTAGTCTGGAAAGCTAAACTGCTCTACAAAAATGTTATAAAAGTCTATCTACACTGTAAGCAAGAGTAACCTTTTTAGAGTTATATTACCTTTAGAAAAAAATATTTTTCTTATGGTTTTAGATTGTTTTTTAATTTCAGAAAATCTTTGCATGTTTGTGTTTGTATATGTGTATGTCATGTTTCAAATTTACATAGTAGAGGCCAAAATATGACAGAAATAGGGAGGAGTCTTACTTTTTCCTAATATTTACATGAAGATCTGGAAAGGTACAAAAGGTCCACACTGAGCTGCTTTTCTGAAGCACCTTCATGGTGATATTCTTCTAGAGGGAGTAAATCAGACTCCAATAAACACACTGCTGTGTATTCATGTAGTATAGATATTACGGTTGGGAGGAAGTTGCTTTAAGAAAAGTTAATCACAGGAATGAAGTTTTACTAAAGAGGAAAGTGGAGGATTAAAAAGGGAGTACAGAGTTCTAAGGAGAAAAAAAAAGGGGGGGAAAGCAGATCTCACCAAAGGGAAGTTGGACAAGGAACTGGAGAGGGCTGGTCTGCAAAGGCTTTAGCATTATTTCATGATTTTCTTTGGCCTTTGTTAACAGCATATTTACAATGTAGTTGCAAAGATATGTTTTGATTCTAAATATTCTAGATATTTTTAAGTTAAAAATGTGTGGTGTCAAGGAGAGTTAAAAAACTATATAAGGAAGGAGTAAAACTCAAAGACAGTTCCAGGTTGTATGGAACAAGCCATTTCATTTTGGGTAGGAGCCATGCTTCATTTGGGGAGCAAGATGACTGGATTGACTCAGACATACATTTGCTATGTAATTGACATGCTCCCAAATCTTCTCCTCAAACATCCTTGAAGAAGACTGTTCTGCTTTGGTTGCTCATATAATGAACCATTAAGGGTATAAACTTCTTGACACCAAGTAATTCCCAGGTGTGTGTGTGTGTGTGTGTGTGTGTGTGTGTGTGTGTGTATCTGTATTTTTTTAATTTAATTTATTTACTTTTAATTTACATCCAAGTTAGTTAGCATTTAGTGAAATAATGACTTTAGGAGTAGATTCTAATGATTCATCCCCTATGTATAACACCTAGTGCTCATCCCAGCAAATGTCCTCCCTAATGCCCTAACCCATTTAGCCCATCCCCCTCCATAACCCCTCCAGTAACCCTCAGTTCTCTATATTTAAGAGTCTCTTATGTTTGTCCCCCTCCTTGTGTTTATATTATTTTTGCTTCCTTTCCCTTATGTTCATCAGTTTTGTATCTTAAATTCCATATATGAGTAAAGTCATATGATGTCTTTCTCTAATTTCGCTTAGCATAATACCCTCTAGTTCCATCCACGTAGCTGCAAATGGCAAGATTTCACTCTTTTTGATTGCCAAGTGATAACTCCATTATATATATCACATCGTCTTTATCCATTCACCAGATAATTTGTTTTTAAATGTCAAATTACCTCAATCAAATTTCCCTATTTCCAATGTCACATCCTCCCAGTTGTTCTCCCTATAGAGGGGAGATCACCAAACCAATATCTCTAAAAGTGTTTTTGATAATCATATTTTCTAACTTAAGAATTCTTCAATAACTGATAGTAACCTGCAGGATAGAATCCAAACTTTTGTAGGATCTTCTAGGCTCTCCACTTTTCCACCCCTTCCTTCTCTCTCATTTATTTTATCTTCTCCTTCAGGAAAAGTTTCTTTTGGTCCATCTCCTAACCATCTTCTTAGGATATTGTCTTTACCCATTGCAGCATCTATATTTTATTGCCCTTACTTGATTTTCTCTTCCACTAGTCTGTGATCTCCACCAGGGCTGGTATTGTATCTTCCATCTCTATATTCTCAATGCTTGGTTCCTTGGCTAACGTGTAGTAATTATCAAGAAATATTTTTAAATGAGTTAGCATATGGTTCTGTTATGGTCCATACCTACTTCCTTCTTACCACTAGTAATAATATGCTTTCCCTGGGTTAAGATGTGCCCTTGGCCATCCAGATCCAGGTAATATTCTCAGTCTCCCATTTAATAGATATGGGTATTTGAAACATTCTGAACAGTGGGAGGTGAATGAAAATGTTGGGTGCAATTATAGTGCAATTAAATTTCTAACATTGGAAACCCTTCACTTTCTCTTTCCCATTAGAAAGCAGATATGAGCTAGCCAGCCAGATTTAATTCGTATGAAAGGGCATCATTCTGGAAAAAGAAAAAGATAGAAGAGACCTGGAAGAAATTCACGGAGTAATTCCCCATACTCTTGTTGGACTGCTTACATACCTTTGGACATGAGGGAGAGAAATCTCTTTACTGCAGCTTAGCCTGTCCTCTAGTATATCTGGAAATGCCCTAGGAGGAGACATTATCTACCTGTGTTGCTGCTTTTGTGGGATTTGCTGATTCCAATTATCGGCAAAACCACCCTGCATCCTTTCCTTCAAGGCAATTTCCTGAGGATTGATATTTAAAACAAGATAATACATAATTTTGGAGATAGGTAGAAAAATATGTCCTCTCTTTGGAGTTTTTGCCATAGTTCTTGCTTTTTAAACATTAAATAGGAAAATAAATCCTTTAGCTAGCATCTCTGCAAGAGATGATAGCATCTCTACAGTGTAACTAACCTCCACTTAACAGGCTTGTTGAATTAATGGACATTCTGTTTGTTGGCATAAAGACTAAGGTTTATGGTATGCTGAATTTTTGATGATGGTTACTCCTTGGAACGTTTAGATGCATCTGTACCTCCCTTTGAACTGCATGCTTAACAAGAGTCACTTATACCTGTTTCTAAACCCATGTATGATAGTTAGAAGACTGCATAATACACTGGCTAAAGCACTGATTTTGGAGTCTGACAATCATGTTTAAGTTCTGGTCTGCTATGTGCTACTTGTATGGTTTGAGAAAGTTTTTCTCTGTTTTGTAATGTTTTCTCATTTACTAGATGGGAATAATAATAGTAATTATGCCATCAGGTTCTTGTGAGGATTAAATGTGTTAATGTAAAGAGTGTTTAATATGAAAAATTGGCAATAAGCAAAAACACTTAACAAATGTCAGCTAATTATAATCATTAACTATTGCATAAACTGATGAAATTTGATTATGCAAAGAAGTTGTTACATGTACTGAAATTAAATTTAATCCTTTAGAATCATTCCAAAGAGATAACATTCTCTCTCTCTCTCTCTCTCTCTCTCTCTCTCTCTCTCTCACACACACACATACACACACACACACACACACATATCAAATTAAGTCTGATCAGGGAATTATAACAATTTGGGGAGAAAAATTTATGATATTTTATAAGTATACTGCATTTGAATTTCTTTGCAACTAATTTTAAATAAATCCAAGGAGGAAGTAGAATAAATACCTTTTGTACAAGAAAGGACAATGCAGAATCCCACTCTGGGAAGTCCTAAAGAAAAGGCCTTGATCTCATTTCAAAGATTCAGTGAATGAATGTTTATTAATATGTTTTAGGTTATAGTAAAATTTTTAAGTATGCATATTTTTTAAATTTTATCTTATTAAACAAATAGTTATCAGTCAGCTGACTACAGAGTTTCTGTGTTGCTTTTCTATTTTAAGTTAATTCAGTCCTATTCTCCTTACACAACCAGTTCCCATTACCTCACCCCAGTTCATTTCTGTTGCCTTTCCTAGGTATAAAAAAGAAACTCCATTTCCACAATTGTGCTTAAAAAGTCACATTTTTTTATTTTTTATTAAATAGGTTATAATTTGAAGAAGATGGTAGTTCCAAAGATTAAATAATAAAATAATTATGATAATAATAACAATGGAGTAGATAAAATATTAATTTATTCAGGCATATAAGTAACCTAACCAGTCAAAGTCTCTTCTACTAAATATCAAAATTTGAACCCATTTAATCTCTATTTTCATTTTTATTTTTTTTAAATCTCTATTTTTAAAAGAATACCAGAATAAATAATTTCAGAAAGTTCAAATTCAATTTTAGTCTTTGGGACAATTATAAGAATTCATACTAATTATTTTAAGTCATTTTTTCCCATGACTTTAACATATTAATATTGAAAAGAAATTACATTTAATATTAAAAAAAATATGTTAAAATTAAGTATGTGGGGAGTGGGGTGTGCCTGGGCGGCTCAGTCAGTTAAGGGTTTGATTTTGGCTCATGTCATAATCCCGCAGTTCTGAGTTCGAGCCCCACTTTGGCCTCACTGCTTTCAGTGCAGAGCCCATTTGGATCCTCTGTCTCCCTCTCTCTCTGTGCCCCCCACCACCACTTAGACATGCTTTCTCTCTCTCAAAAATAAGCAAACATTAAAAAAATAAAAATAAATATTTGAAAATTTCTTTTAATGTTATCATATTAGTGGGAAAAAAAGTGTAAAACAAACCTTCTCATCTTAAAGACAGTTTTTTTTTTCTTTTGTTCGTTATGTTAGTCCAATTTCTAGCTTTATTTCTGGCACATTTGATACTTATTAAATACTTGAAAGTATCAATGAATGATTGAATTAATCAACAAATGAAGATGTCACTTCTTTCACAGAAGTTGCCATTTTAAAAAGATAAATATACAAAACAACAAAAAAGAAAAAAGATAAATACAAACACAGACAAGAAGATTAATTTTAAAACAACTTAGGTCATAAATGCTAACTAAATGAAACCAAAAAAAGTGCTACGTCCTAGTCAATCAATATTGAAATACTTTAGAATAAATAACTAAAGGAGGCTAGAAATCTCCTCTCTGGAGTATATAAAACAGAATTTGTCATCAATTCATTTCAATTGAGTTCCAGTAAAAGAAAAGGTACCAAACAACTCTGTAGTTAAATATAAGTATATATATTTGCAATTTTTAAAATAATTTGAATGAAATTTTTATGTTGTAATTAAAATATTGAAAATTTGGGGCGCCTGGGTGGCTGTCGGTTAAGCGTCCGACTTTGGCTCAGGTCATGCTCTCACGGTCCGTGGGTTCGAGCCCCGCGTTGAGCTCTGTGCTGACAGCTCAGAGCCTGGAGCCTGCTTCAGATTCTGTGTCTCCCTCTCTCTCTGACCCTCCCCCGTTCATGCTCTGTCTCTCTCTGTCCCAAAAATAAATAAACATTAAAAAAATAAATAAAATGTTGAAAATTTGAAATTGCAATTAATGCCCATGAACTTGTTCACATTAAAAAAAAAAAATACATCAGATCAGTTAGCTAAATAATAACTAAAATATACTTGCATAGTATTTGGTAGATTAAAGGAAAGATTGGGGTTAATATTTTAATGTTTTAGATTGCCTTCCCACCTTTCATTGAAGTTACTTTACTATGCAGATTCATATTCTTTATCAATAGAATGACCTTCTGAATGAAATTCTGCAATGGTCTTTTGGTCTTCATTTGGATTTGAATGATTTACAGAGTAACTACTGGAAAAATGATTTTAGACTCTAGTGTTATATACACATCAGCGATGGTCATTTCCCATGTGTTTCAAATGATGAAGTTAACCAAATGCAATTAGTTCAATTAGTTTCTAATAAGAAAAGGTCTGTCTGACATCTTCTCTGTTTTTTTTTTCTTTTCTTGTCTAGATTCAGTTAGAAATTGCAATTAGAAACTCTCTAAGCATAGGGATGCCTGGGTGGCTCAGTCAGTTAAGTGTCCAACTTTGGCTCATGTCATAATCTCATGGTTTGTGAGTTCAAGCCCCATGTCAGGCTCTGTGCTGACAGCTTAGAGCCTGGAGCCTGCTTTAGATTCTGTGTCTCCTCCTCTCTCTGCCCCTCTCCAACTCATGTTCTGTCTGTGTCTGTCTGTCTCTAAATAAATAAATAAATAAATAAATAAATATTTAAAAAAAACATAAAAAACATTTAAAAACTTAAAAAAAAGAAACTCTAAACATAGAATAAATACACTTTTAGAAAGCTGGAAACTCCTACTCCACTGAATACAGAAAACTGTCTCTTATTAAAATTTACAATTGTTTGAACCTTGGTGAAAGGCAGTAGATTGTATACTTTGTTTTGTAGTTTCTTTCTTTCTTTCTTTCTTTCTTTCTTTCTTTCTTTCTTTCTTTCTTTATATTTTTTATTTTTATATTTTGTTTTTTTAAAATTTTTTTTTTCAATGTTTTTTTTTTTTTATTTATTTTTGGGACAGAGAGAGACAGAGCATGAACGGGGAAGGGGCAGAGAGAGAGGGAGACACACAGAATTGGAAACAGGCTCCAGGCTCCGAGCCATCAGCCCAGAGCCTGACGCGGGGCTCGAACTCACAGACCGCGAGATCGTGACCTGGCTGAAGTCGGACGCTTAACCGACTGCGCCACCCAGGCGCCCCTTATTTTTATATTTTGTTTGGATTTTAGTTTAACTGTTATAGGTAACAATCATGTTTTTGCCTCTTTTAAGAAGGTATAATTACAATGGAATTTGAAAAATGACAGACATCATATTTCTTGGGTTTCAAGTAAAGAATTTCCACTGATGCTATTCATTGTAAGATCAAAACTGGCTTTTAAATTTAAATTTTACATTACATGTTTTTCTAAGTTTTGATATGTACATAAGTTATTAATAGAAGGTGATAGTTATAGAGCTATAATCAAATCATGTCAAAATTAACTTGGAAATCTTGTGCTTGATGACAACTGAATCAGTCCAGGCCTAACATGAGCAAATTGCAAAAGGATTACCTTTTTGATCCAATGGTGAGTATGTGAGAGGGTAGTGGCCAAATTCATCCTGTGTTTGACAAAACCAAAACATCAGAACTAAAACAAAACAGTTGTGTTAAATATTTCTGTAAGAATAAAAGGTTTTTGATGATGGCCTTTTTTTTTTTTTTGCTATTATTTTAAGGTTTTTGAAAGAAGTTAGGATATTTTAAGAAAGGCTTACAGCCAGAACTAGAGAAATATGCTATGCATGCATGAGCATAATAATTGTACTTTTTTTCCTTTACTGTGCTGGGACATACAAGTCTAACACGAGTTTGGAAGTGGTGGCCAGAACGATCTTTGTGTTTGTTACTGAGACTCTATAGGCTTTGTTACCACTACCTGAAACAACCTACTTCTCATAAAGAGTAAGTTTTCTAAACTTATTTAGTTTTTACTCACAATAGCAATAACCAAAAAAGAACAATTCTCAGATCTTTTGGTAATTTTAATACTAAACAGTTGAATATGGTCTCTATCATGGATTCTAAACACATGATATGCTCAAATACAAAGGTGATTGACCTATAATACATGCCCAACCTGCATTGATAGCCAGTTGTATGACGACACACTGATGAGATTCCCTAGGTGACTGGGCTCACAGAATTAATTTTAGAATCTCTATTTAAAACAAATTTAAGGTGATTTAGGAAGAAGTAATTGGCAGAGAAACCACATCATGAGTTCAAGACTTTATTATTCATCAGCACTAGTTATTTGCCCAAAGACAATACTTTAGGACAATTAGAATGATATATAAGAATATAAGTGTTACTTTGCTTTGGAGAATCTTCATGTCCAAATGAGAATACTCTTAATTAGCTTCAATTTCTCTTTCCTCATTAGCTATAACCAAATGATCCAGTTAATTTTACTTCATATTTATCTTTATTTAAACTTCTTTTCCTAACTTCTAGTGTCTTTTTTCCCATTCTAATTCAAGCCTACCTCACAGTCTTGCAGAGTTTGCTTTTCCTGTAACTTTCTATCATCTCCCCCTTTTCATATATTTCAGTTCTGTTCCATGCTTTCTTACCAAAGTAATAAAAAAATAGGTTATCATGTAACTGTCATAGTAAAACTTTGGAATTCTAATGTTTCAGGTCATGGTTTTGGAGGAGAAATAATATATTTATGGTAATTTTGTGGGTATTTAAAATCTCTAAGCTGGACATTTCTGGTTTTAACTCCAACCTGTAAAGAGTTTATTATAAGCAAAAGCTGAACTAACCAAAAGTTAACTACTTTTCTTGAGCTCATCAGAAAACTGAGATCACAAGGCAAACCACCACCCTGAAATATGGAGAGTCTGGTAAATCCAGAAAGTCACAACTGAGATATGCTGTCCTGGATGGAGCAGACACCAATACAGTAATAAACTGATAGTGACATTTAAATGTAGTTTTGAGGAATTCCTGGAGGTGGGGTATGGACTAGAATGAAAGTGAGGAACTTTTGGGAATTCCATACTTTTATGAATTTTAACTCCAGGAACCCCACCAAGTTTTCACTTGAAAGATCTGAGAAAGATTCCTTAGTGACTCTGACCTGGGGCGTGGGAGGGGGGGAGTAATCATGTGAAGTGATGCCTAGAACATTCTCCATAGCAAAGGCTTACTGTAAGGGAAAAAGGCTACCACAGCCTACTTCCCCTGAGGGGAGGGTATTTTCCTAATTCCATCCCCTTCTATTATTGTCTTACCTATGGTGAAAAGTTAAATAATGCTTGTGAAGGACACAGCCCAGGAACAGAGGTCTCCTGAAATATGGATTTTAATTTTAAGACCATAGGAAGCTTTTTGTATCCCATAACTTACCACTTCATCAATAGAGCTCTAATATAACAGCTTAAGGCACTGAGAACATGGACCCTATCCAAAGAGGGATCTATACAAGAGCCTAAACACAAGACAGACAAAAACAAGAAAACTAGAGAAATTTCAAACCTATAGCACCTACAGTTAATATTAAACATAGCCAAGCTGCTAGCCAGATTAACAGAAATCTTCAAACTAAAGCCCTATTACCTTTGTTCCTATTATCCAGCACATCATGTTTATCATTCAACAAAAAATTACCAGGCATACTAAAAGGCAAAACACACATGGTCTGAAGAGACAAAGTAATCATCAGAACCAGAATCAGATATGACACAGATATTGGAATAGCTAGAGAATTTAAAATAACTGGATTAATATGTTAAAGATTTCAATGGAAAAAACTAAACATGCAAAAAAAAAAAAACACATGAGTGACATGAGCAGAGAAATAGAAACAAACATGAATTTTAAAAATGCTAGAAATGAAGAATACCTTTGATCAGCTTCTCAGACTAGACACACATGAAGAAAAAATCAGTGAGCTTGAAGTTATAGACCCATATGAAGTTGCTAAACTGAAATGTTAAAAGCAGTGAAAACAAACAATCAAACAAAAACACCCAACAAAACAGAACATTCAAGAGTTGTATATTAGGGTGCCTGGGTGGCTCAGTCGATTGAGTGTTGGACTTTGGCTTAGGTCATGATTTTATGGCTCATGAGTTCGAGCCCAGCGTCAGTGCAGAGTATGGAGCCTGCTTCAGCTTCTGTGTCTCCCTCTCTCTCTGCCCCTTCCCCACTCACAGTCTGTCTCTCTCTCCCTCAAAAACAAGTAAACATTAAAAAAAAAAGTGGGTCAATTTGAAAAGAAATCTTAAGGTGCTTGGCTGGCTCAGTTAAGTATTGGACTCTTGATTTCAGCTCAAGTCATGATCCCACAATTATGAGATCGGACCCTACATCAGCTCTGTGCTGGATGTGGAGACTGCTTACGATTCTCTCTCTCCCTCTGCTCCTCCCCAGCTCATGTGCAGCTGCATGCACACTCTCAATTAAAAAAAAAGAAATATTGAAAAAAGCCAGAGGAAAAAAAGATCATCTTATCTATGGAGAAATAATGATACACAGCAAACTCTCATCAGAAACCACGCAAGCAAGAAGAGAGTGTTGTAAAATATTTAAAATGTGGAAAGCAAATAAACCCACCAGTATAGTATTCTAATTTAGTGACATTATTCTTCAAAACTACAGGAAAATAAAAACTTTGTCAAGCAAAAATAGAGAGCTCATTGCCACTGGACCACCCTGCAAGAAATACTAAAAAATAAAATAAAAAAAGAAACTGTTCAGGGGGCACCTGGGTGGCTCATTTCGTTAAGTGTCTGACTACAGCTCAGGTCATGATCTCACAGGTTCATGGGATCATGTCCACATCAGGCTCTGTGCTGACAGCTGGGAGCCTGCTTAGGATTCTCTCTCCCTCTCTCTCTCTTCCCCTCCTCTGCTCACGCTAGCAGTCTCTCTCACAAAATAAATATTTAGAAAATAAATAAAGTCACCTCCAACCTCTCAGCCACTCAGTTAACAAATATTAAAAAACTGAGAGGGCAGAAAAATGTACTAATAATTACTTTAGTGTAAATGGTCTAAGCACATTAATTTAAAAACACAGATTATCAGAGTGGGAAAAAAAATCCAACAAATATATTTATAAGAAACTCATTTTAAATATAAACCCTCTGGTGGGTTGAAAGTAAGGGATGGGTAACATATTAACATAGAACATACTAAAACTAATCAAAAAGGAGCTGGAGTAGCTATGTTAGTTTCAGACAAAGCAACAGGACATTTATCAGGCATAAACAAGGGCATTTCATAATACAGTTCTCCTAGGAGATACAATTGTCTTTAATGGGTAGGCACCCAAATTCCCTAAGCCTGTTCTCTCATATATAAAGCAAGAAACATAAAGCATCCATTAGAGGATTTTGTAATATTAGAAAATATGTAAAGTGACCATTCGATGGTCAATGTATCTTTTTTTTTCTTAATACAGTGTACCTTACATTCACAATATGTCCCATGTTCATTTCCCCTTTCAATTACTACTATTTTCCCCAAGCATGCTTCCTACAGCCATGCCAGTTATCAGTGGTTTCATGAATAGCCCACACTGTTGTTCACGTATGCACTTTTCACATGTAATTTCTTCCAAATGGAGTGTTCTTCTCTGCCACCAAATTCAACCTGTTTACCTTACAAAATTTTCACAAACTTGCAAGAAATTAATACAGTATTAACTGCTATGCTTTCACTGTTTTTATATAATAACTTCAGTATAACTTGTTTCATTGTATTATGTATCATTCTTCCCATAATTTTTCTGCCCTTGTAATTGCAGTTTCTGATGTAGAGGAACTGCATGGAATTTCATTTTTTATCCTTTGCACCTAGCAAAACAACTTGTACAAGACTGTACTTAATAATGAAATAACATTAGATTACTCCCATTCCCCAAATATACAATGAATTTACATTTTTTGTACCTTTGCATGGGTTATTTTTCTCTAAAGTGTGTCTGTTTCCTCTCTGGCTGATAAATTCTTATTCATAATCCATGTTCTTCCTCAACTATAACACTCTTACAGTGTCTTATAGATGTTTTATAATTTTATCTTCTGTGTTTAGGTTTATGATCAATCTCAAATCAATTTTTGTGCCTCATGTGTGAAGGGGTAGAAATTTATTTATCTTCTATGCTTTATTCAGTTGTTTCAATACACCACTTGCTGAAAAGATTTTTCTTTCCCTATTGAATTACTTTGCTGCTTGTCAAAAATCATTTGATTGTAATTATGTAGAGCTATTTCTAGAATCTCTTTTGCTCCATTGATTTGTCTATCTTATGCCCATACCACAAACTTGATTATGATAGCTTATAGTAAATCTTGAAGTCAGGTAGTATGAATCCTCAAATATTATTTCTCTTTTTCAGTAATACTTGCTCTGTCTAGGTCTTTTACATTTCTATATAAATTTTATTATTCATTTGTCAGTAACAACAGAAAATCCTGTTATGAAATTGATTGAGATTGCATTCTGTCTCTAATTTGGAGAGAATTGATATCTTTGCAATATTTGTTTAGGCCGTCTCTTATTTTCCTCAAAGTTTTGTAGCTTTCAGAGTAGAGGACTTGCTCAGCTTTCGTCAGATATATCCCTATGTGGTTTTGTGTGTGTATGATATTGTGAATAGTGTTGGTTTTAAAATTTCATTTTCCAATTGTTTGTTGCCACTTTGTAGAAATACAACTGATTTCTATATTGATCTTGAATCCCCAGACCTTGCTGAATTCATCTATTATACCTACTATGTTTTAAAATATATTTCTTAGGAGTTCAATGTAAATACATTGTTGTCTGTGGACAAAATTCCCTTTCTCCTTCCTTCTTCCCTTCCTTTCTTCATTCCTACTCCCTCCCTCCTGCCTGCCTGCCTGCCTTCTTCCTTTTCTCCCTTTTCTCCCTTTTCTCCCCACTTCCATCTCTTTGTTCCTTAAATACGCTGGCTAAGACCTCTAGCACAAAATATAAAAGTGGTGAAAAATACACAGCCTTTGCTTCTCCAAAATCTTAGTGGTGGTGAAGAATGTCTAAAATGTCCTCAATAAATTTTATGTCAGCTGAAAGTTTTTCGCGGATTTTTTCAGATTGAGGGAGTTTTCTTCCATTTCTAGATGCTGAGATGTGTTTTTTGTTTGTTTTTGTTTTCATTGACTGGTGTTAGATTTTGTCTGATGCATTTTTTTTTTTTTGCCTCTGTCAAGATAACTATATGACTTATGTCCTTTGTTCTTTTTTTAATTAAAAAAATTTTGAGGGGTTGGGGAGGAACAGAGGGAGAGAGAGAAGGAGGGAGGGGGAGAGAGACAGACAGGCAGACAGACAGAGAGAAAATCTCAAGGAGGCTCCATGCCCAGCAGTGAGCCCAATGTGGGGCTCCAAATCACAACTCTGGGATCATGACCTGAGTCAAAATTGAGTCAGATGCTTAACCAACTGAGCCTCCCAGGCACCCCATCCTTTGTTCTTTTAAATGTGATGGATTACATTTATTGATATCTGAATGTTAATATAATCTTGAATTCTTAGAGTAAACTCTACTTAGCCATGACATATTTTCCAATTATGCATATATCAGACTGCTTGATATTTTCCCCACAGGTAATTAGCATTCTGATCAGTTGTTTTTCCATGTTTCTCCCTCTCTGTAATTCCTTTAGGGTAATCTCTATCAAGCTGTCATTAAATTCACCGATCATTTCTTCTACAATGAATTTAATTCTAATGTTTAGTTCTGTGTTAGGACCATTTTGTATTGCAGATCCTAGCATTTCTATATTCTAGCAGTTTTCTCTGCTGAAATTTCCTATCTGCTGGTTCATACTTTGTCTCTTCCTATACAGTTTTGGTAGTATTGGTTCATGTTTACCAGTTACAGTATTTAGACAATCCATGAATTGGATTCTTCTGAAATTTTATCTTGATGGTGAGATTCTAAAAATCTAGAAGGCTTTTGCTTCTTCACATAGGTTATTATTCTTTTATTGGATGCTAGACACTTAAGGTCAAAGAACCAAGAGCACTGATGTACATTATCATTTTTCTTCATTTTTCCAAAGCATGCAAGAATTTTTTATATCTGGTGGCTTAAGAGAGAAAGTGGTCATTCAAATTTTACCATTTGTTGAATGACTTAGATTAATTGCGTTTATAGTTTTCAGATTGAGCTCATTTTTGGTTACCTAGCCAAAAGCATCCAGTCTGTGGCTGCTGCCAGTTGCCACTGCTACAGAGGAGCTGCTCTTTGAGAATTTGAACAAGGAGTCAGGAGAGTATTAGAGATGTGACCTTGAATTTACCAGCTCCTGCTACTATTCATGGGTATTAGAGCTTTTAAAATGTTATATCTATTAAGTTATATCTATTTTTCAGCCTCGACTTCACTGCCTTTATTTCAGCAAAATTCAGAAGGAGTGAGTTTATGAAAATTGTTATGCCCAAAAAATTTTTGTTGCATTCGGGATTTCTCAGACTCCAGTCATTCCTGCCTGCTTAACAGTTGCCAATGTCTTTCAGACCTAGTCTTTGGGCCTTTGGTAGGTCTCTTTATACCTAGAACTTGTGTTTGCCCAGAAGCTACTGAAGGGAGCTCATTGCCTATGAAGGAAATTGGTTGATTAAGGCTTTCTTGCATCCACCAGTCTTGAATAAATCCATAGACAAGTATTGTTTTCACATCTCCTAGATTTTTCTTGGTGTTTCCACAAAGATAAAGTTCTTCATCTTTTTACACCAACACTAGAAACATAACTCTGGAGAATATGAGTGTGGGTTATCCTGATATTGATTTCTCAGCTCTGTCCTCTGAAGAGTCTTTAGATCCTCAATGTGAAGGAATAAATATTCATCTGGACCTGTCTCACTCAATAATACCCTGTAGAAAGTACTTCTGAACAATTTCTACAAATATAATTTATTCTGTAATAGCTTCATATTGCATGGTGTGAATTTATCATAATTTAATCATTCTCTTAATTGGGGTACAACAATTTTATTTCCATGTATTTATAACTACAAACAATTCTGTGATAAACATTTTTGTGTGTATAATTTTAGATACTGATACTTATTTCTATGGTGTAGAATCCTAGGAGTGAAATTAGCAATTATGTGTAAAGTGATTGAAATGGATGTTGCTAGGTTTATTTTTTTAAGTGATAATAATTTATACTTTCACCGATAGTGTGGATTATGGTACGTCCTTGCCAACAGTAGGTATTATCAATCTTTTATAATTTTTATCATTTTTGTGAGCGTAATTTTATTCTGTTGTGTGCTTTCCTGACTACTACTAGATTTTGTCTAGTACTTTATTGCTTACTTTCCTACTAGAAAATATGACCGTTTTTAAATATATCTGTTATCATTGGATGTATTTTCCTTCTCTGAATTAGCAATTCATAGCATTTTATCCCTTTTCTGTTGTAAACTTACAGGAGCTCTTTGTACATTATAGGTCAGAGCTCTTAATCTGTTATCTAAATTGCAAATACATCAGTGTACATTTATGTACACCTGAGATTGTGGCCTGTAAACAAAATAAAACACAAAAACCCAAACAACCACATACATAAATAAGTAGGACATGTGAGTGTGACTGAGACTGTCTCAGTTTACTCTTGTCTTCCCAGTGTACTGGCTGGTTAATTTCACCTTTTATTCTCAAAGGTTTCTTAGTGTGGGGCGCCTGGCTCAGTGGATTAAGCAACCCACTCTTCGTATCTGCTCGAGTCATGATCTCACAGTCATGGGATCCAGCCCCATGCTCCATGTGGATGCAGCCTGCTTGGGATTCTCTTTCTCCCTCTCTTTCTACCCCTTCCCTACTTGTGTGTGTGGGCACGCATGTTTTCTTTCAAAAATAAATAAATAAATAAACTTTAAAAGTTTCCTAACACTTTTAAATCTCATCTATGAGGAGTATTTGAAGGAATTAGAGATGTTAAAATTAGAGGAAAAAAAATTCCTGCTTACTTATATGATATATACTCATGTGCGTTTGTGTCTGTAATTGTTTCCCATTAGAGACCCTATGAGTAGAATGAAACCACTGTGTGGAAAACATAAGATGATAGATTTTAGTCCACTCTAAGGGGGAAAAAAAAAATATATATATATATATATATATACACAGTTTTTTAAAGTTGGATTGGACCACTTTGGGAAATGTTTGAACTCACCATAGCTAGCCATAAAGTTTACATGAAATAAAAAGGGGACTAATATTGTGGATTAAATCCCCCAGAAATCTAGTACGTCTTCTGAGTATATGTATTGTGATTCCACGTGAATGGAATAATAGAAGCCACTTTGAAAATGGTTAAAAAGTATTTGGATATTCTGCAGACTAAGTGGTGGGATTATAGATTTTGGAATATAGCAGGGTTCTAATTCTGGCTAGGCCACTTATTTTCTTCATGGCCTTAGTAACATTAGTACATAGCTCTAAGCCTTGGTTTTATAAAATCATAAGAGTTACTTCATATGATAATTTTAAGTTTTAAATGCAACTATGAACATCAAGTATGTAGCATAATGTTTAGTGTGTAGTAACCATTCCAATCGTGGGGACTATGCATTAATATTCTTAGCCACATGTACTGAAAAACAGCATTGTCTGTGAGTCACTGTTGACATATTGATCTTGAAAGTCTTATAGAATTTGCTTGTTGTAGAGTCATAGACTAAGGTTAGTAAAAGGTAGAAGTACTATATTACTTATAGTTTTCTTATGTATGGAAACAGGTAATTAAAACAAACACAAACTCTCATATAAAGAGAAGTTGGTTTTGTTTTTTTATAGATCATGCTAAACTATGTTTTTGGCCAATCCTGAGTAATATGAGCTTATAAATGTCTGGCTTTATGTCTTCTTCTCTTGTTTAGAAACAAAAAACACGAGAAATAGGAACACAAGCTGTACATATAATTAAACCAAGGACATCTGTTAACCTTAACAATCAGATATTAGAAAAGTCTGTCACAGTGGTAGGAAAATGCTGAAAGGGGCTTTTATGCCTACAGATTTTGAATCAAGCTGACTGAGCAAAGTTCTTACTCTAAGGAGCAAAACAACAATCTTTGTTTTGAGAAATGGACATGGGCTTCTCAGGCAGGTGGCCTTGTTTGATTCTGCATTTTTTTTTAACCCATGGACTAACAGGAAAGGCAAAAATGAGTGCATCAGAAATGCAGTATGAAAAGCAATGCTGTAGTAATATGTAGGACAGTAGCTGGAGATCTTTCAATGGGAAGAAATCAAGTTAAAACAACCTGGACATAAAGACAACCTATGTCATAACCCTGGAAAAATTGTTGCTAGTTTGTCATCTTGCTGTAGCATCTATCTAATAACCCTAGATACTGATAGAGAAAGATTTATCTTCATTTGAAGACAAGTAGTAACAAAAAAAAGTGATGCAAATATACTAGCAGGAAGGCACAAACATGAAACATATACAAAATGAATGATGGATAAAGAAAACACCCCCCAAATTTGTCAATGATCAGATAAACTGTGATTAAAAACAACAGCGTGAGTGTGCATATCTTAATGAAACAAGTATGAATTCACAGCTCAGAAATAAAAGCCCAAGAGTATTTGGTGAGGCCACAGATACAGAAGTAGCATGAAAAACAGAAGCCAGGGAATACTTAGATGTTAAAAATAAAGTAATCACAGAAATAAATTTACCATTGACAGTGCATATATGAAGATATTTGTGGAAAATACAATAAAGTTCATTAAGGACAGGGTTTTTGTGTGTTTTGTTTTATTTTTTTTAATAAGCTAAAAGTAACAAAAATTAACAAATAATTTTGAGGGTTAGAAATCAACCAATATTTATAGAACAAAGGATCCTACATTAGCCAGGATTAGTGTCCCTGAAGAAGTAAACCAAACAATTACAAGAGAGAATAAACATTTAGTAATATATTTCAAGGGGAATTTCCACAAACAAAAGACTTGAATTTATAGTTTGAAATGACATAATATGTCCTGGGAAAAATTCACACAATATGATTAACAATGAGACAAAGCTTGGTGATGATTTTGTCAAATATATAGAAAATTATTTTTAGTACCCAGGCAAAAACAATTCACACATCAGTGGGAGGAATAAAATAACAATGCAAGCTGACTTTTTAAAAAATGCATTCCACACAGGGTGTGGAACAGTGCCCCTAAATTACTCAGTAAAAACATGACCTAAAAATCTATCTATCTATCTATCTATCTATCTATCTATCTATCTATCTATCTATCTATCATCTATCTATCTAGGTGGCTTTTACATGTGCAAGAATGAAAGGTAATTTTCATAGACTCTTTTTGAAGAAATGTTCATCAGCCAAAGAGAAGAAAAATTAGTAAAGAATGATTAAAGGCATGGTGGTCAGTCTTGAACCCATTTCCTGAAATGAACAAATGGAAACAAATGTGTGAATTTTTCTACAATATTGGAAATAAAGTTACATTGTTTTATAGGTGTTTGCTAGGAAATTCAGGGGATATCAAGCAAACAAAACTATAGGATGGGAGAATTTGGTAGTTGCCTAGTTACAAATAATAAATGTCAACAGTCTCTATAATATTTATTTTCTATAAAAATATTTAAAATAATGAAACACATGGTAATATTTGCAAAAGCAAAGGAAATGATGAAGTATGTAGGGATAAAACTAAGTAGAAATTTATAAGAGGTGTGTAAAGAATATCTGAATTACTATTCACTCAGGAATTAGTAGACAAGCAAACTTGCTAAGGATAGAAAGATTCAATAGTGTAATGACAAATGATTTCTATATTAACACATAAAAGATACAATTCTATTGCAAATAGAAACTGAACTTTTTAAAAAACAAGAAAGGCACCTTATAATATTTGAATGGAAAAACAAAGGAGTATGAAGAGTAAAGGAGAATGAAGAATAAAGGAGTAAAGGAGAATGAAAAAGCAAAATGAGCACTCATAAATGGTAGCCTATATCAATCCAAGCAAATGAAAACCATGTGGTACTCAAAAATAAGTGACAAGTTTCATCAAAGGAGAAGATTAAAAGGTGCTTAAATAGACAAACACAGGAATTGACAACATTATGAAGGCAGCTGTGTTTATTATTCTGAAAAGGAAAAATTGCTCAATAAATGATGTTGATATCATCTGAGACACTAATGTGAGGCTCATCTCACCTTTTATCTAAAGAATTTCCAGATAAATTCCAAACCCTACATTTCTAGGAAGTGTGATAGAGATTTTTTCCCCTCATAATTCTAGAGTAAGATATAGAACCTAATAATTATTGATAACTTAAATGTTTAATAATGTAAAAGAAGAAAATTCTACATGACAAAATTATAATTATTTTTTAAATATATGACAAAACAATAATTTCATTTATATGCAGAGTTAAATTGATTAGGAAAAAGCTCAGTTAAGAAATTAGAGAAAACACATGAAATGACAGTTCAAAGTAAAAAGAAACACAAACAGGAAATTATCCTTAAATTCCCTAAAAATGAGATTTCAAAATTAAGACTATATGGACATTTTCAATGATCATCTTTGACATATTACATAAATGACTATTTTAGGTCATATCAGTGAAAATTGTGGTTTTTCTCTTTTTATAGTGATGAATTGGATTTTTCTGAACCTACCTTCCACTTTTCAGATACTTGTGATGGTCAGATTTATGTGTCAATTTAGCTAGACTACATTCTCCAGCTATCCTATTGAACATTAATCTAGGTATTGTGAAGATATTTTGCAGCTGTGATTAAGGTCTATAATTGGTTGAGGGAGATCACCCTTACTGAGTGAGCCTCATTCAATCAATTGAAAGCCCTTAACAGCAAAACTGAGGCATTTTTCCACCTGAAATTCCTGTCTGTAGATAGCAGTTTCATCCTACTCTTGAGGGTTTTAGCCTGCCCTTACTATCTGCTCTAAGGACTTTGCACTAGCCTAGCCATCCCCAAAATTTCATATCTAATTCCTTGTAATAAATCTCTCAGTGTCTTAATATATCTTATCATATCTCCTACTGGTTCTGTTTCACTGGCTGAACTCTTAAGAATATACTGTATTCAGTTGGTATAGCTGCTTGTGCCCACAGGCAACTAGATTCCTTCATATATTAAAGGGTTATGTTCCTGAGGCTGTCTCAGGTGGGTCTATAGTTTTTAAATTTAAGTGTGAAATAGAGCTTACATATAATGACATACCATGAATGATTCTGATTTTGCCTTAGGACATGGATTGAAATAGATACTAACAACATGATATTTTAGGTGGGTAGTCTTTAGGAGAGCTGAAGTAAATGGGCTCAGAGTGAGATTAGTTTATCATGCTATCTATTCTACCATTGATGAACTTTAGTTGCTTGTTTTATTGCCCCAGTTCTCTTCTTTTAATTTTTTTTTTCAACGTTTTTTATTTATTTTTGGGACAGAGAGAGACAGAGCATGAACGGGGGAGGGGCAGAGAGAGAGGGAGACACAGAATCGGAAACAGGCTCCAGGCTCCGAGCCATCAGCCCAGAGCCATCAGCCCAGAGCCTGACGCGGGGCTCGAACTCACGGACCGCGAGATCGTGACCTGGCTGAAGTCGGACGCTTAACCGACTGCGCCACCCAGGCGCCCTGCCCCAGTTCTCTTCTAATAACAAAAAATGTTGCAAGCAGAATTTCTGCTCATATCTTATGGTGAATATGTACAAGAGTTGCTTTAGGCAGTGGTTCTCAACCCTGGCTGTATAATGAAATGACCTAAAGAGGCTTTAGAAAAAACAGTGGTATCTGGGTTTCATCCTCAAAGGTTCTGAACTAACTGGTCTGGAGTTTGCCCGAGAGAATCGGATTTAAAAACCTTCTCAGACTGGTCTAATGTTCCAGAAAGGCTGATAACCTCCTGTAACTAGGAGTGAAACTGTTTGATAGTAAGATGTGAATATGTTTATTTTCAGTAGGTAAAGACAAATTGTTTTCCAAAGTAATGACACTATCTTTTATTCTGACCATCAGTGTAAAGGACTTACCTTTTCTCTCTTAGTCATGTTTGTCTTAATTTTTTGCCAGAGACATGCTTATAAAGATAACATGTTATGATTTTATTTTACATTTCCCTGATTATTATTGAGCTTTTTATCTTTTGATATGTTTATAAGGTTTATATACTTTTCAAGCTACCTTTACTATGAAATGCCAGTTCCCATATTTTGCCTATTGTTTTGTTGGTAATTTATCTTTTTAAAATTAATATATAGGAATCATTAGAAACTCCAAATTCCAATTCATTGTCAGTTTTATGCAAATATCTTCTTCAAATTTGTTTTTTTTTTTTTTTTGTAAGAGAAGACTTCATTTTTCGGGTTTTAACCCTAAACAAGTTTCAAGCCATCCCCTTTCTCTTTTTACCTTACATCTGAGCAAGCCAATAAGAAAATCTACATGTACCCTCCCTTGATGCTTACATGAAGCTGAATCCTCATCCTGGTTCCACTTCATAACCACAACACAACCAAAACCACCGGTTTGCTCTTGCTAGCCACCCAGACGAGCATACCTGCCTTGCTCTCCCTAGAAAGTCCAGTTGTGTAAGTAACAAATAATTTCATTTCCTTTTGATGTGAGTAGCATCATGAGGCTCAATATTTTTTTAAGTACTAAGTGTAATTATTTTTTTTAAATTGTGTTTTCTTTCCTGTAGTAACAATTTTTGCAAGTGTGAATTCTTCTGTTTGTTCAACTGGATATCTGTGTTGCGCCCACTGGTTTCCTTATATATTTTAGGTTCTTGGTAGTCTGCTCATATTTATCAGTGAGGACCTAGAAGAAACATCATTGGCAGCTGGAGTAGGTGTCATCAGCATAATTACAATTTCTCCCTATAGTAATGTATTCAGATTATGATCACAGAAATCTTCATTCTGAAGATTAGATAGGGAAGAAGATTGAATGTGATATTCTGATCGTCAGTTTTCTTTAGAATGTTGAGAAAAGTTTTCTTTCTGGGTGTGGGGCTGCACATGACCCATTGTGTCTAGAATTTATCTGGACCACTGCCTGATTTTATGCCCTCCCTTGTTTGGCACCCTTCTGCATCAAATTGCCACTTTACTACCCAAAGGGAGGATACACTTGGCAGCAATAACAGGATCTGGTGTTACTGGTTTACAGTTCTTTCCTTGGTATCCTAATGACAAAATCCAAATTCTTTTTTGTTTTAAGTAGTTTTTATTTGAATTCCGGGTTAGTTAACATAAGTGCGGTATCGGTTCCAGGTGCACAATATAGCGATTCAATACCGCCATACAACACCAGGTGCTCATCAGGAGCAATCACCATCACCCACCCAACTCATTCTTGTCCCACCTCCCCACAGGCAACCATCAGTTTGTTCTCTATAGTTAAGCCAGATAGCTTATTTGGTTAAGCATTTACTCAACTCGTGATTTTGGCTCAGGTCATGATTTGAGGGTCATAATCTCACTGTTGTGAGATAGACCCCCACATGGGCTCCGTGCTGGGTGTGGAGTCTGCTTGAGATTCATTTTCTATCCTTCTATCTCTGCCTCTCCCCTGCTTGCACGTGCCTGCAAGCAAGCTCTCTCTCCTTCTTAAAAAAGAGTCCGTTTCTTGTTTCTTAGTTTGCCTTTCTCTCTCTCTTTTTTCCCCTTTGCTCTTTTGTTTTGTTTCTTAATTCCACATATGGGTGAAATCATATGATACATGGATTTCTCCAACTGGCTTATTTCACTTAGCATAGTACAGTTTTGTTCCAACCATGTTGTTGCAAATGGCAAGATTACATTCCTTATTATGGCTAATATTCCTCTGTGTGTGTGTGTGTGTGTGTGTGTGTGTGTGTGTGTACGTGTACCATTTCTTCTTTATTCATCAATCGATAGACACTTGGGCTGTTTTCATAATTTGGCTATTGTAGATAATGCTGCTCTAAATATCAGGGTGTATGCATCCCTGTGTTAATATTTTTATATTCTTTAGGTAAACACCTTAAAGTAGTGCAATTGCTGAATTGTTGGATAGTTCTATTTTGAACTTTTTGAGGAAGCTCCATGCTGTTTTCCAGAGTGGCTGCACTAGTTTGCATTCTTACCAACAGTGCAAGAGGGTTCCCCTTTCTTCACATCCTAGCCAACACCTGTTATTTCTTGTGTTGTTGCTTTTAGCCATTCTGACAGATGTGAGGTGATATCAGATTGTAGTTTTGACTTGTATTTCCCTGACAATCGATGATAAGAATGTTTTCATGTGTTTGTTGTTTATCTATACGTCTTCTTTGGAAAAATGTCTATTCATGTCCTCTGCCCATTCAATTGCATTATTCAATTTTTGGAGGTGTTGAGTTTAATAAGTTCTTAATATGTTATGGATACTTACCCTTTATCATTATGTCATTTGCGAATATTAATTGGCATATAATTGTGGGCCCATTTTTGGATTTTCTGTTTTGTTTTGTTGATATATGTGTCAATTTTTGTGACAGTACCATACTGTTTTGATTACTACAGCTGTGTAATATAACTTAAAGTCTGGATTTGTGATGCCTCCAGCTTTGCTTTTCTTTTTCAAGATTGCTTTGTTTTTCAGAGTCTTTTGTGGTTCCATACAAATTTCAGGATTGTTTCTTCTAGCTCTGTGAAAAATGCTGGTGGTATTTTGATAGATTTGCATTAAATCTGTATGGCTACTATACACATTTTAACAATATTTGTTCTTCCAATCCACGAGCATGGAATGTCTTTCATTTCATTGTGTGGTCTTCAATTTATCAGTGTTTTACAGTTTTCAGTGTACAAGTCTTTCACCTCTTTGGTTAGGTTTATTCCTAGTTATCTTATTGTTTTTGGTGTAGTTGTAAATAGGATTGATTCCTTGATTCAAGTTTCTTCCGTTTCATTATTAATGCATAGAAATGCAACACATTTCCTTACACTGATGGCAAAATCTGAAGTCCGCTTGTACTTTTGTTTCCTGAGTACTCTGTCCCTCGGGCTATTCTAAACTATTTCTTTGATACCTTACTTTTGGGAAAGGCCTTCTGATCACTAAGTGGTTTTACGTTCCTAATTTTGAATGGGTTTCTTTTAATTTTCTTTTTAAAAATTTTTTTTTCAACGTTTTTTATTTATTTTTGGGACAGAGAGAGACAGAGCATGAACGGGGGAGGGGCAGAGAGAGAGGGAGACACAGAATCGGAAGCAGGCTCCAGGCTCCGAGCCATCAGCCCAGAGCCTGACGCGGGGCTCGAACTCACGGACCGCGAGATCGTGACCTGGCTGAAGTCGGACGCTTAATCGACTGCGCCACCCAGGCGCCCCTCTTTTAATTTTCTTATATCTACCTTATATTTCTAGCAATTCTTCAGTGTTTTACCTGCTAATGACTCTAATCTTAGTTCTCTGCCATGGTTAAGGATGCGTTTGTATTTTTATATCCCTTCTGTCATCCCAAAGAAATTTTAAAGAAGAGAGATAATTACCTATCATGCACCTTGAACTATAAACTCTTACCTTTGTTCTTGTACTTACTTCTCTCCTTTAAATTTGCCTGTTCCCAGTATACCATCTTCTGGTACTATTCCAAGGCTTAACTTTCCTAAGTAAGCTCGCTTTCTTCAGGACACATTTCTACTCATTAGAATTTGTGCAACTATGCTCTGAACATTTTTTTCTCTGTCTGACATAGTTTTTCTAATCTATATGGACTCTGTTTCAGCCCCACATACCAACTGTGTCCACGTATTGAATAACTTTGTCTTTCCTCCCAGATAGAACAATGATACTCATTAGAATCAATTCGATCCTAGTTTTGCAATATTTACACATACAAATCTCAGTTTTGAAAATGAATTTGATTTTCAACTTGCAACAGTGCAGCAAAATAACCCTATCATAGCTCTGGTCACACTGAATTATATAATTATACCTTTTCTTCTATAAAAACTCTTTCAAACACAAAATTTTATTTATTTAACTTTCATAGACTAACTCTATTTTAATTCAACACATTTTCCTCCAATTTTACACATCAAACATCTAAGTTAGTGGTCCAGGTTACTATTAGGAAGGGAAGCAGGAGTGAGAAGCTCTCAAGGTCAATCCAACAGGAGTCAGATTGGGTTTCTAAATTAGGGATACTTGAGATCAAATAGGACACAAATCAAAAAGGAGAGGTATTTAAAATCGAGAAACGAAGAGACTGCAGAATAGAAATCAGTGTTCCCAAATGGGTAGATCAGGAAGCTCAACAGAGGTATGAGCAGACAGCATGTGGGCAGTCACAAAAATGCTTTTGGTGGACATCAGGAAGACAGCCCCTTTATCAGGCATCAAAGGCATACTGTCACTTTTATCACAATAATGAGCTATTATTAAAACAAGCCAAAGAAAACGTTAACTCTGAGTGTCATAGGCCAACTGTATAAGACACCTGAAAAAACTGTTTAGGTTACTAGAAATTTATTGTCGTGGTTCCATTTGAGGGGGGTTCTATTGACGGGGTGTGGCAATGGTGGTCTTGAGTCTCCATACAGTCAATGGGAAGCAGAAATTAATAGAGTTTTGTGACTGTTACTATAATACATATTTTTTCTCTGACCCATCATTGCTCTCGTTAATTCCTCTCACAGAATGCTGTGGACATATGTTACAAATGTAAAATATCTGTCCTACTTAGTGAATGCTCAGTAAGTGGTGTTGTAACTACGACCACATTTTGAAGGTATCAAAGTTACCCTCTTTCTCTCCTTTGGTTCTGGTCACTCTCATTTTGGGAGGACCCTGAGAAACTTTCAATGGAGTGTCTGTAGTTTTTTAAACACCCATCTAGATGTTAACTATCAAGTTTTTAGACAGCACTTAAGAATAAAACATTTCTTACTGAATCATAACACCTCCACTCAGTGAGGAAGTATATGATGCAGTATTTCCATTACGAAAACAACTTAAAATAATTTGAGTCCCAACAATTTCATGTTGTATTAGTTAATGACATATAGCATTTATTGTGTAGAACATTAACAATATATGTACGATATACAGTATACCATAAATAAGAAAACCCTGGACTACAAAATATGCCTTACCATTGCCCTCAAAACCTGGTCCCCATTTAAATTTTCTCTTTCCTTTTTCTTTCTTTCTTTCTTTCTCTCTCTTTCTCTCTCTTTCTTTCTTTCTTTCTTTCTTTCTTTCTTTCTTTCTTTCTTTCTTTCTTTCTTTCTCTTTCTTTCTTTTTCTTTCTTTCTTTCTTTCTTTCTTTCTTTCTTTCTTTCTTTCTTTCTTTCTTTCTTTCTTTCTTTCTTTCTTTCTTTCTAAATGTTTATTTTTGAAAGAGAGAGACAGACAGTGTGTAAGTGGGGGAGAGGCAGAGGGAGAGAAAGATACAGAATCTGAAGCAGGCTCCAGACTCCAAGCTGTCAGCACAGAGCCTGATGTGGGGCTTGAACCCACGAACTGTGAGATCATGACTGAGCCACCCAGGCACCCGATCTCTCTTTTTCTCTTTAAAATGATGATACTGATTTTGCTAAGGGATTACATAGACTGATAATTATTAACCATTTACAAAATAGAATATGGAGTATAAGGGGAAAAACAGCAATTATAAAATAAGTAGCCATGGTTACAATGGAATTTATAAAGGTTAAAGTAGAGTAAGTCCTTTGGAAATATGACATTTTTGAAATGCATTTTAATGAAATACACATCTCTTAGGTGATTAAATGGAAGGAAAAATCCATTATATTAAATCTTCAAATTATTTTTAATACATTTGGTTTTAGCTACCTTTTGGAGTCAATTGTCACTTTTATTAGGTATTTTCCACTCCCAAAGACCTCTAATTTGTTGTATTCATTAAAATCTATGATTCTTGCTCAATAGATGTGTGATATATTTGAGCTTACACATTAACATATTTATTTTGTTGGAAAAAAGGCTTTAATTTTGAAGAGTTCTGTAGGAAAAAGTGACAATTTCCACAGGAATAATTTCTATTTCTTACACAGCCATTTCTTTCTTTATTAATCATTCACATATAAGTGACTTAAGTATAGAAAATTAAATTGAAAAATGAGGTGAGAAGAAATTAACTACTCTTTGTATAAATCCAGCTATTTCTACAAAAATTTCACATCATGTAATTTTTGGCTTTTAATTTTACTCTTTTTAATTTTAATCATAATTATTATAGTAAATTTGAGGAATATAAATATTATTTGTTATAGTAAATTTGAGGAATGTAAATACTATTAAGGAAAGAATTATAATTAAACATAAATCACTTTTATTACTATTATGTAATCTTCCTTTCATTTTTTTAACTTTGTTTTTTTTTCCTGTTTGTTTCTGTCTCTTCTTCAGTGTATATTTACTTTTAGCATTAAAATCATAATTAAGATGGCATCGTTTTTAAATAAATACACTTTGAATAATGTCCTATCCATCTATTATGTGAGTGTACTAAACTTATTAAGAATTCTCTTACTGTGACTTTCCAAATGTTTCATGTGTAATCATCAACTTTTACATGCATTAGTACATATTACTTTCTGATAGAAACCAAGGATGTCACTATTATGACATGCAGGATTGAACATTGGGAGAGGGTGAGGGACATACTGTCAACCTTTTCTCTAAACTTCGCATTATTGCTTTATAATTTTAACAATAATTTAAGATAATACAAATTTCCCAGAAATTCTATGAAAGCAGAATATTTTGATCTTTTCCAAAATCAAAAGAAAACCCACTATTTATGTTCTCACATTTCTTCGAAAATTAGTAAAAATGGATATTTCTTCATATGTTCACTATATTTGCTTTTTCCATGTTAGTTAACACCAAATATTTTCATTAAAGTAAAAGCACTTGTAATTGTCAAATTATAGACATTTGATTTACCCATTTGTGACATTTGTCTATTTGCTACTACACTCTTTAAAAAGATCTATTAATGTTAACAAAGCAACTCTTAATCCCATCACCCTATATGCATATATTTTCTTCAGATTATTATATATACTTAAATGTCTAGATTACATTTAATGTATAGAAAGTGAGAGAATTTTGGTCATAGATTTTATATATTTCCCTAAAGATTTTTATCTTTGTCAAGCTTAGAAATTCCTTCCTCACTGCAAGTTTATGTACATATATTTCTGTTTAATTTGTACTTTTATGTCTTAATTTTTGCATTTCAATTTTTACTCCATCTGGAAATAAATTTTTGTTGCTATTTTTCCTATATGACTAGTTGGTTATCCCCAAAACTTTGTAGGGATCCTTTCTATTAAATCATGTTTCCACTTGTAACAATTACAATAACTAGAATTTTAAACCTTACAACATCTTTAGAATCTAAAGCATTCCATTGGTGTGTCTGTCTATACCTGCTGTAGTACCAAGCCCCAAGGAGCTAGCCACTGGAAAATTAGTGCCTTTGATGACTAAATTTCTAACCCACCCAAATGGAAACCGTGCTGACCCATCCCAGTTCCTGCTTCAGGATGCACAACCACAAGTGATACTTAACTCTCTTCAGGATATATCCTTCTTCTGAACTTGCCAGTAGCCTGGGCAATAGTAGCCTTGAGTCTATTTCTAATCTTTCCATTCAAGCCAAGTGATTGCATACATTTTTAAAGGGATTAGCATCTCCTACCTACCAAATATTTGATCACAAAACCAAGGTTTGGAAATATAACCAATATGTTGTTCTAAGTATACTACTCATTCTAGCATGGGCTTCCAAAATTACTTCATTTGCACAGATTTTGCAATTATTTCCTTTTTTTTTTTTTTTCCTACTATCACCCATTTCTCCCTGCACTGGTTCATTTCATCACTGTGATAATTTAACCAGCTTTTTTTTTCCTATTTATAAATAATGAAACAACTCCTAAACTCATATTCTATTGCATATCTCTGTTTTCTATAAAAAATGTTTAGTGTGTAGTCACAGTTTATATGTCAACACTTCAAGTCTCTCTTCAACTAACTCCATTTGGGCTTCTATCCCACAGTTCCCCTGAAACTGCTGGTCAAGATCACCTATGACATTCAATTGCCATGGTTCTCTATTTTACTTGACTTTTGTTATAGTAAATTATATAGTAATTTTATATATTTATACTATATATAAAATTATATATAGTAAATCTGAGCAATATTAATTATAGTTGACAATTCCCCTTAATATTTTTTTTCTTTTTTGTATTTTGGCTACCATGATACCTTTCTCCTAAATTTTCTCTTACTCAGTGTACTCTCAGTTTATGTTGATGTCTCCTTCCTACTGCTTGATCTCTAAATATGGAAATTCCCAGGACTCTGTCCTTGGCCTCTTCTCTTCTACTTCTGTATTGTATGATTGTTGCTGATCATTTAGTTACGTGATTTTAATTGTGTTTACAGTTCCCATTCTCTGTAGCATTGCTCTGAAATTCTTATGCCATGCCATGCATTTTTCTCAGAAG